>NC_056054.1:100991813-101608335 GCF_016772045.2 Ovis aries | reverse complement strand
GAGCCACCAGGGAAGCCAGCCCTACTTTTGTTTTACAGTTTTATAATTCAAAAAGTAATTTCACAAGCTCTGCTTTGTTTAAAGTTTGATACTGATTTTTTTAAAAAAGGGAAGTACTACTATTACCCTTTAACAGATCGGAACACAGATTTTTTTTTTAATTTTTAAAGTTCATTAAATTCCAGAATTGATTCTTAAAGAACACTCTGTGTAAATATGAATATTGGCATGTTTGACTTTTAACAAAACATTTTACTAAATCAACCATGTCTAAGAACTATTAGGCAGAAAGACAAAAAAAGTGATATAGCTCCAGACCATGAAAGTAAAAGCTAATTTAGCTTCTAAGACAAGAACAATAGGAATAATATATATAATTTTATTACAAAATTTAAAAAAAAAACCCACAACATTCTCATTCTAGAAAACCCAAAAGGTGTTATTGATGCTAATTTCTATGAGTTTGCTGTGCTACCATACACAAGTCAAGAAATTAAAGAAACCATTAAATATTTAGAAACATTTAACATCAGAAGCTTGAAACTCTAAGTGTATGTAGTGGCCCCTCAAAAAGCCACAACTTGCATTTTTAAAAAGGTATTTTCTCTACAAAGAATCTTACCAGCTATACAAAAATCTGTAGTTTTTATACTGAAGCTAATATTGAGCTGCACTTGAGTTCACATTCTTAGCAAAATAACTGCCTAAGCACACATGCACACTCCACACACATCATTACAAGGCAGCCATTTATTCCTCATCTTCCTCCTCCTCCTCATCTTCATCTTCTTCCTCCTCATCCTCTGGTTCATTCTTCTTGGAGCCTGTCGGCCTGCCAGGGCCCTTTTCTCCCGGGCTTCACTCTTGCCCTTGGCACAGTATGCAGCAATATCCTTTTCATATTTCTCCTTTAGCTTAGCCGCTTTCTGTTCATAAGGCTGTTTATCTTTGGCTGACTGCTAAGACCACATTTCACCCAATTTTTTTGCAGTATCCCCAATGGATAAGCCAGGGTGTTCACTTTTGATCTTTGGGCAATGTTCAGAGCGAAAGAGCAAGAAGGCAGATGGAGGCCTTTTCGGAGCGTTGGGATCTTTCTTCTTTCCCTTCTTGTCACCTTTAGGAGGGACATAATTTTTCATCTCCCTGTCGTAGAGAGCTTTGTCACTTTTTGCCATGTCTTCGAACTCGGACTTTTCCTTGGCCGACATGGTCTTCCATCTTTCAGAACATTTCTTGGAAAACTGCGAAATTGACTGAGGAGTCGGGGTGCTTCTTCTTGTGCTCCTCGCGGCAGGTCTGCACGAAGAAGGCATACGGAGACATCTTGCCCTGTGGCTTGTTGGGGTCACTCTTCCCCACGATGCTGCTGCGGCGGCGGAGGCAGCGTGTCTGCCTGGCGAAAGACTTTCCTCAGAGTTCCGCGCAGCGGCTGCGTCTGACCGCTACGCTGCTGCCCTGGCTCCAGCGTGAACTGGTTCGTCACTATCGCAATCCTCCCCCTCTTGTTTTCCAGAAAACAGATCTTAACAAAGCTATGTTAAATATTTACCCAATGGAGAGCTTGTACTTAAACCAGATAGTCTGACTTCTAGAAAATAACTTACACACACAGTGAAATATTACTGAGCCATAAAAAAGACTGCAATGGTGACATTTTCAGCAACATAGGCGGACCTAGAGATTATGATACTAAGCAAAGTCAGTCAGAAAAAGACAAATGCCATATGACATCACTTGTATGTAGAATCTAAAATATGACACAAATAAACATATCTGTGAAACAAAAAACACACTCAAAGACACAGAGAATAGATCTGCAGTCACCACGGGGAGGAAGGATTGTGAGTTTGGGATTAGCAGATGCAAACTATCATATATAGGATGAACAGGTAACAAAGTCATATTATATAGCAATGGGATCTATACTCAATATCCTGTGATAAACCATAATGGAGAAGAATATGGAAAAGAACATGTGTATACATATGTGTAACTGAATCACTTTGTTGTACAGTAGATATTAACACAATTATAAGTCAACACTTCAATAAAATGAATTTTTAAAAAATATGCTCAATATCACTCATTATTAGAGAAATGCAAATCAAAACTGCAATGAGGTATCACTTCACAATGGTCCGAATAACCATCATTAAAAAGTCTACAAATAAGAAATGCTGGATCCTCTTTCCCAGCTGGAACCATGGAGGCTGCAGAAGAGAAGAAAAAGAAGGTTCCTGCTGTGCCAGAAACCCTTAAGAAAAAAGTGGAAGAATTTCGCAGAGCTTAAGATCAAGCGACTGAGAAAGAAGTTTGCCCAAAAGATGCTTCGAAAGGCAAGGAGGAAGCTTATCTATGAAAAAGCTAAGCATTACCACAAGGAATACAGGCAGATGTACAGAACTGAAATTCGAATGGCTAGGATGGCATGAAAAGCCGGCAACTTCTATGTACCCACGGAACCCAAATTGGCGTTTGTCATCAGGATCAGAGGTATCAACGGTGTGAGCCCAAAGGTTCGAAAGGTGCTGCAGCTCCTTCGCCTCCGGCAGATCTTCAATGGCACCTTTGTGAAGCTCAACAAGGCATCAATTAATATGCTGAGAATTGTGGAGCCATACACTGCATGGGGGTACCCAAATCTGAAGTCTGTAAATGAACTGATCTACAAGCGTGGTTATGGCAAAATCAACAAAAAGCGAATTGCCCTGACAGACAATGCATTGATTGCTCAATCTCTTGGGAAATATGGAATCATCTGCATGGAGGATCTGATTCATGAGATCTATACCGTCGGAAAACGTTTCAAAGGAGCAAACAACTTCCTGTGGCCCTTTAAATTGTCTTCTCCACGAGGTGGAATGAAGAAAAAGACCACCCATTTTGTAGAAGGTGGAGATGCTGGCAACAGGGAAGACCAGATCAACAGGCTTATTAGAAGGATGAACTAAGGTATCTCCCAGGATTATTTTTGCGTTCTGGTTAATAAACAATTGAAACAAAAAAAAAAAAAAAAAGAAATGCTGGAGAGGGTGTGGAGAAAAACAAACCCTCCTACACTGTTGGTAGGAATGTAAATTGGTGCAGCTACTGAGGAGAGCAGCTATACCAATTTTGGGGGGGGCTCCAAAATCACTGCAGATGGTGATTGCAGCCATGAAATTAAAAAACGCTTACTCCTTGGAAGAAAAGCTGTGACCAACCTAGACAGCTTATTAAAAAGCAGAGACATTACTTTGCCAACAAAGGTCCATCTAGTCAAAGCTATGGTTTTTCCAGTAGTCATGGATGGATCTGAGAGTTGGACTATAAAGAAAGCTGAGCACCAAAGAATTGATGCTTTTCAACTGTGGTGGTGGTGAAGACTCTTGAGAGTCCCTTGGACTGCAAGGAGATCCAACCAGTCCAACCTAAAGGAAATCAGTCCTGAATATTCATGGGAAGGACTGATGCTGAAGCTGAAACTCCAATACTTTGGCTACCTGATGCTAAGAACCGACTCACTGGAAAAGACCCTGATGCTGGAAGAGATTGAAGGCAGGAGGAAAAGGGGACGACAGAGGATGAAATGGTTGGATGACATTACCAACTCAATGGGCATAAGTTTGAGTAAACTCCGGGAGTTGGTGATGGACAGAGAGGCCTGGTGTGCTGCAGTTCATGAGGTCGCAAAGAGTCGGACGCGACTGAGCAAATGAACTGAACTGAACTGAACTGTGGAAACCGGTATGGAGGTTCCTCATAAAACTGAAAGTAGAGCAGAGTTACCATACAATCAAAAAATTCCAGTCTTGGGCATATATATGGAGAAAACTAATTCAAAAAGATACAAGAACCCCAATGTTCACTGTAGTACTATTTATAACAATGTTGTATTAGTTTCTGGTGTACAGCAGAGTGATTCAGCTGTACATATATATATTCTTTCTCATAGTCTTTTCTATTATGATTTATTGCAAGATATTGAATACCGTTTCCCGTGCTAAATAGTAGGTCCTTGTTAATTACCTATTTTGTATATAGTGGTGTGTATCTGTTAATCTTAAACTCCTTATTTACCCCCTTCATCATGGAAGCAACCTACATATCCATGGATAGATGAATGGATTAAGAACGTGTGTGTGTGTGTGTATGTGTGTGTGAGATAGAGCATTATTCAACAAATATCATATGATATCATTTATATGTGGAATCTAAAATATGATACAAACGAACTTCTTTAAGGAACATAAACAGGGGACTTTCCTGGTAGTCCAGTGGTTAAGACTCCATGCTCCCAATACAGGGGGCATGTGTTTGATCCTCGGTCAGGGAATTAAGATCCCACATGCTTACCAAGGGGAAAGTACAGGGGGTAAATTAGGAGTTTAAGATTAACAGATACACACTACTATATACAAAACAGGTAATTAACAAGGACCTACTATTCAGCACAGGGAACGGTATTCAATATCTTGCAATAAACCATAATAGAAAAGACTATGAAAAAGAATATATATATGTATAGCTGAATCGCTCTGCTGTACACCAGAAACTAATACAACATTGTAAATCAACTATACTTCAATAAATTTTTTTTAAAAAGATGGAATAAATAACAACAGAAAAACAAAGCTAAAAAGAGGTGAAAGTGGTTGCCTATGAGAGGAAAGAAGTGGGAATAACTAATATTTTTCATAATAACCTGTGTAGAACTATTTGATGCTTTAAGCTCTATGGATATACAGTTTTGATGAAAAATTTTAAAACTTATTATTTTTAATTGAAGGATAATTGCTTTATTGTGTTGGTCTCTGCCATACATCAGCGTGAATCAACCATAGGTAATACCTATGTCTCCTCCCTCTTGAACCTCCCTCCCACCTCCCACCCCATTCCAGTCCTCTAGGTTGTCACAGAGCCCCAGTTTGAGTTCCTGAGTCATAGGCAAATTCCCACTGGCTATCTATTTTACATACGGTAGTGTATATGTCTCCATGCCACTCTCTTCAGTCATCCCACCCTTTTTTTCTCCTTCTGCCTCCCATGCCCATAAGTCTGTTCGCTATGTCTGCATCTCCACTGCTGTCCTGCAATTAGGCTCATCAGTACCATCTTTCTAGATTCCATATATATATACACATTAATATATGATACTTGTTTTTCTTTCTGACTTACTTCACTCTGTATAATAGGCTCTTGATTCATCTGCCTCATTAGCACTGACTCGAATACGTTCCTTTCCATGGCTGAGCAATATTCCCTTGTATGTATGTAGCACAGCTTGTTCATCCATCCATCTGTTGATGGACATCTAGGCTGCTTCCATGTCCTAGCTCTTGCAAATAGTGCTGCAATGAACACTGGGGGACACATGCCTTTTTCAATTATGGTTTTTCTCAGGGTAGTGGGATTGTTGGGTCATATGGTAGTTTTATTCCTAGTTTTTAAAGGAATCTCCATACTGTCTGATGAAGATCTTTTCGAAAAAGTACAGAGCCCCATTATCTTCATTTGCTATTGCTTTAAAAAATAATAATAAATACATTTTGAATTCCAGGATACCCCTTTCTTAAACTTATCTTTTGTGAAATTTTATGAATTTCACAAAAAAGAACATTTTACAAAGTTAATTAAAATCTAGGAGGCAAAACAGCTTACTCAAGGATTCACACAGGATTGGCAAATGACCACTATATACAAACAGAAAAAGAAATTAGGACTCTCCAGGGAGATCAGTTTACCTACCTGATGAAAGAAGTACGTAACAGCAAGGTCATTGTCATTTAAGAGGATTTCCTCTTCTGTCGTAAAAAGCCACTTTCGAATGGTCAAGCAGGTACCTGGCACAGCTGATGTGTAATTCTGGACGTAGAGTTTATGGGGAAATTCGTTAGGTGCCAGCTTACGCACTAGACAGAAGACAAAACAAAGCAAGCCAGAGTGAGAAGACATATAAGGCATTTCCTTAGTATGAACTGTGTAAAGCAAACAAGAATGGAGTTGATCATTAACCAGGACATCAGCTTAGACCATCAAGGAGCTCTGTCTTGGGACCACAAAATATCCAATTTGTCTAGCCAAATCTATGCCTTCTAATATGACTGGCCAGTTGAGCCTCAAGCTAACTGAAATCTATCACCTGAATGACACGCCCTTCAATTAACATGCTGACTCTGTGGACAGCACCTACTCCAAAGTCAGTTAAAATATCTGATCCATTATTGGGCAAGTTATGCTTCCCTGGTGGCTCAGAGGTTAAAGTGTCTGCCTCCAATGCGGGAGACCTGGGTTTGATCCCTGGGTTGGGAAGATCCCTGGAGAAGGAAATGGTAACGCACTCCAGTATTCTTGCCTGAAGAATCCCATGAATGGAGAAGCCTGGTAGGCTACAGTCCATGGGGTCGCAAAGAGTTGGACACGACTGCGCGACTTCACTCACTATGCCAATGACCACTGAACCTCTTTAAACCAAGTCTCCCCTTTTATCCAGCTACAGTGCATTTTATTTACTTATGGTGCTTTTATTCGTAAAAACTGAAAGGCTCTCCCTATCCCTCCACAAATATAAGACATTCATCAAAGTGAAAAGTGTCTTCTGGGTAGCATTATTTCCTCTTCCTAACAATGCTCACAGAGAAGGCGATGGCACCCCACTCCAGTACTCTTGTCTGGAAAATTCCATGGACAGAGGAGCCTGGTAGGCTGCGGTCCATGGGGTCGCGAAGAGTTGGACATGACTGAGCGACTTCCCTTTCACTTTTCACTTTCATGCATTGGAGAAGAAAATGGCAACCCACTCCAGTGTTCTTGCCTGGAGAATCCCAGGGACGGGGGAGCCTGGTGGGCTGCCGTCTATAGGGTCACACAAAGTCGGACATAACTGAAGTGACTTAGCAGCAGCAGCAACAATGCTCAAGCAAGATAAAACACCACCACTTTTAATTTCTATACTGTTTCTCTTGAAAAAGGCTGAGTTCTTTCTCTTGATGTTTACTGTTTTTGAAGGAAGTGAAGTTGCTCGGTCATGTCCGACTCTTTGCGACCCTGTGTCCTCCGTCCATGGGATTCTCCAGGCAAGAATACTGGACTGGGTTGCCATTTCCTTCTCCAGGGGAACTTCCTGACCCAGGGATCAAACCCAGGTCTCCTACATTGCAGGCAGATGCTCTAACCTCTGAGCCACCAGGGAAGCCAATGTTACTGTCTTTATAACTGCAAAAGAAAGATTTTGTATTTTTCATTTTATTTGCTAACTAAAGCTTATACAGCGGAAGTGACAAATAGATTCAAGGGATTAGATCTGATAGAGTGTTTGAAGAACTATGGATGGAAGCTCATGACATTGTATAGGAGACAGGGATCAAGACAATCCCCCAAAAATATAAATGCAAAGAGGCAAAATGGTTGTCTGAGGAGGCCTTACAAACAGCTATGAAAAGAAGAGACGCGAAAGGAAAAGGAGAACAGGAAAAATATGCCCATTTGAATGCAGAGTTCCAAAGAATAGCAAGGAGAGATAAGAAAGCCTTCCTCAGCAATCAATGCAAAGAAATAGAGGAAAACAATAGAATGGGAAAAACACTAGAGAAATTAGAGCTACCAAGGGAACATTTCATCCAAAGATGGGCACAATAAAGGACAGAAATGGTAAGGACCTAACAGAAGCAGAAGATATTAAGAAGAGATGGCAAGAATACACAGAACTATACAAAAAAGATCTTCATGACCCAGATAATCATGATGGTGTGATCACTCACCTAGAGCCAGACATCCTGGAATGTGAAGTCAAGTGGGCCTTAGGAAGAATCACTATGAACAAAGCTAGTGGAGGTGATGGAATTCCAGTTGAGCTATTTCAAATCCTGAAAGATGATGCTGTGAAAGTGCTGCACTCAATATGCCAGCACATTTGGAAAACTCAGCAGTGGCCACAGGACTGGAAAAGGTCCATTTTCATTCCAATCCCAAAGAAAGGCTGCCAGGGGCCACCGTGAGGAACGCCGCCCATGGCAAAGGTCATGAGGAAGGAGGTTTGGCATACGCAAAGGCATGATCAAGCCTCAGGAAACCCCCTGTTTCCGAGCATCTACCCCAAAACCAGAGTCTGTTTTATGCTCTCAGCTACACCTCTGACTTTACGGGGGGCTCTCCCCATCACCATTTCTCTCGGAGAAGGAGTAAACGTGCAGCTCCAAGGCAATAAAAATTCCCTGGGCATGACAAGAGTGTTTCAGATTACGGACTCCTCTGAAGGTTATCTAGCTCACCTGTATAGGTTTGTCCGGCCACATGTGATTGTTTACAGCCTCCCAATCTGAGAGGCATGAGATGTTTTAGACTTACTAAAGGCAAATTCTTTTGGGGAGTTGGAAATTATTAGTATAGTGGGTTGGTTAGGAATTATATTGGTGAAGGGCTTTTTCATTTGTTGTGTCAATAATTGCTGCTAATTCCCTGCTCTGGGTGGGACAAGGATGTCTCAGGTCAAACCTCTCTGCTGACAGACTAGCTTGTGTGACAGAATTATCCATACTCCTGCCACATGATTATTTACTACCTCTTAACCATAAACAGCACAGAGAGCTTTGGAGCATTTTGAGAGTCTTAATTAGCATAGGGCTTTTTCTTCTTGTTGAGTCAATGACTGCCGCCAGGCCTCCATATCCTTAGGCACCTGGGAATATATTAATCAATGTATTTGGAATATAGATAAGGAAATATAGTAGTTTTTGATGTTAGCAATACTAGACTTTTTGAGTTAATGAATTTCCTCTTTTGTAATAGATCACTGTACTTTGTTATAAATCACTGTGTCCTTGCTATGTAAAAATGTAACTTTATCACTATCTTAAGACTAAATAGATCTTAAGGGGAACATTGGTGAAAGAATTTTCATTTTTTGAGCTGATGTTTGCTGCTAAATCTCCATGCTCCCGGCCCTTATAATGAATATAACTAGCATATAGGAGAAATAAGCGTTAACCTTTAAGCATATAGGAGAAATAAGTATTAACCTTTAAGATTAATCATGTTAACCTTGGGTTAAATAAATTCCTTTCTTGATTGTAACTCACTACACCCTCATCCTATAGGAATGCAACTTTATTTGGAGGGTGGTGCCTGGTTTAAGAAAAAACACCCTTGGAAGAAATAAGTTTTTGGTTATCAGAAAGAAAGGATCATAAAATGTCAGCAGGTCTCACTCATGGCCAGAAGATGATGTAATATGCCTAAGACCTTTTTTTATACATTTATGTGAAACACCTGATTTTGATAAAGGTCAGGACTGCTGACCCCCACGTGACTCTGTATTCATCCCTATATGTAACAAAAGGTATATAAGCAAACCCAAAAATGAAGAAATCGGATCAGTTTCCGGAAAAACTGATTCCCCCATGTCGCTTCTTTCTTGCTCCTGTTTTTCTGGCTGAATTCCCATCTGGAGTATGGATGTTATTCCACGTAGACCAAGTTATTCAGCCTCTTTTTCTACACTATCTCTCTCTATATCTGTAATTAAATATGTATTTTTCCAAAGACACCAACACCGTCCCCCCACCTTCGAATCACCCTGGATCCACCGGGGCTGGACCCCGGCAAAAGGCAATGCCAAAGAATGCTCAAACTACCACACAATTGCACTCATCTCACATGCTAGCAAAGTAATGCTCAAAATTCTCCAAGCCAGGCTTCAACAGTATGTGAACCATGAACTTCCAGATATTCAAGCTGGATTTAGAAAAGGCAGACAAACCAGAGACCAAATTGCCAGCAGCCAGTGGATCATCAAAAAAGTGAGAGAGTTCCAGGAAAACATCTACTTTTGCTTTATTGACTATGTCAAAACCTTTGACTATGTGGATCACAACAAAATGTGGAAAATTCTGAAAGAGATGGGAATTTCAGACCACCTGACCTACCTCCTGAGAAATCTGTATGCAGGTCAAGAAACAACAGTTAGAACTGGACATCGAACAACAGACTGGTTCCAAATCGGCAAAGAAGTACATCAAGGCTCTCTACTGTCACCCTGCTTATTTAACTTATATGCAGAATATATCATGAGAAATGCTGGACTGGATGAAACACAAGCTGGAATCAAGATTTTGCCAGGATAAATATCAATAACCTCAGATATGCAGATACCACCACCCTTATGGCAGAAAGCAAAGAAGATCTAAAGAGCCTCTTGATGAAAGTGAAAGAGGAGAGTGAAAAAGTTGGCTTAAAGCTCAACATTCAGAAAACCAAGATCACGGCATCTGGTCCCATCACTTCATGGGAAATAGATGGGGAAACAATGGAAACAGTGTCAGACTTTATTTCGTTGGGCTCCAAAATCACTGCAGATGGTGATTGCAGCCATGAAATTAAAAAACGCTTACTCCCTGGAAGAAAAGCTATGACCAACCTAGACAGCTTATTAAAAAGCAGAGACATTACTTTGCCAACAAAGGTCCATCTAGTCAAAGCTATGGTTTTTCCAGTAGTCATGGATGGATCTGAGAGTTGGACTATAAAGAAAGTTGAGCACCAAAAAATTGATGCTTTTCAACTGTGGTGGTGGTGAAGACTCTTGAGAGTCCCTTGGACTGCAAGGAGATCCAACCAGTCTATCCTAAAGGAAATCAATCCTGAATATTCATTGGAAGGACTGATTCTGAAACTCCAATCCTTTGGCCACCTAATGTAAAGAACTGACTCATTGGAAAAGACCCTGATGCTGGAAAAGATTAAAGGCAGTAGGTGAAGGAGACGACAGAGGATGAGATGGTTGGATGGTATCACCGACTCAATGGGCTTGAGTTTGAGTAAACTCCAGGAGTTGGTGATGGACAGGGAGACCTGGAGTGCTAAAGTTCATGGGGTCGCAAAGAGTCGGACACAACTAAGCAACTGAACTGAATTGAAAAGCTTAGAAAAGAAGGATAAGATTTGAATCCAAGTGTCCTGGTTCCTTAAAATCCTTTGCAACATTTATGTCTGCCTCTTAGACTACAGAGAGTTGAGAAGACAATAAATAATTGAGAAATAGCTGCTTTAGGGGGAATCAAAGTTGTTTTACCTTGACCTGGGATGACAGGGCGATTCAAATCTCCCAAACTCTCTCCCTTTCCAGAATGGGGAAATTCTGATTTATAGATCTGTTGTTTCTGCCCTTACCCCTATATATGTATGATGGGGAAAAACCCATAAACCACTGGAAATCTGTCAATCTTCCAAAACCACTGGAAGTCAGAGGAAGCCTTTTGACTTCCCCGCCTTTGTGGTCTCAATGAAACTGTCCCTAGCTTTTATAAAATAATATGTAAGAGAAAAGCTCTATCACCATGCAATAAAACTTCCTAGAAAAAGGATACCTGTTTACATAGAAACTTAAATACATGCATTAAAACAAAGCCTTTTAATTAGTGTATCTCTTTCTAACTCCTGGAAAGATAAAGCTATTCCTAAAAATCTACAAAAAGAATTCTGGAAATAAAAGCAAAAATAAACAAATGGGATCTAATTAAAATTAAAAGCTTCTGCACAACAAAGGAAAATATAAGCAAGGTGAAAAGACAGCCTTCTGAATGGGAGAAAATAAAAGCAAATGAAGCAACTGACAAACAACTAATCTCAAAATATACAAGCAACTTATGCAGCTCAATTCCAGAAAAATAAACAACCCAATCAAAAAATGGGCCAAAGAACTAAATAGACATTTCTCCAAAGAAGACATACGGATGGCTAACAAACACATGAAAAGATGCTCAACATCACTCATTATTAGAGAAATGCAAATCAAAACCACAATGAGGTACCACTTCACACCAGTCAGAATGGCTGCGATCCAAAAATCTGCAAGCAAGAAATGCTGGAGAGGGTGTGGAGAAAAGGGAACCCTCCTACACTGTTGGGGGGAATGCAAACTAGTACAGCCACTATGGAGAACAGTGTGGAGATTCCTTAAAAATTGCAAATAGAACTACCTTATGACCCAGCAATCCCACTGCTGGGCATACACACCGAGGAAACCAGAATTGAAAGAGACACATGTACCCCAATGTTCATCGCAGCACTGTTTATAATAGCCAGGACATGGAAACAACCTAGATGTCCATCAGCAGATGAATGGATAAGAAAGCTGTGGTACGTATACACAATGGAGTATTACTCAGCCGTTAAAAAGAATTCATTTGAATCAGTTCTGATGAGATGGATGAAACTGGAGCCAATTATACAGAGTGAAGTAAGCCAGAAAGAAAAACACCAATACAGTATACTAACACATATATAGGGAATTTAGGAAGATGGCAATGACGACCCTGTATGCAAGACAGGAAAAAAGACACAGATGTGTATAACGGACTTTTGGACTCAGAGGGAGAGGGTGGGATGATTTGGGAGAATGGGAATTCTAACATGTATACTATCATGTAAGAATTGAATCGCCAGTCCATGTCTGACGTAGGGTGCAGCATGCTTGGGGCTGGTACATGGGGATGACCCAGAGAGATGTTGTGGGGAGGGAGGTGGGAGGGGGGGTCATGTTTGGGAACGTATGTAAGAATTAAAGAATTTAAAATTTTAAAAATAAAAAAAATAAAATAAAATAAAATAAAAAATAAAGAATTCTACTCTGAGAAAAGCAAAAAAAAAAAATCTACAAAAAGCATAAAGAACACTAAAACAAGTTGTAGTTAAATAAAATCTCCTCTTTTTAAGGTGGTTTCATTAGAATATATTAATTTTGAATCTGATTTTTAAAAATCTCATGAAAATATCTGCTTCAGTGCTGGGTGCAAGTAATCAACACTGACAGAAGAGGAAAAAGGCTATCAGATACCTAGACTTGGGCTTAATGGGATTTGTCCTTTCTGCTTGTTAGAAACAGGTCCAATTAGTGGGACTGCCCCGTGTCTTCAGTATCTTCTCTAGGCCAACAGTTTCAATCTGACAGTTTCTGGGAAATTCGGTGCATTAGTATTAGAATAAAATATTCCCAAACTTAATATTAGTCACTGGCACTTACCAAAGGAATGATTGATCACTTCAAATAAGGCAAAGTAATTCACTGTCGTACTGTCCATGCCAACCTTTGCTGCAATTGCCTAAAGTGTAAACGAAACAGATTAGTTTCAGGGAAACTAAGCACAGTTTCATGGGGCTGGGAAAAGATAGGTTGTGTGCATGAGAAGCAGGGAGAAGGAAAGGGCCTGACTATCTTGGCTTCATATAAACGAAATGCATGGTCTATAGCTGCTCTTCTTTGTATGTATGTACACACGCATGCATATACATGCATCAAATAAATTAAAGAGTAAAAGTACCTATCGTATTCGACCCAAATAGCTATGACCTCTCAATACAAATTTTAAAGCTGATTAATAGTCTCTCCTTAAATATCAGCTTTACTCTCCGAAATATAACTTCATCTCATAAGGGTCTTTTTTCACAGCACTTAACTGAAGCAACTTAGCAGCAGCAGCAACAGCAAGACATGTGCTTCACAAGGACAGATTTTAAGAGGAAAATAAATTCTTATAAATATCTAGTCTTACACATTCAGCCTACATTTTAATACAGGCCGTTACCACACAAGATCTACATCTTTGGTTCTTGAGCTTAAAACAGTGGTTACCAATTTTTTTCATACTTCACAAATTATTCTTGTTTACTTTTCAGATAATCCATGTCTCATGTTCAGTACTTCCATTTCCTAAGAATTACTGTCATTCTTATCCACATGAAAAAAGCAAATTGTTGGAACAACAAAGACACTTTGAACAAGTATCAGTCCTTCTCTCTAGAAACCAAGGTCCTAATGTGACAAATAAAAAGAAATTGAAAGATCCATATACAGATAAAAGAAAACCGAAATTACATGTAAACAACAACAAAACACAAAGCAAAAAACACAAACTAGTAGTATCAAAATTCCTTTTCAAGGTCAATCCCAAAATGTATAAATGAGGTGTTAATTTAACAAGAAAAAACTGTTGAGTATTAGTGTCTTGGTAAGCCAAACATAAGTATATCCTTCCTTCTTCCCAGATCTGCTCACGAAGCAGAACTACAGTCATCCCTGAAGTGAGGCAGAGACTGGAGACTGTAAGAGTTCTGAGTTACAATCCTATACTGCACCAGATAGAAACTGGTATCTTCTCAGGGTCTGGAAAATGGCTTATAGCTAGAAGTCTCAGTAATCGGGTAAGGAGAGAACTGAAAAAAAAATTACACCTTTGTAGAGAAATACTGAAAACAAAACATCAGTAAGCTATATAAAATTAATGTTTTCCTTGTAATCAATCTACCATTTTATAATTTCTGAAATACCTCAGATCTGTACATACCCTTTGCCATGGTATACAGTAAACGTTTGGGGGATAATTTATTTGCTACAAAGTAGAAATAAGCACTAATATCCAGGCATCTGCTAGTCTCTCTTTATCAAATCAAGATTACCAACCAAAGAAAAGGCCTAAAAGAAACAATTATACCCAGCACCCAGATCACGATCTTTAAACACCATTCCTCACTGAAAGGAAACAGGACTCCTTGGGAAAATGGCTGATTCTAGATCTAGCATAGGAAATATACAAAGATGAGCCCTGAGCATCTTGTTGTACCAAAAAGCAAGGATGCTATCATAAACAAATAAGTTGCACCAAAAAACCCCACAGGAGCAGACATGAAGGAGCTTCTAATGACCAAAGACAGAACAATGTGAACACCAAAAAGAATACTGCTTTTGATTAAATCATACTGAGTATCTAAAAACCCACATAATACTAAAAAAAAAATATCTCATTGGATATCACTGGAATCAATAAGGGCACCATTTCTTTATGCCACGAATTGGCAATAAAAGGGAAGAATTACATATTTATCCCCCCTTCCCTACAAACTGTATTTCAGGATACCAAATAGCCTTAGTTGATAAGGGAACATTCTTATAGAAGAATTCTAGTTAATAAATGTGAAGACATGAGAGAACTGGAAAATCAGCATTTTTGCAACCCTTAATAAAATCACTGGTTACAACAGTAATTATCAGTGAAAAACTCAATGAATTAAAAAAAAAATCAGTGGAGTAAACAATGGAGATATCAAGTTATTACCACCTAAAGCTACTAATTAATCACTGAAAGTGGATAACCAGATATTGTGTTCCTCCTGTTGAGAAGTAATATGAAGTATATAACATAGATTATGAAGTATTCTTAACAGAAAAGCAGAACCTAATCGAGCCTCTAGAGCAAAATTCCATTTATAGAAAATATAAGGAAACAGAAAGACATATTAAATGACATAAATAGGCAAAAGAAACAAATGGGTAAATTCAGAATGTGGAACATTCCACAGGACACAGACCCAATTTCTGCAATAAAACAAATAATCTGGGGGGAAAGTTGGAGAAGGGAAGGAAAGGGAGCTGGACCTATATTAAAACAAACATAAAAACCAAATGTCACATGAGGACCTTGTTTAGATCCAGATTTTAACAACCAACCGTAAAGAATCATTTTTAGACAACTGGGAAAACTTGACTATGGATTTGTTATTAGTTAATACCAAGCAAGTAGTTAATTTTTTAGCTTTGATAATAGTTTTGTAATTATATTAAAAAATGTCTGTATTTTTCACAGATGCATACAGAAATGCACACAGGTCCAATAACATGGAATTTGTCTTAAAATATTTAAACAAAGGAAAAGGAAAACTGTATCTATAACACAAATGTGGCAAAATCTTGAGGATTATTAAATATGAGTGATGAGAACATGGAACTTCATGGTACTATTCTATTTTAATGTACATTATAAAGTTTTTACAATTAAAAAGAGGGGGTACTAATCACAACCTATACAACCTAAGATATTTATTGCCTTTCTTTTAAGAAAGACAAAGTACTTTCAAGTTAATAATAATTAACATCAACAGTAGCAGCTAATATTTAATGCATTTATTACATGCCAGATACTCCAAGCACTTCCTATGTGTTAACTCATTTAATCTATCTCTCTCAGTTTTAAACCAACCAATGTAAGTCTACTTGTTCACGTTGAATTTACCTGATATACTTGGTCTGTAGTACTGTTCTTTTTAACCCTGACTGTAACTGTTGTTCCATCTGGTAATGCTACTCTCAGCTCTACATCGGACACACCATTGTAATTCTGGGGAAAAGACAGAAAAAGAATTAGTTAAAAAAAAATTAACATGTACGATATCATATAAGAAACGAATTGCCAGTCTAGGTTCAATGCAGCATACAGGATGCTTGGGGCTGGTGCACTGGGATGACCCAGAGAGATGGTATGGGGAGGGAGGCGGGAGGGGGGTTCAGGATTGGGAACACGTGTACACCTGTGGCGGATTCATGTTGATGTATGGCAAAACCAATACAGTATTGTAAAGTAAAATAAAGTAAATAAATAAATAAAATTATTTGAAGAATTAAAAAAAAAAATTATGTCCCAGTATATCTTCACTCTCCTTGCAACATGCTAAACAACTCCTAAACTTGTGACAGAAAGAAAATTAGTTTCAGTGAAAAGGGGAAAAAAGACACCTTATAAATCAATACATTTACATTTTATATGTCAGTCATTAAGCTGACTTTTGGCTGTAGCAAAAGTTAAACTTTAAGAGAAACAGGAAGGAAAGAAACACATTAAACTCAGTGTGTTCACATCCAAAACAGAAAACTTGTGTGAAGCACTCTAGGTCAAACACAGATGAGATTTTGGCTTACTTTCAAACATTCAGAACTCACAAATGAGAAAAGAAAACAACTGAAAGCAGAAGTTTCAACAACTATTCTCTGGTTTTAAATGGTCCGGCATGGGCTTCCCTGGTAGCTGCTCAGTGGTGAAGAATCCACCTGCCAATGCAGAAGACACAGGTTTGATCCTGGGCTGGGAAGATCCCCTGGAGGAGGAAATGGCAGCCCACTCCAGTATTCTTGCTTGGGAAATCCCATGGATAGTGGAGCCTGGGGGGCTACAGTCCATGGGGTCACAAAGAGTTGGACACAACTTAGCAACTGAACAACAATATCAGACTGGCTCAAGTGGAATTCTAAGTTCCTTTCCAGACTCTGAAATAATCACCACATCTCTGAAAGGAAAAACTGATGAAACTCAGGAATCTGCATTAGTCTGGTACATGTATAATTTTCTTCAAACAAAGAGTAAACAATTCTTATCCTTCTTAATTCAAAAGAAGTCCTTTTCTCTTACTGCTTTTGATCAATTTACACATTCCTCTAACAAACTGTGACCTTGTAATTTTTACTACAGAGAAACAACTATTTAGGAACAAATCCACTTTTAAAAAAGTAAAATTGCCTAAAATCATCCTAAGCATTACTTTGTTATAAGCCCTTGTCTGCAAGAACTTTTAACCCAGTTGGGAAAATAAAATATATACATATAAAATAATCAGTGAATAACATACTAGTACAATAGCATTGCACAGTCATTTGTCTCTTCAGTTAGTATTTATTAAGCACCTACAATATGTTTAACATTGTGCTAAGGCACTGGGAATATAGAGATGATCAAGATTTAGCTCTTGTTCTGAAGATCGAATGTACAGCATGGTGATCACAGTTAACAATACTATTTTGTTAAGGGGCAATACTGAAATTTGCTAAGGGGCAGATCAGAAGTGAAGAAAGGAAGGAAGGGAAGATGGAAGGATGGAAGGAAGAAAACAACAAGAAAGAAGGGAGGAAATAGTAATGAGGTGATAAACATGTTAACTTGACTATGGTGATCATTTCACAATTTACACAGATATCAAAACATCAAATCACACACCTAAATATATACAATTCCTATCTGACAATTATATGTCAAAAAGCTGAAAAGAAAATAATTAAGATTTAGCTCTTACCTACATGTAGCTCATACTCTGGTAAAGTAAAATTGTAAAGTGATAACCTGACTATATGTATAAAAAATTAGAGAATGAGATAGCAACAAAGTGATAATTAAGTGGTACTGACTGCAGAAGTTCTTGGTGGAATAGAAAATTAATGACTTGAGCATCAGGGAAGGGGTCAAAGAGAAGGTGGACCTAGCACTAGGACCTGAAGGATAAGCAGAACACGTTAAAAAAGGAAGTTGAAAAATTAGTCATTTGGAGAATTTATGGCAATTCAACCCAGAATCAATAATTTCAATTTTCCCCACAAGCAGCCAAGAGGGAAATAATCACTGTAGTGGGTATTCACCTACCTCATCTGATTCTGACAGAAATTCCTGCATGATGTCACTTTCACCAATGACTCGTATTGAGCACACTATAGAAAACAAAGAGAGAATCTGGCATGAGGCCCTAAAATTAAGAATATATAGTCAAGAACATATCAAGATTTAAATATAAATCATCAGTAGCAGGCAATGCTGAAGTAGTATGCCATCCATGACACATAGTATTTTAAGGCACAACAAACATTTATACATGAAGTAGAACTGAGGAATAATAGGATGTACAAAGACACAGCTTGCTAAAAACATTAAACATACACAAAGGAAGTCACTCATAAAAGAGAAATAAAAGTTCAGTAAATCCAACTTTGCTGGCTTATGTTAATAAGCCAGAGAATAGAGCAAAAGCACAGACAATTAGGAATGTATCAAACGCACAATCAAAATACAAAGAAAATATCTATTTGGCATAGGAGAAGGTCAGTAAGAGAATCATTAACATTTAAAGCCACTTTGGGAAAAAAGGGGTAATCAAGTATTAAGCTGAGTACCTCTTCTCATCTCACTAAGTTTAACTTCAAAACAACTACAACTGAAAAAAAGAGAGAGAGAGGAAGGGAAAAGGAAAGAAAGGAAAACAGGCAGGTAGGTAGGTAATCATCTAAGAGAGTCAATTTCCTAACATTCTCATGGGGAAAATAAATTACACTGCTGATTTTACTTCATTTTATTAAAAAGAAAACCTGTACTCTTTTTCATTTCCCAAGGGCTGTGTTTAGAGGCCATTCCACGTTAGAGAAGTTAAAAATAGATAAAGTTTAACTACCTTCTATGGAGGAAATGGTTTTTCTTCAGGGAAAGCTCTCCACCAAAGTTTTTAAAAATTCAACTAGGTCAATTAGTTCTTCTACAAGGACACAGAATTACTAAATACCACATAAGACCATTATTCTATTAAATGAGTATTTTAAAGAAAAAATTTGCATGCCTAGCAAATTATATAACTCTATATCAAAGCAAGGTCTCTTCTCTGAGCCACAAACTGAACCATCATATTTAGGAGATCTTTGTCATTTCTCCCTGCCCTTCTAGACAAATGAATGTTTCAGTTTCCACATCCAAAGATTCCTAATGTCTTGTTTGCAAGTTTTGAGATACTAATAACAAGTTAGTTTTACTATTTCTACCTATAACCTGCTAAGAACAAAGGGACTTTAGCTCACTTACAACTCAGCAAACCTGTGCAAAAGGAATAAGGAATTTTCAAGTAGGCTATGTCAGTAAACTAAGAATCACTTTCATTAAAATGTCTTAAATACCTAGCTTCCAAATAAATTTAGCGTGTTGAGTGCGTATGTTGTTTGCTGGCAAATAATATAACCCTATAAATAAAGGTCCTTAATGCATAACAAAATAATTATGCATTTTTCTATTGTTGTTAAGTGTTCAGTGAGTCAATAACATAGGCTATTAACTGCTGTACTGAACAGTTCAGTGTTGGGCTTTAACACTCAGATCAATCAACATCTATAGCCAGAAATGTGACTTTCACTATTGAGTTTCTAGAAACTTAGCTATGCAGCTTAGGAGCCACAACATACTATCTCAACCCGATGTTTACTCAAGATAATAGAGTTTTAATAGGCTGGCTTACCTTTTTCTAGATATTCTTCCAGCCCCCGACGTCGGGCATCTAATTGCTGTTCTGATAAAGAGAATGGCCACTTCCCTGGAAGTCGGGGAAATGTAAAGTTGGCAAACTCTCTCTTCAGGTTCTGGTGTAAGATGGCAAACTCCCGGTACCGCTTAGAACACAGCTGCCTCCCTGCCATGTAAACATTGTAGACCTGGTGAGGGGGAAGAACAAAAAAAAAGCCTACTTACTACATATTAAATCACAGAATCACCTAGAGTCAGGCTCAGATTGACACTGGTTAGGTCAGAGAAGGCAATGTCACCCCACTCCAGTACTCTCGCCTGCAAAATCCCATGGACGAAGGAGACTGGTAGACTGCAGTCCATGGGGTCACGAAGAGTCGGACACAACTGAGTGACTTCACTTTCACTTTTCACTTTCATGCACTGGAGAAGGAAATGGCAACCCACTCCAGTGTTCTTGCCTGGAGAATCCCAGGGACAGGGGAGCCTGGTAGGCTGCCATCTATGGGGTTGCAGAGTTGGACATGACTGATGTGACTTAGCAGCAGCAGCAGGTATATTTCTCTATACACTTAACAGAGAATTTATGTTCAAGGTCACCATAAAACAAGATTTACTTTTAATAAACGTGCCAGAAATTGTATGTAAAAGAGACAGATGCTGCCTTCAAGGGGCCCAATGATCTTATTTTTGCTATTACAATTAAACTCCAGCACACTGTTTTAAATATCTTTGGAGCCAATTATCCATTTTTATTTTCAGAAAATTAAAAATCATTCAAAGCCAATGTGAATGAACAAGCAAGCAAATTTGGAGAGAGATGTAAAAAGCTAGAATTGATCATAAGGCAAAGTGACTGACATTTGTGTGTGAACCACATTTCCAAAGAAAAGGTCTAAAAAATGATGTAAGCAATACTGGTATTTTTGCTACCAAAAAGATCATTTTTGCCACCAAAAAGATCATTTTTGCCAAAGCTCCTTTTTAAAATCAGATGTCCCTGGTTTTGTTCTTCTCCTTTCCAACATTAAAACAGAGTTAACAAAAAGCTGAAGAATAAAGTACTCTAAGGACCTCCTCATAATAATAAACAGTTAATAATCCTCATAAAAAAGTAGACAGATTAGGGCCTGGCACACGGTAGGCACTCAGTAAATATTTGATAGAGAAACGAATGTATATATGTGCAATTCTTAGATATGTGTCCTCATAAAGGAAAGTGGTGGGATACATGATCCAAAAACATCAAGTAAGTAACTTTGTAGTCTCAGAACATATCAAATTACACAGAGATGGGAAAATTAGCCTCAAATCACACTTACTGGATTAGCAAAAATCACTCACAAATTTAAATGTGCACAAAACAGGTCATCTACTCAGGTAATCAAGACTTAGTCACTGAACACAGAACAGACTGGTGGTTGCCAAGAGAGAAGGGGTTGGGGGAGGGATGGGAGTAGCAGGCTGGGGTTACCAGACGTAAGCTTTTATATACAGAATGGATGAACACCAAGGTCCTACTGTACAGCATAGAGAACTATGTTCAATATCCTATGATAAACCATAATGGAAAAGAATATAAAAAAGAAAGTGTGTATATATATGTATGAATGTATACAAAAAAGTATATATATTCTTTTAAAAGAATATATATATAACTGAATCACTTTGTTGTACAGATACAGTTAACACAATTACTCTAAATCAACTATACTTCAATTTAATAAATAAACAAAGACTTTGTCACTGAGAATGTAAACACCAAAGCATTTCCTTCAGTCTCAAGAAGAATCTTTTCCATGCTTCTATGATTTAAGAAGTATAAATTAAATGTAACAATAATTAGTCATTCAAAACTCCTCTCTCACAGCTCTCCTCCTATGATCCTCCCCTAAGCAAAGCCTCTAACTACTATCAGTGTCCAGGGAATGAATACGATCCTGACCAATGAGTTTTCTTCTTATAATTATCATGCAAATTTGTAACTGATTGTAATGAATCACATGTAATACCAAGTATTTCCATCACTGCCTTCTAAAGACTATGACTACATTTCCCCAATGATGATCACTTGAGTGATCTCAAGTCTAACAAAACATTTCTCAGGGTAGAAAGAACCTTAAAATTTAAGAAGCCTTTGTGACAATTTCAACCCTAAAATTTCAGTTTCTCATAAGGTGAGAACAGTAACATCAAATAGCCTCTCACCACCCACCTCTTCCCACTTAAACGTAAAGTCAGTCAAAGGGAACAGAACTATAAATAGGATGCCTGACAGTTCAGTAATACATTCATGCAGGTAGGAATGGTTTCCACAAGAGCTAAACCATTTTTAAATTAGCGGTGCTTAGCAAATGAAAAGCATACAAAAAGATATTACAACAGTTATGCTTTGTTTTTCCTTTGTCCTTAAAATTAACCTATGATCCATTAGTATTCATTTCGCTGATCTGGACACACTCATTTGCAAAGAAAATGACGGATTCCCTGGTGAATCAACTTGTGAAGGTCCATGGTCCATGAGAAATGACCACAGTCTCATTACAAATGAGAATGGTCAGTCAAAAAATATATTTGCCAGACATGAAGGAGATTATCATAAAATAGGGACTAAAGATATAGGCAGGCAGGTAGTACTTCTAGGATCTTTCCATCTTAATGTAAACCCCAGACTGGCTGGCTCATATATGGAATTAGTTTGTCTAGCTTGCGAGAACATGTTGAATTTAACGATCACTGATCACTGTCTTCTCCAGCTGACCATATCCTACAAAACTTCAAAAGTTGGAATGTTCAGATTGCAAAGCCAGCTTCCAAGGGTACCAAGTTATTGCCCTCTTGAGATACTCTTTGCTGAGTTCGACCCCAATGAGGGAAAAGGAATGAATTATGAGTGGGGAAAGTGTAAAACTTATCTGATCAGTGATCTGATTTCGTCTCTCTGGATTCTGCAAATAAAAGTTTCAAAATTCAGCTTTGAAATAATTTCTAAATTTCTCTATATGTAAACGTTGAAAATCCATGCCATACCATTTTACTTTATCCTCATGACTTAATTCTGTGGAATGAATGCCAGGAGGTGGTAACTGATAAATTCTCACAAAAGCACAAACTACGTTTACATGTAATCTTTACATTTTTATTTTTTATGTTAATTTTTTTGGCTGCCCTGGGTCTTTGTTGTTGTGTGCAGCCTTTCTCTAGTTGTGATGCGTGGGTTTCTCACTGCAGCAGCTTCTCTTGTTGCACAGCACAGGCTCTAGAGCACACGGGTTTCAGCAGTTGTGACATGCGGGCTCAGCAGTTGTGGTGCATGGGTTTAGCTGCCTCAGGGTACATGGAATCTTCCCAGACTAGGGATCGAACCTGTGTCCTCTGCATTGGCAGGCAGATTCTTAACCACTGGACCGTCAAGGAAGTCCTCATTTTAATTTTCAAAGGGTATTTCAGTTTTATAAAAAGTCTATCATGCAGAATAAGACTTTTGGCACTTATTTTCTCACACAGTCTCATCCACAATGCTATATATCTTTGTGGTTTATTCCACTGTACATAGCACTTTGTTTTGCATTTTTAAAAAAGTCTGTTCTGTTGACATACATTTAGGTTGTTTCTGGGTTTTAATATTTCTTGGTTTTAGCTATTATGAACAACGCTACTGTGAACATTTGTGCATGTGCCGCCTGTAGTACATACATTAATATAAGAGATTCTCCTGGATACACTCTATGTGAGGAACTTCAGAATTATAAGGTATGTGAATATTCAACCTAAGGAGACAATGCCAACTTATAAGCTAAAGCAGTTACATAAATTTATACTCCTTACACTCCTTTTCAGTAATAATATAAAAAGATCCTCTTAATTTTTGCAAATGGAATGGGTATGAAAAGATTTCTTGCTCTGGTCCTAATTTACAGTTCCAAGATTATTAATGATGTTGATCATCGTCTCTCCATATGTATTTATTGGCCAGCTGCCCAGGGATCAAGGCTCACCCACCAGTGGGCCAACATCAACTGTGGAAAACTCCAGACCCCTCAGCCAGCTGAGTCAGGAACTGGCCGCACTTACCAGCAGTCTGATATCTGACCCAGAACCCTCCCAGGACATGGCCCCACCCACCAGTGGCTAACAGCTTCTGCATTAGGCAAGGCTTGGCAACCAACCCAGTCAGAAGCCAGCCATGCCTGCCAATGTGCCTCACAGTAGTCAGCCTGCCACAACAGAAGGGCTCATGCAGCCCATATAGATGGCACCCCTAAAGCATAAAGGTATGGAGATCAGAAGCAAGTATGCTGCTGGCCCATAGGCATTTCCTACTTAAGGCCACTTTTCCATGATAAGGAAACATTCCAACCTACCAAATACATAGGAATAAAAACACAGAATTAGGCAAAATTAGGCTACAGAGGAATATGTTCCAAACAAAGGAACAAGACAAAACCCCAGAAGAAGAACTAAGTGAAATGGAGATAAGCAACTTATACAACAAAGATTTCAAGGTAATGATCATAAAAATGTTCAAAGAACTTTGGAGAAGACTAGATGAACACAGTGAGAAGTTAGACTTTTTCTAACAGAGTTAGAAAATATAAAGTAGACCCAAACAGATGAAAAATACAGTAACTAAAATAAAAAATACACTAAAAGGATTCAATAAGAGATTAGATGATACAGAGGAACGAATCAGAAAACTGGAAGACAGAGTAAAGAAAATAACCCAAACTGAACAGAAAAAAGGAAAAATAATTTTCTAAAAATGAGACCTTTAGGACAACATCAAGCATATAACATTCATTTAACAGGGGTCCCAGAAGGAGAAAAGAAATAAAAGGTGCTGAGAGCATATTTGAAGATGTAGTAACTAAAAAATTTCCTAACTTAGGAAAGAAACCAGACATCCAGATCTGGGAAGCACAGTGAGTCCCAAACAGACCAATCCAAAGAGGACCACACCAAGACACGCTGTCATTAAAACAGCAAAAATTAAAGATAAAGAGAGAATATTAAAAGCAATGAAGGAAAAGCAACTAGTTATGCACAAGGGAACTAACTCCCATCAGGCTATCAGTCGACTTTTCAGCAGAAACCGCAGACCAGTAGGGAGTGACACAATATACTACAGTAATGAAAGGAAAACACCCACAGCCCAGAACACTCTACCTGGAAAGGTATTCTTCAGATTTGAGGGAGAAAATCAAAAAAGGTTTACAGACAAGCGAAAGCTAAAAGAGTTTAGCCCTATGAAACCAACTTTACAAGAAACGCTAAAGGGACTTCTCTATGCAAAAAAGGCCACAACTACAAATAAGAAATTAGCAAAGGGAAAATCTCATTGTTAAAGACAAACATACAGTAAAGGTACTTAGTCGATCAGCCAATTATAAAGCTAGTAGGGAGGTTAAAAGACAAAAGTATCAAAATCATCAATATCACAATAAGCAGTTAAGAGATACACACATCAAAAAAGGATATAAAATATGATGTTAAAAACAATAAACATGGTGAAGAGTAAAAACACAGGATTGTTAAAATGCACTCAAAATTAAGGGGTCAGAAACTTAAAACAATCATATAGAGTGACAGACTGCTATATATAAACTTCATGGTAATCACAAACCAAATGTCTACACAAGATATACACACAAAGACGACAAAGGAATCCAAACATAATGCTAAAGACACCGTAAAAGGCAAAAGACAAAGAAAAGAACAAAAAAGGGTCATAGAAACAACCCCAAAACAATTAAAAGGGCACTAAGTACAAATCTATCCAATTGCTTTAAATATAAATCGACTAGGTACTCCAATCAAAAGACACAGAGCTGCTGAATGGATATACAAACAAGAACCATATATATGTTGCCTAAGAGAAATTCACTTCAGATCTAAAGACACACAGGCAGAAAAGGAGGGAATGGAAAAAGGTATGCCGTATGAATGAGATGTAAAGAAAGCCAGGGTAACAATAGTTATATCAAACCAAATACACTTTAAAACAAGGTCTGTAATAAGAGATAAAGAAGAAAATTACATAACAATCAATGGATCAATCCAGTAAGATATAAAAACTGTAAATATGTATGTACCCAACATGCTGTTGCTGCTGTGTTAGTCGCTCAGTCATGTCCGACTCTTTGACACCTCATGGACTATAGCCCGCCAGGCTCCTCTGTCCATGGAATTCTCCAAGAGAGAATACTGGAGTGGGTTGCCATTCCCTTCTCCAGGGGATCTTCCCAACCCAGGGATCAAACCCAGGTCTCCTGCATTGCAGGCAGATGCTTTACCATCTGAGCCACCAGGGAAGCCCGTGCACCCAACACAGGAGCACCTAAATACATAAAGCAAGTATTAATAAATATAAAGGGGACAAGTTGGCAGTAACACAATGATAGTATAGGACTTTAACACCACACCTACATCAATGGAGAGATAATCCAAACAGAAAATCAATAATGAGGGACAGTCCCAGCATTCCAGTGGTTAAGACTCTGTACTGCCAATGCAGGGGTTGTGGGTTCAATCCCTGGGGGGGAAACTCCACATGCCAAGTGCTATGGCCAAAAAAAAAGAAGAAAATCAATAATTAACACTAGCCTTAAATGACACATCAGACCAGATGGATGGCACACCAGCCTTCCCTGTCCTTCACCATCTACTGGAGTTTGCTCAAACTCATATCCATTACGTTGGTGATGCCATCCAACCATCTCATCCTCTGTTACCCCCTTCTCCTCCTGCCTTCAGTCTTTCCTAGCATCAGGGTCTTTTCCAATGAGTCAGCTTTTCCCATCAGGTGGCCAAAGGACTGGAGCTTCAGCTTCAGCATCAGTCCTTCCAATGAATATTCAGGACTGATTTCCTTTAGGATTGACTAGTTTGATCTTCTTGCAGTCCAGGGGACTCTCAAGAGTCCTTTCCAGCACCACAGTTTTAAAGCATCAGTTCTTCAGCACTCAGCTTATTTTATTGTTCAGTTCTCACATCCATACATGACTACTGGAAAAACCATAGCTTTAACTATATGGACCTTTGTAGGCAAAATAATGTGTCTGCTTTTTAATATCCTGTCTAGGTTTATCATTCCCTTTCTTCCAAGGAACAAGTGTCCTTTAATTTCATGACTGCAGTCACCATTCACAGAGATTCTGGAGCTCAAGAAAATAAAGTCTGTCACTGTTTCCCCATCTATCTGCCATGGAGTGATGGGACTAGATGCCGTGACCTTCATATTTTGAAAGCTGAGTTTTAAGACAACTTTGCACTCTCAACAAGAGGCTCTTTAGTTCTTCTTTGCTTTCGGCCATAAAGGTGGTGTCATCTGCATACCTGATATTTCTTCCCACAATCTTGATTCCAACTTGTGCTTCATCCAGCCTGGCATTTCACATGATGTACTCTGATTATAGGTTGAATAAGCAGTGTGACAATATACAGCCTTATCGTATTCCATTCCCAATTTTGAACCAGTCCGTTGTTTCATGTCCAGTTTTAACTGTTGCCTCTTGACCTGCATACAGGTTTCTCAGAAGGCAGGTCAGGTGGTCTGGTATTCCCATCTCTTTAAGAATTTTCCAGTTTGTTGTGATCTACACAGTCAAAGGCTTTAGCATAGTTAATGAAGCAGAAATAGTTGCTTTTTCTGGAATTCTCTAGCTTTTCCTATGATTCAATAGATGTTGGCAATTTGATCTCTGGTTCCTCTGCCTTTTCCAAATCCAGCTTGTACATCTGGAAGTTCTTGGTTCACATACTGTTGAAGCCTAACTTGAAGGATTCTGAGCAGTACTTTGCTAGCAGGTATAACATCCCACCCCAAAGAAGCAAATTATTCATTCTTTTCAAGTGTACACAGAAGTCTTCAGAACAGATCACATACTAGACTACAAAACAAGTCTCATGAAATTTAAGACTGAAATCATATCAAACATCTTTTCTGACCACAGTGCTATGAGACTAGAAATTAATTACAAGAAAAAAACTGCAAAAACCACAAACACATGGAGGCTAAACAATATGCTACTCAACAAACAATGGGTGAAGAAATCAAAGAGGAAATTTAAAAATACATGGAGACAAATGAAAACACAATGATCCAAAAACCTATGCAAACAACAAAAGCAGTTCTAAGAGATGTTTATAACAATATAAGTCTACTTTAGGAAACAAGAAAAATCTCCAATAAACAAGTAAACCTACACCTAAAGTTACTAGAAAAACACACAAACAAAACCTAGTTAGTAGAAGGAAAGAGACCATAAACATCAGAGCAGAAATAAATGAAACAGAGACTAAATAACAACAGAATAGAAAAGACTGGTGAAACTGAGAGCTGTTCCTTTGGCATGACATTTCTAATGTACTGAAAGAAAAAAATCCTCATCCCTGAATTTTACGCCTTTCAAACATAAGGGTGAAATAAAGACTTCTTCAGATCAACAAAAGCTAAGAGACATCACTGCCAGCAGGTCTACGCTACAAGAATATTAATGGAATTTCTTCAGGCAGAAGGAATATGATACCAGATGGAAACTGAAACTACAATTACACAAAGGAATGAAAAACACAAGAAATGGAAATATGTGCTTAAATATAAAGAAACTCTTCTCATTTTCAATCTCTTTAATTACTTAAAGCAAAGACAACAACAAAATCTCATAAAATTTATCATACATATAGAAGACAAATGTGTAACAACAGCACAAAGGATAAAAGGTAGAAATGAAATATACCATTAGTAAATTCTTACACTGAGAAGCAATAATGTATTAAAGATACTATTTATAAAGATGCATACTGTAAACCTAAAACAGCCACTAACAAAATTAGACAAATTATATAGAGAGAACATGGTATCATTAAAAATATTCTATTAATTGAAAAGAGCAAAAAAGGAGGACTAAAGAGCAGATGAGATACAGGTAACAAAAAATAAGATGGCAGATTTAATTTTAACTATATCAATAATTACACTAAGGAAGCAGACTACACACTGTAAATAAAAGACCAAGATTGCCAGACTACATAAAAAAGCAAGACACAATTATATGCTATCTCCAGTAAACTAATTTCAAATATAATTATACCAATAGGTTAAAAAGGATGGAAAAGATATCCAATGAAAACAATAATCAAAAGAAGGCTGAAGTGACTATTAGTGGCTATATGTTAACATTAGAGAAAGACTTCAGAACAAAGAACATTACAAGAGAGAATGTTTAAGGGATCAATTCATCAAAACGACATAATGGCTTCATTACACACTAAAAATGGGTACAACTGAAGATTATGCTTCAGGTAAACTCACTATAGACCAACCCTCACACTGAACAACCACAAACTCTGGAAAAAAATACAAAACCCAGTTACTTGAGGATTCTGAATAGTACTCTAAAATTGTTGACTGGAGTCAAAACATGAAGCAACTGACAAAGAGTTGGGGAGTTTCCCACTTTGGGGAGTTTTGCTTTCATAGTGGACATCAGCCACAAAGTAGCATAACTTAAGCAACTAAAACTCCAACAGACCTCTTTCTGGCTGGAGGAAAGAGAGACAGGTTCTGGGCAATCACAGATGCCACCAAAATGAGTGGAGATTTACAAAGGAGAGAGAATCAGAGAAAGAGATGCCTTAACTCTGTGAACAAACATCACATACTCCTCAGGCTGATTCCTCCCTAAATGATATACACACAAGACAGACTCAAAAGCAGCACAGCAAAAGCTTAAAGAACTGTAATGAGACTTGTACAACTCACAGAAGCTGACAGCTTACTCAGTTAACTGCCAGGTAAAATAAAGACATCAACATTCCTCAGAGGAATATCACAGAATCCAGAGCCTACACAATTGTAACATTCATAATACCCAGGACACAGTCCAAAATTACTCACTATACAAAGAACTCAGAAGTTATGAGCCATTCTCAAGGAAAACAAAAACACTAAACAGAGGACAAACTCAAAATGACATAAATATTAAAATGTTCAGACATATACTCAATGAATACAAAAATAAAAACACACATATATGTTCAACTGATTTTCAACAATAATGTCAAGACATTTCAATGGGGAAAGAATGGCCTTTTCAACACAACTGTTGAAACAAGATGTCCACATGGGGATGGAGGGGGAAATAACCTTGACCCCTAGATCATACATATAAAACAGTCAACTCAAAATGGATCACAGACCTAAACATAAGAATAAAACTGGGATTTCTCTGGCAGTCCAGTGGTTAAAACTCCACACTTCTAAGTGGGTTTGATCCCTGGTCAGGGAACTAAGATCCTGCGTGTCAAGCATGGCGCAGACAGGAAAAAAACAACAAACAAGAAAACCAGGATCCACCCACTTTGGAAAACAATTTGGCATTTCCTCAAAAAGTTCATCATAAAAGTTATCATATAATCCAGCAATTTTACTCCTGAGTATTTCTTTCCAAGAGAAATGAAAACAGGTATCCACACAAAAAGTTGTATACACATGCTCAATCCAGCATTATACATAAGAAGCAAAGTGTTAGAAAAAACCCAAATGTCCATCAACTGAACAACAGATAAGTTAAATGTGGTACATTCATAAAGTGGAATGCCATTTGGTTGATACATGCTACAACATGGATAAACCTTGAAAACACACATGGCTTCATTTATATGAAACATCCAGAATGGGCAAATCTACAGAGATAGAAAGCAGATGTCTAGCACTAGCCGGGATAGGAGGTTTGAAGAGTGACAGCGAAAGGGTACCAAATTTCTTTCTGAGAGGATGAAAATGTTCTAAAATTGTGGTGATAGCTGCACAACACTAAGCATACCAAGAACCACTGAACTGTATACTTTAAATGGGTGGATTTATGATATGTGACTCAAACCTCAAAATAAAGTAATTGCAAAAACAGAAAGGTAAAACTATAAAACTTTCTTAAGAAAACATAAAAGATTTGCATCCTTGGGGCAGGCAGATTTCTTAGAACACAAAAAAGGAATATCCGTAACAGAAAGAAATTGACAAACTAGACTTCATCAGACTTTATAGCTTTTTTTTTTTTTCAAAGGCAGGTAAAAATAAAATAAAAAGGCAAGCCACAGACTGAGAGAAATATTTTACAAGGCTTCTATCTGATAGAAGACATATACAAAATATATAAAGAACTCTTACACAAAATAACAAGACAAACAGCCCAATTTTTTAAATGGGCATGAGTGGAACAGCTACGTCAACAATGAACATATAAGAAAAGCCAGTAAGCACATGAAAATACACTCACCATGAGTCATTAGGCAAATGCAAATAAAAATCAGACTAAGCTACCATTGTACTCAGAATGACCAGAATTTAAAAACTGAAAATGTGAAGTGTTCAAGAGGTTATGGAGCAACTGGAACACTCCACTACAGATGAGGAAAAAAAAATAGTACAGCCTCTTTGAAAAACAGTTTATAAGGTTACTTACACTTAGCATTTGACCCTGCAATTCCATTTCTAGCTATGTATATGTAGCTATATATATATAGCTTTCATTTCAAGGGAAATGAAAACATAAATCTACATAAAACCTGTACATTAATGTTATTTCACGGCAGCTTCAGTAATAATAGCCCAAACTGGAAACAACACAAATGGGCAACAACAAGTGGATGGATAAATAAATTGTAACAAATTCATCCAATGGAATACTATCAGTAATTAAATGCAATAATCTATTGGTCTATGCAACCTACATGCATCAGTCGTAGAAGAACTACACTAAGCGAACAAACCTAGACATGAAAGACTATATACTGTATGGTTTCATTTATTTTCAGTTCGGTTCAGTTTAGTCGCTCAGTCGTGTCCGACTCTTTGCGACCCATGAACCGCAGGACGCCAGGCCTTCCTGGCCTTCACCAACTCCCAGAGTCCACCCAAACCTACATCCACTGTGTCGGTGATGCCATCCAACCATCTCATCCTCTGTTGTCCCCTTCTCCTCCTGCCCTCAATCTTTCCCAGCATCAGGTTTTTGCAATTGAGTCAGCTCTTTGCATCAGGTGGCCAAAGTACTAGAGTTTCAGCTTCAACATTAGTCCCTCCAATGAACACCCAGGATTAATCTCCTTTTAATGTTTGGATCTCCTTGCAGTCCAAGGGACTCTCAAGAGTCTACTCCAACACCACAGTTCAAAAGCATCAATTCTGCACTCAGCTTTATTTATAGTCCAACTCTCACATCCATACACGACTACTGGAAAAACCACAGCCTTGAATAGACAGAACTTTGTTGGCAAAGTAATGTCTCTGCTTTTGAATATGCTCTCTAGTCAGTCATAACTTTCCTTCCAAGGAATAAGCGTCTTTTAATTTCATGGCTGCAATCTGCAGTGATTTTGGAGCCCAGAAAAATATAGTCAGCCACTATTTCCACAGTTTCCCCATCTATTTGCCATGAAGTGATGGACCCAGATGCCATGATCTCAGTTTTCTGAATGCTGAGCTTTAAGGCAACTCTTTCACTCTCTTCTTTCACTTTCATCAAAAGGCTCTTTAGTTCTTCACTTTCTGCCATAAGGGTGGTGTCATCTGCATATCTGAGGTTATTGATATTTCTCCCGGCAATCTTGATTCCAGCTTGTGCTTCCTCCAGCCCAGTGTTTCTCATGATGTACTCTGCATATCACGGTAATCCAAGTCTATGCCCTGACCAGTAACGCTGAAGAAGCTGAAGTTGAATGGTTCTATGAAGACCTACAAGACCTGCTAGAACTAACACCCAAAAAAGATGTCTTTTTCATTATAGGGAACTGGAATGCAAAAGTAGGAAGTCAAGATATACCTGGAGTAATAGGCAAATCTGGGCTTGGGGTACAGAATGAAGCAGGGCAAAGGCTAACAGAGTTCTGCCAAGAGAACGCACTGATCATAGCCAACACCCTCTTCCAATAACACAGGATAAGACTCTACACATGGACATCACCAGATGGTCAACACTGAAATCAGACTGATTATACCCTTTGCAGCCAAAGATGGAGAAGCTCTATACAGTCAACCAAAACAAGACCAGGAGCTGACTGTGGCTCAGATCATGAACTCCTTACTGCCAAATTCAGACTTAAATTGAAGAAAGTGGGGAAAACCACTAGGCCATTCAGGTATGACCTAAATCAAATTCCTTATGACTATACAGTGGAAGTGAGAAAAAGATTTAACAGACTAGATCTGATAGACAAAGAGCCTGATGAACTATGGACAGAGGTTCATGACATTGTACAGGAGACAGGGAGTAAGACCATCCCCAAGAAAAAGAAAAGCAAAACAGCAAAATGGCTGTCTGAGGAGGCCTTACAAATAGCTGTGAAAAGAAGAGAAGTGAACAGCAAAGGAGAAAAGGAAAGATATAAGCATCTGAATGCAGAGTTCCAAGGAATAGCAAGGAGAGATAAGAAAGCCTTTCTCGGGGATCAATGCAAAGAAATAGAGGAAACAATAGAATGGGAAAGACTAGCGATCTCTTCAAGAAAATAAGGGATACCAAGGGAACATTTCATGCAAAGATGGGCTCAATAAAGGACAGAAATGGTATGGACCTAACAGAAGCAGAAGATATTAAGAAGAGGTGGCAAGAATACACAGAAGAACAGTACAAAAGAGATCTTCACAACCCAGATAATCTGGAAGGTGTGATCACTCACACTCACCTAGAGCCAGACATCCTGGAATGTGAAGTCAGGTGGGCCTTAGGAAGCATCACTAAGAACAAAGCTAGTGGAGGCGATGGAATTCTAGTTGAGCTATTTCAAATCCTGAAAGATGATGCTGTGAAAGTGCTGCACTCAATAAGCCAGCAAATTTGGAAAACTCAGCAGTGGCCACAGGACTGGAAAAGGTCAGTTTTCATCTCAATCCCAAAGAAAGGCAATGCCAAAGAACGCTCAAACTACCACACAATTGCACTCATCTCACGCGTAGTAAAGCAATGCTCAAAATTCTCCAAGCCAGGCTTCAACAATACGTGAACCGTGAACTTCCAGATGTTCAAGCTGGTTTTAGAAAAGGCAGAGGAACCAGAGATCAAATTGCCAACATCCGCTGGATCATCGAAAAAGCAAGCAAGAGAGTTCCAGAAAAACATCTATTTCTGCCTTATTGACTATGTCAAAGCCTTTGACTGTGTGGATCACAATAAACTGTGGAAAATTCTGAAAGAGATGGGAATGCCAGACCACCTGACCTGCCTCTTGAGAAACCTGTATACAGGTCAGGAAGCAACAGTTAGAAGTGGACATGGAACAACAGACTGGTTCCAAATAGGAAAAGGAGTACGTCAAGGCTGTGTATTGTCACTCTGCTTATTCATTTAGTTTACATTCAAGAAAAGACAAAATACAGTGACAGAAAGGTGATCAGTGGTTGATAAAAGCAGTGGGAGGGAGTGAAGATGACTGCAAAGGGGTGTGAGGCAACTTTCTGGGACAATGAAAATGTTCTATATTGACTGTGGTGATTATAAAACTATGTACATTAATTAAAACTCACGAAACTGGACATTTAACAGTGATGAATGTTAATGCAAATATATTATACTTAATGAAGTTTATTTTTTATAAAGAACAATTAGTAGTTTCATTCCTTTTCTAAGTCTACAGAGGTTCTCAAAGTCTTAGGCAATTCCCCAAAGGTGCCAGCATCCACTGTGATCCATTTTTAGAACCTGACCTTGATTTCTACTTCTTAAGTGCCTTACAATTGAAAGTGCCTCTACAAAGGATCCCAAGAGACTACTACGAGCAACTATGTGCCCAAAAAATGGACAACCTAGAAGAAATGGACAAATTCTTAGACTAGTATAATCTCCCAAAACTGAACAGGGAAGAAATAGAAAATATGAACAGACCAATTACTAGTAATGAAATTAAATTAGGAATTTAAAAACTCCCAACAAACAAAAGTCCAAGACCAGATGGCTTAGACAGTGAATTCTACCAAACATTTAGAGAGGAGTTAACAGCTATCCTTCTGAAACCATTCTAAAAAATTGCAGGGGAAGGAACACATCTGAACTCACTCTATGAGGCCATCATCACCCTGATACCAAAACCAAAAGAAGATATCACACACACACAAAATTACAGGCAGATATAAAAATCCTCAACAAAATACTAGCAAACCGACTCCAACAATACATGGAAAGGATCAAAAGCCATGACCAAGTGGGATTCATTCCAGGGATGCAAGGATTTTTCAATACTCACAAATCAATCAATGTGATACACCACATTAACAAACTGAATAATAAAAACCACAGAAAAAGCTTCTGATAAAATTCAACACCCGTTTATGATAAAAACTCTTCAGAAAGTGGGCACAGACAGAACATACTTCTACATAATAAAAGCCATGTATCACAAATCCACAGCTAACATCATACTCAACAGTGAAAGGCTGAAAGAAAGCATTTCCCATGAGATCAGGAATAAGACAAGGATACCTACTCTTGTCACTTTTATTCAACAGTTTTAGAAGCCCTAGCCAAAAGCAAATCAGAGACAAAAAGAAATAAAAGGAATCCAAACTGGAGAAGAAGTATTCAGTTCACTCACTCAGTCATTTCTGACTCTTAGCGACCCCACAGACTGCAGCACGCCAGACTTCCCTGTCCATCACCAACTCCTGGAGCTTTTTCAAACTCATGTCCATCGAGTCAGTGATGCCATCTAACCATCTCATCCTCTGTCGCCCCCTTCTCCTCCTGCCTTCAATCTTTCCCAGCATCAGGGTCTTTTCCAATGAATCAGTTCCTCACATCAGGTGGCCAAAGGATTGGAGTTTCAGCTTCAGCATCAGTCCTTCCAATGAATATACAGGACTAACTTCCTTTATGATTGACTGGTTTGATTTCCTTGCAGTCCAAGGGAATCTCAAGAGTCTACTCCAACACCACAGTTCAAAAGTATCAATTCTTCAGCACTCAGCTTTCTTTATAGTCCAACTCTCACACCCATACACGACTACTGGAAAAACCATAGCTTTGACTAGACAGACCTTTGTTGGTAAAGTAATATCTCTGCTTTTTAATAGGCTGTCTAGGTTGGTCATAGCTTTTCTTCCAAGGAGCAAGCATCTTTTAATTTCATGGCTGCAATCACCATCTGCAGTGATTTTGGAGCCCCCAAAATTAAAGTCTGTCACTGTTTCCATTGTTTCCCCATCTATTTGCCATAAAGTGATGGGACTGGATGCCATGATCTTAGTTTTCTGAATGGTGAGTTTTAAGCCAACTTTTTCACTCTCCTCTTTCATTTTTATCAAGAGGCTCTTTAGTTCTTCTTTGTTTTCTGCCATAAGGGTGGTGTCATCTGCGTATCTGAGGTTATTGATATTTCTCCCGGCAATCTTAATTCCAGCTTGTGCTTCATCCAGCCCAGCATTTCGCAAGATGTACTCTGCATGTAAGTTAAATAAGCAGGGTGACAATATACAGCTTTGATATACTCCTTTCCCGATTTGGAACCAGTCTATTGTTCTATGTCCAGTTCTAACTGTTGCTTCTTGACCTGCATACAGATTTCTCAGGCGGCAGGTAAGGAGGTCTGCTATCCCCATCTCTTGAAGAATTTTCTACAGTTTGTTGTGATCCACACAGTGAAAGGCTTTGGTGTAGTCAATAAAGCAGAAATAGATGTTTTTCTGGAACTCTGTTGTTTTTTTGATGATCCAATGGATGTTGACAATTTGATCTCTGGTTCCTCTGCCTTCTCTAAATCCAGCTTGAACACCTGGAAGTCCATGGTTCACGTACTGTTGAAGCCTGGCTTGGAGAATTTTGAGCCTTACTTTGCTAGCATATTAGGAAGTATTAGGTTGGTGCAAACATAACTGAGGTTTCGAACTGTGAATTTTAAAGCATTATAACTAGGCTCAAACATATCTTTATTAATCAAAACAAAAACCATTACAATCAACACATTTTTGCCAATGAGAAATGTTTGTTTATTCCTGTAATGTAAAAATCCATTCCTCCCAGTTCAACAAACTCTCGAAAAGCATTTTCTGCATCCTGCTGGTTGTGGAAGCATTTTCTGCAAAACAGTTGTTGAGATGCTTGAAGGAGCAGCAGTCGGTTGTCGAGAGGTCAGGTGAACACGGTGGATGAGGCAAAACTTCCTAGCCCAACTCGCTCAACTTCTGAAGTGTTGGTTGTGCAATGGGCAGTCAGGCACTGTCATGGAGGAGAACTGGGCCCTTTCTTTTGACCAACACCAGCTGTTGGCACTGCAGTTGTCGGTGCATCTCATTGATCTGTTGAGCAGACTTTACAGATGTAATGGTTTCACTGGGATTCAGAAAGTTGCAGTGGATCAGATGGGCAGCAGACCACCAAACAGTGACCATGACCCTTTTTTGGTGCAAGTCTGGCTTTGGGAAGCACTTTGGAGCCTCTTCGCAATCCAACTACAGAGCTGGTTGTCACCTACAGTCATAGAAAATCCATTTTTCATCTCAAGTCACAATTCGATTGAGAAATGGTTCACTGTTGTTGCGTAGAGAAGCCGATACTTAAAAATGAGTGTTTTGATTTTCAGTCAACCCATGAGGTACCCATTTATTGAACTTCTTCACCTTTTCAATTTGCTTCAAATGCTGGCTAACTATGTTGAGTTCTTCAGCAACTTCTCATGTAGCTGTAAGAGGATCAGCTCTGCTGTTACTTTCAGCTGGTCACTGTCGACTTCCAGTGGCCAGCCAATACGCTCCTCATCTTCAAGGCTCTCATCCCCTGTGAAAACTTGTTGAAGCAACACTGCACTGAAAGTTTATTAGCAGTTTCTGGGCCAAATGTGTTGTAGATGTTACAAGTTGTCTCTGCTGCTTTATGACCCATTTTGAACTCAAATAAGAAAACCGCTTGAATTTGCTTTTTGTCTAACATCATTTCTATAGTCTGAAATAAATATAAAATACACAGCTAATAATAAGTCATCAGAAAAAAAACACACAGCAAGAAATGCACATTAACATGATGGACAACATGACCACATTTCTTTAAGAATGTATTCCAATCTCAAGCAGTAAAGTTCAACAATGCATGACTGCAATTACTGTTTCATCAACTTAATAGAACTGTCACAGTTTGCAGATGACATGAAGCTATACACAGAAAATCCTAAAGATGCTACCAAACAACTACTAGAGCTCATCAATGAATTAGGTAAAGTTTCTGGATACAAAATTAACACACAGAAATCTGTTGCATTTCTATACACTAACAATGAAATAATAAATGCTGGAGAGGGTGTAGAGAAAAAGAAACCTTCCTACCCCATTGGTGGGAATGTAAATTGGTACAGCCACTATGGAAAACAGTATGGAGGTTTCTTAAAAAATGAAAAATAGAGTTATTATAGGACTCAGCAATCTCACACCTGGGCATATATCTGGAGAAAACTCTAATTTGAAGAGATACATGCATATCAATGTTCACAGCAGCACTATTCACAACGGCCAAGACACAGAAGCAACCTAAATATCCACTGACGAATGGATAAAAAAGACATAGAACATTTATAGAATGGAATATTATTCAGCCATGAAAAGAGTGAAATAATGCTATTAGGGCTTCCCAGGCAGCACTAGTGGTAAAAACCCTGCCTGTCAATGCAGGAGACAGAAGAGAAGGAGGTTCAATCCTGGGGTCAGGAAGATCGCCTGGAGGAGGGCATGGCAACCCACTCCAGTGTCCTTGCCTGGGAAATCCCATGGACAGAGGAGCCTGGCAGGCTACAGTCCATAGAATCACAAAGAGTCAGACACGACTGAACCAATTTAGCACGCAACACGCATGGATGGACCGACAGATTATCATACTAAACGAAGTAAGTCAGACAGAAAAAGACAAATATATGATACCACTTATATGTGGAAATTGGAAAAAATGATACAAATGAATTTATTTACAAACAGAAACAGGCTCACAGACACAGAAAACTTAATGGTTACCAAAGGGGATAGTGCGATGGCACAGGGTGGGGGTGGGACAGAGATAAACCAGGAGTTTTGGATTAACATATATACACTAATGTATATACAATAAACAAGGACCTACTATATAGCACAGGGAACCAGATTCAGTTATCTTTTAATAACCTATAATGGAAAAGAATCTGACAAAGAACAGATAGAGGGTTGGTCAAAAAGTTCATTTGAGTTTTTCCATAAAATGTCACAGAAAAACCAGAATGAACTTTTGGCCAACCTGATATATATGTATATGTATCACTGAATCACACCTGAAATTAACACAACATTGTAAATTAACTATACTTCAATTTTAAAAATGGTTAAAGACAAAAGGTATAGCACCTCTATAAAACAAAACTCTAAATTTTGTGTGTATGGCTCTGAGAATACATACACCAGACTGACATAAAATCTACATAAAATTCTAGTAGCTCATTCCTATACAAAGGACAAATCTGTTTCAGAGACTGCAACTTTAAAGAGCTTTAAATACATGTAGTCTGTTAAAGATTGTAAAATTTAAAAAATAAAAAACTAAAAAAAAAAAAAAATAAATAAATACATGTAGTCTGTTTGCCAATACCTAACAGAACATAGTGTATTTTTCACAAAGATTAGTGAATTTCTCATTGTACCATTACTCCCAGACTAATCAAAGGTAAATAAAGAATACTGCAACCAAGGGAAAAATTAAGCAGATTGGGCGATCACTGCAATTAGGTTTTGAAGAACAAACAAAGGCATTTAAGGGGCTGGCACATATCATCCAAATTCAAGATGGGCTTTCCTGCGTATCTCCAACAGCAGAAATTGGAAATGTATAAAGTAGCCCATGTGCATTGCATTCAGAATATAATGAGGACCTTGGCGAAAACCTGAATTAACCATTCACACAGATATCTCCAAAGAAAATGAAAAAGAACAAGACATGAAAGGGGTATAGGGCACTCGGAGGTTCTAACATGGACAAAGTGTATTATCCAAATGCTTTAGAAGATACCCCATTTTAAAATTAATCTTGCTCTATAGCTCTACAGAGTGAGACAGGAGGAGATATGACCAATGAGGGAACAAGCAAAACAAACGTACACATGATCACAATAGGCCCGAACGGAAACTTAAAACCGTCTAGAAATACTTAAGCAGAAATAGGACTCCTCTTCATTACCGCAGTTGACCCCTGCAATAAATCAGGGTCAGTGTCTTTTACTTATGTGTAAACCCACATTCCTGGTAGGCAAACTGACCTAGGTTGCAGTCATTTATCCCAGTGCGCTAATATATATCATAAATTATAAGATTGGGAGAAACAAAAGCTAAGTGTTTGAGGATCGAGTTGGGCTGACACTCACCACAAATTTCTCACCATTCTGCTCCACATGTTTGTATGTGGGGACCGATATGGGCACTGCTTGCTTTTCTGTGTAATCATAAAATGACTGTCCCAACGAGTCGTCACTGGGATCTAGGTTATCTGCCTCATGAGGAGGCACCGATAACACTGTCAAGATCAATTCCTTCTCGCCTGCTCGGATCAGGTCCACCACCTGCTTGTGTGTCGCCCCCTCAACATTCACGCCGTTCCTAAGGGGAAAAAGGGAGAAAGACAATCCCATAAACCAGAAGGGTCCAAACACCTTATAGCTCCACCCTCCTGCCCCCACTCCAGTGTCACGAAGTGTGAACCAGAAAAGAAAAAGGATCAGTTTGGTTCCACAAAAGCTGTTTATGTTTTTACAAATCATAATGTGAAAAAGCGTGTGTGAACTTAAGGCAGGGGAAAAAAATGGTAACAGGTGAGAAGACCTACTCTTCCTCTATACTAGAACTCCACACACAGCCTTAGGAAAACACAAGGGAAGGAAGGTGAGGCTGAAGAGGAAACAAAGCTTTTAAAGCTGAAGAGTCTAATTTCCTCATCCTAACTAAGCATGTATACAACACAATAAAGTGACTTTTAACAATCCTGCCATTTGAACTGTTCTGTGTCTTTTTTAAACCTCCTGGAACTGGTAATTTCATTAAAAGAAAAATTTTACAAAACGCGCTTCCTTAATTTGTAAAGATTCAAAAAGTGTGACTGACTTAAGATAGTTATCTGGCATTGGTATCTGATTTCTCCCCATATATTCAAGTCAGTCAACTTCATTTTCCCTTATATCAAGTTTCATTACCTTGGGAATTAAATGATCATATCTTCATATACACTAGTTTCTTCTATCACTCAGTTTTAAGAAAAGTAAGGAGATAACATCTCTAAAATTTTATTATCTAACCCAACATCCTTTGTTCTCTCCCAATCACTTCAATTAGTCTCTTTTAGGAGTCTATCTACTTTTCCTGTTCTGTGCTGTCTCACTTAAAGCCTTGTGTAATCAGTTCAAACTAAAAAATGTACAGTTAAGGTTACATAGTAAATCAACCTACGCATTCTCCTTCCTGTTCCACTGTGTATATAAAGGCTAAAACTAGGAAAAGTACAAGGTTTGGAATAACAATAATTTTGTCAAGAAAGATGCTGAGTCTCACAAAACTCACTCAGCAAACTGAGCTACCTTCCCAGAATGCTGACCCAGCCTGCTATCTCAGCAAAAACCACTAGGCAGCTAGCTGACCTGGAGGTTCCCTCCATGGCTATCCCAAGAGGGTGAGGAAATACACACCTGGCCTTTAGTCAATTTGACAAAAGCTTATTTACCCTTTAAACTTTTTCAGTCCTCTTCCAAACCATTAGGGTTTTTCCTTCTTGAAAATGATGCTATCCATTTATATAAACAGAACAGGCAGGAGATCATCCAGCCAAGCCTCCTTCCTTATTTCAGGTCTAACAATCTAGCCAGTAAATTCAGCACTCTTGACATTTCACAACCTAAAACCTAACTTACACACATACACAAATACACATTAAGTATAGCAATTTTACAACTGGCTAGCTATAGGAGAAAATCAGCCCTCTCCACTGATGGAAATTTCCGCTTTTAAAGTTCAGACCAGTGACCAGAAGCACCGGTCAGTTCTTTGACCATAAAGCAGGATGATAAAATAGAAAACGGGCTTTGGAGCAAGATCTACAAGGGCTTAAATCCTGGCCCTGCCAGAATTGATATTAATCAAGTCATTTAATCTTTCTTACCATTGTTTTCCACATCTATAAAATGGAGACAGTAAGTCCCTAACAGATCACTGTGAAGATTAATGTAACATAACATTACATGTAATGTAACATGTAACTTGCTAAGATCAGTGCCTGAACACTCACATTAGAAGGTGTATTAAGGAAAGAAGTACTATGTAGCTATGTGTTATGAAGAGATTTTGGTTAAAGAAGAAATGGACAACTAAAGTTGGGGACTGGTAAAGGATTTCATCTAACTCTTTGATCTAATTAGCAGTTCTGGGAAAATGTTTTGATGGTAGAAAAAACAAAATTGAAAAAGTAAAAGTTAAAAAATCAACATAGAAAATTTGATCTATCCCTAGGAATCAGCTTAACTTACAAATATCCTTAAGTTAAAAAAAAAAAAAAAAGTGAAAAACTAGCACTTCAGAGACTGAAGAAAACACCTTATATACTAAAAATGTGATTTTTATGTGAATACAATCAGCTTTATGAGATGAGCTCTTGTGAAAAAAGTTAAGGAGCAATGCTCCACTCTTATTTTTCAGCTCCCTAATTCTTCCCCTTTAAACGATTCCTAATCTGGGATACTCTGTTGATAGGCTTGTGGCGGCAGCGGAGGAAAATTAGTGAACCGCTACAGAAATTGTATGTAAAATTGTATTTGTCTACATATATGCTTTTTTTTTTTTTCAGGGAAGAGGGCTAACAGCTTTCATCTGCTTCAAAAAGGAGTATGTCATCTCAGAAAGGTTAAGAACTACTGCTTTCAATACACACCTCCACTCATTCAGTTTTCAAGTTAGGATACACTGCTCCTACGGGTCCCTCACAGAAATAAATCCTGAAAATCGGCAGAGAGACTTAGGTGAGGCTTACTCTAAGAGCAGCCATCAAGCAAAGAAATTTGCTTGGGTTTCACTTCTTTACCAGTAAGACCACACTTCAAATTGGCTATCATCGCAAATCCCTCTTAAAAAAATACTAACAGACAGAAACAGGAAAGAATTACCAGTGTCATAGTCTAAACACACTTGGTAATGCTTATCTGGTTCTTTACAGAAGGAATACTATACATTCAACAAGTTAATACAAGCTGGTAACTTCTTCAGAGAATGAAATGGGTCAGTAAAAACCCCAGGATGTCGGATTTCAAAAAGAGTCCTCCATCCTCAAGAATTAAGAGGCCTTCATACTCTAAAAATACTTATGATACCCCCTTTCTACAAGAATGCTGCTATACCAGGCTCATATTAGGTGTGGCCCAGTCTGATCAATTCTGAAGACATAAATGAATGTAAAATATAAATTCTGCAATAAAGGGAACTTACAGCACTACTGACTTCCGGTTCAAAGTGTGGGTTTTGGAGTTAAGAGAGACTTCGGTTTAAATACCAATTGTGCCATTTAACAGATGAGACATTAGGTAAATAATTCAATCTCAATCTTATTTAACCTCAATTTCTTAACCCAAATGGGACTAATAATACCCTCAGCTAACAGAGTTGCTATAAGACCTCAAATGAGATAAAGCTCTAGTCATTCAACAAATGGTAGTTACTCATGTGATATTAATTATATCAGCTGGGCAAGGCAGGTTGGTAGTATTTAAGGGTCCTGATGATACAAACCCTTTCTATGAACACTTTCCCTTGCTTTTCTTTTGTCTATGTAACATAATCTAGTTGCCATTCATTTGAAAATAAATGATTGAACTCTCAGCCAGTGATAATAGGAATCACAAGATAAATCAACTTCAAAAGCAAACTGCCACATCAGAGAACCATTAAATCCTACACCACACAAAAGTAACTAACCATCCAGTAGGTTCTACCCATCAATGCTTCTTCCACAAAGAAAGGCTTAAACACATCATCAAAATTTTTCAACAGATACATGATTAAACAAATACATCAAAATGTTAATTAAAGAATCCAGATGGTAGGTAAAACAGGTATTCATGTGCAGTCCTTCAAGTTTTCTGTATGTTTGAAAATTTTCATAATACATTGTGGAGGGAAAAAAGAAGGCTTCTTTCCAAGCCTCCAAAAAATCCACAACTAAGGCCAATTTTTTTCCCCCTTAGGCAATTAGATGATATCCAATTAATTTGTGCCTTCAGCATTTTAAAGATATACTTTGATAATTTTAATAAAATGCCCCTAAATTTTTACATAAGACCAAAATTTGGCCCCATCAAGAGGCCTTTAACTAGCTAGTAAGAGTGACTTCAAGCCTTCTCTGGTGGCTCAGATAGTAAAGAATCTGCCTGCAGTGCAGGAGACCTGGGTTCAATCCCTGTGTCTTCAAGATCCACCAGAGAAGGAAATGGCAACCCACTGCAGTATTCTTGCCTGCAGAATTCCATGGACAGAAGAGCCTGGTGGACTACAGTCCATGGGGTCACAGAGAGTCACACATGAATGAGCAACTAATACTTTCACTTCTCAAAGTTAGCCAGCTGGGGAACCTACAAAACTAATATAAATACTCCCAAAAAAGCAAGAAAAAAGTGCTCTAAATAGTCAGGATTTATATACAGTTTATGAAGGAACCTATATATATATCATGAAAGTAGGTATGGATGGAAATATAACAGAGTCAATCACTACATGTGGCACAGGAAGGAGCCCTTCCATGTGGCAAGCACAATATTACTCTGACCCCCTGTGACATGCAGGAAAGCAATTAAAGTGTAGTTAGTCTGCAGCCTGTAAAAAACAGACAATAAACTCCTATAGCTGCAAGCAGTAGGGCACACTTCAATTCCACAGGTTAAAACATAACGGCTACATGTTCACAGAACAGTTAAATTAAAAAAGAAGTTTTGCCAAGGATACGGAAGAATCAGAATTCTCCTACGTTGCTGATGGGAGCATAAAGCCAAAACAATCTGGCAGTTTCTTTAATACTTATTTTTATTTATTTTGCTGCTCCTGGTCTTAGGTGTAATACTTTGGATTTTTATTTCCAGCATGCAAACTTAGTTGTGCCATGTGAAATCCAGTTCCTCCACCAGGGATTGAACCCAGGCCCCCTGCACTGGGAGCTTGGAGTCTTAGCCACTGGACCACCAGGGAAGTCTCTGGCAGTTTCTCATCATGTTAAACATACATTTACTATATGACCTAGTAATTCCACTCATAGGTATCTACCCAAAAGAAATGAAAACATGTCCATACAAACAGTTAGAGTCAAATGCTCACTGAAGCTTTATTCATCACAGTCCAAAACTGAAAACAACCGAATGTCTATCAAGAGGTAAACAGAGTGGGAGGTGGGAGCGGGGTTCATGTTTGGGAACTCATGTACACCCATGGCGGATTCATGTCAATGTATGGCAAAACCAATACAGAATTGTAAAGTAAAATAAAGTAAAAATAAAAATTAAAAAAAATAAAAGAGAAAGTCTGTGGTATATCCATGAACTGGAGTATTATTCAGCAATGAGAAGGACCAAACTACTGATGTCCACAACATGGATGAAACCCAAAAACACACTGAGCAAAGAAGACAGAACAGAATCTGTTTGATTCGATTCCATTTATTTGAAGTTCCAAAATAGACAAAACTATCCTAAAGTGATAATAATCAGATGGTAGGGAACAACACACACAAGGAAGCTTTCTAAAGTCACAGATGTGTTCTGTATCTTGACTGGTATGGTAAATCTATACTTTTTCTCAAATTTAAAATTGTCAAAATGTGTGCATGTAAACTAAGTGTGTATATAAGTTAAACCTCAATAAAGCTGATTTTAAAATTATACAATATCTTCATTTGTAAATGTGAAATAGTAGTCATCAGAGTGAAAGAGCCCCTATTCTACTTTTAGGTTACTCCGAATTTTTTTTTTTTTTTTTGCTATTATTGAATAATGTTATGAGTAGATGAATCCATACACATATCTGCAATACAAAATTGTTTAATGGATAAAACACATCCTTTTTCCTTCACCTCCCGTATCTTTGTGGAAAATAAACTAAGCCTTCAATACTTTCATGTCTTACAAGCCTAGTTCACAGAAATAATAAAGACAAAATTACACCAGAACTAGTTTTAGCCCTACTACTGATTTGGCATTGTCTTAACCTCCTATAAACAACAGAACACGCATGTTATTTTGAGCACAGTGTAGCTAAGAACCTCAGCAATGGATGATTATAAAGTTAAGCCAGAGAACAACAGCATCTCTCTCAAGTTTATTAAAACCATAATGCAAGAAACAAACTTCAAACTCACTCAACACTTGATTAATACTATTATATTATAAATACAATCGATCTTTTTAGGAGTCCTAGAATCCCCTTGTTAGATTTTTAAGCATTCAAAACTATAAAGCATCTTCTTCTCACAGAGTATTTGAAAAAGAATTTGTTCAGCCAAATAGCTAACGTTACAAAAGCTTTTAATGACACTGAAGCACATCAAGGAAATGAACTTACGACTTTTGAAAAATATTCAGGAAAACTATATGCAAACATGGAAAAGTCTGTCCAGTATGCAATATGTAAAAAGCAAAGACTATCTATTTTGGAGGTTTTTGCATTTAAAATATAAAAATATCCATTATGATTATGAGCACATAAGATATTTTTGTGCTGAAAATAGGCACGATATGTAAAATATTAAAATAACTGAGTTAGGGTAATTATGGAACTATGGGTAATTTTTTAGACTTAACAAAGTTTTTCTACCTTTTCAATTATACAAAGCTTTTTAAACAAACTCTCTATCTTCTCTGTAATATATCTTCTTAGAAACTGGGTGAGCACCTTACAAGTTAGAGAAAAACAGTCCCCTGACACTTTAAAAGAAAGATATTTCCCTTGACTTTTCACTGGTTGTGACTCCCCAGTTCGGTAGTTATATTAGACACTAGACTATAAAAAGAAACCACTCTACTGAAATGTAAAGACACGTCCTTTTAAATTTTGCAGTAAAATAAACTGGCTGGTTTAGGCTGACTTCTTTTTATCCACCTCTGCCTCTTTGCTACCCTACTTAGGCGAACAATCAAGTCAGAGAATATTTTTATTGACTAATTGTCTCAGGAATGATACTGTACTCTGCCCTTACACTCTGGAGATAAGGGACTCAGGCATGCATAAGCAATGAAAATAGCCAAAGGAACTCAAGCTTGAACGTGTTCACACCAACGTGTAATTCCAGATTACTAAATATCAAGAACTTTTTGGAATTCTGTTGCAGAAATAACATTTTAGAACACCTAATTTACTGATAGGAAAGGAGAAATACAACTAGAGAAAGTAAATGATCAAAGGTTTCTAAAATGTTTGCACTTTTTTTAATAAATAGTAAATCTGGTTAATGATTTTAAAGGTGCAAAACTATTATCTCAATTACTTTTAATGTTAACATATGGAAAATGAGATGACGACCATATAAATAGGTAAAATACTCTTGGAAAGCAATTTCACTGGTAATATACATCTAAAGTCCTAAAATGTTCATGTTCTTTCAACCCCAAGTGGCAAGAGGATTTATCCTAAGGAAATCACCAAAATATGAGTCCCACGAAGACAAGAACTTTATAGCGGCATGTAGACCATTCTCAAGTATTTGTGGGAAGAAATGAAACAATTCTGAACACAGAAAAAGCAAAGTGCAAGTATGCTCATCATTATTTAGGTTGTTTCCCAATTTCTGTTCTTATAAAAAGTCAACAATAGGGGAAAATGAATGGTCAAGAAAATTATGATAAAATAATTTGACTATAAAGCAATGATTTAAAAATTTAAATATGAACAAGATAATCTAGACATATGTTTGAGTCAATGCTAAGAAATGGATTATAAAAATGCAACTTCTAAAAGATAACATGGGAGAAAATCTAAGTGATGGTTATGACAATGAGATTTTAAACAACAAAAACATGATCCATGAAAAAAAAAAACCTCTAAGATGAATTTTATTAAAATTAAAAATGTCTACTCTTCAAGATACTATTAAGAGAATGAAAAACAAGCCACAGACTAGGAGAAAATATTTGGAAAACACATCTGATAAAAGACTTGTATCCAAAATATAAAAGAACCTTAAAACTTAAAGCTCAACAGTAAGAAAACAAGCTAAAACCGGGCAGAAGATCTGAATAGACACCTCTGAAAAAAACATATACAGATGGCAAATAAGCATATAAAAGTTACTCAACATCATTCATCATGCTGCTGCTGCTGCTGCTAAGTCACTTCAGTCGTGTCCGACTCTATGCAACCCCACAGACAGCAGCCCACCAGGCTCCACCGTCCCTGGAATTCTCCAGGCAAGAACACTGGAGTGGGTTGCCATTTCCCTCTCCAAGAACTGCAAATAACATTAAACAACCTATTTGAATGGGTTTTTTAAAAATGATAATATCAAATGATGGTTAAGATGTGAAGCAACAGCAACTCATTCAATGGTATAGCCACTTTGGAAGACAGTTTGACAGTTTCTTTAAAAGTCTCACCATAGTCTCACCAATAATATCCGACAATCACACTCCTAGGTATTTACTCAATAGAGTTTACAACTTATATTCACACAAAAACCAGCACATAAATGTTTATGGCAATTTTACTCATAATTGCCAAAACCTGAAAGCAACCAAGATGTCTTTTATAAGTGAATGGATAGAAAAAAAGGTACATCTAGACAATGGAATATTATTCAGTTATAATGAGAAATAAGCTCTCAAGCCACAAAAAGACATGAGGGAATTTTAAATGCATATTGCCAAGGGAAAGAAGCCAATCTGAAATGGTATTGTATGATTCCAATTAATTACATGACATTTCAGAAAAGGCAAATACCAGTAGGCTGCCAGGGCTTTGGATGGTGGAGGGATGAATAAGTGAAGCAGGGGGGATTTTTACTGCAGTGAAACTGCTCTGTATGATACTGTAACACTGCATACATGACAGGATGCACATGTCAAAACCTACAGAACTTTAAAACACAAAGTGTAAACCTTAAACCTTCAACCGAAAATTGGATTAAAGATTTACTGAGCATGGCCCCACCTCAGAACAAGACCCAGTTTCCCCCTCAGTCTCTCCCTTCAGGAAGCTTCCATAAGCCTTTTATCCTTCTCCATCAGAGGGCAGACAGACTGAAAACTACAGTCACAGAAAACTAACCAATCTGATCACATGGAACACAGCCTTGTCTAACTCAATGAAACTATGAGCCACGCCACCCATGTAAGGCCGCCCAAGACGGACAGGTCATGATGGAGAGTTCTGACAAAACGTGGCCCACTGGAGAAGGGAATGGCAAACCACTTCAGTATTCTTGCCTTGTGAACCCCATAATCAGTATGAAAAGATAAAAAGATAGGACACTGAAAGATGAACTCCCCAGGTCAGCAGGTGCCCAACATGCTACTGGAGACCAGTGGGGAAATAACTCCAGGAAGAATGAAGAGAAAGAGCCAAAGTAAAAACAACACCCAATTGCGGATGTGACTGGTGATGGAAGTAGTCTAATGCTGTAAAGAACAATACTGCAAAGGAACCTGGAATGTCAGGTCCATGAGTCAAGGTAAATTAGAAGTAGTCAAACAGGAGATGGCAAGAGTGAACATCAACATTTTAGGAATCAGCGAACTAAAATGGACTGGAATGGGTGAATTTAACTCAGATGACCATTATAGCTACTACTACTACTAACATTATATCTACTACTAGGCAAGAACCTAGTAGTAGAAGAGATGGAGTAGCCATCATAGTCTATAAGAGTCCAAAATGCAGCACTTGGATGCAATCTCAAAAGTGACAGAATAATCTGTTTGTTTCCAAGGCAAACCATTCAATATCACAGTAATCCAAGTCTATGCCCTGACCAGTAACGCTGAAGAAGCTGAAGCTGACCAGTTGTATGAAGACCTACAAGACCTTCTAAAACTCACACCCAAAAGAGATGTCCTTTTCATTATAGGGAACTGGAATGCAAAAGTAGGAAGTCAAGAAATACCTGGAGTAACAGGCAAATCTGGCCTTGGAGTACAGAATGTAAAAGGGAAAAGGCTAATAGAGTTTTGCCAAGAGAATGCACTGATATAGCAAACACCCTCTTCCAACAACACAAGAGAAGACTCTACACATGGACATCACCAAATGGTCAATACTGAAATCAGATTGATTATATTCTTTGCAGCCAAAGATGGAGAAGCTCTATACAGTCAGCAAAAACAAGACCGGGAGCTGACTGTGGCTCAGTTCATGAACTCCTTATTGCCAAATTCAGATTTAAATTGAAGAAAGTGGGGAAAACCACCAGACTAATCAGATATGATCTAAATCAAATCCCTTACGATTATACAGTGGAAGTGACAAAAAGATTCAAGGGATTAGATCTGATAGACAAAGTGCCTGAAGAACTATGGATGGAGGTTCATGACATGGTACAGGAGACTAGGATCAAGACCAACCCCAAGAAAACGAAATGCAAAAAGGTGAAATGGTTGTCTGAGGAGGCCTTACAAATAGCTATAAAAAGAAGAGGAGAAAAGCCAAAGGAGAAAAGGAAAGATACACCCATTTAAATGCAGAGTTCCAAACAATACCAAGCAGAGACAAGAAAGCCTTCCTCAGTGATCAGTGCAAAGAAATAGAGGAAAACAATAGAATGGGAAAGACTAGAGACCTCTTCAAGAAAATCAGAGATACCAAGGGAACTTTTCATGCAAAGATGGGCACAATAAAGGACAGAAATGGTATGGACTTAACAAAAGGAGAAGATACTAAGAAGAGGTGGCAAGAATACACAGAAGAATTGTACAAAAAAGATCTCCATGACTCAGATAATCACGATGGTGTGATCACTCAACTAGAGCCAGACATCCTGGAATGTGAAGTCAGGTGGGCCTTAGGAAGAATCACTACGAACAAAGCTAGTGGAGGTGATGGAATTCCAGTTGAGCTATTTCAAATACTAAAAGATGATGCTGTGAAAGTGCTGCACTGAATATGCCAGCACATTTGGAAAACTCAGCAGTGGCCACAGGACTGGAAAAGGTCAGTTTTCATTCCAATCCCAAAGAAAGGTAATGCCAAAGAATGCTCAAAATACCACACAACTGCACTCATCTCACATGCTAGCAAAGTAATTCTCAAAATTCTCCAAGCCAGGCTTCAACAGTATGTGAACCGTGAACTTCCAGATGTTCAAGCTGGTTTTAGAAAAGGCAAAGGAACCAGAGATCAAATTGCCAACATCCACTGGATCATTGAAAAGCCAGAGTTCCAGAAAAACATCTACTTCCGCTTTATTGACTATGCCAAAGCATTCGACTGTGTGGATCACAACAAAATGTGGAAAATTCAAGAGATGGGAATTCCAAGCCATATGACCTGCCTCCTGAGAAATCTGTATGTGTGTCAAGAAGCAACAGTTAGAACTGGAACAACAGACTAGTTCCAAATCAGGAAAGGAGTACATCAAGGCTGTATATTGTCACCCTGCTTATTTAACTTATATGCAGAATGCATCATGAGATGAAGCATAAGCTGAAATCAAGATTGCCGGGAGAAATATCAATAACCTCAGATATGCAGATGACACCACCCTTATGGCAGAGAGCAGAGAAGAACTAAAGAGCCTCTTGATGAAAGTGAAAGAGGAGAGTGAAAAGTTGGCTTAAAACTCAACATTCAGAAAACGAAGATCATGGCATCTGGTCCCAGCACTTCACGGCAAATAGATGGGGAAACTGTAGAATCAGTGACTGACTACTTTGTCAGGCTCCAAAATCACTGCAGATGGTGACTGCAGCCACGAAATTAAAAGACGCTTACTTTTTGGAGGAAAAGCTATGACCAACCTAGATAGCATATTAAAAAGTAGAGACATTACTTTGTCAACAAAGGTCCATCTAGTAAAAGCTACGGTTTTTCCAATAGTCATGTATGGATGTGAAAGTTGGACTATAAAGAAAGCTGAGCGCCGAAGAATTGATGCTTTTCAACTGCAGTGTTGGAGAAGACTCTTGAGAGTCCCTTGGGAGCAAGGAGATTCAACCAGTCCATCCTAAAGGAAATTGGTCCTGTATATTCACTGGAAGGACTGATGCTAAAGCTGATGCAAAGAACTGACTCACTGGAACAGACCCTAATTCTGGGAAAGACTGAAGGCAAGAGGAGATGAGAACAACAGAGGATGAGATGGTTGGATGGCATCACCAACTCAATGGACATGGGTCTGAGTAAACTCCAGGAACTGGTGATAGACAGGGAGGCCTAGCATGCTGCAGTCCATGGGGTCGCAAACAGTCGGACACAACTGAGCGACTGAACTGAAACCTTAAGATTTGCAACTTTTTCTTAAGTCAGTAAGTCCAGAGAATTCCAGTTGTGACAAGAGAGTCTAACCATATTTCAAATCTATTTCAAAAAGTCTCACTGAACAGGGTTGGGGCAGGGAGATACAGACCTAAGTATCTGGAAATGAATTCAAGGCCAAAGGGACTGCACGAAAGTACTGTATTCGTCAATAAAGTTGTTTCCCACAGGGTACAGGTTAACAATTCTGGTATTGCTACATTTGTATACTGGAACTGAACAATTAAGTAAATAAAGGGTGTATGCAGGGAGTCAAGTTCCTCAATGTCAGAGTGAAAATGAACAGATCAGCAAGGGAAGGGGGACAAAACATCCATATAGTAATGAAGAGAAGCCAGAGACATCAGAAAGAAGTCATGTGTAAGTTTCTATAGATACAGATGGTTACATAGAGAAATATTTATAGATACATAGAGGTGAGTGAAAAAGCTGGCTTACAACTCAACGAGTGAAAAATTTGGCTTAAAACTCAACATTCAAAAAACTAAGATCATGGCATCCAGTCACATCACTTCATGGCAAATAGATGGGGAAACAACAGAAACAGTGACACACTATTTTGGGGGGGGCTCCAAAATCACTGCAGATGGTGACTGCAGCCATGAAATTAAAAGATGCTTTGTTCCTTGGAAATAAAACTACAACAAACCTAGACAGCATATTAAAAAGAGACATTACTTTGCTAACAAATGGTCCATCTAGTCAAAGCTATGGCTTTTCCAATAGTCATGTATGGATGTGAGAGTTGGACTACAAAGAAAGCTGAGCACCAAAGACTTGATGCTTTTCAACTGTGGTGTTGGAGAACTCTTGAGATTCCCTTGGACTGCAAGGAGATCAAACCGGTCAATCCTAAAGGAAATCAGTCCTGAATACTCACTGCAAGGACTGATGCTATAGCTGAAACTCCAATACTCTGGCCACCTGATGCAAAGAACCGACTCATTTGAAAAGATCCTGATGCTGGAGAAAGACTGAAGGCAAGAGAAGAAGGGGGTGACAGAGGATGAGATGGTTGGATGGTATCACTGACTTGATGGGCATGAGTTTGAGCAAGCTCCGGGAGTTGGTGATGGACAGGGAAGCCTGGCGTGCTCAGTCCATGGGGTTGCAAAGAGTTGGACATGACTGAGCCACTGAACTCAACTCATGAATATACACAGGGGTTTATAAACACATATATTTCTTTGCTTTGTCATCTGAGAGGGTCTAAAAGAAGGTACACCCTTGTACCAAGAATCGTACCTAATGCCCAGATCTTGGTTTCTTATAATATGCTTCAGTAAAAAGAACCAGCGCCTCCTAGAGAAATGACTGATTCTAGGACTGGAGCAGGAAATACCCAAGATGAGCCTAGAGCATTCTGTAGTACCAGAAAGTAAGAAAGTGCTCAAAAACAAAACAAAAAAACACACACTGATGAGAGGATGGCAGAAAAGCACACAAGCCAAATGAGAAAGCTACCAGTGGCCAATTCTGGAGCAACAAAATACACGGGCAGTATTAGATTTTATAACCTAAGTGAAAAGCCAAAACGTTAGTCACTCAGTTGTGTCCAACTCTTAACTGCATGGACTTGTTTCGGCAAAATACTGAAGTGTGTAGTCATTCCCTACCCAACCCAGGAATCAAACCCAAGTCTCCAGGACTGCAGGTAGATTCTTACTGTCTGAGCCACCAGGGAAGCCCCTTACATAACACACAGTATGAAATAAATAATTCATTAGCCCATACTGATACAAACAAATGACAGAATAAATACACAAAGAAGAGACATTCTACTCCTGTGTAGAATCCCAAATAAATTATATAGTTACTTCATACTAAAAGGGAAGAGCCCAAGTATGAGCTGCATATATAGTGACTTCTATCCAAAGTCTACAGTATGAAAAGGGGGGAGAGGAGAATATAGTAGGGAAACCTGGCAAATACTATTTTAGCCAGATGATCAAGGTCAATATAAACAGTCACAAATCATGAAGATAAAATACATCCTTGATATGAACTGATGAAAATGGCACTTTACTTCTGTGGTTGTCTTCCCCAAATTCCAATCTAATCAGGAAAAAAACGCAGACAAATTCTAATAGTCAGCTGTACTATACGTGACCAGTACGCCTCAAAAATGTCAAGGTCATCAAAATCAAGGGAAGACTAAGACACTGTCACAGCTAAGATGAGCCTAAGGAGACATGACAACTAAATGTAACGTGGTGTCCTGGATGGGATTCGGAAACAGAAAGACAATAGGGAAAAACTAAGGAAATCAGAGTCAACTATGAGCTTCAGTTAGTAATAATGTATCAACACTGATTTATTTTAATAAATGTTACAACAATTAACAAATAATCATGCTAATATAAGATGTTCATAAGGAGAAACTGTTTGGGAGGAGTGGGGGATATATATATGGAAACTATACTATCTCGGAAGCCCAAACTGTGGTAGAACTAGACAAAGGAATATTATTCAGCACTAGAAAGAAATGAGCTATCAAGCCATGGAAAGACATGCTGCTGCTGCTGCTAAGTTGCTTCAGTAGTTTCTGACTCTGTGCAACCCCAGAGACGGCAGCCCACCAGGCTCCCCCGTCCCTGGGATTCTCCAGGCAAGAACACTGGAGTGGGTTGCCACTTCCTTCTCCAATGTGTGAAAGTGAAAGTGAAGTCACTCAGTCGTGTCCGACTCTTAGCAACTCCATGGACTGCAACCCACCAGGCTCCTCCGTCCATGGGATTTTCCAGGCAAGAGTACTGGAGTGGGGTGCCACTGCCTTCTCCGGAAAAGACATGAAGGACACTTAAATGTATATTACTGAGTAAAAGACAACAGTCTGAAAAGGGTGCACAGTATATGATTCCAACTATATGATAACCTGGGAAAGGCAAAACTAAAAAAGACAGTAAAAAGATTAGTTGCCAGTGCCTAGGGGGAGAAAGGAATGAATAAGCAGAGCACAGGGGATTTTTAAGGCAGTAAAAGTACTCTGTATGCAATAATGGCAGACACATCATTACAAATTTGTCCAAACCCATAGAATACGCAACACCAAGAGTGAACCCTAAAATAAGTCATGGACTCTGAGTGACAATGATGTATCAATGTAGGCTCATCAATTACAATGGTGGAGGTTATGCATTCTATGGAGACCCCTAAATCACAAACCCTGGTGCCTTTTTTAAGTATCAAAAGCAAAATGCAATATTTACACCAATATTTTAAAGCGCATCCAAAACTTTAATGCTGGGCTAAAGAGAGTACTGTATTTTAACAATAGAGTATGCCCTGTCGGGACTGAGAAATTGAGAGGTAAGTCAATGTGCATCTGGTCTTCCTAAAGAGGGAAAAAAGAATAAATAACTTGTCAAATAAGCTGCTCATCATCACTGGGACTTTTTAACCTTGGCTGGGTGTTCTGTTCACAAAGAATGCGGTCTGAGGCAGTAAAAGCACAAATAAACCTCATCTGACTTTCAACCATAATACCTCCAGCCACAGTTAACAAGGGTTGATTACTTGGGAAGGAATAATAGATCCCTCAAACCTTCTAGTTCCAAGGTAATCAGGATACAAACATAATCGGCACAGACAGACTTATTTCTAAATAAATAAATCTTATTTGTCATTCAATTAAAAAAAAGTATAATAGGGATTAAGGTTTTCAGACATTTTTAAAATCAATATAAAATTATAATCAAGCTATTCAGAAGAAAAGTTCATTTGTTATCTGATAATTACCTACAAGGCCAATGGAACAACTTGACACCAAGAATAAAAATGAACTGGTTCATTTCCCTCCGAACAGAATACAAAACTCTAGTCTTAGAATTTTAAAACAGCCTCCTATATTTAAAATTACCAAGGCTATAGATTTGTGTTCCAGGCGGCCAGGACACAACTAGTTTACATGTTCCTTCCTAGCTTAACCAGTGGGTCCCTTTCATCCTCAAGTGTCTTGGTTTGTACCATACACTACAGAGTCTTCCCAGTTTTAGTACATTTTGTGCCTGGAAGGCTCCTGTGAATAGGCACATGGTCTCTGGACACCTACATTACTAGTTTAGATACTAAGGGTAGAAAAGTACTTACCGGGACTTGGAGGAATTGCTCTAAACTTGTTCATTCCATTGTGGGGAGGCAGGACGGGAAAGGTTAGCAAGGAGGAATGAGACCTCAGGTCAACTGGGCTTAAGGAATGACCTGAGGCTGCCAGATTCCCCATCAAACCTAAAATTCCTTAGGGCAAAAGACTACTTGTCATTCAGCTTCCTATCCCCAGTGTCCAATATTGTATATGTCATGTAGTAAGTACTCATTAAAAATTTTCCCTGGGGGTCTTCCCTGCTGGCTCAGTGGCAAAGAATGTGCCTGCCAATGTAGGTGACACAGATACGATCCCTAGTCCAGGAGGATCCCACATGTCGCAGAGCAACTAAGCACAAGTGCCACAACTACTGACCCTCTGTGCTCCAGAGTCAGGGAACCACAGCTACTGAGAGCACGCACTGCAGCTACTGGAGCCCACACACTCTAGAGCCCAGCTCCGCAACAGAGAAGCTACCTCAATGAGGAGGCTGTGCACCGCAACAAGACTCAGCACAGCCAAAAGTAAATAAGCAAACAAAATTTTTTTAAAAATGTCCCTGAATGAATGAAAGGTGATTATTAAGGCTAGCATATAAACGCATACTAGTTTTCCTTCATGCACTTTCATAATTTCATTCCTTATTTTTAATTTTTATACTGGTTTCACTGTTTAGTGAAAGTGTGAAAGTGTTAGTCACTCACTTGTATCTGACTCTTTGTGACCCCCCGTGGACTGTTGCCTACCAGGCTTCTCTGTCCATCGAATTCTCCAGGCAAGAAAACTGGAGTGCGTTGCCATTCCCTTCTCCGGGAGATCTTCCCAACCCAGGGACCTAACTTGAGTCTCCTGCATTGCAGGAGATTCTTTACCGACTGAGCCACCAGAAGATCCTGTTCACTATTTAGAGGGAAGTACTAAAAATATGCAAGCTCTACATTTTTCAAGTTTTAGTATTAGTGACAGTTTTGTTTCCTATTATGGGAAGCAATAAAAATAATGCTTAAGAATAAAATATGACATTCAATTATGTAAGCAATTTCAAAGTGAGGCTATGTTTTCCTTTATTGAAATACACTGAAAATAAAAGTTTTTATTAATTTTAAAAAATAAACCTTAATTCCAAGGATAGCAAAATGAGGTAAGAAGAAGGAATAAGAAACAAACATGCTGACATTTAAAAAGTAGCCTTTATTTTATGTTAATTCTGGGAATAAAATCTATTATAATTATACTGTTTCATCTCATAAAAAACAAATGCACCACACTTAGTAAGAAAAAATTAAACACAGTGGGTTTCCTCAAATAATAAAGGCTAAATATTACCAGTAAAGTCTTAAAAAATTTTCTGATGCTAAAGCTGTAAAGACAGACATTTATTTTGTCTGGGTAAGATTATTTTGCTTACTTACTTTTCAATTTTTATCTTTAAAAACTTGATCAGCATACACAGCTCTATGAAAGTGAAACTGGCAGTTGCTCTCTCATATCCAACTCTGTGCAACCCCATGGACTACTGCTCTCAGAGGGTCCTCTGTCCACGGGGTTCTCCAGGCAAGAATACTGGCGTGGACAGCCATTCCCTTCTTTAGGGGATCTTTCCAACCCAGGGATGGAACCCAGATCCCCCACATAGAAGGCAGATTCTTTACCGTCTAAGACACCAGCTGGATGTGAAAATGGGTTACCTCTTCGCAGTGTGGGATAATGAATGCTACAGGGAAGAAAGTTGCTAATAGCCATAATAGTTTCCTTAACTTAACTCATTCTCTTCCCATGTACCCTATTTCTGAGAACACCTCACTCAGTTATTCACCAGCAAAACAAACATAATCAGCCCTAAATCATTTCTCAACACCAACTCAGGCTCTTGAGATCTGCTATAATTTGAACCATAGCCTTTACAGCCAATTTAAATGCAACTCCCAAATGTTTTTAGTTTGGTATACGGTGAAAGCTAAAGAATAAGATATACTTGCTTTACCAACAACCTTTGAGTTTGCAACTCGGGTAAATTACCAAAGAAGGCATCTTAATATTCTAAAGTTCTGTTCCATTACTATTTCTGAATTACCACATAAAGCAATTAAAAGCATGATTTCTCACGTGATCAGATAAGTCCATTCTGGGGTGACAGATGGCACCCTGAATCCCAACACCCATTTCCTAAATATTCAACTAGTATTCAGAGGTACTGTGTTTGAGTGTGAGTAGAAGTGTAAATCTATCACTACCAGTGAAAAAGCAGCTCAAAATACCTTCATCTTTGAAAGAAGCCCTTAGAAATTAATAAAAAGAGAGATACTTTTTAAGTGATATGACCCACTAGCAATTAAATGCATCCTTTAATCCAAATTAAATTTGTGCCATTTCTTTTGAAAGCTGAGGAACACAGACTACAGTATAGTTTTTGTAAGCTATAATCTATTTCAACATATTGAGTGAGAAAAAAGTTATAGTAAGACTTTTCCAAATTAGTTAACATAAAAGATAATTTTTTAGGCCAGGGAAATCTAAAATAATCTATCAGCACACAATTCATAAAGGGAAACTTCAGTGTCACATTTCTTTAGATTCAAAACACCAAACAGAACAAAATTCATTGTCATTTCTAAGAAAAGAGATGTAAGCTACATACCTTGAAAAAACAGATCCAAAAAAGTTTTTAACCCTCCCAGAATCAAAATAATCATAACGGGTAAAAAGAATTAAGTAACCTTCATGGTACATTCAATAGAAAAACTACATACTTTATAAATTACAAATTTTATCATGATTAAACTGATCAGCAAAAGAAGTCAAAGAAGTTTTCAGAACTTTCACAGAGGTCATCACAATTTTCCAAGAGCTCCAACCATTAACTAATCAACCTCCCAATTTTCAGAACATACTAAATAAATATAACCAGAACTAGACAGACACACAGATATAAAAGTGCTGTGGGGGAGGTGGAGCAGTAGAGAGAAAACTTCCTGGTTAATTCACTGAGTAGCTCTCCCTAAGAGTAATCAAGCTCTTGAGCGCAGAGAAAATCCAGGCAAGCAGCTGACTCTCTGCAGACTGCTCTGCACTTTTCCAAACAGAAGTAAACTAGTTCCTTGTGCCTGAAGTCCACAGAATACATAAACCTGCCATTCTAGTCTTGCTCTAAGGCCTGAGACAAGAATCTGCAGTTTCAGAGAGCTTAAGCAAGAACAAATCATTTTTAAAAGATGTTTTCATAATAATGGAAGTTCACTGAAGGAAGTACACATAAGGGTACTCAAATACAGTACCTTACCCTGCAAACAGGTGTATTTCCTCAACTATATGACAGCTTTATTAGTTAGCAGGAAAAATGAGTAATAAACAAAAGAAGCTACACACATACTACTTAGCATTTACTAACGTTATATCACATAATTTAATTCTTAAGTACCCCTCACATTACTGACAGCAGAAATTCACTGTACAGTCTCCATCAATTCTTAAAACTTATTTGAAGAATCGTAAGAATTTTTTCATTCTAAAGGTAGACTGCAGGTATAAGTCTTAGTACTGTATGTATGAAGTTCCTTCAGTCCCCCTCAACTCCCAAACATGCTGTATATGCCAAAATAAAAGATTTAAAGGAGGCATCTTCAAATCAGAGGAGTGCAGCTAAAAGAGAACATCTGTGTGTCAGAGCACAAGGGGGCCTACAGTACACAGCATCACCTGTAAGCACAACAGCAAGTACAGTCACGAAAAGCATAAGAGAAAGAGGAACGGACACTTGAGAAGCTGAACTGGGCTGTGAGGTAACTACACATACCAACGAAAGCCACCGAGCGCCTCATCCGCCACGCTCACCTCTGGGAATAGGAACTCAGTTGTCTTTCGTTCCCTTCTTTATACAGTAGTACAAGACAGCCCGAGAGAGCAGATGCTCTGAAATTCTCCTCACAGTGATTCTCCTCTCTGGTCTTGTAAATGTTATTCAACCTTTTCAGATCAATAATTAAATAAAAACTAAATGCACAGGGAATCCTGGATATTAATGCACATACAACCATATTCTGACCTCAAAAACAGTATAAAATCCAAACTTTTTAGCACTGCATCAAAACCCTGTTTGATCTAACTTCAAGCAGTTAGATCTAACCCACCTGCAGTGTAGACTTCTCAAGGGCAGGGATGCTGGGACTCTGGGACTCATATGAGGCTAACAGTATTTTACACATAGCTTGTGCCTAACTGTGGTATCAGGCTGAATATGAGGTGATGTTAGTGGGCCAATATCAGAAAAGTGACACTCTAAGTCATTGTTTTCAAACAGTGGATTACAACCTAATGAGTCACGACATTAATGCAGTGGGTCACCATCAGCATTCAAACAAAAAAATAAAACACTGAACAGACTAAAAAATACCAGAGTGCAAGATACTAGTAAATACAGTTTTAGGAAACTTGTTTCAGGTGGGTTGTTGGGTTGTTGTTGTCGTTTTTAATTGGATTGAAATACAAAATGTTATCTCTTACTATGAGTTCCAATTAATATTTTTAAACTGCCTAGATACTGTTTTTTCCAAATGTAGGCCTGGAATAGTTTTTTCCCCAAATGTGGACCCAAACATAGGCTCTTCCTAGACCACCCAAGGGAAGCACAGAAACTATCTATACAGCTGACAGTCGAAGAACAGAATGACCCTAACTGGCTCTAACCTAAACCACTACAATATCCTTTGTGCCATCATCTAACAGATGAACTCACCACAGATCATGCTCCCTAAGCGCCCTGCTGTGATCATAAATCATAAATGTTTGCTTGTCAACTGAGCCTCTTTGCTTATCTACGGATCATAAGAATTATTCCCAATGGGACTTATCTAAAAACACAATTATCCTTGAGAACATGGCAACAAACTCTCTCCTGCAACAAACTGTAAAGTAGTGGCTGCAAAGAGGACTGTCCTCCACAGCAACTTACATGACCCAGACAAAAATCTTCATGTTACCAACAAAAGATCTTTTTCCTGGTAACAGCAATGGTGCGGAAGTCATTTCTGAGGGGAAGACAATGCTATTTTTAAATTTAGTTGTATCATTTTGCTGCTCTACCACCTATGGAATTAAAAGTATTTCTCGGGGTTACAGTTACAATCATCATGTTCTCTTCACTGATAAAGATAGCAAAAAATAACAGCAAAGAATGACTATTTTGTCCCTGTCTTCCACCCAATTCAACAGTAAGAGATTCAGGGTAAATAAAGTTATAAAATAGTTCCGCTTCAAAACTACAGAACTAATGTTCAATTGCTACCCAGCTGCACAGGAATGTGACTGAATTTTAAGAATTTTCAGTGACTTCAGTCAAGAATAGTTGACCTCCCTGTCTCACAATGCTATTATGAAGATCAAATCAAACATAAAAACACTGTGCAAACTGTGCTGTGTGCTTAGTTGCGCAGCTGTGTCTGACTCTTTGCCACCCTATGGACCATAGCCGTCCAGGCTCCTCTGTCCACAGGATTCTCCAGGCAAGAATACTGGAGTGGGCTGCCACGCCCTCCTCCAGGGGATCTTCCCCACCCAGGTCTCTCGCACTGCAGGTGGATTCTTCACCATCTGAGCCACCAGAAAAGCCACTATACAAACTGCAAAGTGACATGATTATTATTACTGTTGACTTGTTCTACCTCTTAATCCTCTTCTTTATTACAACAGCTCAGCAGGATTCAATGGCATCATCAACTGAATGGACTTGAGTTCAAGCAAACTCCCAGAGATAGTGAAGGACAGGGAAGCCTGGCGTGCTGCAGTTCATAGGGTCACGAAGAGCTGGACATGGCTAAGCAACTGAACTACAAGCAAGATTCAATAAATAAAGTACAGATGACTAGATATAATAGTTAGTCCATTATCTACTGAACTGATTGTCCTAAGGGCTGGGATTTCACTTTGTTTGTTTCTTGACTAATGACTCTCTACATAACCATGACAATAAAACGAACTGAGAATTCAAGGCCTGTAGATTCACTCCAGGTATAGGTTCGGTATATAGACTGTATTAACCACACCCAGCAAGGGAGTGAAAAATAAAGACTTCAGGCCACCATCCAAAACCTACTGACTCATAATCTTTAAAGGGTGAGCCTGAGAATCCATACTTTTGACAAGCACACCCAGTGATTCTTATACTCACTAAAGCTTGAGAATCACTGCCATAAAAACGTCCTTTGATCAATAACCATGATTTCAAACACCATTTTCAAAATCTACCTTGAAAATCTAAGCTAAATAGAATTCAGCTACAACTGAGAAAGCAGATCTTAAGAAGGTACTTTTTAACTCATAAAAATACTTGTGGCCCTAACCTCTTTTTAGTCAATTTTCAAATAAAATGAAGCAAAAAGAGAGAGAGAGAGAGAGAATGCCTATGACATATTTATAAGTTTTAAAAATAAATTACAAATATATACACACAAACATCTTCAATTTTTCTTATGGTTTAACACAGGAAAGTTACATTACCTTGCAGCTATCAAGAAGTAAGGCATACACCCTCTGCCTAGCATAAACATATCATGATACTGAATGCTTACAAGCCAGCCTTAGGGTTCATGCTTATTAAAGACCATATTACACAAACACCAAACGGACAAAACAAACTAGCCAACAGACAGACCTAATCTCTCAAAAACAGACAGGACTATATCCATATCCAGTGCACACTTAGACCCTCCTGAAGGCATCTCTTAAGAAATCAATCAAGAGCCCATGAAACTACCTTAAGAAAAATCAACCTGAAGTCAAATATTTCATACGCTATATAATTAGTGCAAAGACATATTTATTTTGGTTCTACTTGCTGAAAGCATCCTTTCTCACTAGCCTCCAGGTATATACACATCACAGGGAAGACATTCAATATATATTACAGTGTGAAAAATTACAAAGTGGAGACTAACAGTGTCATTTGAGAAAACTTTCCATCTGCAGTAAAAGTCACAGAGGCTTGTTCATGCTCTAGTATCTAGCCTTGCAACATGACTCTTACCCAAAACAGTTAAGAATCTCATCAGTTTTGAAGTGAAGACGACAAACCAAACCATACTGAATTCAGTTTAAAGACTTTTCCAGGATTCAATGAGGACAAGGCCATGGTAAGGAGCCATAGTAAGAAATGCACAGAAATAATGTTCTTTTTTGTCCAAGCCTGTATTCTCTTAAATCTCAAAGTTATTCTATTATTTCAAACCTCTGTCAGTTGTCAAAATTACTGCAACATATGGAAATTGTAATAATTTATGTATTGAAAAAAAGCAGAAAAGTCTGAAAGGGCAATTTTCAAGGTCCAAACATCCACCTTTGACTCAATACAAACTACATCTACACAATAATAACCTACCTAGACCTACCCTGACCCTACCTGGCATTTCATCAACATCCAAAACTTTCCTGGGACAATAGAGAGCTTAATTAACGCACCTGGGTGAGAGAACAGAGAGAAGTATTGCCTAAAGAATGCTTTAGGAAAATCAGCATCAACCTAACCAAGATCAAAACAAGTTCCAGATACAGATATCCCTCAAGAACCATGTCTTTGATTTCCTCCTCTTACTTAAAAACTAAGGAGAAAATGTAGACTTTAGAAGGAAGGAAAGAGAAAGAAGCTGTATAGTTGAGGACCCAAACAACTTACCGACTACCTTGGCTCTGTGGTGCAACTATCACTGTTTCCACTATTAGCAGAGGTGCCTCAAAGAATTTGGAAATCAAAATACAGTTGGAAGGTGAGAAATCAATGTCTGGAAGATATCTGATCATCACAACCTTCCAAGAAAGGTTCTCTAAGCAAAGAGAGCTCTTTTTGCCCTGCCCACGAAAATAAAGTTCTCCACTCACCACTAATGATGTGCTAAAATGTAATGTCTTTTCTCTAGGAGAAATGGGCCTAGACTGGAACCTGTGCCTGAGGCAAGTCCTTCCCTGGGGAATCACCTGAGGTCTCCTTTACAATACCTAGTTTATATCTGAACTCTGCGGCAAAAACCACAGAAAAGGCAAGAAGCCACCAACTACACTAGTTAGTATATATAAAATGGTCATGTTAGCTGTTGTCTTCTACAGAATTGTTTCAGTTTAGTTGTTTTACCTCCAGTAAAGAGTAAATGATTTAGAACTCTATGATAGATTTATAATTTTAAATATACACTTCAGTTTTAAATTTAAAAATAAATAGGTGGATCCAAAATTAACTTTGAAAAGGAAAGGAAAATGACAATTCCAAGAGCTTCTACCAGAAGGAAATGTCAGTCACAGACTTTGAGTTATCTAGGAAAAAAAAAAAGAATTAGGTGCCCAGGTATAAAACAAAAGGTTGAGAATAAAACCTCAAAAGATTAAGAATATACTGCCAGAGAGAACCAGAAAAACTGTAGGACATTAACAGAAAAATAACTCATTCATTTACAAAAAGGACAGAGGAAAGGTATAATAGCTTCAAACACTTACTTTGGTGAGCTACTCTTTCTCGAAGTGTAAGGTAAGAGGAAACAATGAAGGGATACCACAGAGTAAGAATGTCAAGGATAAAGGCACGAGCTGAATAAGAAAGGAGACCCTCTACAGGTCCTTCAAAACACTATTCCCTTGAAACTTTGATCAAACCTACTGTTCTACTAGAGGAAAGGCTGAAGGTCAGGGAAATTATAGTTAAAATAACATTTATAAAAATGAGAAAGATGGCATTCCCTCGCGGTCCAGTGGTTAGGGCTCTGAGCTTTCTCTGCCGTGGGCGGGGGGTTAGATTCCCGGTAAGAGGACTGAGATCCTGCAAGGAGCAAAGCAAGGTCAAAAAGATAAGAAAAGAGAAAGATTGATGAGGGCAAATCTGAACTCTGAAAGGAAGAACAGAAGTGTGGGAAAAAAGGAATATACAAGACAAGAGTCAGCAAGATTGAAGACTGCTGAGGAGAATGGAGACAGCGTATACACCATCTACCAGTCAATCAGCAAGCACTATATAAATTTTAATACAAAGTATAAAAACACAAACGTAACAGCTGGATTAAAGGAGTGAAGGAGATCTGCAAAAAAACTGCAAAACAGGGCAGCATCCTGCCAGTTTTAAGGGATGCAGTGAGGAGGTAAGGATGAAGGAATATGAAGGGAGAGGGGTTGCAGCAGGGAAAGAGGAAGGGCTGCAACAGCAGAAGGAACCTAAAAAGAGAAGAAAGCGAAAGCAACCCGGAGGAGAGAAAGACTAAGACAAAAAATAAAGCATGAGATAACAAGGGAATACAGCAGAGAATGAAAACGGCATGCCCTGTAAAAGTGCGGAGGTCAAAGACCCAAAAAGGGTGTAGTTTGGAGGAAGTACCAGCTAGGGAGAGTTCTACCATAAAGCTCTGACTCAAAAGAAGTATGAGTACCGTGCAGGAGTGAAGACGAGGGCCAGAACAGGGGTGCTCTCAGAGAGGTGTGATGGAACACTAGACTCAAAATCCTGATGTGATGCAGGGACTACTGTGAAGACAAACCATCGTGTCAAAGACGCCGCCGCCGCCACCACCAACAAAAAACGCAAGGGTCAGAGAAAAGGTATTCTCGGAGTATGAATACAAAAAAAAGAGGGGACACACGGTAGGATACAAAAATACAGCGAGTGCTTAACCATAAGGAGAAGGTAACTAAGGGAAGAAAAGGGAGTGAGGCGTGGAGGGATATGTTTTCGGAGAAAAGTAGGAGCAGACCAAAGGTCCTGCCTCTTTGGTCGAGAGGACAGAAGGGACGGTCCACGGGGGCTGAAAAGAGCGGTAGAGAGCAAGAAACTATGATGTTCAAGATGAGAACTTGGGCGGGGGCGCGGCGGTGGGCACACAGTAGTGGCTGGGTCAGAAAAAGAGATACTGTCAGTCAGAAGCAGAAAGAGGTTCAACTAGAGGAAAGCGGAGAAGGCGGCAGCATGCCGAGGGGGAAGGCAAGCGGGGCAGAAAAGAAGCCAAAGCAATGGGGGCAGGGGTAACAGCAGGAGGGACGCTGGGAGATCACAGGGAGGGAGGTGGGGGTCCCAGAAACCCAGGGTGTGGAGAGGTAAAAGGGTCAACCTCCGTGGAGGGGCGGGGGACCGGAGGGCCGGTTCGGGGGTTGCAGGGAGGTGCGGCCTGAGGGTGACAGGGTTAGAGGAGAAATGCAGGGACAGACGGAGGGGAGGGGGCGGGGTGAGACAGCGGGCAGCCCCAATACTCACACCTCCAGAATGCGGTCCCCCTTGCGCACCCCGGCCCGGTCGGCTGCCCCCCCGGGCAGCACGGCGCTCACATGCTGCAGCGGCGCGTACAGCTCTCCGTTGATGCTCCGCAGTTGCCCGCCCTCGCTCACTTGGCCCCGCACGTTGAAGCCGTAGCCAGACTCGGACTTGACGATGCGCACGACCCGCGGGCCGCCGCCTCCCCCGCCGCCGTTCCCGGCGCAGTGGAGCCCAGAACCCCCACCGCCGCCGCCACCTCCGTTCCTGTGAGGGGCTGCGGGGTGAATCCCTTCCCCGTCCTCGTCCGCCATCTTGCGAGCTAGAAAGCCGTACTCCCACCGCCCTACACCTCCACTCCCTCCGCGCGTGCTCGCCCTTCTCAGCCGCCGCGCGACCCCCGGCGCGCGCGCCCGCTCCGCCGACCGCGGGACCCTAGTCGGCCACGGAGCTACCGGCGCGGGTTAAGGGGAGACAGGGGGCGGGGGAAAAAGAGGACGGTTAGACGCCGTGAAGCCTCCTGGGAGATGTAGTTTCTGGTTGGTGGGGGCGGGGAGAGGGCTGGGCCAGGGCCGGAGCTGAGGTTTTACGACGCAATTCAGGGCGCAAAGCCTGCTGGGGGTTGTAGTTCGTCTTTTTGTTCGTTTTATCCTCTTGGACCGGGGTCCCTAATCCGGCCTAGAATGTTGGTGACAGAATCATCTTTCGGTGAGGGGCAAATTTAATTTTCTTTTCATTTCATAACTTCTAAAAATAATTCTATTAGGACAGATTTGACATTTGTTATTCAACACAGTCTTAAATTATAACTCGTTTGCTCAGTATTTTGTGTCGACATACATCATTATTACTTTCTTTTCTTCCCTAAATCCTGCCTGCCAGCATACAGAATTTTAGTTCCCCCACCAGGGATGGAACCCGTACCTCTTGGAGTGGAAGTGCAGGAGTCTTAACCGCTGCACTGCCAGGGAAGTCCCTACATACATTATTGTATTTCAGGACTCCAACAATCTTGTGAGACAACTGGGTCATGAATGAGGAAACTGAACAAAAGTCATCCAGCTATTAAGTAACAGGAACTAAAGCCCAGTTATTTTTGTGCAACGTTCTTTTCTTGTATTGCAACTACATAAGAACTGTTGTGTCTGACTCTTTGTGGGGCCCCATGGACTATAGCCCTCCAGACTCCTCTGTCCTTGGAATTTTCCAAGCAAGAATACTACAGCAGAGTCTCCACTTCCCCCCTAACCACGATCCACCCCGCCTCCCCGCGCGGACGGAGCCGAGGGGGCGGGGAGGGGAGGCTCCCTTCCTAGGAGCGTTTGTAGAGCTCGGAAGCAGCTCGCCGGGGTTTGATAGTCCACATGTTTAAGTCTAACAGAAGAAAACAAAAATCACTGGATATGAAGTTATGAGACAGACCCAAATCTACATCTCCATCCTCAGGGCACCACTTTCAGATAAAAACATAGACCTGAATGGCATCATCCAGTATCCAAGGAAACCATGCACTGGGGTGTATACTGAGCAGGATCAAGACAAGGGTGTTTTTCTTAAGAGCCACTGATTTAGTCAATTATCAAAAATCACATTATAATAAATGCTATTCTAAGAATTTTGATTAACCTTTAAATAAATGTTGCTTTGAAAAAAAGAAAAAAGAATACTGCAGCAGGTTGTCATATCCTTTTCCAGGGGATCTTCTCAACCCAGAGTGCCCCATCTATGTAAAAAGCTTATGTAGAGGAGACTATAGTCTCAGTGATTTAGACCTGGATATTAGAGTGGCCAAGTAATAATTTCAATTGAGTAGTGATTTTGTTTTTTGGGTTTTTTTTTTTATTAGTTTTAAAATGTTCATTTTTTTTTCTTACTGAAATATAGTGATTTACAATATTATGTAAGTTTCAGGGATACAACATAGTGATTCATAAGTTTTAAAGACTATACTCCATTTATAGTTATTATAAAATATTGGCTATATTCCCAGTGCTGTGCAATATATCTTTGTAACTTACTTATTTTATACCCAGTAGTTTGTACTTCTTAATTCCTAACCCCTACCAGGCTCCTCCTACCTTCCCTGTCCACACTGGTAACACTAGTTTGTTTTCTGTATCTGAGAGTTTGTTTGTTTGTTTCCTTCTTTCTTTTGAGAATCTGTTTCTTTTTTGTTATATTCACTACTGTGTTTTATATCTTAGATTTCATATATAAATGATAACATAGTATTGAGCAATGATTTTGAAGTTACCTTTATTTCAAATTCATTTTGTCTCCCCCAACAGCACAGTAGTGTTCTTTGCAAATAGCAGTAATTGATGTTTTTTGGCTAACTACACAAACGCAAGCTTACAAATATTGTGCAGAATGCCTGGCAAGGCAAGTAAGAAGAACAAGAACAAAAATATGAAAAATAGCTTGCTTAAGCACTTACTGCTCAAGTCTGGCAAGCTAATAAGTCTGTTACTGTTTCATGAATGCTGAAAAAAGATCCAAGATTCCTGGGTCAGAGACAAAGGAATTTTATTCATGACAGGAGCAACAACTTCAGCCCCTTTGTATTAATTCCTCTTGCCCCACCACGTGCCACGAGGATGACATGAAGGCTCAAATGAATGCTGTGCACTTGGTGGACTTAAACTCTACAGCTGAGGAACACTGAGCTTGGGGAACCTACACCATTCTGTAGGGAGTAGTAAGCAAACGTATTCTTTATCCTGGAGGGAGAGCTAATTTCATTCCTCACATCTGCTCACTGTGAACATAACCCTGAGAAATGAGCCTGGTAAAAACTGGTCAGGGCCTTGCGTTCTTGTCATATGCAGGAAGGTGGATGTGAGTACGTGCGTGCTCAGTTGTGTCTGACTTATTGCAACCTTATGGACTGTAGCCTGCCAGGCTCCTCTGACCATGGAAATTTTCAGGCAAGAATACTGGAACAGGTTGCCATTTCCTACTCCAGGGGATCTTCCCAACCCAGGGATCAAACCCACGTCTCTAGCAGGTTCTTTACTAATGTGCCACCTGCGATGCCCCAGGAAGGTGGGTAAAAAGCATAAAAAACCCATGAAGGACTGTCTCTCTCCACATTATTATGTGCCAAACACTAAGCACTCAGTGCTAAACACTTTATATCTATAATCTCATTTAGTCCTCACAACTCTTTAATGTCTTGTATCTCATAGATTAAGTAAACAGGCAGAGAGAGCTCACACAGCTAACAAGCTGTGAATCTAGGAAAAACAACAGGGATACATAGTTAGAAGAGAATAAAAGTTAATTTACAGAGGTTTGATGACTTGTAAAAACAACAAGCAACCCCTCCAAATAATTTATGGACTATACAGGCATAGGCAGGGGGAAAGCAGTAGAATAGGGAATTCCCTGCTGACTCTGCTTTCACAGCTGAGGGTGCTGGTTCAGCCCCTGGTCAGGGAACTAAGATCCCACAAGCCAAGAGATGCAGCCAAAAAAACAACCCCAGTAGAATAACTAAGATATCTTATTAAAATGTCAGATGAGGACTCAGTTATTATATTATAACATAAAATTAATGTGCCATATTTTATAACCAAGCTAACGAAGAGGGATCTTGATTAGTTAAATAAATATGGAAATGAATAGAAGTTAGAATGAGAATCTTGCTCCAAAATAATAATGGCATTTAGATTGAACATGAATCATTTGGTTTGAACAGAGCACTGGATGGGAAGAAATTTATCCAACAAAGCAAGGCATCAGAGAAAGGAAAAGAGAACTTCCACTAAAAGAGCTGGGCTCTTTTTTTTTCTTCATTTGTGTATTTGTCAAAGATATACTGATTGTCTATCTGCTTTACACTCTGTAATAGTGGCTAGGGATCCAAACATGATATCTACAAACTCCATGGAGGCAATATGACATGATCAAACCTACAAATGTGCACTCTCCTTGATCTGTCAGTTCCGCTTGTAGGAGTTCACTCTACTGTCACACTTGCACGTGTGTGAAATGACATTTTTGTGAAGTTAGTCATTGCAGTATTGTTTGTCTTCACAAAAGCTAGGAAATGATGTTCATTGGTTAAGATACAGCCACAATGGAAAACTGAAAAACTGTAATTAAAGAATAAGGAAGTTCTTTACTAAAGAGGAATGACCTCACGGACACTATACACAATAAAATGAAAAGGTGCAGTCTGTAGAGTATGATACCACTTCTGCATAAAAGGGAACCATAGATATGTTTTTGTCTCTAGCAGTATTCACAAGAAGGTCTTCCCAGGTTTCACAGTAGTAAAGAATCCGCCTGCTAATTCAGAAGACGCAGGAAACTCAGGTGCAATCCCTGGATTGGGAATATCCCCTGGAGTAGGAAATGGCAAACCACTCCAGTATTCTTGCCTGGAAAATTCCTTGGACAGAGGAGCCTGGCAGGCTACAGTCCATGAGGTCGCAAAGAGTCAGACAAGACTAAGCCCATACGCAACACATTCACAGGAAACCAGTAACATCGATTGCCTCTGGGAAGGGGGACTGGACAACTATGGGGAGCAGGGAGGACAGGAGTGGGAGACATTTCACGCTATGCCATTTTGTAAGTTCCTTTAGATAGATGAATGTGTTGCCTGCTCACAAAATAAATACAGAAAGAAAGAAAGAAAATACTTAGAAGGATCAGATCAGAAGAAAAGGTGGTCAGAGCATCAATATCGGAAAATAAGACACCATTTCCACTCTCAAGAATCTGGCAAGAGAGACAGCAAAAGAAAAAGTGATTACAGTACAAGCCTTGGCACTCCGGAGCAATGAGAGCTGTGACGGAGGCTGCACCAGCTGCTAAGAGTACCCGGCGGAGAGGGCTTCCGCATGGAACGGCTGACTGGTCATAGATGAGTTAGCCAGGCAGGGAAGGGTAGTGGTGGAAGGACATTCTGCCAAGGCAGAGAGATTTTTTTTTTCAGCTTTTTATTTTGTATGGTGTGTAACTGACTAATGATATTGTGGCAGTTTTAGGTGAGCATCAAAGGGACTCAGCCATGTATACACATGTATCCATTCTTCCCCAAACTTTCCTCCCACCCAGGCCACCACACAACACTGAGCAGAGTTCCATGTGCTGTATTGTCGGCCCTTGACAGCTATCCATTTTATATTTTATTTTATTTTTTTATTATTATTTTTTCACTTCCAGAGGCGTAAGTCTGAAGTTTTATTGAGGACAAAGTTATGTTCCGTAGAAATGACAGCTGAATAAAAAAGGACAAGTGGCTCCTGGATTTAAGAGGTCATTGTTCCAGATTAGAGGGATTAAAAGTTGAAAGATGTTACCTGGAGTTAAAGTACATAGGAAAGATAACAGGCATTTTACAGCGGCAGAGCATTTAAACATTCCTGGCGATGGCACCCCACTCCAGTACTCTTGCCTAGAAAATCCCATGGACGGAGGAGCCTGGTAGGCTGCAGTCCACCGGGTCGCTAAGAGTCAGGCACGACTGAGCGACTTCACTTTCACTTTTCACTTTCATGCACTGGAGAAGGAAATGGCAACCCACTCCAGTGTTCTTCTCGGGAGAATCCCAGGGACAGGGGAGCCTGGTGGGCTGCCATCTATGGGGTCACACAGAGTCGGATACGACTGAAGTGACTTAGCAGTTGCAAGCTGAAAAGAAAGGCTCAAGAATTGTAGTTTGTTACATTAGAGTGGTAAAAAGCCAAAAAGAGGTAGAGGCACCAAGCACAGTTCACCCCTTTTTCTCTGGTAAAAAACAAAAAGAATTTCCCAAAGGGCTAGGTTTTGAGTGTTTCAGCTAGACATCTCCGGATCACACAATTTTCAAATGCAACATCTGTCCTGGATATATCAAAAAACTATCTTCTTTTATTCTGCCAATGCGTAGATCAATGTGACGGTTCAGGTGTTCTCCAGAAGTTCGCAGTTTCTTACCAGAGTCTCCTCTTATGACTCTGTGGTGTGGGCATCAACAGCTTTCCTCTTTCTAGGTAAGGAGTCCTTATATTCAGCACTGTGGACTTCAAACTTGGAAACTACCTTCATTTTATTTCACAAACTAGCTATTTATCACATCTAATCTGGGACATGCAATTGAAACTGATGTAGCCTCCCTACCCTTAGTCACCTGGTGGACCGAAGATCCTGCCCAACTTACTGAGAAGCAATAAACTGCATGTGGCAAACAGCTACCACTCAGAAGTGGAAATCACTGCTAAACTTTAGATTATAGCTGCTGCTAAGTCACTTCAGTCGTATCCGACTCTGTGTGACTCCATAGACTGCAGCCCACCAGGCTCCCCCGTCCCTGGGATTCTCCAGGCAAGAACACTGGAGTGGGTTGCCATTTCCTTCTCCAATGCATGAAAGTGAAAAGTGAAAGTGAAGTCGCTCAGTCGTGTCCGACTCTTCGAGACCCCATGGACCGCAGCCTACCAGGCTCCTCTGTCCATGGGATTTTCCAGGCAAGAGTACCGGAGTGGGATGCCATCGCCTTCTCCGTAGATTATAGCTAATTTTGCTCAAATGCATAGTGAGAGATGATTCAGGCAACACAGCAGATACCATTATCTACACATGCATTTCTCATCTTTCAGACAAAAGTTGGAATACCTCTAAAAATCACTGAATAAAAATTTCCTGTTAAGTATATAGTGTTATTTATTTTGAAGCATTACTTTTTTATAGCAATACTTAAGAACGGGCTTGATCCTTAAAGCCTTACTCCAGTGAAAATAGATCTCCTTGTTGACATCTCTCTTATCCTTTTTCCAGCATACAATGCCTTCCTAAACAAGATACAGACATTTTCGGTTGTTTACATACCAACTCTAGGTACACAGTCAGGTAAAGAATCATCATCTGTATCTCGAAAAATTCAGGTATCACCCTCATTCACCTCTGTTCATCCTTCTGTTTCCTTTCCTCCTTTGCTTCTAGGTTCTTACACATCCACACGTTCTCCCCCTCCGTTCATGAGTCCACAACCCCCACCAGCTCAGAATCAGCTGCAACACTGGCTGTGGAGTATAAGACCCTAACCTCTGCTTGGACAAGTCTTTAACTATAGGGGACTGGAGATTTCTAGCCCCAGATCAGGTGCCTAGCAGCACTCATACACCTCCAAACAAGGCTTCTGAGAACTGTAAATAAAGTATCCTAAGCTGTTTTATATTAAAGTGGTGTGTTGGATTGCGTTTTAAGTATCAACTCTCAGTTCTTAATTCTAAGAAAACATAAAAAAGTGAAAGGAAATACCCCATTTACATACTATTCCAGTTTTTTAATCAAGCTCTGCAGATTTACTCCATGAACCCAGGGATAGCAATGTCCCAAATGGACTTTTTAAGTACTTGGCCACTTGCTTGCCCCAGACTCTAGAGTGACTCTAGAGTCCACACTACTGGTTGCCCCTGAATAGCTTCCTAGCAGTAAAATAAGACAATAGACAGGATGTATCCAAAAGGTGTTTATTGGGATGGTTTCCCATTCATCTTGATAGAAGGTACTTTTAGTGCTGCTTCCGTCTGAAGGAGCATCCTTCTGTAAGCCTTGCTCTTCCTCCTTCAGGCTGACGGAGGAGAGTAGAGCAGCCAACACACAAAACTACTACTGTTTGTGCATGGCTAAAGACAGTGGTGATTTTATAGCATTCAAGACATTTTACATCCATGAAATAGGAATTGGGGCTCTGCACCAGGCACTTCTTGTGTTTCTTCTTCTCCTCTTCTGGAGAGGGATAAAGAAGACTCTTTGCGAGAGGCATGTTCTCATGAGGTTGTCACTGCTGAAAAGTTATCCGTTTTAAATGTGGCAGGACACACAGAGATTTGTAAGAACACAGAGCAGTGTGAGAACTGCAAGCTACAGCAGAGGTGACAGGGAGGAAGCGGGCACAGAGGAGACAGGGGAAATGGGCAAGAGTCAGATCCGGGAGGGTTTCAGATACTGAAGAGGGTGCCCAGGAGTTTGCATGTCATTCCAAATCACTTGGGGGCCTCTGAATGTTTTTGAGCAGAGCAGCAGTATCATCAGATCTGTGCTTCAGAAGGTTTATTCTGTGTAGTGTGGAGATAGAATGAGATAGATCAGTTAAGAAGCGACTGCAGTGATTCAGGTGAGAATTGATGAGACTCAAGCTAGGGCAGTGGTGATGGAAGGGAGAAAAGCTAAAGAAAAAGGACTTGGTGATTATTTGGCTCTCAGGTGGGTGGGGGAGGAAAGAATGATGACTTACCAGTGGAATTCTTTAACAGCAGGTATGAAACGGAAGAGGAAAAAGTTTGGGCGGAAAGATAATGAATTCAGTTTGGGGTATGTTGGGTTTGAGGGGCCTGCAGGAGACCCAAGAAGAACTGATCAGTTACTGGTTGGATGCATGAGTCTGGCATTGGGGGAAAGGGTCTGGGCTGGAGCATAGATTTGGGAGCCATCCGTCCTGGGTGGGGCTCCTGAGAGTCCCAAGGCAGAGGGGTAGTGAGTGAGAGAAGGACCAAGGTCAGAGCCCAGAGAATGCTCTCCCTCGTCAAATTTAGGAGACTTTAAGAGGAAGGAGATCGGGGGAAAGACTGAGAAAGAGGAGTCAGAGAGTTGGGGGACCCAGAGAGAGCAGGGACTCGAAAGTTGATGAAGCTACCTTTGGAAATAGGACACTTTGCAGAGCACCTAGCCAAGCGCGTGGTTAGTCCTCACAATAACTAGGTAAATAAAAGCGTTTTTGAGAAACTAAACTTGGATAACCAGCAGACCCCAATCACACTGCTAGCTAATAGCACAACTGAATCTGCTCTCCATTATCCAGCTTCCTTTTTGGTTTGTTTTTTTTTTAAAGTTCTTCCTATCCTTTATGATGTACAAAGTCAGCAGGTTTCCGTTAGCTTTTGTGTACTGTGAGGAGAACCCCACCTCCACACCATCACTCATATAGTTCTTTGGTCCTTGATGGCCTGCCTCTTCTCTTCCCCTCTTTGCTGGTCTAACTTCTATTCATCCTTCAAACTGTAGCCTAAGTCCCTCCACGAAACCTCCCCCGAGGATTCCAGTTTACTCTGATCCCTCTCTCTTTTTTAAATTCCTGCAGCAAATACACCTTTCTGTGACCCCATCACCCCCTCAGTGAGTCACCTGCTTGTGTAATTCCCTTGCCTTGAGTGTGGGCGGGACCTGTAACTGGCTTCTAGGCAGTAGAACATGGCGAAGGTAATGGCGTGTCACTCCCAGGGCTACAGACACGTTATATAACACTCCTTTCTTGCTGACTGGAGTGAGAGTCCCTTGCTGGCCCTGAAGAACTCTGCCATGTTGTGAACGGCCTGTGGAGAAGGCTCGTGGGAGGAACTGCAGGAGCCTCTAGCATCTGAGAGTTGCCCCCTGTGGACAGCAAGAAAATAGGACCCTCAGTCCTATATCTGCAAGAAATTGTTACAACCACCTCATGAGCTTGGAGGAGGATCCTGGCTTCCACTCGGGAACATAACCCCTCCAATGCCTTGTTGCAGGCTTGTGAGACCCTAAAGAGAACTGAGCTAAACTGAACCCAGAATCCTGGATCACAAAACTTGTGAGATTATGTGTGTGGTCTTAAACTGCTGGATTTGTGGTAACCTGTTCCATGATAATAGGTAATAAATGTTGCATCTATGGTCAGTTTAGATTGTAACAGTGTATTACCTAGTTTAGCTTTACCTTTCCAATCTGAAAGTAAGCTTCTTAAAAATGAGGAACTTGTCCCACGTGACTTGTCACGCCCTCAGAGTGTATCATAGCGAGAGGCACTAGGGAAGAAGTTCAACAGGGTGGATAGCGTGTTAGTTAAGGAAAGGACTATAAAGTGGCTAATAATATCTGCTGCCTAGCGACATGGTGGGAGCAAATGGGAATATGTGGGAAACACCTAACATAATACTTAGCACAGGCTATTATTAAGAATGCTAATAAATACCACATCTAGGCCCGTTTCCTCATCTTGCTGATAAAGAACTAGCTGTCTCCACCATCACCCTTTGAAAAAGGAAATAGACCCAGAAAGGTAACAATGACTGTCAAAAGTCACTCAGTAAATCAGTGGCTAGCACCCAATCCTAAGTAGAAAAATGACACGATTTGAATGAGGAGATAAGGCATGTCATATCCCATGAAGTCATCGATTGAAGAAAACAGAAAGAGGACCCCTTTTTTAGGCCTCTGCCCGAATTCTGACTCTTCTTTCTTTTTCACTATCTTTCTGTACTTTTTTTCTGTGAAGACCATGTGGAAAAACACCTTTTTTTTTAGTAAACTCAGTAACTGATTTGCAAGAACAGATAATTCCGAGACTGGACGCTTCCCAAGCTACCTTGGTAAAGAATCCGCCTGCAATGTGGGAGACCTGAGTTCGATCCCTGGGTTGGGAAGATCGCCTGGAGGAGGGCATAGCAATCCGCTCCATATTCTTGCCTCTAGAATCCCCAGGGACAGAGGAGCCTGGTGGGCTACAGCCCATGGGGCAGCAGAGTCGGACAGGACTAAGCAACTGAGCACAGCACAGAGGCTCCCCAGGTGGCCCGAGTGGTAAAGAACCCGCCAGCCAGTGCAGGAGACAGAAGAGACCCAGGTTCAGTCCCTGGCTCGGGAAGATCCCCTGGAGAAGGAAACTGCAACCCACTCCAGTATTCTTGCCTGGAAACCCCACGGACAGAGGAGCCTGGTGGGCTACAGTCCATAGGGTTGCAAAAGAATCTGACAAAACTGAAGTGACTTAGCACAGAGGGTTTATGGGGGCTTCCCAGGTGGCTTAAGCAAAAAAGAGAATTTGTTGGTTCACATAGCTAAGAAAGACACTGAGTATTTCTGTTAAATGTAGCTGCGTCACAAACCATCCCAAAGTTTAGTGATATAGCACCATCATTTTATTATTCTATGGACTGTATGGGTCAGGAATTCAGATAGGATACATAGAGGTGACTTGTCCCTGCCCCTCGATACCTGGAACCTCAGTTGGGAAGACTGAGGCTCAAGGTGACTCAATGCCTGTGTTCATCTGGATATGTTTCATTTCTGGTTGAGGCTGTCTGTCTGCTGGGACCTCATCTAGGGCTGTTGGCATGACCCCTATGGGCTCTTCATGTAGCTCCTGGCTTCTTCAAGCACGGTACCTGGGTTCCAAAGTCAGAAGTCCCGAGAAAATAAAGCAATAGTGTATGGCATTTTTATGATTCACTGTCAGAAGTCACATAGCACCACTTCCACCATACATTTTCAGATCAAGTGGTCACAAAGGTCTGTCCAGGTGCAAAAGGCAGGGATACAGATACCACCACTCCACAGAAGGAGTGCCAATGTTGCACTGTAATTAGAGTACGTGGGATGGGATATATCGTGGTGGCCATTTCTGAAGAAAATGATCTGCCACTCTGGGGTAGTTCACAGATTCAAAACAAATGCTATAGGAGCCTGGGCCTTAAGGTCTGACACAGAGAACTCGAGGTCGCTTCCCTCTTTTTCTTCTGCCTTTTGTTTCTGCTCAATTCTGTTTCTCTATCTATTAGCAAAAAAAAAAAAAAAAAAACCTGACCTTGTTTTTCTCAGCATCTGTATATAATTTTCTAGGGAAGGACTCTGGCCATTCCTTGAGTCATGTGCCTACCACTTGGACTGATTGAAGTTGCCTGGAGAATGAAGGACTATGATTATCCAAACTTGGATCACATGCCCAGCTCACATGCCTAAGAGAAAGTTTGCTGGGTAGACTCTAAAGAATCCAATCGGCCACAAGTTCACTGTAAGTGAGCACTGATGTCAGCTCAGTGTGTAATTCTGTTAGGACCCTGTCAGCTTTCTGTAGTTGCAGTATTTCAAACCCTTTACCTAGTCATCTTCATATCACGCCCTTGTCTTCCACTTTGTCATACACCATCTGAGATTTCCTGGGTTTCTCATTGGAGAGAAAAGCTCCCTGGCTCTTACAGCTATACTGACTGACTTTTTTTCTTTATCCCTCTCACCACACCTGACCATCGTATTTCAAAGGACCATTCTCAGATAAAAATTTTCTCCATCCTTCCAGTTGCAACTTCCTACACAAATTTCACTCTGTTATTTGTGTCTCTCTCCATTTTCTCCCATATCTCCCCACCTCTTTCTTTTTTCAAAATCAAACTCAATTTTTCAGGAGTACTTTTTCCTAGAAATCTTTTCCCAGAGCCAACAGTTCAGAAATAATACAGTAGGATGGGCTTTCTCATAATAAAAAGACCAATGCTGCCTCAATAGCATCATCCAGTGGAAAAGCTTGTGAAACTTGGGTCATCTGCACTGGTTCTTATTTACCTTTAATCCTTAACAAGTTACTCAGTATGCTTTTGGCTGCAAGTACGGAAAATGCAAAAGTGGTTTAAATAAAAAGGAAATGTATGATCTCACATAAACAGCAAGACTAAAGGTGGGGCGTTCCAAAGTTGGTTAATTCAGAAGCTCATTCACATCATAAAGGATCCAGATTCCTTCCATCTTCCCCTCTGCCATCTTCAGTGTATTATCTGGGTGATGTGGCTAACTCTCCTCATGGAGGCAAGATGGCTGCTAAACTCCAGGCACCACTTCACACATGGCCACCATACTGAGAAGCAGCAAATAGGAACTGTGTATTTGTCCAAGCAAAGAAATCCTTTTTAGAATCCTTACATCAGCGTTCTCTCATGTCTCATAGGCTCGAAGTGTATCACTTGCTAATCCCCTCTATCAATCTTTGGCAAAGGGACTGAAATTACTGTGAATGACTCAAATGCATCCAGACTTACTCCTAGGGCTAAAAGTACCCTCTTCCCTGTGTACATACCTTGCTTGTGAATAGCAGGACAAAATTTGGGACTTGCCAAAATAAAGAAGGGGGAAAGGGAAGGGGGACCGGGCAGAATAGATCTGGATCAGTAGCCACGTGTTTCTTATGCACTGAACTTCTCTTAACTTAGTTTGTCCAACTATAAACTAGACATGATAGTATCTACTTCATCTATATGTAGAGATACTTTTAGAAATAAGATTTTTCACAAGAACGCTTTTATGAAAAGAGTTTAATTAAAAAACAGGTTCTAGGATTATCGAATTCATGCAGACAGAAAGAAAGGTAGTTTCCTGGGGCTTAAAAGATCTTCATGACCCAGATAATCATGATGGTGTAATCACTTACCTAAAGCCAGACATCCTGGAATGTGAAGTCAAGTGGGCCTTAGGAAGCATCACTACAAACAAAGCTAGTGGAAGTGATGGAATTCCAGTTGAGCTATTTCAAATCCTGAAAGATGATGCTGTGAAAGTGCTGCACTCAATATGCCAGCACATTTGGAAAACTCAGCAGTGGCCACAGGCCTGGAAAAGGTCAACTTTCATTCCAGTCCCAAAGAAAGGCAATGCCAAGGAATGCTCAAACTACCGCACAGTTGCACTCATCTCACATGCTAGTAAAGTCATGCTCAAAATTCTCCAAGCCAAGCTTCAGCAATACATGAACCGTGAACTTCCTGATGTTCAAGCTGGTTTTAGAAACAGCAGAGGAACCAGAGATCAAATTGCCAACATCCACTGGATCATGGAAAAAGCAAGAGAGTTCCAGAAAAACATCTATTTCTGCTTTATTGACTATAGTCAATAAAGTCAAAGCCTTTGACTGTGTGGATCAGTATAAACTGTGGAAAATTCTGAAAGAGATGGGAATACCGGACCATCTGACCTGCCTCTTGAGAAACCTATATGCAGGTCAGGAAGCAACAGTTAGAACTGGACATGGAACAACAGACTGGTTTCAAATAGGAAAAGGAGTACGTCAAGGCTGTATATTGTCACCCTGCTTATTTAACTTCTATGCAGAGTACATCATGAGAAATGCTGAGCTGGATGAAGCACAAACTGGAATCAAGATTGCTGGGAGAAATATCAATAACCTCAGATATGCAGATGACACCACCCTTATGGCAGAAACTGAAGAGGAACTAAAAAGCCTCTTGATGAAAGTGAAAGAGCAGAGTGAAAAAATTGGCTTAAAACCCAACATTCAGAAAACGAAGATCATGGCATCTGGTCCCATCACTTCATGGGAAATAGATGGGGAAACATTGTCAGACTTTATTTTTGGGGGCTCCAAAATCACTGCAGATGGTGACTGTAGCCATGAAATTAAAAAATGCTTACTCCTTGGAAGGAAAGTTATGACCAACCTAGACAGCATATTCAAAAGCAGAGACATTACTTTGTCAACAAAGGTCCGTCTAGTCAAGGCTATGTTTTTTCCAGTAGTCATGTATGGATACAAGAGTTGGACTGTGAAGAAAGCTGAGCGCCAAAGAATTGATGCTTTTGAACTGTGGTGTTGGAGAAGACTCTTGAGAGTCCCTTGGACTGCAAGGAGATCCAACCAGTCCATTCTCAAGGAGATCAGTCCTGGGTGTTCTTTGGAAGGACTGATGCTAAAGCTGAAACTCCAGTACTTTGGCCACCTCAGGCAAAGAGTTGACTCATTGGCAAAGACTCTGGTGCTGGGAGGGATTGGGGGCAGGAGGAGAAGGGGACGACAGAAGATGAGATGGCTGGATGGCATCACGGACTTGATGGACGTGAGTCTGAGTGAACTCCGGGAGTTGGTGATGGACAGGGAGGCCTGGCGTGCTGCAATTCATGGGATCGCAAAGAGTAGAACACTACTGAGCTGAACTGAACTGAATGGGGGAGGAAATGGGGAGTTAGTGTTTAATGGATACAGAGTTTCAGTAAGAGAGGTTGAAAAAATTCTGGAGGCAGAGGACAGTTGCATAACAACATGAAAATACTTAATGCCATGGAAAGGTGTACTTAAGGAGGGTTAAAATGGTAAGTTCTATGTTGTGTATATTCTATCACCAAAAAATGTAATAAAACAGAGAGTCTATTTAAGATATGTTATTGTTCAGTTGCTAAGTTGTATCCGACTCTTTGCAACCCCATGGACTGCAGCACTGCAGGCTCCTCAGTCCTCCACTATCTCCCAGAGTTTGCTCAAATTCATGTCTACTGAGTCAGTGATACTATCTAACCATCTCACTCTCTGCTGCCTCCTTCTCCTTTTGCCTTCAATCTTTCCCAGCATCAGAGGTTTTTCCAGTGAGTTGGCTTTTTGCATCAAGTGGCCAAAGTATTGGAGCTTTAGCATCAGTCCATCCAGTGAAAATTCAGGGTTGATTTCCTTTAATCAAGAGTGTTCAGCACCACGATTCAAAAGCATCAATAGAGCAAAGATAGTGCGCTAAGCTTGAAAAAAGTACAATATAAATTCTTGGTACCTTAATGTTGAACTTTTGCTTAGTTTGAATTCTGGGTGGGAACCATTTCCCAGCCTCAGCTATCACTTCTGTCCAAATCGTGTGCCATTCTCTCCTCTCACCTCACATTAGCAGTTATTGTGACCAAGGCATAGATCAAGAAATTCCATCTCCAAAACATGCCCAGAATGCAATCAGCCACGATTCCCACTTACTTGCCCTTTGAAGGTTACTTTCCCCTTCCTTCTTTTGTATTCTAGTCCTTTTCCATATAACTGGCTCTCCCCATGTCCATGCCAAGAGGCTTTGGGACAAGGAGGCAGAGAGGAAGACTTGGAGCCAGAGAGAAGCACAAGCACAGAGCACCAGCGGGTGTTGGCAGCTCTCGCAAAATCTATTTACTGACGGCACATATGTACTAATATTTACTGATCCCTCAGATGTTTGCAAATGAGGCAAAGCTGTGAGGAGCTGTGTAGAGAAGTGGTAGCTATGTTTCCAACCCCAACACCCATTTCTGGAGGACCAGGTAATTCCACGTGCAGCTACTAAAGCTTCCGCCCCGTGTCCAATGCCCAGAGCTGGGCAGTTCTATTACATAAACTTGAAAACAGAGATCATCTATTTGTATTTGTTTGTTTTGTTTGTTTGTTGGCCACGGCATGCAGGATCTTATCACCAGGGACTGAGCCTCTGCTACCTGCAATGGAGGTGCGGAGTCCTAACCACTGCACTGCCAGGAAAGTCCTGTCATTTATTCATATTTATCTTACTCACTCTGGATGGTCTTTTCCAAAACGTTTAGATTATAAAGACCTTCAACATGGAGCACTCACCACTCCATTAAATTCATGTCTCAGAGCTTAATCACACTATCAGAAGGTGTCTCCTTCCATATAACTTTCTACTGTAATTAAAATGGATTCTGGGCAAATGGCCTCCATCAAATTTTGAGTGATGTGTGCCTTCCAATGCAATTGAATGTTAGCAATCAGTTATATGCGTTTAGCTCCTGGTACTAGGCGAGCGCCCCAGGGCTCCCTCCAGGAATGATTTTCTTTTGTTCAGTGATCCTGGTTGGTCACCTTGCAAAACACCCGGCTGGTTACAGGAAAGAGAATCCATTTCTGTTCCGCCAGCCTTGACTGAGTTTGCGCAGTAAGCAATGGGCCAGGACTGAGGACACAGAGAGAATTTCTCAACTCCTGCCCTTTAGGAATTCTCAAGTCTGCGGGGGAAAAGCAGACGTGAAAACAATGACTGCACAGGGTGATAAGCTTTGAACCAGCTGCTCTGGGAGCACTGATAAAGGATGATTAACTGTCTGGGGATTCTCTGGGGAGTTAGGGAAGTTTTCACCAAACAGTGTCATTGAATGGGGTTTTGAAGGATGGGTAAAAGTTTGCTGAGCTTCCCTGATAGCTCAGTTGGTAAAGAATCCACCTGCAATGCAGGAGACCCCGGGTAAACTCCTGGGTCAGGAAGATCCGCTGGAGAAGGGATAGGCTACCCACTCTAGTATTCTTGGTCTTCCCTTGTGGCTCAGCTGGTAACGAATCCAGCTGCAATGCAGGAGACCTGGATTCGATCCCTGGGTTGGGAAGATTCCCTAGAGAAGGGAAAGGCTACCCACTCCAGTATTCTGGCCTGGAGAATTCTACGGACTGTATGCTGCTGCTGCTGCTAAGTCGCTTCAGTCGTGTCCAACTCTGTGCGACCCCATAGACCGCAGCCCACCAGGCTCCTCCGTCCCTGGGATTCTCCAGGCAAGAACACTGGAGTGGGTTGCCATTTCCTTCTCCAATGCATGAAAGTGAAAAGTGAAAGTGAAGTCACTCAGTCGTGTCCAACTCTTAGCGACCCCATGGAATGTAGCCCAGCAGGCTCCTCCATCCATGAGATTTTCCAGGCAAGAGTACTGGAGTGGGGTGCCATTGTTAGCCCATGGCAAGGAGTCAGACCCCACTGAGCGACTTTCACTTTCTCTTTCACAAGTTTGCTGGAAAGCTAAAGCAGGGAAAGGATTTCCAGGCAGAGGCATATGCAAAGGCAGAGAGATGAGGAAGGACGTGGTGTGTTTCGGAAACAACTGGCAAGGTGGCAGACGCTCAGAAATGAGGCGAGTAAGCTAGTGGGCAGTTTAATCCCAACCATGACCCCTCCTTGACCCTGGGGGAGGGAGGCAAGAGACAAAGCTCTAGTTCTATTGCTGGTGAATAAGCAGTGTTATCTTTCTATAGAAACCTCATATCCTTATATATCCTTTTCTGTGGGTGTTCTAGGTATTTTGCAAGGTTATATTCTACTAGAAACTGTCTTCTCAAGGAATCAAATTCTTTTATATATTTAAAAAGACCCTTGAGCAGGCCATGTGGAATTTTTGGCTGCTGAGTTGATCTGAAATGTGATTATTCCTGAATGGAACCCTGAAGAGAACAAGATGGGCCAGTGCCCCACAGTCCTTACCCCCCTCACTGAACTCCCTCTCCATCCTTTCAGACCCCTCACATGCCCAGGCTGGTGCTCTTCATTCAATACACACATGATAATTTTGGTTATTTTCATCCTTTCCAGAAAAATTGATTGATTAAGTGTTGGTTTAGCTGAGCTTTCTGGAAACTTCCAGAGCCAATTCTTTCTTGAGTAAGAGCTTATTAAACATGAGCAGAATGAACAGAGACTTCTCAAGGAACTCTAAGAAATGATGGTCTAACACACAAGCCTTACAGATGAGTTTTAACAATCATCTTTCTGCCTGCTAAAAATTTTGTTCAGTCCCTTAGTTGTGTCTGATTCTTTGCGACCCCATGGACTGCAACATGCCAGGCTGCCCTATCCTTCACTATCTCCCAGAGTTTTGCTCAGATTCATCTCCATTGACTCAGTGATGCTATCTAACCATCTAACCATCTCATCCTCTGCCGCCCTCTTCTCCTGCCCTCAATCTTTCCCAGCATCAGGGTTTTTTCCAATGAATCACATCAGGTGACAACATATTGGAGCTTCAGCTTCAGCATCAGTCCTTCCAATGAATATTCAGGGTTGATTTCCTTTAGGATTGCTGGTTTGATCTCCTTGCAGTCCAAGGGACTCTCAAGAGTCTTCTCCAGCACCACCGTTCAAAAGCACCAATTCTTTTCTCCCAACTCCCAGCTCTTTTCCAAGCACTGCCTCTGATGATGTGAGCTGTAGGCAACTTAAACAAGGACAGAGATACGTTTTCAATTTTTCATAAAATATTTACTTTCCTAGAATCCCAATTCTTTTTAGGCCCAGGCTTTCATCTTTCATCTTTCTGGTGCTAGACTTAATTTGCAAAACTGCTCCCATATCTCACCATAACCTGGCTGGCTGCCCTTCACTAAATAAGTGAGTTTGGGATTTACAACAGGAAAGCTCCAGGGGCCAGGCAAGGTCTGTGGAGAGTGGTTGCTTTTCTTCCTGTGAGGCCCACGGTAGGCGGTGCTCAAGGACCTGCTGCCCTCTTGTGGTTGCAGCCTGGGGTGTAGTAGCACCTCCTCTTGGCAAACAAAAAAACCTCCTCCAGTTTTCAAGTTCACTGGCTGAACATTGTAGGGCCCTTTCCACCCTCACCCCTACAAAGATCCATGTAATTTTAGAACTGGAAGAGGCCTGGGGCCAGCCCTATTTTTTGATGGTGGAGCTTGTATTTTCTTAAGAGGAGGAGCCCAAAGATAAGAGAGATTTGGTCATTTAGTTAAGGACACACCCTAGTTAGAGAAGTCATCTGGAATGGAACACTCACGCTCATTAGAAGACAAGAAAGCTAAAAGAAGTTGCCAGCTGAAATTTAGAAAGACAGCGGCTGCTAAAGAGTGGCAGATGCAGTGAGTCAGCTGAGTCTGGAGGATCTGGTGGGCTTCTCTCCATCCGTCAGTGACCACTCCTCCCATTTTCTACTTGCCAAGGAAAGCTGCCTTGTCATTTCACACAGGCCTTTTTTGAACACTGCCTTATGCCAAGGACGCAGCACTCCAGTGCACGAGATCAGGACTTTCGTCCAAGCTTCACTTTTTAATTACTCATACCTCACTCCCACTTTGGGGCCTCAGTTTTCTCCTCTGAAAAATGAGGGAGTTGGATTGGATGTTTTCTCTTTTTTTAATTTATTTATTTATTTTCATTGGAGGATACTTACACTATTGTGATGCTTTTTGCCATACATCAGTATGAATACATGGGTCCCCTCCATCCTGAAGCCTCCTCCCACCTCCCTCCCCACCCCATCCCTCCAGGTTATCACAGAGCACCAGCTTTGGGTATATGGCTTCATACATCAAACTCGCACTGGTTATGTATTTTACATATAGTAATGTAGGATTGCTGGTTCATATGGTGGTTTTATTCCTATTTATTTACTATCTCCATACTGTTCTCCATAGTGGCTGCACCAGTCTGCATTCCCACCAACAGTACAAGAGGGGTTCCCTTTTCTACATACCCTCTCCAGCATTTATTGTTTGTAGACCTTTTGATGATGACCATTCTGACTGGTGTAAGATACCTCCTTGTCATTTTTTTTTTTTCCTCCTTGTCATTTTGATTTGCATTTCTCTAATAATGAGTGATGTTGAGCATCTTTTCATGTGTTTATTAGCCATCTGTATGTCTTTGGAGAAACGTCTCTTCAGGTCTTCTACCCACTTTTTGATTGGGTTGTTCATTTTTCTGGTATTGAGCAGCATGAGCTGCTTGTATATTTTGGAGATTAATTCTTTGTCAGCTGTTTTGTTTGCTATTATTTTCTCCCATTCTGAGGGCTGTCTTTTCACCTTGCGTATAGTTTCTTTCACTGCTTTTAAGTTCAATTAGGTCCCATTTGTTTATTCTTGGATTGGATGTTTTCTAAAGTTTCCTTTGGTATTGATAGTTTATGATTGTCTGTTTGCCTCTTGGCATAGGAATATCTGGTGGCACTGTTAAACTTGGGAGAAACTTGAGGGCTGAGTCTGTATCTTTTCCTCTTCACATCCCCAAAGCCTAACCCAAACCACGGACATATTACATGCTCGAAAATATTTGTTAACAATAATTAGCATATTCTGGGACATCCCTGGTTGTCCAGTGGCTAAGACTCTGTGTCAAATGCAGAGGGCCCAGATTTGATCCCTGGTCAGGAAACTAGATCCCACATGACACTAGGAAGACCACCCCCATCCCACAGCTAAGACCCGGAACAACCAAATAAATAAATAGATATTTAGAATAGCAATAATAATAATAAGCATATTCAGTATATACTGACACTGCCAGAAACATTACATAGGATATTTAGATATGGTTTTGTATTGACAGTCACCACACCTGTGAGGTTATAAAGCGCAGCATTAAGCACAGGGACTGTGGGACCAGATTGTCGATGACCGACTTCTGGTTCCATACTTCCTACGTGTGCATCCTTTCTCTGTGTCTCAGTTTCCTCGTTTGTAAAATGAGAATTAAACAGCAGTGCCTAGCACATAAGTTCTCAGTAAATGTTCTCACTAGGTAGACATGGCTGTCTTGATTTTATGGACGAGGAAATTAAAACTGGTGGGGTGAGCTCACGTCTGACTCTTTGTGACCCCATGGACTATAGCCTGCCAGGCTCTTCTGTCCATGGGATTTTCCAGGCAAGAATACTGGAGTGGGTTGTCATGCCTTCCTCCAGGGGATCTTCCCAACTCAGAGATCAAACCCACGTCTCTTATATCTCCTGCTTGGCTGGCAGGTTCTTTACCACAAGTGCCACCTGGGAAGCCCCCTTTACCACACTACCTGGGACCAATTAAGAGAGAAGATGAAAACAATTCAAAACAAAAAACAGAGGTAAGTGCCCTCTTCAGTACGGAAGAGAATACAGATTTCTTCTAATCAGTGAGGATTTACAGAGCATATACTTTGTGGCAGGACCAGGGCCAGGCACTGTGGGGATTAAATATTTCCTTGACCTTTCAAAGCTTGCAATCTAGTTGGTGAAACAAACATATGCAAAATCTGGATTATAATATTATAATTATTACATCCTAATAGAAGATGATATAGGTTATTTGTGTTAATTGATTGCAGAAATAGAACACACAGCACAGGCTTGAGAATTCTGGGAAGGCTTCCTAGACGAGGAACTCAGGCTGTCTTGAACCATGCTTAAGGTTTCCCGATATTGTCTTTGATTCTTTTCTCTCCATCTCTGTAGATCTGGTTGGTCATTCACCAAGGCCTATTGGTTCTTTCCAAATGATTCTCACACCAGTCCTTTACTTTCAAGTCCAGTGGCCATAATTCTAGTTCAGCCCCTCATTATTTCATGCCTGGAAGTACCCTAATAATCTATTAACTTCTCTCTTTGCTGCCAACCTCTACCTTTTCAGTCTGTGCCATCTACCTTTTTTTGATTAACCTTTGTATTTTATGATGTCACTCCTATGATTCATTCATCCCAACTTCCATTCAACTAATATTTATTATTGAGCATCTGCTGGGTTCTAGGCATCACTCTTTATGTACTAAGGTATTCAGTATTGAACAAGATAGGCAAGGAAGAACCCTGCCCACCCTGGGATGTGTATATTAGTTTTTTAAAACTCCAAAGGACTGGGCTTCCCTGATGGTCCAGTGGTTAAGACTCCACACTCCCAAAGCAAGGGGCATGAGTCCTCTCCCAGGTAGAGGAACTAACTTTCTGCATGCCACACAGTGCAACCAAAATAAGTAAATTAATTAAATAAAATTAAAATTCCAGCGATGTGGCTTACCTCCCCCTAACCTCCTACTACTTTCCAGCGGGATCTTCAGCCAGGCTCACCACCCTCCCACATGCCTCATTTATTTCCAACTCAAGCTTTCTTTGTGTCCTTTCTCTTTGAACCTTCCTGTGCCCAACCCCTCAGGGTCTAGTTCTAGCTCTCCCTCCTCCAACCTTCTCTGCTTTTCTCTTATAGCACAGACTGCCTCTCTCATATCCGCACCTCACATGTTCCATTATCTATTTCTATTCATATCATTTCTATCCATTTTTGTTCCACAACATGGTATTTTTTTCCCCTCTTCCCATCTGATAAGACCCTAAGCTTCTGGAGGACTACAGAATGTTCTATGTTTTTCCATCCTGCCCTCCCCTAGCACCCAGCACAATACTGTCTAAATAATAGTTTTTTCTCTTCCTTTTCTTCCTCATTTTTTTTCCTCCTAACAATAACAATTAACATCTGTAAAACACTTCACATAGTGCTCTCATGTACATTATAAATCCATAAACTGCACAATACCCTTGTATCAATTATCCATAAATATTTAATGGATTAAGAGGTCAAAAGAAGAAGCCATTTCTGGTGAAGGAAATAACACCAGCAAATGTACAAGGGAGTAATGATCCTGGCATGAGTGGAAGGCAGTATGGGAAAACAGCCTTGCTGGAAAGGGAAGGCTGAACCCTATAGAAAATTTGGAAAATGAAGAATAAAGATAACAAAAAACAAACAGAAGAATAAATCCTGCCTGAACACTAACATGATTAGTAGTTAGGTATGTTTATTTCTAGCCTTTTGGAGAAATTTTTTTTTTTTTTGCAAAGCTGAAATAAGTATCCATAAAATTTTGTGTCCTACTTTTTTTCACTTAACATTCTAAGCGCAGTTCCCTGATGTGACATAAAGGCCATTTGTAAATGCATAATATTCCAGAGTGGCTGCATCCGCAGGTACTTGTCCATTTCTTTTATATTGGACACATTGTTTCCCATTTTATGCTATTATTAATGTAAGAAGCACAAATCTCTTGTGCAGAGAGAAGAAATGGAAGGAGATGGGTCCTTGGTGAGACCTCAAACTGTTCCGTGAAGGCTCACTTAAGCCTAAAAAGTCTCTGGATTTTCTAGTCACCTGAGCCAATCAAACTGATCCTTTATTGCTTAACCCAACTGAGCTGCATTTTCTCTGATTTGCAACCCACCTAACGCAAGGACTCCAAGGGCAGGACGGTGCTTGTCTGGCTCACTGTCGTAACCCTACCTCAATCCTCAGTCCAAGGCATGGAGTAGGAGCCTCATAAAAATGTGCAGAAAAAAGAATATGAACTCTTGCATGAATTATCCATTCTAATCCTCACTGTTGATCTCTAAGCATCTTGGTACTTTTATCATTTTTAGCTTATCAATAAAAACATTACCTCTTCATCATATTTGCCACTAATAATTCCTCATATTTTGGCCTATTTTAGTTTTTTAATTTAGAACTCTTACATTTTTATGAACTAAAATATTTTCATTCATGGCCTTTATTTCTGTTTTTTTAACTGAGACGCAATTGACATATACTTTCCTGACCTTTAATAGTAAAATGCTAAATAGATCTCTCAGAGTAGACATTCAGTTATATTTTCTTCCAGTTTTCCTACAGTTAAGGTATAATATTTAATTTCTTTGATTTACCTAGAACTTATTCAGGTATACTGTTTAAGGTTAGAATTCTTTTTTTGTTTTCTAGATTCTTAACCAATTGTTCAAATACCTTTTCCCCACTGAGTTGCAATGCTTCTTTTATCCTTTTTTAATGCTTCTATAAAACTGGGTCTACTTCTGCCTTTGCAAGCGTGTTAAATTGATGTGTAAGCCATGTAATGTTTCAGTATCCCCAAGGCTAATAATCCCCTAATTAAACTCTGTCTTCAAAATTTCCTTTGCCATCTCCCTTGTTTATTTTTCCAGATGAAATTTGAAAATAATTATATCCGATTCTAAAAGGACTCTATTGGAATTTTCATTATAATTACACAAAGCCTAAAAGTAAATTAAGGAAGAAATGACATCTTTACAATTTTAACTTTGCCATCTGGGAAAGCTTTTCTTCATTAAGTTTCCCATATTTCTCAACAAAATATGGTCATTTTTCTCACATAGATCACTGACACTTCAAATAAAGTTCATTTCTTGGTATATTGTATTGACTATTTTTTATTTTAGATTGCTTTCTAATTGGGAAAATACTTGTGCATGTAGGGCAACGTGCTAGCTTGTCAAGACAGTCCACTTGACACTCACATTGTCAACTCATCCTTTTCTTTCTTATCCATGTGCCTGCAGGTACCACCCACACGTCTGAGTTCTGCCCTCTGGAGCTAGATGGAATAAAACCGCACCTCCTTCTATGAGACAGATTTTCATCTCTTCGGAGACTGCTATCATATCTCCATCAGCCTTCTTTTGTCCTGACTAAATAAACCCATCTGGTAGGATGAAAATAGTATCTGGGAAAAATTCAAATGACGGTGCTGAGGAGAGTAGATGTAGGGTAGGTTGGGCTAGAGGCGAGGGGCCAGTAAGGTTTCGGTGGTAATCCAGGCTGACAGAGATGGGCTACAGGGACTGCCCTGGCAGTCCAGTGGTTAAGGCTTTGAGTTTCCAATGTAGGGGGCACAGGTGTGATTCCTGGTCAGGGAAATACTGTATCAATAAGATCCTGCATGACATGCAGCATGACCGAGAGAGAGAGAGAGAGAGAGAGAGAGAGAGAGAGAGAGAGAGAGAGATGGGGTGCAATGAGACTGCGAACATGAGAAAGGGAAGGTCTGGGATATTTCTCAACAGAGGAAACATTAGGACGTGTTGACAAACTAGATATAAGGGATAAAGAAATGGAAATAAGAGTCAAAAGTGGCTTTAAATTTCTGGTTTGAATCACTGAAGAGAGTGATTCTCTCTACTAAGAGGAAGTATGAGAGTTGGAAAGGGAAGTCTGTTTCAAAGGCAGTCGGTTTCATTTCTCTTGATGCTGAAATTACAGTATATCCAGGGACTTCCCTGATGGTCCAGTGGTTAGGACGCCATGCTCCCAATGTGGGGGCATGGGTTCAATCCCTGGTCAGGCAACTAAGATCTCATACACCACATGGAGTGGTCAAAAAAAAAAAAGTACAATATATCCTAGGAGACAGCTCTATAGACTAGTTGTCCAATAATAGAAAACATACGTATTGCTCTGTGACCCAGTGTTCCTGGCACAGTGTTTCTAACACCTTTGTAAATTCCTGAGTGATAAAAGCACTGGGATCATCTTCCACTCTAATGAGGAGACTTTGGATGGATTGCTGGTTGGGAGCTGGTCACTAGAGAGCCTGAGCCATGATAAAAACTTGGAATTCTCAGCTCCATTCCCCACTTTTCCAGAGATGGGAGAGGAGCTAGAAATGGAATTTGTGATTAATCATGCCTACGTGAGGAAGTCCATAAAATCCCAACAGTATGGGATTCAGAGAGCTTCCAGGTATGTGAACACATCCTTATACTAGGGTACCCTTATACTAGGGTACATCACTAGGGAGGTGATGTACCTCAACTTCACAAAAACGAAAGCTGCATTTGGGACCCTCCCAGACTTCACCCTATGGATCTCTTCACCTGACTATTAATCTGCATCCTTTATTATATCTTTTTATAAACTGGTAAAGGTAAGTAGGTATTTCCCTGAGTTCTGTGAATCTCTAGTAAATTAATTGAACCTAAGGAGAGGGTTATGGGAATCTCTGGTTCGCAGTCAAGTCAGGCAAAAATCCAGCTAGGGACCTGCTACTTACCTTTGGCATCTGATTTAGGCAGGGGCTAGGAGAAGGCAATGGCACCCCACTCCAGTACTCTTGCCTGGAAAATCCCATGGACAGAGGAGCCTGGTAGGCTGCAGTCCATGGGGTCGCTAAGAGTCGGACATGACTGAGCGGCTTCACTTTCACTTTTCACTTTCATGCATTGGAGAGGGCAATGGCAACCCACTCCAGTACTCTTGCCTGGAGAATCCCAGGGACAGGGGAGCCTGGTGGGCTGCCGTCTATGGGGTCGCACAGAGTTGGACATGACTGAAGTGACTTAGCAGCAGCGTCTTGCAATTTAGCCCTTAACCTTATCTCCAGGTGAGCTTCCCTGGTGGCTCAGTGGGTAAAGCATCTGCCTCCAATGCGGGAGACCCAGCTTCAATCCCTGGGTTGGGAAGATCCCCTGGAGAAGGAAATGGCAACCCATTCCAGTACTCTTGCCTGGAAAATCCCATGGACTGAGAAGCCTGGTAGTCTACTATCCGTGGGGTCGCAAAGAGTTGGACACGACTGAGCGACTTCACTTTATCTCCAGGTAGATGGTGTCAGAATTGAGCTAAACCCAGCTGGTGGTTGCTAAGAATTGCCTGTTGTGGGGGGCAGAAAACCCCACATACTTGGTGACCACAAGTGAAGTGGTCTGTGTATGTTGTAAAGAAGACATACAGGTGGAAAAGTGAGTTTTTCCTGGTGGTTCAGTGGTTCAGAATCCACCTTGCAATGCAGAGGATGCAGGTTTATTCCTGGTCAGAGAACTAAAATCCCACATGCTGAGAAGCAAGTACGCCCAAGCACGCAACTAGCAAGTCCATGCACAATGAAAGAAAGTATAACAAAGATCATGTGTGCCACCACTAAGACTCAACACAGCCAAACAATTATTATAAAAACTGATAATATTATTATATTATTTTATAATTATAACTGATAAATTATTACAAAAACTAGTATTTTCCCTAAATATTAGTATTTTTCTGATTTTCCTCCATAATTATATATTTTACATAGCAGGCCAGTTCAAACACATAGAAATAGATATAAAACAGACATAAGGGTGCCCCAACTCCTGCAGACATGCACGAGTCTGGCTTGGAATACTAGTGAGGGGGAGGAAAGGTGAGATGCGTAATCAGCACTGAATTGATAGATGAAGTCATGAGGACAAATGACTTCCCCTCAGCTTGTTGAGGTCCTGAGGTCTAAGACTTGGAGGCCAACACCTGATCAGGAAATTAATTATCCTGCCACCATCTATCCTCAAGCCCATGTCCCAGAGGGCTCCAGAGGAAGAGAGATTCTAGGAGAAAAGGCCCACACATTTGAGAGTTCAAAGTGTAGGTCTCACTGCCAATCCATAAGAGCACACACAGCTAGAAATTTCTCACCTTTTGGGGAAAAAAAAAAAAAAAAAGATCTTCTTTAGCCTCAGCCTGGATAAGGATTTTCCTTGGAGAAAGAGGAGCGAGAGAATATTTAGGTCTCCAACTTTGAGTTTCAAGGCCATGGTGCTTAGAACTGGGACAAGGAAGATAGGAAACGATTTCTCTATGCAAAGCTAGAGTCCTAAATCGAAGCATGGAAAAGAGGCCAAGGGCCCTAGGCGAACATCTGCTGTTGGGTCAGAGCCTGAACAAACTCAGGCCTGCGCTCCGCAATGCTTGGCTCTGAGGAACGAGGGAGCCCAGGGGATTAGCAGAGGCCCCACAAAAACCAGCAACAGACATCAAAGTGCTGATTAGAGACAGAGTATTACCCTCCTCAGTCAAGTTAAGTCGCTTTAGCCACCTCATGTCAAAGCATCTTTCCAGAGGACATCATGGAACATTTCATAATGCAAAGTTTTTTGAAACAGAGATGAAAATAAGTCAATTTTTGGTTTCAGGTATTAAGTTTTTAAAAAAAGGCCCAATACATCATTTAGTTGAAATACCAGGTCCCGATTAGGCTTTTTTCTACCCAGGGAGGGGACAAATAAAGAGGTGGGAGGACAGGGGCAGTTATTCAGGAGGCAGGGAGCACTCTTCCAAGCTTTTCCCACGTTGAGGTGATACTCCCAGTTTACAGGGTGCTGCTGATGACGGCTGCGTGTCCGGGCAGCTCTCAGCACCCAGCTCAAAGAAACAGGCCATCATGGCAAAGGTCCCAGAGAATCAGACTCAATCTTCTCTCTACAGCACATTCAGTGAGCACAGAGGAGGGGCTTACACATGACATAACACAGGCAATAAACAGGCTGCTAGTCAGGAGCAGCTTCTCACCACGCCCTTTCTCAGGCCTGGGCCTCTACCCGCTCTCCAGTCCCCATTCTCCATCTCTAATTGAAAAGGTTGCCAGGATATAAACTATCTTTTCCTTGCCTATTTCTCTTCCCACAGAACCTCCTTAGCCCGTTCCTTTTGGCAGTGGTACAACTAAACTTGGGGAAATGTACACCACAGGTACTTTTTGGTCCCAGGAATCTCCCGGAGCTCTCTTTTTTTTTTTTTCCAGTCATGCTGTGTAGCTTGTGGGATCTTAATTCCCCAACCAGGGATTGAACGCAGGCCCATGGCAGTGAAAACACAGAGTCCTAAGCACCAAACCGCCAGGGAACTCCCGTTAGAGCTCTAGCTCTGTTCCCCAGAACATTTCCAGGCCGTTTCATTACCTGCAAGTCCGATCTCTGCTGTCTCACCAGGTCCTTGAGGTTGAGTCCAGAGCTTCTCTTCCCTGGGCTCACTCCATCTTCTTCCAGCTCTGCAAGTCATCTTGGCACCTTAGGCAACCCCACCCTGCTTCCACCCTCTTAATATTCTGAAAACAAGCACAGTCTAGATACTCCCATGCCAGGCAAGACTGCCAGAGGAGGCAGAGAACTCAGGCTGCTCAAAGACAAACCCAGGTCTGGAATGGAAGGAGGTTTCCCGTGCATTCTGAAGCCGTGAATTAGCTGAGAAACAAAAAGGGGAAGAAAAGTCACAAGAGAAAAATATTACACTTTTCTGACTGAAGGAGAAAGGGGACGAGAGAGGAATTGGGGCCAGAGATGAAGGGGGTTTCTAGTTCCTTCGGTCCAGGGAAGATTCCTGTAAATTTAGCTATGTCCCAGTTGGGCCCTGCAGTCAACTACATTTTTTTTTGGCAGAAAGAAAAAGATAATCATTGGATTAACTGAATGCAATACGTAGAGATGCCAAAACCTAAAGCCTCAAACAGCTGCAGTCAGCTTTTCATTTCTGCGAAGGATATGGTGTTAGTCACCTCTCTCCAGTGCTGATCGGTCAATCTGTTTTGGGATTGGTAAAACTCTAAGTAATCACAGGACCTCTGTCTACAAATAAATCTCTAAGTTTTGAGATCGGTAAATCTCCGAATAATCACGAGACCTCTGTCTGCGAGCAGCTCTTTTCCAACTGGCCAAGCTTAAGGATCCCACAAGGCCACAACCCCAGATGGGTCAGAGCAAAAGTTAGGGGCTACCTCCTACAATAAGGACTCAGACCATGGAGCTGAGCTGCTTAACAGAGGTACTCTTAACTCCTCTGAATGCCTCTAAGTCCCCAAATCATAATACTGGGGCTGTCTCCACACCTTCCAGATATGGACAACAGGGCGCCCACCTGCAAGAAGCACTAGAATTATGTTCTTTCATCCTCCCTGCAAAGTGCAAAGAAACCACACCAGGAGCTCAAAGAGACACATTAACATAATTTATTAAACTCACCATACAAAGAATATGCCATGGGAAAGAGTATCAGAACTGGAAGGACCCATGGAAGTTATCTGGTGCAACCCCCTCATTGTACAAATGGGAATGGTGTGAAGAACACCAGAACACCACGATGAACAAAGCTAGCATGGGAGCTCAGCCCCAATGCACAGAAACCACAGACTTAAGGCTTCTGGTTTTGAGCCAAGGAGAACCTGAAGAGACTTAATGTTTATTTTTCATTTTCTGTGTCCTAGAGTACCACATTCTGCTGCTTAATTTCTTCTTAAGGCTGCAGGAAGAGCCCTAAAGAAAACACAGACAAGTGGCAGGTTCATTCAGAGCCAGGATAACAAACTGATGATGGAGCACCCAGGCACAGCAGGGTTAAGAGAGGGATTCAATCCCACCTGATTGCTGTCTTCCCCCAAACAACAGACATGCAAACCCTGATGCCTCAGGGTAAATATACTTGCCTTCCTGAGGTTTGGAGGAGGAAGGGAAAGGCAGCAGGTAGAGGAAAGGGAGGAAAAGACTTATAACATCATTTTGAAATCGATGAGTCCATTAGAAATGCTCTTTTCCCTCTGTCAAGTAAATCCAAACACCGCAAAAGACTGCAGAACTCTGGGATTAAATCAGTTGTGAGATGGAAGGAAAAACACCAATAACTTAGCAAAATAAATACCACAGAGTTTCTTCGCTGAGATCGATGCAACCCAGTGAAAACAGTTTTTAGGCTCTGAGTCAAGAAGAATGAGGTGTATCTTGCACCTCCATAGGGGGAAACCCTAAGAGGTTCTGGGAGCCTTCACAGCAGAGAGAAGTTGCCCATAACTGTCCGTGGCCTCACAGAACCTTTCTGCTCATAGCTACGCCTTGAAGGACATTTCCCCTCCCCCAAAGACAAGACCATCTGGTCAAAGTTGAGGTTCACTGACTCTGACCAGGCCATGACAGGTAGCCCCACAGTCTGTCTGCAGGAGGCCCTGCTCAGCACGGGCTGAGGGTGGAGCAAGTAGAAAAACAGTTTGTTGCTAAGAACTGAGCTATGTTTACGGAAGGAACTCTGCTCCCCCAGGACTCCAGCTTCTAGGGCAGATCTCACCACCTCTCTCGACCTGACCCACGGAGGGCCTGCTTCTGGGGCAGCTGAACTCCAATCTACAACAGAAGGGAGGCTCTGCTACAGAGAGAAATAGTAAATACAGGAACAAGGCTACTGCCCTGGCTCCTGCAGGCCGGGTACCAGCCTCCAGAGGCCACAGTGTCCAGAGGGGCGTTAGTCCTCCGTCTGCCCAGCGTACAGAACCGTGAAGCCTGGGCCTGAGCACAGCCAGGGAGCAGTTGGGAGGTCAAAGTCAGGGCTGGCGGCCTCCAGGGGCGGTGGGCTCCTCCGCAGGCCAGAGGCGGCAGCAACGTCCACCTCCTTGGGCTCATGTTTCCACCACTCGGATGAGAGGCATGGGCTTTGGGCTGGGGGGCTTGGATATCCTGATGCTGAAAAGAAAGTCAGAAATGCTGAGTGCCCTGTCATGGCCCAGCCTTCCCAGAGCCACCCCTCTGGCTTGCCTCCAGGTCCCACCCTGCAGGGCCCACTGATCTCTTGGTTCTAATGTCCTGAAACCATCACTGCCAGGGCTAAGCGGCCAGGGGACTGGTGCTTTTATCTCATGACAGGGGTGGGGAACACAGAGGGTGCAGCTGAACACCTAAGGAACGGGATGGCTGTGATTCCTGATTTTTTTTTTTTTTCAAAGTTTTAGACCTTTCTATGACTCTCGCAGAAACAAAAAGCCCTCTCCCTAGACAAAGCCCTTGCTGTGTATGTGTGTGCTCAATCACGTCCGACTCTGCGACCCCACGGACTGTCCTCCGCCAGGCTCCTTTGTCCATGGAATTTTCCAGGCAAGAATACTAGAGTGGGTTGCTATTTCCTACTCCACAGGATTTTCCTAACCCAGGGATCGAACCTGCATCTCTTTGCACCTCCTGCATTAGCAGGCGGGTTCTTTATCACTGTACCACCTGGGAAGCTCCATATGCCCTTGGTAACAGTCACAATTTTTGCCTCCAATTTCAGGGGTTCATATGCCTCTTGTGTTGTCCATGGGCCTCCCTGGGGTTGTGGTATCAGGCTCTACTCTAACCTGGTTAGAAAGTGGTTCAGGTGGAGAATGGGCCAGATGAGAGACAGAGAGAAAGAAACTGGACTTTGGAGAGCCTCATCTTGGCCTTGGTACTGAAGGTTTCCTTCCTGTGGCTCTGCCCCACCTTCCTTCACTTCCTTCCTGGGCTCCGCTCCATGCGCACTCACTCACCTGCCCAGGTTCTCGGTCTTGGCCCGGTTCTGGGTGCTGAAGTTGCCATGACTGATCTGTTTTTCTATCAGGTGTTCCATCCGGTCATGCATCTCTAAATTCTGTAATGCAAGTTTATGAGATTAGAATTGGGTCGCTTCCGGTTTGCTGTGGGTCACATCTAACCAGCTCATCCTGGTCTCCAGATCTAGGTGCTGCCGTCACCCCCACCCCACTGCGCCTGCCACCACCAGGAAGCCCTCATCTTCAGCACTCCAGGTTGCACTCTCCTTCAGTACTTGCTCCAGCCTCCTTCCCTGAGGATGTGTTCTCTCGATAACTGTTAAACACCGATCATCTCCTATACTTCCCCTCTACACATTTCCTACATATAATCTCCTAGAGTCTGTTGAGAAATTTACTTGCATTTGCTGATACGCTTTTCTATAAAGTATCCTTAGGTATATGTTTAAAGGATTTTATCTCTAAATCTAGACTGCAGACTCCCTGGAGATGAACAACTCTGTCTCCTATTTCTTTTGATCTCCCCCTCTATCTGAGACACCCTCACACAATGGCTGCAAAGCAATCTCAGGGAGCCAGTCAATGGACAGGAAGGCCTCTGAAGTACGGTGGACATCAGACCAAGAAGAACTCCTTAGGCAATCGAGCCCATCACCTTAGCCGTGGAGAAGACTCCATTTATAGGATGTGTTCTCCTTCAAGGCTCAGCTCCACTGTCAGCTCCTCTGCTAAGCCCACAGAATCAGAATGAAGGGCCGGCCTCCATGCTGCTGTGGCACAGGGGTGGCACCACAAGGACGATCCCTTCAGAGTGGGGACAGGTCTTACCATTGCCCACAATCCCTGAAGAGTCTCAGAAAACGTTCAGTCAGCAGAAAAGCTGGAGATCAACCAGCTACCTCAGATACTCACTTCTGAGCAGCAGCAAGATACGACCAAGACCCCTCCAGAATCTCCCCCTCCCCGTGTCCAGATTCTTCTTCAAGAGTCTGTCCCCTCCCCGGGGCTGCCCGGAACACACACCTCGGCTTCCAGGTAGGCAATCTTCTCCTTGAGCTCCTGGATGGTGGTATCCTTGGACTGGATCACAGCTTTTGAGTTCTGGAGCTGCAAAGATGTGGGAGACACTAGGGCTCATTCTGAAATGACTCATGACATACTCATCCAACTTTGCCCGGCTGCTGGGGGAGCCAGCGGAGACAAAGGGCAGAGTACTGCACCTCTCACGTGACTTCCTTAGCTTTTCAGTAAACACTAAACTCTTGATTATTCCAGATTTGTGTGAGGGGGGTGAGGGGGATCACCACCCTCATAATCCAAAATAATGGATGGCTCAAAAACCATTTCATTTGCCTTTGGGAAATGCAAATGATGTATTGGTTCAAGAAAGGGATACTGAATGCCAGACTATATGACAGTCCCTATTTTAGACAATGGGAAACAGCGGTGAACAAGATGGAAGAAATCCTAGCGCGCATGGAGCTGGCGTGCCACAGCTACGCACCCCCAACTAGGGGCTCTGAAATTCTCAGAACAACTCCACAAAACAGCACATTCTGACCGCCGGAAGTTCAGGCAAGGAAAAGCAGAAAATACATCACGAGGTGCAAAGGTTGAAAATCTACACACAGATAAGTGAGTTTATTGCGACTTAATTACTTATTTACCAGCACTTTTTAACGAGCAAGGAAGATTAACCTTATCCTTCTTTTCCCATGGAAAACCACAAGGCAAATTACCAAAAAAGTAGGGGAAAGATGGAAGAACAGCAAATCCCAATCACCCTAATTTAATAGGCAGACTTGAGTGTTTTATGGGACACTCAAGAATGTAAGACAAGATACCCAGGAGAATCAATAAATAAAGGTGTAGGCTTGACAGGAAAACAGGGCTAGACACAACGCAGAGACTCCCAACATGCGCCCCCAGAGCAGGGTTACCCATGTACCTGCTCTATCATCTGCCGGACCTTCCGCTGCTGGCTCTTAAGCATGTCATCCAAGTGGTGGATCTTCTCCCGCAGCCCAGCCACTTCCTTCTCCAGGTTAGCAGCCCTGGGAATTAAGACCGAAAGGCTGAGGTAAGAGGGAAAGGTGCCTTCTCCACCTGGTCACAGTAAGGACCCTGAGCTCAGGGGGTTCCAGTCAGGTGTGCTTCCTTCTACCCCAGCTCTGCTGAAAGGAGGAGGCAGTGGGAACACACATCGGAAGCATACTAGAGATCATCCAGCCCAAACAAGGGAACTGAGGCTCAGAAAGGTTAGACAGGATAAATCATTCTGGAAAGTTTCACCAGTAAAACTAGAGCCGATAGGTAGATGTACCAAGGTAGCAGTTCTTATGTTATTTAATAACATAGGAAAGACATTCTCAGAATTAAAGTTGTCAGAAAGTGGACTGCCTCATGTCTAATGAGCTCCTTATTCCTGGAAAGATTCATGTACGAGCTGGGATTATGATACCCAAGACCATCAAGCTGTTAGCAGGGATTTTACAGCAAGAGGGAGATAAGATTTGAGGACCCTTAACGCTTCTTCACACAAGTCTGGTTTTGTTTTGTTTTTCGGCTGTGCCGGGCAGTATGTGGGATCTTAGTCCCCTGACCTGGGATCAAACCCATGCCCAGTGCAGAGCACTGGGAGTGAGAAGTCATAACCACTGGGCCACGAGGGAAGTCCCAAGTCTAAGTCTCTTGGTTCCCAGACACTGCTGATTCCTTTGCATCTTCTAAGCAAACTGGGTCAAGATCTCCAAAGGCCAGGCGGCTGGGGAGAGTGCCCAGGAGTTCAGGGCATTTAAGAATTGCTGATACCCATTATTCTCTGGGTCTGCCTGAGGAAGCAGACAAGAGCGCATTGCTAGAAGATGGGCAGCTCTAGGGGTGGGGGACAATGCAATCCGAGCCCAACTCACGCTTCCTAATTTCAAGCATTCTAAGTTCCCACCCTCAGCTCTCCAGCGCTCTATTCCTTGGTCTCCTTTTATTGAGAAAATCAGTGTTTCTGATGTGCAACGGTCACTTGCCCACCCCAAATCTCGGTTATCTGGTCTTCTTTGTCTCTCCTGCTCCTTCCACTCAGGCTCCCGCCTGTGAGCACCTCCACCACAGGAGTGGTGAGGGAGCGCTGAGTAATTTAAAGCAATTCTGCTATGAAGTCTAAAAGAAGGTTACAATAAGATGTCTGTATTTACCATGCCAGGAAGGCCTAGATCAAGGTTATCCCAAAGGAGAGAAGATGACCCTAGCAGACCAAGGGTCCAAGAAGGCAAGGATTGGGTCTGTTCGTCTTGGAATGCCTTAGAAGGCCCGTCAGGTAATGTCTGTTGAGCTTAGAAAGGTCCAGGTTTTTAATTATTTATTTGACTGCGTCAAGTCTCAGTTGCGGCACTCAGGATCTTCAATCTTCATTGCAGCATGCAGGATCTTTAGCTGAGGCATGTGAAATCTTAGTTGCAGAATGTGCGATCTAGTTCCCCAATCAGGGATCGAACCTGGACCCCCTGCATTGGGAACGTGGAGTCTTACCTGCTAGACCACCAGGGAAGTCCCCCAATATGCTAATGTGACATTTGATTTACCATTTGTGATCTTCCCAGGTGGCACAAGTGGTAAAGACCCCACGTGCCAATGCAGGAGATGTAAGAGATGTGGGTTCAAACTCTGCATCAGGAAGATTCCCATGGAGCAGGGCATGGCAACCCACTCCAGTATTCTTGCCTGGAGAATCCCATGGACAGAGGAGCCTGGGAGGCTACAGTCCGTGGGGTCACACAGAGCAGACACGACTGAGCAGCTAACACTGTGTTTAGGGGGGAGTAGGCTATGGTGCAATCCAGTAACACATCCAGTGTAACAACTCAGAATCTCAAAATGATGTGCAGCAACGGTAGACATTTCACCCGCTCCCGCCTGCCCCTGTCCCTACAACCACAGAAGCCTTTTCTTCAGGTATTGGAAAATGAGTGCCTCAGACATGGCAGCCTCCCCACAGTATCTCCCTGGGCAGGGCCCCACCCCAAGCAGGCACACAGTGAGTCAGAGCTGGAAGACCTGACATCAGCACCAGCTTCCTCCCCAGGACGGCACCCTCTCCTCCCTGCACCCCGACCTCACGCTGAGCCAGGGCCCTTACTTTTCTTGTTCTGCTCGGCAGTCAACGTTCTTACTCCGAAGTTCCTCCAGGGCTGTCTCCCCTTCCCTGACCTTCGCCAGTAAGGCCTGATACTCCTGGTGGGCCAAAGGAAAGAAAATCTACAATGAGGAGACGGTGACGGTATCTGTGTTCGGGGTAAGATGGGCACCAAGGGCTGGCACTCAGCCCCTGCGGGGCCTGGGACAGCTGCCAGGGAGCAGCAGGTCAAGCTGGTTTGATGGGGTGCTCTCCCCTAACAGGGATAACCCTTCCCACCCTCAGCACATAGAAACTTCTCAGCCTCGCCCAGCTGCCCGAAGGGAGAATCTGGCCCTGCATCAGCTGGGTCCACCTGCCAGCTCTGGCTACCGATCCCCAGGGAACTAGGCTGAGTGTCTCCTGAAGAACTGTCTTCAAAGGCCAAAGGGCAGCTCTACCAGAACCCACCTAAAATGGAAATGGGTTCAAGTCGAGTTACCAAGAGCTAAGTTAGATAAAGAAAGACCTTCCCTGGGACTTCCCTGGTGCCCAGTGGCTAAGACTCTGTGCTCCCAATGTAGAGACCCAGGTTCGATACCTGGTTGGGAAACTAGATCCTGCATGCCACAACTAAAGATCCCATACACTGCAACTAAGACCCAGCATAGCCAAATACATAAATAAAAGATTAAAAAAAAAAAAAAATCTCCCCATTCCTTAAGGGCTAAACAGTATTCCAAACGAAGCTGTGAAATGCGCTTTTCTAGAACCGCTAAGAAAAGGAAGGTCTCTGCAACCATCTCAGGCAGTCCACCCGCACCTTCCAGCCCAGGAGTATGGGTGCTGAAGAGCAAGACCCCAGCAGTTACCGTCTCCATTCCCAGCAAGCGCCTCTGCAGCTCCCCGACTTCTGCTTCCTTCTGCTCCGCTCTGTCCTCCGCTCTCTGTAGGGCCACCTGGCTCTGTTTGGCTTCTCTCTGGTACTGGCTGAGTGTGACCTGGGACACAGGATGGGGACTTTGTGAACTGTGTGGAAGGACAAACGTAGATAAAAAGGACAAAACCCAGGAATGAGGGTGCAGGGATGGGAGGAGGAGGCAACCCTGATGGGCACACCGCTGTCTCCCCATCACTGTTCCAGGACCACTCAGGAGACCAGCAGATTAACTCCACTCCCAAGGAAAACTGTCACATAATCAGAGTGACACCTGGAACCCATAAGCTCCGCTTTCCAGATAGCTGACGTCTTCAGCATCCCCACCAGCCCTCCAGGGTCACCCAAGCTTAAACCAGTGCCATGACTTTCTTTCTAATACAAAGAATCCAATGGAGGAATCTCTGTGTCCCTCCTTCTGTCTCCCACTCTTCCTCATCCTCACTTCCAGCAATCCTGGAAAGGCTCAAAACAGCACCCAGACCATTACTAGCACCAGGAAGAATTTTGCAATATGGAAAGGATAGAAGTGGAATTTAGAGTGAAAAAGTAAAATAAGAACTTGCCTCCTTTCCTCCTGTGTGCATTTTGCCAACTCCTGATCATCTTTCAGGTCTCAGCTTAGACACCCTTCTTCCAGGGAGCTGGAGCTCGGATGAGGTGTGTGTCCTTTGTGTGTCTAACCTCTTATGCACCGAGCAGATTTTGCCTGGTCGCTTGTGCGCACCCCCCAGGAGACCATCAGCTTCACGACGGCAGAGACGCTGGGCACCACTACCTTTCCAGAGCTTAGCACAGCACTGAGCACACAGCCAGAGCTCTGTAACATCATGAATGGACTGGATGACCATCTAGTCCAACCCTCTCCTTTCACAACTAAAGGAAAAATGACCTATTCAAGATTACACAGCCAGTAAATGACAGTAAACTCAGTTGCTTCATCATCGATTTCAATGCTTTCCAGGTATCCCACTCTGACTCCCCAGTCAGAGACTAAAAGAATTTGGGTAATCTCTGGAAAGCCTAACCAGGCCTGGTAAAACGAAACACCAGCAACCAGTTTGTCTGGCTCCTCCCGAAGTCAGAATCAAGGAGAAGAAAGCAAAGCAAAGGATGACGTGTGATGGGACTTGTCCACATTGTACACAGCCCCATCCAGAGTAAATCCTTCCTGACAGCCAGGAGCCAGTAGAACGGGAAACCCACGCTTAATGACAGGTTGTCTTCGTGGTAATAGACAATCTTGCCCTTCTTGCCCCCCAGCTTCAGAAAAACAGACCAGAGAGTCTAATCCACCCGGAGAGACTGAGAAAAGCCTTCCAACGTCCCATATTAGCCTGAAACAGGCCCGTTCCTTGGGCAGAAGTATAAAAAGAAGGCCTCTCATTTCTGTACACAAACATTGCACCCAGGTGGCTGTGTGCTCGGATCACAGCACCAACGGACCACAGATGATCCTCACATGCAGCTGTAAGGTCACAAAGGAAAAAAGCCAGACTCTGCTACGTCGGTCCCACAGTTCCAGCCAGCCCTGCCCAAAGGAACCCTTTAATCATGAGGGTGTGGGGACCTACCCCAGTAGTGGGAGCAACCCAAGGACCATCTCCTACTGTAGATCTGTGCTACACGTCATGGGGTTAAAGGGCAGCTCCTCGTAAGAAGCCATGAGTGTGTGTTTACCAGCAATCACAGGCCTTACAGCCTTGGGCTTTTACTGAGGATACTTTTGCTCAAGTTTTGAAACCCAGGGTTAGCAGAGCTCTCCTATTTGCTGCCAAAACCAACTAGTACTTCACAGTATTTCTCAATGTAGAAATTTATTTCCAACATTCACAGTCTGGTCAGTGCTACAGCCTCAACCTCCCCTTCCTCCTGTTCTATTCTAGGAAAGTAAGAAAGGGTCACTAAACTGATTCATTATCAACTGAATTATCCAAATCGTAGAATCTGAAATAGATTCAATAAACTCCTTTACCACACAGCTACTTCGTTCTGAGACCAAATTAATCTTAGTATTACCCCGTTGTCGTTGTTATTTAGTCAGTAAGTTGTGCTCAACTCTTTGTGATCCCATGGACTATAGCCCTCAGCTCCTCTGTCCATGGGATTTCCTAGACAGGAACACTGGAGTGGGTTGCCATTTCCATTTCCAGGGCATCTTTCCAAACCACGGCTGAACCCCCTTCTCTTGGATTGGCAGATGGATTCTTTATCACTGAGCCACTGGGGACCCTAAGTCTAATTTATTTAGGACAGGAAAACCCACCTGTTAAACTGATGACTAAGAAAAATGTAGAATATTTATTATTTCTAAAACTCTTTCAAGTAATAAATATATTTACAAATATTACCTCACTCAATCAAGGCACCAAACTTTCGAGGTATATTTCATGACCCTTAAAAAAAAAATATGTCCTTACATATATTTTAATATCTTCATAATCTTATTTTTCTGCATTTACTCTTTAATCCAACTGGATTCTATTTTTGTAAACAGTGACGTATTAAGGGTCTATGTAGTTTATTTTTAATACTAGTTAATTCCATCTTCATTTATTGAATATTCTCATCTATCTCTGTTGGTTTAAAAGGACACCTCCATCATATACTATATTCCTAAATAATGACAACTCATAACCCCTTTTTACGAAAGTTAAAACTGATGGTTAGGGAGGTTAAATTACCCAGATAAGACTTTAACTACTCTTGAGGCAGTTAATCACTCTCACTACCTTTGGTCCACACCCTCAAAACATCTCTCAAAAATTCTCTCTTTAGTCCATGAAAGAGAGGAGTTCAGGCTGGGAGTTCTCCTTCCATCAGCCCCAGGCAAGCCTGGGCAGGGCAGAATCCTATCATCACTTATTTATGACTGAGTGAACAACCAGATGGTTCCTCTCACACAGAGCAGTAGGGAAAGTGCTCTATGTTCGTCTTGCGTACCTCATCTTCTACCCCAAGAATTTTCTGGAAACCATGGAACACCTCACACACTTTTAATAGTTGGGGAAGGGGCTTTATATATATAGATTTCTGTATTTTTAAAATCTTCTGTAATAACCTTTTATAACAATAATTGAGATACTCAAGGTTACAGAGCTCTGGGTGGGGAGCAGGATAAATTGGGAATTTGGGATTAACAGATACACACTAACTATATATAAAACAGATAAACAACAAGGGCCTACTATATAGCACAGGAACATTCGATATCATAATAATCTGTAATAGAAAAGAAGCTGAAAAAGAATATACATATGTGTGTGGATGTGTGTGTGTAACTGAATCACTTTGCTGTGCACTTAAAACACTGTTGGGGAACTTCCCTGGTGACTCAGACAGTAAAACTGTCTGCTTGCAATGCGGGAGACCCGGGTTCAATCCCTGGGTCGGGAAGATCCACTGGAGAAGGAAATGGCAACGCACTCCAGCACTCTTGCCTGGAAAATTCCATGCATGGAGGAATCTCATAGGCTACTATCCATGGGGTCACAAAGAGTCAGACATGACTGAGTGACTTTGCTTTCACTTGAAACACTGTTAATAAATTATACCTCAATTTTTAAAAAAATCACAGAGCTCTGTGTAGTAAAGCCAAGACTGATCTAAAGGTTCCTGATTCCACAGGCACATTTCTTCTTAAGACCACACCAATCCATCCACTCATCCTATCTACACTTAAGAGGCACCCACCCAATGCCTAGAATTGTTCCAGACACTGGGGACGCAATGGTGAACTTTACAGCAATAATCTTTGCCTGCATGGCACATCCAGCCCAGCAGTTCTTTCCATGAATTGACAGAAAGGACTTCTGACTTACCTGCTCTCCTAAATCAGCGCCATTTCTCCAGTAGAGCAGAGACTCAAAAGCTGACCTTCAAACTATGGGCTAGCCTTGGACAGCAAAAACTATAGATATCCAAGAAAGAGCAAAGTTGAGAGGAAGTGCCCCGGGCCACCAAACCTAGCCTTTCCAGTTGATTGATGGCATTCCGCCAGGAAGAAATTCATCTGCACCTGCATCCAGTGGCCCTGCCCTTAGGGCACTTTCTCCTCAAATCCCAAATCTCACCTTAAAAGCCGAACAGTCTGACTGGTGCTGCCGCTCAGCTTCCTGCAGCTTGGCAAGCAAGTCCTGAACCGTCTTCCTCAAGCTCTCAACATCTTCATTTATATAGGCGTCCACCTATAGCCAGGAGAGGGACGAGAAGCTGAAACCACTATGTGACTTGGTAAGACAAGGTCGCCCCATAATACACACCTGTTGGACCGACAGGCCCAGACCACCCTCGTGAAGAAATTTACATCGCATAAGGGAGTAAAGTTAGTCTTAGGCACCCAGGCATTCTAAGTTATTCATGTGAAAACATACTTGTACCCTAAAGAACTCAACTAGCTTCCAATCACCTCATTATTTTAGGACACACTGCAGTAGTTTTTATATACTTGTCAACGGACTGATGACCAGGTATGTTTATCCCATCTTTACACGTGTGTCCTGCTTTTCCTCCAGACTAGGGCCCTCTGAGAGCAGGGACCATGATCCTCTCTAGACTTCAGTCCCCAAGGGCAAGGGCTGTGCCATGCTGGTCAAGAGGGGCGCAGCCCACAAGGCACAGAGATCAGCAGATTAAGGGTTACTGACAGATAGGCAGCTTAGGGCGAAAGACCCAGTGAATCCAGGAATCAGATGCGATGTAGGAAAAGGTGTCTCACTGATGTTACTATGAGTATCTCCCCCAGACACACCCAAACTGGGGGTGGTTAGGGCTGAACTGGCGTGTAGGATCTCGCCTCCATTTCTGCCACACAGTTACCAGCTCCCTGGAGTCTGACAGAAGAGTCTCTCCCTGCCTTGCACAGTGGGAGGCAGCAGCACCTTCAAACCAGAGCACAGAGCTCAGCAGGGAGGAGAGGACAGTGTCCCAGGTGGTGTGTTATCACTGAGTACTGTGGGCCTTGCTTCTCTAACTGGGAAACAGGGAGAACACTCCTTACCACACCCTGCCTTCAAGGCTGCCTCAAAACTAAGCCAGATAATATCTTGGAGCTTGGAAGCAGAAAGGCTGAACAGACAGTGCCAGGTGTTACTATAACTTGTTGCTAACAGCATATTTGCTAAATATGGTGACTCAGGGGAAGGGAGAAATCCAAACTGCACATCTAAAGTGAGTGGCTAGAATCATAACATTCCCAATCCAGCTGTTAGGGACTTCCCTGGTGGTCCAGTGGCTAAGACTCTGTGCTCCCAATGCAGGGTCCCGGGTTTAATCCCTGGTGGGGGAACTAGATCTCACATGGCACAAGTAAGAGTTTGTATGCTGCAAATAAAGATCAAGACCTGGGGCAGCCAAAAAAATTAATTTAAAAAAAAATCATCCAAATGTCATTCTCGCAAGACTCTTTACTGACATGGAAAAATTTCATGATACAGTATGAAGAGAATAAAAGAGAGTTATAAAATTTTACATGTAGGAGCTAAAGACAACAAAACAGATTTTAACACAGCAATGTCAACAGAGCCCTAAAACATATGGTGTTGGATGAAAAAGGAAAAAAGAAATAGAGCGCAAGTCTATTATGAAAATTAAAAACATACTTAATAGGCATATTTAAATTATATATTAAATATGTTAGAGTGAGCACCTTTCGGTCAGGGAGACCAAAAAAAAAAAAACAAAACCGAAGCAGTGAGAGGCCTTTGTGGGCCCAGTGATGATAACGAGCCCTGAACTGAAGGGAAGGTCTGAGTCAGCTCTGCACTTGAGGGCCAGACACACCCAACACAAAAAACAACCGCCTAAGAAATAAGTACAAAGAACTGCTATAGACAGTCTAATCTCAATATCATAAACACATATTTGCACTGGAGGGAAAACAAAGGAAAGTTCACCAAACCGATTTTTCTCTGAGTAGATTACAATTGATATCTTTTTCTTCTTTCATAATTTTCTACAGTGTGCATGTCTTGTATTATTACATAATCACAAGAAATATAACAACAAAAGTCCTTTTTAAAAAAAGTATAGCCATGTGTTTGTTGATTATACATTAATAAAGCTGGGGGGGTTAAAAATACTATGTTGTTATTCAAAAGAATGAGACAGATTTATATATCGTTGTTGTTTAGTCGCTCAGTCGTGTCCAGCTCTTTGCAACCCCACAGACTGTATGTAGCCTGCCAGGCTCCACTGTCCATGGGATTTCCCAGGCAAGAGTACTCGAGTGGGTTGCCTGTTCCTTCTCCAGGGGATCTTCCCCACTCAAGGATCGAACCTGTGTCTCCTGCATCGCAGGCAGATTCTTTCCCTCTGAGTCATCAGGGAAGCCCCAGATTTACATGTACTAACATGGAAAGGAGGCTATACTCTGCAGTTTAAAGAAATAAAAAAACAAGAAGAAATAATGTATTATTTATCACAACCCTGTATTTGTAAAAAGCATGTGCATATTATATACATATATTTATATATATGATACATGTCTATATATTAGTATACACACACACACACGGCTTTTAAATATGGATGCCTATGTACAGAAAAACACTCTAGAACTTTAAACTAGAATATTAGAACTAATAGAACAGGCTAAATATTAGAATCAAGTGAGCTTTGAAAAGTCCTAGTGCAGAACTTCCCTGGTGGTCCAGTGGTTAAGATTCCCTGCGTTCACTGCAGGGGTGAAGTTTTGATCCCTGGTCAGGAATTACAATCCTGCATGCTGCGTGGCATGCGTGGTCAATAAAATTTTTTTAAATCCTGATGCATAGGCCACATCTCAGGTCCGTTAATTTACAGTCTCTAGGGACGGCACACAGGTATTGCATCCTTTAAAGCTCCCAAGGCCATCATAATAATGAACGATGAGCACCGCTCTGAAAGGACCCGCCCATGGGTTTTCCCTGACAGTCTAGTTAGGACTCTGCACTTCCACTGAGGAGGACACAGGTTTGATCCCTGGTCAGAGAACTAAGATCCCATAAGCCATGCAGTGCAGCCGAAACAATAAATAAATAAAAGGACCTGCCCACTTCTGTTAACCACGGGTATTTACAAGGAGTGGAACTGGGGAAGCAGAATTTCCGCTTCATATATTTCCCCTTTGTTTGCATTTTACAGCCAGTAAACATCACTTTCATATTTAGTGAGACAGAGAGAGCAAGGAATAAACAAAAAGATAAGGAAGGTGTATTTCCTGCCTCTTGGCTAACCAGTAGTTGCCACTACTTTCCCTGTTACCTACCTCGGGTGGGCTGCTATCCGTGGTCAGGGGACCTTCATTAAGGCCATTTGGCTTTTCTAGCACCACCTGTTCAAGGAAAAATCAAATTGGTAGTGAAAATTGCTGTTGTTGTTTAGTCACTCAGATATGGCCAACTCTTTGTGACCCCATGGACTGCAGTCCAGCAGGCTCCTCTGTCCATGGGATTCTCCAAGCAAGAATACTGGAGTGGGTTGCCATGTTCTCCCCTCCAGGGATATAGAGTAGTGTGTATATGTTAATCCCAAACTTCTAATTTATCCCTCCTCTCCTTTCCCCTTTTGTAACCATAAGTTTGTTCTATATGTCTGTGGGTCTATTTCTGTTTTGTATATAAGTTTATTTGTATCACTTTTTAAAGATTCCATATAAACCATATTACATGATATCTTGAAGAACATTATTTTTCTAAGAATTCAAATCTTAGAAAGATTAAAAAAGAAAAGGAGGAGTGGTGGGAGAGGAAGAGGAAAGGAAAAGAAGGGAGGAAAGAAAAGAAGAAAAGACGTCTAGTGCTCTGTAGGAAAATGGAGAAAAGAGGAGTGGAGAAACACGCACAGCCTTGAGAGAAAATACCTGAGCCTCATCAGGAGGAGGAAGGAAACCCCAGGCTAAAACCTTTCAGCAGACTGGAAAATGTGCTGGCCCATTCCCCGAAGCCCAGGAAACACAAGCAGCTGCCTGCCATAAACAAAGAGTTTTCCTTGCCCCTCGGGGATCCTGACAAGGTTTGACAAAACATAAATCAAACGGGAAGCGGAGTTTGCTGCCATTCTTTCCAACCCAAAGCCTAATTAGTCATCATATGACTGCTGGTTTATATAAACAAGGGCCCTGGACTTCTGGGCTCTGAGCACATTAGGCTCTTCAATCACAAAACAAAGCACCACCCACCAGTTAGATGTGAGCTCAGGCAGTGAAAGTCCTACCTTGAGCCAAAGCAAAGTGAATTAGGGGGTGTCCGCCACACGAGCCTGGCACATCCCCAAGGCGAAGGGTAATTGTGCTGGCTCTAGCTGCAAGGTCACTGTTCCCCTTAGGAGAACAAAGGCAGGGGCTACTGGAGAAGGACCACCCCACCCAAACTGAAAGCAGACGAAGGAGACACTGCCCGGAATCTAAGGGAGGATGAGGGTGAACTCATGGAAGAGACAGTTCTGCTCTCCTGGGGACATTTCTATCCTCAAATTTTTGAAGGACTGAAAAGCAGGATCCCAGGACCATCCACACCAAGAAGGACTCTCCAATCAGTTTGGTCCAACAAACATTTACAGATGACCTTGTGCATCCCTGGTGGCTCAGCTGGCAAAGAATCCGCCTGCAATGTGGGAGACCTGGGTTCGATCTCTGGGTTGGGAAGATCCCCTCGAGAAGGGAACAGCTACCCCCTGCAGTATTCTGGCCTGGAGAATTCCATGGACTGTACAGGCCATGGGGTTGCAAAGAGTCGGACACGACTGAGAGACTTTCACTTTGTGTATCCCAGACCCTGGGCTGGGGTGTGAGGGCACAGAGACGAGGGTGGGAGGATGAACTCTCACCTGGAGAAGCTTCCTGTGCTAGGGTAGAGATAGCTCTAGACACACACAGTAACAGGCCAGGACCAAGACTTCCAATTTACACCACAAGCATCACCAAATTAAGCAAGATCAGCTATGAGAAGTTTGGATTTCTAGGCGATTGTCTGCTTTATAAGACTTTGTATTTTAAGAAGATTGGTCACAGAATCCCTATGGACAAGATGGCTTGCCATTAATTGAATGATAATTTTATTGATATAAATTCAATTTCTTTTGTACATATTTTAGGGACAGGTGTGGTTGTATATAGGCTGACATGTGTGATTACAAGTGTCCATCTTCTGGACAGCCCTAACAAGGTGTGAATGCTCAGAGAAGCCAGCATCACCTGTATTCTCAACTTTCCCAGCACTATCATTAGATTTGGCAACCCATGGGTGATTGGTAAATGGCACAACTCCACCTCCTTAGTTTGGACCCAACTATGGGCCATTTCTTATTACCTGTATCTCCTGTTTATGGACAGAATCTCCTGGATCTCTGTCAAGCTTGCTACTTATATCCTCCCGGAGCTTCTGCAAGCAGTTTCTGGCCTGGGAGGAGAGGGCAAGAGGCTTTAGCTTTGGGAAACACAGCACAACAACTCACCCACCTCTGTGCCCTTTCCCAGCCCATACTCCCATGAGTCAAGTACTGTTCTCAGTACTGGCTGGGAAAGCAGAGACTCTATTCAAGTGGGGCTGTAGTCCAGTATCTCCTACAGAAGCAACAAAATAATAAAAAATCCTGCCTCGGTGTATTTAACTTTCCAGTTGGGGAGACACACAACCCAACGTGATATGCTATGGCCACAAGTGCCAAGAAGAAATACAAGACTGATTAAGGCTTAAGAAAAGTGAAGAAGCAAGGCTGGCACTTTAGATAGAATGACTGGGGGACAGCGCTAGGCGTATGGTGCTTAATAAGTATTGTTGATTAATGGAAGGGTCAGAGATGATATTAACACATGAGGGGGCATGATGGCACTTTGGAGATATGAAGGAAGCAGAAGGGAGAACATCAGAACCTATGAAAGAAGGGAGCCAAAAAATGTGAGGTTTAGAGAAACGACTTTGGTCATCTCCACGAAGGGAAGGGGTGCCCACCTCCTGGATATACTGGACCTCACTCTTTAGCTGGTTAATATTCTTCTCATGGATCATCTTGTCTCCAGACCTCCCCTTCAAGTACACCTGAAATAAGGAAAACAACACTAATTAAGAAATCTCCGGTGGAAGTAATCTAAATGTCCATTGACAGATGAACGGATACGGAAGATGTGGTACAGGGCCTTCCCTGATGGCTCAGTGGTAAAGAATCTGCCGGCTAATTCAGGAGACACGGGTTTAATTCCTGATCCGGGAAGATCCCACATGCCGTGGAGCAACTAAGCTCGTGTGCCACAACTACTGAAGCCCTCACATACCAGAGCCTGTGCTCCACGACAGGGGAAGACACCGCAATGAGAATCCCACACACGGCACTAGAGAGTAGCCCCCGCCTGCCACAACTAGAGAGAAGCCCAAGTAGCAACAAAGACCCAGCACAGCCACAGCTAAATAAATACATAAAAATTGGGGGGAAAAGGAGGTGTTAGGTACACACACACACACACAGAGTAAAATATGACTCGGTCATAAAAAAGGATGAAATAATGCCATTTGCAGCAACACGGATGAACCTAGAGATTATACGAAGTGGAGTAAGCCAGAAAAATATCATGAGATCACTTACATGTGAAAATTAGAAAAACAAAATGATACAAATGAATTTATATACAATACAGAAATTGACCTGCAGATAGAAAACAAACTTATGGTTAGCAAAGGAGAAGGAGGGAAGGATAAACTAGGAGGTTGGGATTAACATATACAAACTGCTGCTGCTGCTGCTAAGTTGCTTCAGTCGTGTCCGACTCTGTGTGACCCCATAGACGGCAGCCCACCAGGCTCCCCCGTCCCTGGGATTCTCCAGAACACTGGAGTGGGTTGCCATTTCCTTCTCCAACGCATGAAAGTGAAAAGTGAAGGTGAAGTTGCTCAGTTGTGTCCGGCTCTTTGCGACCCCATGGACTGCAGCCTACCAGGCTCCTCTGTCCATGGGATTTTCCAGGCAAAAGTACTGGAGTGGGGTGCCATTACCTTCTCCATATACACACTAGTATATATAAAACAGATAAACAACAAGGACCTACTATATAGCACAGGGAGCTATACTCAATATTCTATAATAATCTATAAGGGAAAAGAATCTGAAAAATGTATCTCTAACTGAATCACTTTGCTGAAACTAACAAATCAGCTATACTTCAATAAAAATTTTAGAAAAAGAAAAGAAACCTCCAGTTAAATTAACTCCACACAGGTAGCCTCATACACTGCTGTTCAGTTCAGTGGCTCAGTCGTGTCTGAATCTCACACTGCTGGTGGGAGGGTAAATTGTCACCACCTTTCTGGGTGGTAATGTGGTGGTTCTGATCAGAAGACTTAAAACTATATTTGACCTATCAAAGCTATTTCTGGAAGTTTATCCTAATGAAATAAATTTAGCTAAAAACTAGCATAAATACTTACATACATACACGTAAACTCATGAAAAGGGGATTATAAAGGGGATTTACACATTTTTCTCTGTATACCATACTTGAATTTTTTACAACTGAGAAAATATTTCTTTATTATTTATACTATAAAATACATACACAAGTTAGTAATATATAGACTTGACAAAATATCATTTATGGCTGCAAAAAGTAGAAATAGACAAAATGTTCGACAATAGGGGATTAAAGAAATTATAGGGTATGTGTATAATAGAATACTATGAAGTCATTTATGGATACAGAAGCTATTATAAACTACCGTTAAAGGGAGGCAAGCAAAGTGAAAGTGAAAGTGAAGTCACTCAGTCACATCCGACTCTTGGCGACCTCATGGGCTGCAGCCTACCAGGCTCCTCTGTCCATGGGATTTTCCAGGCAAGAGTACTGGAGTGGGTTGCCATTGCCTTCTCCAGGGGATTTTCCTCACCCAGGAATCAAACCCGGGTTTCCGGCATTGTGGGCAGATAGATGCTTTATAGTCTGAGCCACCAGGGAATCCCTGGAGGCAAGAAAATTGTAGTATAAATATACAATACAATTTTTAAAAAATACAAATGTATAGGAAAATGTCTGAGAGGATATACAATAAAATGTTAACAATGATTACATTAATAGAATTATGGGGTGGTAATGTAATGGCCATGTAAAGGCCATGTAATGACTTTGAATAAAGAAAATTCAAAGTATACAGGTTGGATAGGGTAAAACTATTCATAGATAATAAGATCATGTCTACAGAATAACCTAAGGAATTCAATAAAAAACTATTAGGACAAATAAATGAATTCAGCAAGGTTGTAGGATACAAGCACAAGATATGAAAAAAAGTTGTATTTCTATACACTATTAATAGCAATGAACAATCCAAAAGAAAAAAAATCTAGAAATAAATTTAACTAAGTTCAAAACCTGCATTCTGAAAATTATAGAACATAACAGAGGCAAGAAATTACAGAACAGGAAGTAAGAGAAGACCTTAAAAAGTGAACAAAAATCCTATTTTCATGGATTAGAAAACTTATTGCTAAGAAGGCAATACTCCCCAAATTGAACTACAAATTCAACACAATTCTTATCAAGAGCCAAGCTGGTTTCTTTGCAGAAACTGACAAACTAATCCTAAAATTCATATGGAAATGCCAAGGACCCTAAATAGCTAAAACATTCTTGAAAAAAAACAAAATTACTACAAAGGTACAGAAGTCAAGACAGCGTGGGGCTGATATAGGATAGACATGTAGATCAATGGTATATAAAGTGTCCAGAAATAATAATTACATACTCTGATTTTTGTCAACTGATTTTTGACAAGTATGCCAAGTAACAGTCTTTTCAACAACCGAGGCTGGTAAAAATGGACATCATGTGCAAAAGAATGTAGTCACATCACACACAAAAATTAACCCAAATGGATTATAGACCTATGCGTAAGAGCTAAAACTATAACTCTCTGAAGAAAGTATGGGGATAAGTCTTTGTGACCTTTGGTTAGGCAAAGTCTTCTTAGATACAATACCAAAAGCACAGTAACAAAACAAAAAATATATATAAATTGGATTTTAACAAATTAAAATTTTCTGTTTCAAAGGACATCATCGAGCAAGCAAAAAAAAAAACCCACCACAGAATGGGAAAAAATTAAAAATTTTTTCTAAAACATTTATCTGATAAGCACTTACTATCTGGAATATATAAAAGAACCCTTATACTGTAACAATTAAAGCACAATTGGATTTTTAAAAAGCAAAGGATCTGAATAAATATTTTTCCAAAGAAGATATACAAACAGGCAATAAACACATGAAAAGATGCCATTAGGGAAATGCAAATTAAAACCACCATAGGACACCACTTCACGTCCACTAGGATGGCAATAATCAAAAAAATGGACAATAACAAGTGTTAATGAGGATATACAGAAATTGAAACCCACATATATAACTGGTGGGAATACAAAATAGAGCAGACACTTTGGAAAAATGTCTGGTAGTTTCTCAAAAGATTAAATATAAATATAGAATTACCATATGACCTAGCAATTTCACTACTGCTAGGTATATACCAAGAGAATTGAAAACACATGTTCACCTAAAAACCTATACATGAATATTCAAAGCAGCATTATTCATAAAAGCAAGAGAGTGGAAACAACCCAAATGCCCATCAATTTATGAATGGGTAACAAAATATAATATATTCATTCAAGGGAATATGATTCAGCCATTAAAAGCAGTGAGTACTGACGTATGTTACAATATGGCTGATCCCTGAAAATACTCTGCTAAGTGAAAGAAGCCAGACACAAAAGGCCACAGGTTGTGCTGTGATTCCGTTTATATAAAATGTCTGAAGTGAAGTGAAGTCACTCAGTCGTGTCCGACCCTTTGCGACCCCGTGGACTGTAGCCCACCACGCTCCTCCATCCATGGGATTTTCCAGGCAAGAATACTGGAGGGGGTTGCCATTTCCTTCTCCAGGGGATCTTCTCGACCCAGGGATCGAAGCCAGGTCTCCCACGTTGCAGGCATATGCTTTAACCTCTGAGCCACCAAGGAGGCCCATATGAAATGTCTAGAAAGGGCAAATCCACAGAGACAGAAGGTACTGATAGACTGTGGTGATCACCAGGGGCTAGAAGGAGTGACTGAAAAAGCTCTGAAATTAGTAGTGGTGATGGCCGCACAACTCTGTGAATATATTAAAAACCACTACTGAACTGTACACTTTAACTGAGTTAACTGTATGGTATGTGAATTACATCTCAAAAAGTTGTTTTTAGGAAAGAAACTTTCAATTTTTTAAAATTGTTTTAATTGCCTTAATTAAACAAATTATTTTTTTAAACAAATTATTTTAATTAAAAATAATAAGTTCCGTAAACACACTTTCTACCTGTCTCCACAGCTTTCAGCAGCTGAAATGAATACAGACAATAGATAAGCACCTTGAAAGGTCATCTCACCCATTCCCCTGCCGAGTGCCAGGTGGCACTAGAGCCACTACAGCCTGACTGTGGTCTCCTGGTGTTAATTAAGATCTTTCCAGGAGACAGACAGCCAAGACCCAGCATCACAGATCTGGTTCTTCCCAGTCAAACCACAAGGGCCCTTTGGTGAAGGCAGCCGCTTCCTCTCCTCTGCCTACAGGGAAAAAGAGAGGCGGGAGAAACCGTGGAGGGGAGCTAAGCCTACCTTAATGATCTCTTCGTGTCCATCATTGGACTCCACCAGTTCTGAGGCCAGAGAATGACTAGTTGAGCGGCTGGACACCATGGCATAGGTCTTCCTGCCCGCCTGCCAGGGAGAGAGAAAAAAAAGTGGATCAGAAACCATACGACCGGCGCTGAACCTCTGCCCCTCAACCAATGCAGAACTGCTGCTCAAAAGACTTGAAGGGTTAGTCCAATGTTTCCCGCCAAAAATTCATCTCAGAACCTCAACCCAAAGCCACAGGATGAATGCAGCAACAGCAAGAACACAGGATGGGGAGAATTAGTTGAAATTGCAGGTTAGTTTTAATTGTAATGGGGGCCTCTACATCCCCAAAGCAAGGCACGATGCCAAGGTCAGCTGGCTGTGTCTGAAAGGAGATGCTCCCAGGCAGCAGAGGAGATGGTTCCAGCCAGCACTGGGCCGAGAGGTCAGCAGCAAGGAAGGAGAACTGGCGGAGATGAGGAGGCCTCGCTCCACCAGCAACCTCGATACCTTCTGGGCTATGCGTTCAAGTTCATCTCCTGTCAGTTCACTCTGGAGAGTCAGCCTGAGCACGTCCACGCTGCCCTAATAATGACAATCACAGCAACAATAATCTCTCACCTTTACAGTCTGCTACTAGTACACGTGCAGTTTTGCCAGTCCTGTACAGTGGGTTTTATTATTGCCATTTCATAGGCAAGAAAAGCTGAGGTCTGGAGAGGTACATCAGCTTGCCCAAGGTCAGTTCACTCCTGGGTGATGAGGATGTCTCCAGGGACTCTGACAGTGTTCTTTACACAGCACATTGTGTGTGCTCTCCTTTCCCCACGTTTTGGAAGGCATCCCTGGATTGGTCATCCCCAGTTCAGAATTTATGTACCTGACATCCATCTAGGAAGTTACTGATTCCCTTTGCAAGACTAGGATATCTTTCCTGAACCAAATCATAGGAAGGTACCTGAATCCAAACCCTTATTTCTATAAGCCACACAGAAATTATCCAGAAGAAAGCAGGCAATACAATATAGATCAGCCTAATTTCAAAGGAAGAAGCAGGTGTTCTTTCATAACTTAAAGAAGGTTTAGAAACCTTCTTTTCATTGTGAGGAAAACAGAAAGCCTGAGGGGGAAAACATGCAAGAAGAGGGAAAAGTGGGGGGCTGGAGATCTGGGGAGATAACATGAGAGAGGATCAGCAGGGCAGAATGCACCAAACCCAGCCAGGAACCCTTGTAACACGCACAGGCAGACAAGAGGCTTAGCGATTCTGGATCTGTGGATCTCACTAGAAAAATAAGGCTTGAACTAAGTATCTCTAAGGCTCCTTCCATATTTGATACTGCAACACCATAAAAGAGGAGTACATGCCTCTTGCAGCTAGATGGGAAGATGGGTGCTGAACTAGCCAAGACAATAGCGACTTTCAGGTCATCTGGTCATATCCTGCCATGAGGTCCAGAAGTATAATTGCCATCTTACTCTTAACAGTTTTGAGGAATCCTCCTAACCTTCCAAATATCTGATGGAGCGACAGGAGGAAGAAAGAATGGAGCAGCGGCTGCACTTTGCTGGAGCAGCCGTGAAGAGACACCCCACATCCAAGGTAAGAGAAACCCCAGGAAGACGGTAGGCGCTGAGAGAGGGCATCAGAGGCAGACAGACTGAAACCACAATCACAGACAACTAGCCAATCTGATCACACAGACCACAGCTTGTGTAACTCAAGGAAACTAAGCCAAGCCGTGTGGGGCCACCCAAGACAGAGGGGTCATGGTGGCGAGGTCTGACAGAATGTGGTCCACTGGAGAAGGGAATGGCAAACCACTTCAGTATTCTTGCCTTGAGAACCCCATGAACAGTATGAAAAGGCAAAATGATAGGACACTGAAAGAGGGACTCCCCAGGTCAATAGGTGCCCAATATGCTACTGGAGATCAGTGGAGAAATAACTCCAGAAAGAATGAAGGGATGGAGCCAAAGCAAAAACAATACCCAGTTGTGGATGTGACTGGTGATAGAAGCAAGGTCCAATGCTGTAAAAAGCAATATTGCATAGGAACCTGGAATGTTAGGTCCATGAATCAAGGCAAATTGGAAGTGGTCAAACAGGAGATGTCAAGAGTGAACGTCAACATTCTAGGAATCAGTGAACTAAAATGGACTGGAATGGGTGAATTTAACTCAGATGACCAATATATGGGCAGGAATCCCTTAAAAGAAATGGAGTAGCCATCATGGTCAACAAAAGAGTCCAAAATGCAGTACTTGGATGTAATCTCAAAAACAACAGAATGATCTCTGTTCGTCTCCAAGGCAAACCATTCAATATCACAGTAATCCAAGTTTATGCCCCAACCAGTAATGCTGAAGAAGCTGAAGTTGAACGGTTCTATGAAGACCTACAAGACCTTCTAGAACTAACACCCGAAAAGATGTCCTTTTCATTATAGGGGACTGGAATGCAAAAGTAAGAAGTCAAGAAATACCTGGAGTAACAGGCAAATTTGGCCTTGGAGTACAGAATGAAGCAGGACAAAGGCTAATAAAGAGTTTTACCAAGAGAACGCACTGATCATTGCAAATACCCTCCTCCAACAACATAAGAGAAGACTCTACATATGGACACCACCAGACGGTCAACACCGAAATCAGATTGATTATATTCTTTGCAGCCAAAGATGGAGAGGCTCTATACAGTCAGCAAAAACAAGACCGGGAGCTGACTGTGGCTCAGATCATGAACTTCTTATTGCCAAATTCAGACTTATATTGAAGAAAGTGGGGAAAACCACTAGATCATTCAGGTGTGACCTAAATCAAATCCCTTATGATTATACAGTGGAAGTGGGAAAAAGATTTAAGGGACTAGATCTGATGGATAGAGTGCCTGATGAACTATGGATGGAGGTTCGTGACATTGTACGGAAGACAGGGATCAAAACCATCCCCAAGAAAAAGAAATGCAAAACAGCAAAATGGCTGTCTGGGGAGGCCTTACAAATAGCTGTGAAAAGAAGGGAAGCAAAAAGCAAAGGAGAAAAGGAAAGAAATACCCATTTGACGGAGAAGGCAATGGCACCACACTCCAGTACTCTTGCCTGGAAAATCTCATCGACAGAGAAGCCTGGTGGGCTCCAGTCCACGGGGTCGCGAAGAGTCGGACACAACTGAGCAAATTCACTTTCACTTTTCACTTTCATGCATTGGAGAAAGAAATGGCAACCCACTCCAGTGTTCTTGCCTGGAGGATCCCAGGGATGGGGGAGCCTGGTGGGCTGCTGTCTATGGGGTCACACAGAGTCGGACACGACTGAAGTGACTTAGCAGCAGCAGCAGCAGCAGCATATCCATTTGAATGCAGAGTTCCAAAGAATAGCAAGGAGAGATAAGAAAGCCTTCCTCAGCAATCAATGCAAAGAAATAGAGGAAAACAATAGACTAGGAAAGACTAGAGCTGTCTTCAAGAAAATTAGAGATACCAAGGGAACATTTCATGCAAAGATGGGCTCAATAAAGGACAGAAATGGTCTGGACTTAACAGAAGCAGACGATATTAAGAAGAGCTGGCAAGAATACACAGAAGAACTGTTCAAAAAAGATCTTCATGACCCAGATAATCACGATGGTGTAATCACTCACCTAGAGCCAGACATCCTGGGATATGAAGTCAAGTGGGCCTTAGGAAGTATCACTATGAACAAAGATAGTGGAGGTGATGGAATTCCAGTTGAGCTATTTCAAATCCTGAAAGATGATGCTGTGAAAGTGCTGCACTCAATATGCCAGCACATTTGGAAAACTCAGCAGTCGCCACAGGACTAGAAAAGGTCCGCTTTCATTCCAATCACAAAGAAAGGCAATACCAAAGAATGTTCAAACTACCGCACAATTGCACTCATCTCACACGCTAGTAAAGTAATGCTCAAAATTCTGCAAGTCAGGCTTCAGCAATACGTGAACCGTGAACTTCCAGATGTTCAAGATGGTTTTATAAAAGGCAGAAGAACCAGAGATCAAATTGCCAACATCCACTGGGTCATTGAAAAAGCGAGAGAGTTCCAGAAAAACATCTCTTTCTGCTTTATTGACTATGCCAAAGCCTTGGACTGTGTGGATCACAAGAAACTGTGGAAAATTCTGAAAGAGATGGGAATACCAGACCCCCTGACCTGCCTCTTGAGAAACCTGTATGCAGGTCAGAAAGCAGCAGTTAGAACTGGATATGGAACAACAGACTGGTTCCAAATCGGAAGAGGAGTACATCAAGGCTATATATTGTCACCCTGCTTATTTAACTTACATGCAGAGTACATCATGAGAAATGCTGGGCTGGATGAAGCACAAGCTGGAATCAAGATTGCTGGGAGAAATATCAATAACCTCAGAGATGCAGAGGACACCACCCTTATGGCAGAAAGTGAAGAAGAAAAGAGCCTCTTGATGAAAGTGAAAGAGGAGAGTGAAAAAGTTGGCTTAAAGCTCAACATTAAGAAAATGAAGATCATGGCATCCGGTTCCATCACTTCATGGGAAATAGATGGGGAAACAGTGGAAACAGTGGCTGACTTTATATTTTGGGGGCTCCAAAATCACTGCAGATGGTGATTTCCGCCATGAAATTAAAAGATGCTTACTCCTTGGAAGGAAAGTTATGATCAACCTAGACAGCATATTAAAAAGCAGAGACATTACTTTGTCAACAAAGGTCCATCTAGTCAAGGCTATGGTTTTTCCACTAGTTGTATATGCATGTGAGAGTTGAATTATAAAGAAAGCTGAGCACCGAAAAATTGATGCTTTTGAACTGTGGTGTTGGAGAAGACTCTTGAGAGTCCCTTGGACTGCAAGGAGATCCACCCAGTCCATCCTAAGGAAATCAGTCCTGGGTGTTCATTGGAAGGACTGATGTTGAAGCTGAAACATCAATACTTTGGCCACCTGATGTGAAGAGCTGACTCATTTGAAAAGACCCTGATGTTGGGAAAGATTGAAGGCAGGAGGAGAAGGGGACGACAGAGGATGAGATGGTTAGATGGCATCACCAACTCAATGGACATGAGTTTGGGTAAATTCTGGGAGTTGGTGATGGACAGGGAGTCCTGGCGCACTGTGGTTCATGGGGTCACAAAGAGTCAAACATGACTGAGTGACTGAACTTAACTGAACTCTTAACAGTTTTGAGGAATCCTCCTAACCTTCCAAATATCTGATGGAGCAACAGGAGGAAGAAAGAATAGACTCTGCCCAGAAGGCTGGGAGAAGCTTCTCTGGGAGGCAACAGATCTTCCTACACAAGAAAGAACAAATGGGTGGAGAAGCAATCAGTCTCTGTAATCAGATAGACTGTGTTTACCCTGAAGTGAAGTCACTCAGTCGTGTCCGACTCTTTGTGACCCCATGAACTGTAGCCCACCAGGCTCCTCCGTCCTTGGGATTCTCCAGGCAAGAATACTGGAGTGGGTTGCCATTTCCTTCTCCAGGGGAACTTCCTGACCCAGGGATCGAACCCAGGTCACCCGCATTGCAGGCAGACGCTTTAACCTCTGAGCTACCAGGGAAGCTACCATCCAGCTGAGAGCTTTTTTGTTTAAGATTAACTGAAAATATATGGAGGTTGTTCTCTGCCACATAAGAGTGTGTGCTTAGTCGCTCAGTCATGTCTGACTCTTTGAGACCCCATGGACTATAGCCCGCTAGGCTCCTCTCTCCATGGGATTCTCCAGGCAAGAATACTGGACTGGGTTGCTGTTTCCTTCTCCAGGGACCTTACTAACCCAGGGAAGGAGCCCAAGTCTCTTGTGTCTGCTGCACTGCAGGTGGATTCTTTACCAGCAGAGCCGTTGGGGAAGGCACATAGGAGGAAAGTATTCAAATATTAGCCTCTTCCCGCTTCTTGGAACAAGCCCAGACGTAAGAAAGATTGAAGACACTCCCACATGGCCCTTAAGACTTACCAAACCTGGCAATGTAGCTAGCTTTTACAAAAACACTTAATTCCTACCAAATAAAGCCAGACCCTTAGTGTGGCATTTAAGGCTCTCTACAATCTGAGTCAACTAGCCTCTGCTGTCACTGGTCTTCATTGCCCCTGGTCCAAAATGCCCCTTGCTTTCCTACTTGAGTAACTTCGCTCTCTTAATTTCCTTTGCCTAAACGTTCTATCTTCTCATTTTCACCAGGGGCAGCTGTGAGTCCCTCAAGAGTTTGCATTCAATTGCCACACCTTCCATGACACTTCCCTACATCCTGCGGGAAACACAGACTGCCTTCCCTGTGCTCCCTCTGCTTCACAAGGCCTCTGGTGGCAAGTGCCTCTCACTGATTTGTGAGCCATGTGATCTTCTAGCTGTTAACTCCCTGTGGGCAGCTGCCTGCCACAGCCCCTAACAAAGGAAAGCCTTTTCTGAATGCATAGTGAGTGTTCCATGACATCTAGGTCAAGAGAACATTACAAAAGAAAGAAGAAATGATTTCAAAATAGCCAGGTGAAAGTGAAAGTCACTCAGTTGTGTCTGACTTTGTGACCCCAAGGAGTATACAGTCCATGGAATTCTCCAGGCCAGAATACTGGAGTGGGCAGCCATTCCCTTCTCCAGGGGATCTTCCCAACCCAGGGATCGAACCCAGGCATCCTGCATTGCAGGCGGATTCTTTACCAACTGAACCACCAGTGAAGCCCAAAACAGCCAAAGTGGCTGCTAACTCTTTTCCCCAGTACACAGACATGCACTTTGACTAAAGCATAGTCTCGGGAATTCCCTGATGGTCCAGTGGTTAGGATTTGATGCTTTCACTGCCATGTCCCGGGTTCAGCCATGGCATTTTAACTGGAAGAGCACAGACGACTAGTCTGGATTTGGGCCTTGAGAGGGTCATCTCCTCTATTCATGTCATCAGAATCTCAGTTGGAGACAAGAAAGAAAGTTGAAGAAGTACTCAACCTGCTGAAAGAAATAATGGCTGAAAGACAGAGAAAACAAACAACAAACAAAAATAAAATAGCAGGCTTACCATACCAATAATTACACTAAACGTACACAGTCTAAATACATCACTTAAATACAGATTGGCAGGAATTCCCTGCTGGTCCAATGGTTAGGACTACATACTTTCCTCCAGGTTAGACCCTTGCCTCACTGGGGAACTAAGATCTAGTAAGCTGTACAACCACAACCAAAAAATAAAAAGCAGATTGGCAGAATAGATGTTTTAAAATGACTCATTACATGCTGTCAATAAGAAACATATTCAATACTTTAAATATAAAAATATAGACTGGTTGAAGTAAAAGAATGGGAAAAGATACATCATGCAAATATTAATCAAAGGAAAGCAAGAGTGCTATGTTAATATCAGATAAAGTAGACTTCAGAGCAAAGAGAATTGCCATAAATAGAAAAGGACATTATGCAATATAATCCACAAAGAAGACAGAGCAATCCCAAAAGTATATTCACCAAACACCAAGCTGTAAAATATGTGAAACAAAAACTGATAGAACAAGTACACAAACCCACAATTGTAGTTAGAGACTTCAATACCTATCTCTCAACAACTAATAGAACAATTGGGGTGGGGGAAATTAGCAAGAATATATAAGAACCCAACAACACCATCAACCAACAAGATCTAATCAACATTTATAGAATACTCTACCCAACAGCAGCAGAATACACATTGTTTTCATGGATCTATGGAACATATACCAAGACAGACCATAATCTGGACTATGAAGAATCTCAACAAATTTGAAAGAACTGAAATCATACAGAGTACGTTATATGACCACAATGGATTCAAACTAGAAATAAATAACAGAAGGATAATGGGAAATTTTCCAAACACTAGGAAACTAAACAATATACTTTTAAAAATAATCTTTGGGTCAAAAAGACACTCTCAAAGGAAATTTTTAAAAATCGCTGAACTGAATGAAAATGAAAAAGCAAAACATCAAATTTTGTGAGATATAGCTAAAGTAGTTCTTTAGAGAGGGAAAGTGAGAGAAATTCTCTAAACTCCCTCTAAAGAGAGGGAAATTCATAGCACTAAATATATGTATTAGATGAAAGTGAAAGTGAAGTCGCTCAGTCATGTCCGACCCTTTGCGACCCCATGGACTGTAGCCTACCAGGCTTCTCTGTCCATGGGACTTTCCCGGCAAGGGTACTGGAGTGGGTTGCCATTAGATGAAAAGAAAGTCTCAAATCAATCATTTAAGCTCCCACTACAAGAATTTAGAAAAAAAAAAAAAAACAAACTAACTAAAACTCAAAGCAAGCAGGGAAAAGGACTTAATAAAAATAAGAGCATGGATAAATAATATTTAACACAGAACAACAAGAGAAAAACCAATGAAACAAAGAGCTATTCTTTGAAAGGATCAATAAAATTCATAACTTCAAATAAGACTGACAAAGAATAAAAGACAGAGACATAAATGCCAATATCAGGAATGAAACACAATATTTCTACAGAACTTGGAGGTATTAAAAGTATAAGGTAATACTATGAACAACTCTATGAGCATAAATTTGACAATTTAGAAAAATAAATCAATTATTCAAAAAAATGAACTATTGAAGTTCTTCATCTAATATGACAAAGGTAATATGAATAGCCTTATAACTATTAAGGAAATTAAAATCATAATTTTAAAATTCTCAGAGGAGTTCCATGGTGACCTAGTCATTAGGAGTCCAGGCTTTCACCGCCATGGCCTGGGTTCAGTCCCTTGTTGGGGAACTGACATCCCACAAGCCACGTGGCACAGCCAAAAAAAAAAAGTTCTCTAAGAAGAAATATCCAGGCCCAGGTGACTCCACTGGAGAAGTCTATGAAGTATTTTAAAAATTAGCACCAATACTATTTCTACATAATCTCATCCAGAAAATAAGAGGAGGGACACTTTCAAATTCATTTTATGAAGCTAATCTTATTGTGGCACCAAGACCCAAGACAATTTTAAAAAGAAAACAAAAACAAACAAAAAAAACTACAAACCAATATCTCTCATAAATACAAAGATTTTATTCCCTAACATTTTGTTAGAACATGGGTAGAAGACATGAAAAGATACTTCACTGAAGAAAATATATGGGTGGCAAATAAGCATGTGAAAAGATGTTCAACATCATTGGTCATTAGGGAAAGGCAAATTAAAACCACAGTGAGATATCATCACACACCTATTAGAATGGCTAAAACAAAGACCACGGCACCAAAGGCTGGCAAGGCTGCAGAGAAACCGGATCACTCACACGTTGCTGGTGGGAGTATAAAGTGACACCGCCACTCTGAAAAATGGTTTGGAACTTCTTTAAAAACTAAACATACAATCACCATACGACCCAGGAATTATACTCCTGGGCATTTATCCCAAAGAAATGTAGACTTATGTTCACACAAAAAATTGCACACTTGAGGTGGGAGGTGGGAGGAAGGTTCAAGAGGGAGGGGACATATGTATACCAATGGCTGATTCATGTTGATGTATGGCAGAAACCAACGCAGTATTGTAAAGCAATTATCCTCCAATTAAAAATAAATATTTTTTTTAAAACTTGCATGCTAATGCTCATAGCAGCTTTACTTGTAATACCCCAAAACCAGAAACAACCCAGATGCCCTTCAGTAAGTGAATGATTAAACAAACTATGAAGTCCATATTATGGAATGCTTACTATTCAGCAATAAAAAGGAACTAATTACTGACGCAGGCAACACCAATTTCCCAAGAATTAAACTAAATGAAAGAAGCCAATCACAAAAGGTTACGTCCTATATGATTCCATGAATCTAATAGTCTCGAAATGACAAAATTACAAAAACAGAGAACAGGCAAAGGGGTTCAAGAGTTAGGGAGAAGAAGAAGGTGGAAAGGAAGTGGGTGTGACTCTAAAATGGCAACCTGAAGTATCTTTGTAGTGATGGGAATAGTCTGTATCTTGACTGTATTGATGGCACTATCCTGGCTGTGACAGTGCATTATGGTTTTGTAAGATGTTACCACTGAGGAATGCCAAGTAAATGCAAAAGATCTCTATTATTTCTTATAACTGCATGTGAATGTACAACTGTTAAAAAAATACCTACAGAGATAAAAATTAAAGAAATAATGAAGGAAATAAGTAATTCTTATCCTACTACTCTAAAATAGCCACTATTAAAATGTATTCCTTAAATTTTTCTATGCACATTTTTGAAAGGCATACTACTATATACAGTTAGATACTTGCTTTCCCCCCCTTTAATATTTCATCATTAATTTCCATCACATTAAGCATTCTTCAAAATTGGCTTTTAATGACGATTAGTACTAATACTCCATGAATAGATCAGACTAATTTATTCAGCCTAACTGACCCCCAACTTCAGTGTAGGATATGATCAAAATCTTTCATTTTATTTTTCATATACTTATTTTTTATTTTAGAAAATATATTTTACTTCCATAGAATGAAATGATACATAACAAACAGTACCCAAATCACCACCAGGCCTGTTGACTAGTCCATTATCCCTCAAGCCCAAACTGATTTTCCACCTTCTTTGCAGAAAAAGAAAAGCATTTAGAACAGTTAGACCTTGGCCCAAACATTAGCTCTGACTTTCATTTGTTGCGTGTATTAATTTTATTCTCCCTCAGCCTTACTTTACTCGTTGGTAAGATGGACAGTACAACATTTAAGTGAGAACACAGTGACTAATACACATAGACATACAAAAATGCCAGTTCCTCAAAATTTGACAATGCTCCTCCTTAAAATATTTTCCATAAGCATATAGGTTAAAGTAAACATGCCTTGTTATGGGAAAAAATGCATATTAATTCCTACTTCATACTATATACAAACATTAATTCTGAATGGATTGCAGATGTAAATGTGAAAAGCAGAAAAATAAAGTTTTTTTAAAATTTTTATTCATTTGCCTGCACTGGGTCTTAGTTGTGACACATGGGATCTAGTTTCCTGATCAGGGATCAAACCCAGGCCCCCTGTATTGGGAGAGCAGAGTCTTAGCCACTGAACCACCAGGGAATTCCCAGAAAAATAAAGGTTTTTATGGAATTTTTTTTTTTTTTAGGATTCCCTAGTGGCTCAGACGATAAAGAGTCTGCCTGCAATGTGGGAAACCCGGGTTGGATCCTTGGGTCAGGAAGATCTGGAGGAGGAAATGGCAACCCACTCTGGTATTCTTGCCTGGAAAAGCCCATGGACGGAGGAGCCTGGCAGGCTATAGTCTATGGGGTCGCAAAGAGTTGGACACAACTAAGCAACTTCACTTTCTTTCTTTCAGAACATTTTTATGGCCTTGACAAAGGCAAAATTTTTCATAAACATAGCATTAAAAAATCCTTCTTGTAAAAAATTGATAAATTGGACTATATTAAAATTTTGAACTTTCATTCATCAGAAGACACCATTAAGAGAGTGCATGACAGCCCACAGAATAGAAGACATTCATTCTATGACTATCTGACAAAGGATATTCAGAATACATTAAGAATCCCTATAAGACAAAAAACAACATGATATCCTGGACTGAATCCTGGATCAGAAAAAGGACATTAGTGAAAAATCCGGTGAAATCCAACTAAAGTCTACAATTTAGTTAACCAATATTATATCAATTAAAAATTTCTTAGTTATGACAAATGTGCCATGGTTTCGTAAGATGCTAGCATTGGAGAAAATTGGGTGAAGAGTATATGAGTATTATCTTTGCAACTTTTCTGTAAACCTAAAATTATTTCAAAATAAAGAGCATATTTAAAGGAAGAAAGAAGGGGAGGGAGGGAACATGAAGGGGAGAAAAAGTGGTGCCCAAAAGAAAAATGAGCAAAGCACTTCAATAGAATCATCACAGAAGAGGATATTCACATAGCCAATAAAACATATGAAAAGGGTTCTATCTCATTGGCCATGTCATCAAAGAACTAGGAACTAACATCACAAGGCAATACCACAAAATACCCATCAGAATGACGGGTTAAAAAAAAAACAACCAAGTGTTAGGGGCTGTAGAACAATCAGAACTCTCATACACTGATGGAGGGTTTGCTCATCATTACAATCAATCACAATCACTTTGGAAGTATCTACCACAGACGAACACATGAATGACACCCTCAGTCCAGTCGCTCAGTCGTGTCTGACTCTCTGCAACCCCGTGGACTGCAGCATGCGAGGCCTCCCTCTCCGTCACCAGCTCCCGGAGTTTACTGAAACTCATGTCCATCGAGTCGGTGATGCCATCCAACCATCTCATCCTCTGTCGTCCCCTTCTCCTCCTGTCTTCAATCTTATAAGCATCCTGCTGCTTCTGCTGCTAAATTGCTTCAGTCACGTCCGATACTCTGTGCAACCCCGTAGACGGCAGCCCACCAGGCTCCCCCATCCCTGGGATTCTCCAGGCAAGAACACTGGAGTGGGTTGCCATTTCCTTCTCCAATGCATGAAAGTGAAAAGTGAAAGTGAAGTTGCTCAGTCGTGTCTGACTCTTTGAGACCCCATGGACTACAGCCTCCCAGGCTCCTCCGTCCATGGGATTTTCCAGATGAAAGTACTGGAGTGGGGTGCCATTGTCTTCTCTGTATAAGCATCCTATAACACAGCAATTCTACCCCTGGTTATCGACTCAATAGAAATGCACATATACTTTCCCCATAAAATACACACACTAGAATGTTCATAGTAGCATTTTTCACAATAGCCAAAATTAGTAATGTTTTGGAGTAGAATGGATTAATTGTGACATAGCCATCCACACAACAGAACACTGCACAACAGCGGAAAAGAAGGAACTAATGGACATGCAACATGGATATGCTATGGAGATGTTTTTAGATAGGTTAAGCAAAAGAAGTCAGACAATAAAGCATACCATATGATTCCACTTCTACAAAAAGCATAAAAGCAAGCAAAATTAAGGATGCTTTCAGAAGTCAGGACTGTGGTTACCCGTGAGGATAGAGGGTAGGTAATAACTAGAAGGGGACTCCTTGATACTGGTAATGATTTGTTTCTTGATCTGGGTGATGGTTAGTGTCCAGTTTGTGAAAAGTACTTGATTGTACATTTATGTATGTATGTTATTGCATACATACATAAATGTATGCCTTTTTTAAAAGCAAACAAAAAAATTAAAAACTGCTCATCATAGCATTAAAATTCCCTTATGATCAGACCTATTATCACTGTCTGCATCACATAATGTCTTGACTCCCACTAGGACCTCACCTGTACCCGACACGAGCTATTCCAAACTTTCCTGATCCAACTGTAGCAAAGCACCCAAATCCAAATTTCTGTTGATGAGCCTTCCAATGCAATACATGTTTCCACCTCCCCAAAGGTGTGCCCGTCGTTTTCTCCTCTGAGATTCCCTTCCCCTCCCTTGCCTCCTTGGAGAACTGCACTCAACCTTAAGGCTCCGCTCTAACAGTCCCACCCCAGCACCCCTGTCAGAGCCTGCTCCTGCACCCACTGCATCCTACATACCCTACACTGTAACACAGGCCCCACTCCTTCATCACTACTTATTCACTCTTCTCCCCGATAAAATCATAAGCTCCTGAAGACCTTGATGGCTTTTTTAGCACAGTGCCTTGCTTAGAGTAGGCACGTCAAAGAATATGTGGGATCTTCCCAATTCCTTTTCTTTTGAGAACATTAGACTCCTCAGTTTAGAGAAGCGGTACGGAACACTGGAAAAAAGCAGACACGAAAAGGGGGGAAACAAGAGAAAAAATGAGCAAAGACCAAGAAAGGCAACACTAAGAAAAACTACAGGGACTACTCTTGTGGTCTAGTGGTTAAGAATTAGCCTGCCAATAAAGACATGGGTTCAATCCCTAGTCCGGGAAGATTCCACATGCTGCAGAGCAACTTAGCCCGTGCGCCACAACTACTGAGCCCGTGCTCTAGAGTCCATGAACCACAACTACTGAAGCCCGTGTATGGCAACTACTGAGTCCAGGCACCCAAGAGCCTGTGCTCTCCCACAGGAGAAGCCACTGCAATGAGAAGTCCATGCACACAGCTAAAGAGTAGCCCCTGCTTGCCGCAACTAGAGAAAGCCCACAGGCAGCAATGAAGACCCAGCACAGCCAACAAATAAATAAATAAATTTAAAACAGAAATACAAATGGCTAAAAAATATATTAAAGATGCTCAACATTACCAGTAATAAAGTGAAAGTGAAGTCGCTCAGTCATGTCCGACTCTTTGCAACCCCATGGACTGTAGCCTACCAGGCTCCTCTGTCCATGGGATTTTCCAGGCAATAGTACTGGAGTGGAGTGCCATTTCCTTCTCCAGGGGATCTTCCCGACCCAGGGATCGAACCCAGGTCTCCCACATTGTAGACAGACGCTTAACCTTAACCGTCTGCGCCACCAGGGAAGTCCAGTAATAAAGGAAATGCAAAAATTAAAATAATAATGAGTTATCATTTGGGGGGAATTTCATTAAATTTTGATTTGAAAAGTGTAAGATAAGACACATAGAAGTACGCTCACAGCAGCACTGCTTGCAGCGGGAAAACACTGGAAACAACCCAAATGGTGCACTGACAAGGAAATGGATGAATAAATAAACTCTGTCACAGTGATACAATGAACCAGTATATTCAGCTGTGAAAATAAATGAACTACAGCTACATGCATCGACATGAAAGAGTCTCAAAATTAATATTATGCAAAAAAGTAAGCAGTAGAATACAGATGATACCATGTATACAAAGTTCAAAACACATCAAACGAAGCAATACATTACTTGCGTATGTAATAAAAGTATAATAATAAGCAAAAATATAAAAACACAAAATTCCAAAATTCTGTGGAGGAAGCAGAAGGGTTAGGATCCATAAGGGACCCCAGGGAGCTTCAAAGTATTGGTAATGTTCTGTTTCTGAAGGTGGCTGTTCAGTAGACAGGTGACCATTTTATTTGCTATGTTTTAAAACTTTCCGTATAGGGACTTTTCTGGTGGTCTAGTGATGAAGACTCTGTGCTTCCACTGCAGGGGCACGGGCATGAGTTCGATACCTGGGCATCAGGGAATTAAAATCCCGCATGCCACATGGTGTGACAGGAAAAAAAAAACAACTTCCCATATACAAAGGTATCCTTTCTTGCTTTTCAGTAAAGTGAGTGAGTAAATCCTGCAGAAATATCATTTTTAGATCAAGTGAATGGCAAATTTTAAAGATACTGATAATACCTAGGATTGGTGAGGATGCAGGAAAAAAGATTAATTTCACATGTATATCATCAGAGATTATAAAAGTATTTTTAGAAGTTAATGGGCTTCCCTGGTGGCTCAGACAGTAAAGTGTCTGGCTGCAATGCAGGAGACCTGGGTTCAATTCCTGGGTTAGGAAGATCCCCTGGAGAAGGAAATGGCAATCCACTCCAGCACTCTTGCCTGGAAAATCCCATGGATGGAGGAGCCTGATAGGCTACAGTCTATGGGGTCGCAAAGAGTCGGACACAACTGAGCGACTTCACTTCACTTTGGCCAATATTAAGAGTGCATACTTTTTTAAACCCTTGACTAATTCCACTTTTAGGAATATGCCCTATGAAAATCCATGCACATTTACCCAAAGATATGTGTGTAAAAACGTTAACTGCAATCCTCTTTACAATACTTAAAGACCTGGAAACAGCATAAATAGTCTCGAGTGAGTGAATTAAGTATGGTAATATCCATGCTATGAAATACTACACTGCTGATAAGTAAACCTCTGCAAGTTGACAGGAAAAGACCTCCAAGATTTATTAAGTGAGGGATTTCCCTGGTGGTCCAGTAGTTAAGAATCCACCTTGCAATGCAGGGGATGCAGGTTAGATCCCTGGTCGGGGAACTAAGATCCCATGCCATGAAGCAACAAAGTCTGTGCACTGCAACTACAGAAGCCCGTGCGCTCTGGAGCCCAGCGCCACAACTAGGAAGGCTGCACGCCACAAACAGAGACTACATGCACTGCAGCCAGAGAGGCTGTGCTCCACAACAAAGGTCCCACGTGATGCAGCGAAGATCCCGGGCTACAACTAAGGCCAGATGCAGCCACATAAGTATTAAAAAGGCATATTAAGTGAAAAAAGCAAGTCACAATTTAATTCATAAAATATGACCTCCTATTTACTTCAGTGCATATATATGTTCAGAGTATTAGTAATTGTCAACTCCTAAATAAAGCGAATACTACATGCTCAGCCCTACTGGGTATAAGTGCTTTATAGGTATTAACTCATTTAATCCTCACAAGACAACTATATGTTAGGTATAAATCCCCATTTTACAGATGAGAAAACTGAGTCACATAAGTATCTTGCCCGAGGTCACATAATTAGTAAGAAGAGTCAGGATTCAAACCCAGGCCCTGTGATTCCAGAGTCTGCACTCCTAACCACCATGCCACACTGATATTTCTTAAAAGTAAGCACAACAGAAAAGCACTGAACTCATACACACTAAGCTAGAAAAAGTCTACTCAGTGGCAAAGAATCTCCCTGCAACACAGGAGATTCGGGTTTGATCCCTGGGTTGGGAAGATCCCCTGGAGGAGGAAATGGCAACCCTCTCCACTTGCTTGAAAACTCCCATGGACTGAGGAATCTGGCAGGCCACAGTCCGTGGGGTCACAAAGAGTTGGACATGACTGAACACACGGAAAAAGTCAGAGGAGTAAAGGGACTTTCAGTTCATATATCAATACTTCTATAGCGTTTTAAATGTCTGCAACAAAAATGTATTTGTGTGACATTCCTATATAAAATACATAAAAGAAAGAGAAGGAAAGAAAAAGTACTAAACTTCGAGACAGAGGTGGGGTTTGAGTACAAATGGCACCTACTAATCCTTGAGCAAATCATTTTATCTCTCTGGGAAATTTCCCATCTGCAAAATAGGGGGTAATACCTACCTTGCCTGTACTTTAGGCAAGTAGGTAGTAGATGTTTAGAAACAGTGTGAAAGTACTTTGCAAACCATAAATCACTTCCCTAAAGTGAGGCAGCATTGACTTTCCCAAGGAGCTCTAGGAAAACTTCAAGGGAGGGGAGTAGATGAAACCAACTGTCTAAAAGGAGCCTGCGAAGGTTTCCCTGGTGGCTCAATGGTAAAGAATCCGCCTGCCAATGCAGGAGACTCGGGTTCTATCCCTGGTCTAGGAAGATCCCACACGCCATGGAGCAACTAAGCCTGTGCGCCTTATACAATAAAAAAATAAAAGGAGCCTATGAATAAATCTAGGGTTCTTTCTGGCACTTCATCCTCCAGAACCAGAGGATCCAGTCTGTAAGACCACAGACTTCACCCCACAACCCCAAACCATAGCCAAGGAGGAAAACCCAGGCCCCTCTCTATTTGGTGCCACTGGTTTCTGGGGCTGGAGGGACCCCAGGGCTGTGAGCGGGCTTCAGGGAGCTTTAGGAATATCTAGCAGGGGGGGTCCCCTCTGGGGACTCTCTGAACAGCAATATAGGAAGGGGAGCCATCTTCTCTAGGGAAAAAGGAACAGAGCTAATCACAAGGTAAGCAGCCTCTAACCTCATAAACATTCTTGGGGAGAAGCCCAGCCACCTCTAAATTATAGGCAGCCTCTCCACTCTGTTCAAACAAATCTCCAGCTGTGACTCACTCCTCAGAGCGGGGAGGGGGTAAACACATAGCTAAGGGCTTAGAGATCAAGACGCTAAGGAACAGTGATAGGGAGATAAACAGGGAGGCCCCAGAGGTTCTGACACCTCAGGCTCATGTGAATAGTGGAAAGATCCATGGGAAAATATGTCTCCCCAGCTCCCACACCCCAGGCTGCTACGAGGGCCATGAGGACTGAATGGCAGGTGAGAGTCAGGGCCTCTGAGTAAGACTGCCCCTCAGCTGGAAACCAGCATCCTTAATTTATCCGTACCCTATAAGCCACTCCTCCACCATCTTGTCCCTTGACCCTGTTCCCTGTTTCCACTTGGAATGTCCGTGGTCTCTCAAGCAGCCACCTCAGTTTCCCTTCTGAGAAATGGAAATAGCCAGCCTCTTGAAACAATGGTTCCCAAGAGGTCAGGTTGAGGAAAGCCCCAGAAAAGTCAGAGGCCAGGTGCAGCGACTGGGGGACCCCCCTCTCCCGGCCGAGACTCCTAACCCACTTGGCTCCCAGGTCTCCCAGGGCACTCTTGTCCTCCCGCTTGCAGGGCTCTCTCTCCGTCAGAGCTGGCCCTTTGTTGCATTCCTGCTCCTCCCCACAGAGTAACCAACGAAACAGCTGTTTGCTTTTTGTCTGGTTCCCTGCCCAAAGGCATGGGCTGGACAAGCTCTATGCAGAGAGCTGAACAAGGTGATTAGGAGGTGAAATGAGAAAAAGGGATTTAGGGTGGCACCCTAAATCAGGGCAGCTGTTCTCATTCTCTGGACCACTGGCACAGCAAAACACAGGGGCCAGCAGTGAGAGGGAGGTGGGCTCCGGAACTCTCAACTCTGAGGAAGACACCCTTTTGCTCAGCCAATCTTCCTTTAGGAAACCCACCTTGTGCCCAGCCAGCCTGGAATCCCCAGTTCCCTGGCACCCCCTGCCCTTCTCCAGTCTCTGATTACCTTGCTTTGTGATTTTTGCTTTCTTTGCCCCCAAGCCCTAGAAGACCATTTCCTTTTCCTTCCTCTCTATTTTCTTTTCCTCTTCCTGCCCCTGTTGGCCAGGCTTCAATCTGGGCCAAGAGTCTCCCTGGCACATACTTGTTCCCTCAACTAAACCTCCCCACCCCAGGAGACAAAGGTATTTCACAAGACTGAATCGTGACCCAAAGAGGCACATACCATAATTACCAGCAGGTGAGGAAGCTTGTCCCACCTGCTCTGAGTACATGTGTATGGAACCGAAACCATCTGGGTGCACACTCCACCCCACCACTCCCACCTGCGAGAAGTATGTGCAAACGCTGGCGCCCAATGCCTGGTGGCTCCGCAAGCCTCCCCTCTCAGATCCTCCCACAGAGCCCAGCATTCCTCAAATTCCCGGCACGCTTGGAGACATCCTCAGCCGCCGTAGTGCTCCTAAAGGTAAGAAATTGGCAATGAATGGGGGAGATGGAATGGTGTGAGGAGGAATTTACGGGCTGAGCTTGTGGCAGAGCTTATGAGTAAAAGGAACAGGCAGTCACTGAACTTGAGCAGTTCCTCTGCCCAGGAGTTTCTTTCCCCACCCAGGTGTCACAGAGCCAGGGCTGCCACCGGCTTAGAGTCCATTCATTCCTTCGGAGTAAGCCTCAATGGCTCCAGAAAAATCCTCTTTTAAAACGCAAATATTCAGACTCAGCAATTCCAAACCTAGGTATTTCCTGCCAAGAGAAATTAAAACATAAGTCCACATAAAAACTTGTCAACAAATGTTCACAAGAGCATTATTCATAAAAGAAGAAAAGCAGAAACAACCAGCTAATAAGAAGCTACTGTACAGGGAACTCCGCTCGATACTCTGTTGGGGCCTACATAGGAAAAGATCCTAAAAAAGAGTGGATATATGTGTAAGTGATTTGCTTTGCCATACACCTGAAATAAACAGAACACTGTAAATCAACTATACTCCAATGTCAAAACATTTTTTTAAAGAAACAACCCAAAAGCCCACTGACATTCATCCATGATGAACATGTCTAAATATTTTCATACAATGTAATATTTTTATTCAGTCATAAAACGGAATGAAATACTGATTCACGTTACAACATGGGTCAACCTTAAAGACATGCCAACTAGAGGAAGCCAGTCACAAAGGATCACATATTATATGATTACATTTACATAAACTATCTAGAATAGGCAAGTCATAGAGAAAGAAAGTAGACTGCTAGCGTAGGGGTCAGGGACTATTGGAGGAAAATGGGGAGTGCTTGCTAACGGGTCAGGATTTCTTTATGGGGTGGTGAAATATGTTCTGAAATCAGCTGTGTTGATGACTATACAACTCTGTGAATATACTAAAACCCATTGAATTGTATATGGAATGGGTGATATGTATGGCATGTGAATTATATCTCAATAAAGCTATTGAAGTGAAGTGAAGTCGCTCAGTCGTGTCTGACTCTTCGCGACCCCATGGACTGTAGCCCACCAGGCTCCTCTGTCCATGGGATTCTCCAGGCAAGAATACTGGAGTGGGTTGCCACGTCCTTCTCCAGGGGATCTTCCCAACCCAGGGATCGAACCCAGATCTCCCACATTGCGGGCAGACACTTTAACCTCTGAGCCATTTGGTAAGCTTGGGAACTAATAAAGCTATTATAAAAAGAAAATGAAAATGAGGCCTATAGTGAGCCTTCAGTAAATCATAACTTTAGTAAAAAAAAAAAAAAAAAAAGTCTAAGTTAGGAAAGACTTGGCATTAAACTAATGCAGCTTCTGAGGTCCTAAAGGAATGACACCTATTTCAGGGTAAAGACAAAGGTTCAGACTGCAGCTGATGTAAAATTTCAAATCCACTTAGATATGGAGAAAACTTCTCTAGCTAGACTGACCAATATAAAACACCTAGAGGACTGGGTGCTGGTGGAGGAGAGTGTTAGTTGCTCAATCCTGGCCAACTGTCTGCAACCCCACAGACTGTAGCCTCTGTCCATGGAATTCTCTAGGCAAGAATTGAGGAGTGGGTAGCCATTCCCTTCTCCAGGGGCTCTTCCCAACCCAGGGACTGAACTACTTGGGTCTCTCACATTGCGGGCAGATTCTCTACCATCTGAGCCACCAGGGAAGTCCTGGGGTGGAGGTGGGGAGAAGATATTCTAAGGAAGGGTAACACTGATAGGATGCTTAAAGGGACCTTATCAGAGTCCAGAGCATCATGGGACACCAGCTGCCTTGGCTATGATTTCGGAAAAAGGAGGAGGAGGAAAAGAGCCCAGAACAGGATGCTAAAACATGAACCCTGACTATCACTCTAAGACAGTCCCAGCTGAGTTGAGACTAGCCGAGCTTACTCAGGTCTTCACTCTGGGTCTATCTAGATGTCCCTTTTGACCCTCAAGACCCTCCACTGGCAGAGGAAAGAGGAAAGGAACAGGTAAGAGCAGACACCAACATAATGAGAAGGAGCAAAACTTGACCAGACCAGAGTGTTCCTTCTCCATCCCTTGACCAGGGGGAGTTAAAACAGTCTCGCCGTAAGTAACAAAGAGAAAATAATGACTAACGTCTGAGCGCTTACCACGTGCCAGGCATTGTACTTAATACTTCATATGCATTCTTCACAACAACCTTATGAAAACGATGTAATTATTACCCCCATTTTACAAATGAGGAAACTGAGACTAAAGAGATACAGTAGTTTATCAGTGATCTGGGGCAAAGCAAACACTGAGGCTCTGACTATAGTCCAGTGGGTCAGACTCCCCGAACCAGGCTCTTACCTGCAATGCTACGAATAGAACCATAATTTACTCAAAAACTGTGACATAATTTCACTGGGAAGAAGGGAGAAGGAAAAGGAAGCATGTAAGGGGTGCCAGTATAAACCTTCCTATAATTCCTGCAACAGGAAGTCAACAATGTCTAAAACTGATAAATCATACGCAAACTATTTGGAAACATGGCCATAAAGACTACACAGAACTAACAGTTAAGAGTGGAAACTTCCACTTTGGGTGGTTTTGGGTGGCTATTGTTTTAGTTGCTAAGTGTAAGTAGTGTCTGACTCTTTACGACCCCATGGACTGTAGCCTGCCAGGCTCCTCTGTCCATGAGATTTCCCAGGCAAGAATACTGGAGTGGGTTGCCATTTCCTTCTCCAGGGGATCTTCTCTACCCAGGGATAGAATCTGCATCTCCTGCCTCAGCAGGCAGATTTTTTTAACTGCTCAGCCGGCCATAGGTAGGGAATTGCTTACTATTTTCTTTTAAAGGCCTTTGATATTACTAGATCTTTTTAAAATCATACACAGATATTCCTTTGATTAAAAATGATTAAAAAAGGAAAAGAAAGACAATCAGAGATCATTTAAATTAAGTCTATTGCTGCCCTTGTTACCAATTTCCATCCTCCTCCACTGATAACAGCACTTGGGTTTTGTTTCAGAGAATCTCCCTCCTTTACTGGGTTATCTGGTGGGCCTGTTAATCAAGGAACCCCAAGCCCTGGCCAAGCGGGAAAGGGGCCAATGACACTTTCTCCCTGGAATCTTGAACAGAATGGCAAAAAGACCTAACACAGCTGGAAACAGTGCACCCAGAACTAGAAACCCTCCATTCTCTCCTTCCATTTACCCAGGCCCCAGGACTCCCTTGGTTTGGACTTTTTAAACTTAAATTCTGTGAGCTGCCCATTTCCTTCTAATAAATTCCTCTTTTGCTTAAGTTAGTTGAAGCCACTCTCTGTTGTTTATAATAACGGAACTTAATGGAAATGTCTTTTTAAGAATGAGAATGAGGTTAATCTGTGCTTTTATTTGCCAGTACAATTTAGTACAGTGGCTTGCAAAGTTTTTTAGCCTTAAAAAACACATTTTACATCACAATCAGATAAATACACATACACATATATAATATGTAAACAAAGATATAACTGAAACAAAAGTTTCACCAAAAATGTCTACCCTAACACTCTGAGCCCATTAACTCTTATTTCTTATTTTAAGAAATAAGAAGTTTGTTGCTTTTTAGAGCAGTTTTAGGTTTGTAACAAAATTGACAGGAAGATACAGAAATTTCCCATATACCCCTCCCCACACATATGCATAGCCATTATCAGTATCATTCACCAGAATGGTACTTTACAACCAAAGATGAACATATACTGATACATCATAACCACCCAGGATCCACAGATCATTTTAAGATTCAAGTGACTCTAAGTCAAGTGATCTTCCATGGGTTTGGACAAATGTATAATGACATATATCCATCATCATACTATCAAAGTATTTTCACTGCCCTAAAAAACTTCTGTACTCTGTGTATTCATCTGTACTCTCCCCACAAATTCCTGGCATCCATTGATCTTTTTATTGTTTCTATGATTTTACCATTTCCAGAATAGCATACAGTTGGAATTTCTTTCTTTTTTCCGAAAAGAGAGGTTCAAAGCTTTTATGACTATAAGACCATTCATGGCTCACCCATGCAAGGGCTAGACAGGCTGTAGGTGGCAAGCTCTTCCACTAAATACTGCAACTTTTCTTCCAATACTAAGCCCTGTCCCACTGTCCCTGCCCAGTGGAGATGCAGGTGGACATGTGTAGGGTATTTATTCACAGGAAGGCCACAAGTTTTGTGCCTCTTGTTACAATGAACCCAGATCCCTGTTGGGTGTGTTACAAATAGAGGGGCCATTTCTTCAGGCCTCCTGCTCTGAGCACATCTATTTCTTTTTTAAGGCTGGTTCTGACCCATTAAGTTGATTTTTAGTGACTATGTGATTATGATCAGCAGCTGGAAAGCACTGGCTCCCTGTACCTGCCGCAACTGCCTCCAACAATAAAAACAACCCAGAGAATGCAGCAGCCATATTTCCAGTGACCATGTGTGGTGCACTGAGGCACATGGCCTGGTTGCTGGAGAAACCAACACAGTCCCAGGGGCCTGACGCTCAGCAGGACACACGAGTCAATTAAATTGTCTGCACTGCTAACACCAAAAGAAACAACTTCTTCATTCATTTATTCACTCACTCACTTTGCACATGCACTGAGCACTCATTCAACAGTGTGAATATATGAGAGGTTTCTGGGGACTGTCCAGAGCCATAAATTCTGTCTTCGAGATGGCTCAGAGGAAAGGAATCCAGGACAAAGCCTGTCTCCTGACTGATTGATTGTTTACCATCTCCTCTTCCGTAAGAGCTCAGGAATGCCTCCAACACCAGATATGGGCAATAGTGATTTCATTCCCACCTTTGAAGTCAAATAACTTTCAAGTTCAGCCTGGTCAAGAAGGAATGAAAGAGAATTTCTGTCTCTCTCTTGTTCTAGAGGCCTCTGATTAGCTTCAAACTAATCTACAGCTGGAGAATGTCTGAATTTCTTGCTATTTTCCAATCCATTCTTTCTGCCCCACCAGACAAGCAGCAAAACATCAAGGGAGAGAAGAGAGTGTCAATTCATTCTCAACACTGCCAATGCCTTAGATTTAAGACTTCTCTGAATCTCTTTTCTACAACAAGCAAAAAGTCCAGTCATCCCTCTCCTTTATTTCCCTCATATCCTGTTCCTTGCCTCAGCTATTCCAAAACAGTGAGCCAGCATGTGGAAAAGGACTTGGGTCTAACACAATAGAGGACGGATTTTTTTTCCCCATCTCTGCTGTGTCCCAGAACTGGGGGAGTGGCAAATAACAGAAGACAGGGATGGGGGTACTGGGGTTGGGCAGTAGCAATACTTGAATTGTAATCTGATAGACACAGCCTGGACAGAAACTGAGAGGGGACTGTGAGGCGAATTAAGCGATGATTTATACCCTAAACTTGAAATGACCAACTGTTCTACAAATACACTTTGAAAAGCCATAATCCAGGTGCAGATGGATTAGCTCTATCTCAAGAGCATGCTGAGACAGGAAGACAGAATGGAATCAGAGTGCAGTGGGGGAAAGGGAGGGATACAAACTCCCTGTCACCTTGGCTCCCGTTTCATTCTCCTCCAGAATAGCTCGAAAACTGATGAAATAGTACACGTTCATTCTGGGTTAGGTTTCCCAGCAGAGCCACAAGCTACCCTCCTCTGAGGGTATGAGGAAAAATCATACGGTCTGCTGTGGTGGGGAGGAGACCAAGGGAGTGAGGGGAGCTGGGCAGATCGCTTAGCACTGGAGCAGATGGGAAGGGCTCCTCGCTCCCCTACTCTCACTCCACCTAGAAGCTCGTGCAGGTCACTTCCCTCCCCTTCTCAGCCCAGGTTCTGGCATCCTTTCCATCCGCTTGCTCCGTGCTTGGAGACGGAAGCAAAACCAACCAAAAGTCCCAGGAAGCTATCGGCTGACCGATGGGAGGAGGGGAGCAAGAAAAGCGGCATGGGAAAGAGCAGAAATCATAGCAGAGAGGCGACCCCAAGCAGACAGCCTCCTAGCGAAAGGTAAGAGTCCTTGGCCAATCTCGGCGTACTTGGAGTTCTACCACCCCCACCCTCCAGTCCGAGCCCTAGAATTTCACTTTGTATCCTTTGTCTTGCTACTGCTCGCCCAAAGCACTACGAAGTTCTTTGAAGAGCCCCTGAAGTCACCAGAACCCACAGAAAAGCCTAATCCCCCTCGATAGGAACCAAAGTCCAAAAGAGCACAGGGATCCCGTCCCTGGAGCTCATTCTACTACGACACAACCTAACAGCCCATAGGACCCCTCAGCAGCGCGCACCGGCGACCAGCGCCGAGTCCCGGGCAGGAGCCGCAGTGTCCTCCCAAAGGGCAGGGAAGCCCCGTGTCCTCGAGCCTCAGAAGAGTCTTTATCCTGCTGACCCCACTGCCCGCCGCGAAGTGGTAGAAGAAAGAGAAGAGCCGCGAGGAGCTGACCACACCGAGCGCGGCATCAGGTGATGTCAGCGAACTCCTCGCGGGGGACTGGAAAGGAAGAATTCGAAAACGAGAATACCAAGCTAGGTAGGCGGCGCGAACACTTTTACTTACCGCGGTCTGCCCCTCCGGATGCACGTCCACCAATGTACACCAGTTACGCGTCCCGTTCATCTTCTCCTGCGGGGGTCGCAGCACAAAGCCCAACCCTCTGCCCTGCAGTTCGGCTCCTACTAAGCGGGCGCGCGCCGAACCGCCCCACCTTGTATATCGCGTCAGGGGCGGGGGCAAGAAAGGACACGCCCCTAAGACTCCATTGGTCAACGAGTGGGCGAAAGGGTGCAATAGGTGTGGTCTAGCTGCATCAGGACACGCCCATCTGAGCTCGCCCTGATTTACGTAGAGGTGGGGCTTATAGGTTGGGAGCAACTTATTTGCTTAACTGAAGTTTAGTATAGCATTTTATGCCTATATGAAGACATGGCAACCCACTGCAGTATTCTTGCTTGAAAAATCCCATGGACAGAGGAGCCTGACGGGTTACAGTCCAGAGTGTCGCAAAGAGTAGGACACATATGTGTGTATGGCTGTACCTCAAACATTAGTCTTGCCTTCACCTTTCAATTCTAAGACCAGTGTTTGTAAGATAGAATCACCCCGCCAGCCCCTAGCGGATGAGGATTTGAAAAATCTTCCATACATTCTCCTGTTCCTACATATAGGCCAGCCTGTAGGGTTTGTGGAGCTGAGCAAACCTTACAGACTTCCAGGACCAGCTCACTCAGACTGGCCTAAGCCAGTCTGGCAAGTGCCCTTCCCTGGCAGGAAGCCCAGGCCAAAGTCAATGCCAGCTTGCCTATGGGTGGGGCTTGTTTGGCAGAAGCTATTATATCGAAGCTGCCCTTATATAGAAGGGAGAGGCGGGACACATTGCCTTAAAAGGAATTTGTACTCTTGGGAAGGGATAAATCTCAATGTCTCCAGTGGCATTTGCTCCCTAAGCCCAGGTTAGCATGTTAAGGGCCCATAAGAGAGGTTGGTCAAGCAGGACCTTGGAGCTTCTTCCAGCCCAACCGCTCTTGGCAGGTGGCTTCTCAGTGGGGCTATGATCTTCATGGACATCAGACAGGAGGAGGTCTGACCCATTCTTGAGTGGGCAGAACTTCTGAATCTGGCAATAGACTTTGGTGAACACCTCACCCCATCTTCAAGGGAACACAAGGGCAGGGATGACAGAAACTTCCCAGGTAGGAACTGGGTCACATGCAATGTAGGAATGGATGGTATCTTTGCACCTGGAAGGCAAATATTTAGGGTATCCTTATGCTCCATAGGAATAAAACTCAGTTCTAACCTGTCTTCTCTAATTCTCAAAGAAGGCATTTACTGGTCTTGCTATTCCCAAGAATGGAGCTGCTATAAACTTATAGTCTCCCTAGATCCCATCTGATCTGTTGTAAAAGACCTTTAAAAGTGAGGTAAGAAAACTCCAGTTTCAGCCTCTAAGTTGCAGAGTAAGATGGTTTCTCCATATAATTTGGACCTCCAAATAAATCAGGAAAATGAATGAGAAGACAAGTCAAGGATTTCAGTATAGATATATAATTTTTATTTAATTTAAAATAAAAATTCAATGCTCGATTGGATTGGGAGAGAATATATGATTTGCAGAATAGAGGAATTTTTCTAAATCATGAAATTACAAGTCATTGATGAGAACAGGCTTCTCCCTCCTTTAGGCTCCTTACAGAGCCTGCTTAGGAAATAAGAGAGGTGAATCATCTTCCTCACCTCCTCCCCACCAGAACTTGGCTCTCCCCAAATCCCAAAACAGGAACAAATCCTCCATTGCCTCTTCCCATTTCTACCAAGAGTCAGCTTCTAGCCCCTGTGTATCAGGTCCAGGCTCCTGAGATTAATGAGGGTCCCTCAGTTCCCTACTGGGCTTGGGCACCTCTGATAAGAGAAACCACAAGTACGGCCATAGAGACCGAAACGTTTGCTTTTCAAAGTTGTGTAGACAGTTGTCAGGGTTCCCAGGTCCAACCATCTAATAAACACATCATAGTCCAGAGGGAGAGGAGGAAGGATAGAAACCCTGAGCAGAAGCAGGCTCCACCACTTTATTACAGCCCTACCAAAGCCCCTCTCACAGGGGCTCATAGGCAGAGAAGCCGGCAGATCTCTCAACCAGCCACTGGGGCAGCAGGGAAGGCAGAGGGCCCCAGCTGGGGAAAAGGTAATCTTTGGAGAGGTATGAATGTGCAGGTATAAAGGGCAAGAAGAGCATCCGTGTCTCCTCACCCTGGCTAAGGCACTGAGAAGGAGGAACGTAGAAATGGTAAAGATGGGAAGGGAAGGAGAAAGGGTCCCTTGGGTCCTAGCCTAGGGAAGACAAAAAATATAGTAATGGAGACAGGTGGGGAACAGCATGTGAGAAGTGGGCAGTCACGCCAGCATGTCCATTACCCATAATGCTCCGCTAACCCCACTCCAGAATAGGAAGGAAATGAATTGCAGGAGTCAAGCGGGCAGAATCACATAGGGTATTTCCCTGAGCCTAGGGTTAAGGGCTAAAGAAAGCAAGCTTTATATACATGGCAATTTCTATCCCTTCCTAGCCCACTCAATCCCCCTGACCAGCCTGCTTTTATGAGGGAGCAGAGGAGGGGGTTATCGGCACTTAAGGAGGGGGCTCAGTTGGCCTAAAGAGCCCACTCCCCCCAGAGGAAGGGGAATGTCCCTCTACTGGTTTAGCGCAGATGCATTTTTTTATCACCATCACTCAAACCCCTTCCCATCTTAGGTCTTTAATACTGGATCCCTGCCAGAGATGAGGAATCTGAAGCTGGACGAGCAGAGCAGAACTGGCCAGGCCTCAGGTGTTGTTTATGGGCCCTTGTGAACCACAAGCTAACAAGAGCTGGTCTGCAGGTTGCTCTCTGTAAGCAGTGAGGCGATGGAGGAAGGATCGTAGACACTGTCAAATTCCTCATCTGAACTCAGTCCTTCGTGCTGGAGGGTTGACTCAGCAGCTGAGCGGGAAGCTTTGCGCCTGAGTCAAAGAGAGGAATACCAGTCAGGGAAGATGACAGAAAGATTTAAACAGCCTCCCTTCTCATGCTAAGGAAACTCAGTTCTCCTAAAGCCTAAAACTACCCGTAAGATTCCCCTAAGAAGTAGGGGAGATGGAGTACAGGATGGATACTGAGGTACTAAAAGACAACCACCCTGGTTTTCATCCAGGAATGAGTGCCTGTGAAGTCTCCTTTTCCCCACCCAGCTCAGGAGTGCTCATTCCCAATGGAGCAGGGGGCAGAAGAGCAACCCATACCAAGAGTCCTTCTCCAGGGCTTTGATCCGGGCCTGGAGCTGTTCATTGACCTCATGCTGTTCCTCCAGCTCACGCTGGGCTTTCTTCCTCAGGCTGTCCAGTCGCTCAATTTCCTCTTCGGCTTCATCCACCTGCCGCTTCAAAGCCTTCACCCTCAGGCTTAGCTAGGCAGGATACCAAGTCCCCCCATTAGAAAAGCAGCTGCTGCTACCGTGGCCTGAGACCTCCCCCTGTAGCAATCTTGACAAGGTATATGTAGTTGCCCCTAGAAAAATGTTGTGACCATAGGCAAGTTCCCTAACCTCATAGGTTTGTCTTGGGGATTAAATGAGTTAATACATCACTTAGAAAAGGTATCCAGTGTATCATAAGTACTCAGTACATACGCTTACTATGCACTAATCTAGTTCTTTTGCTCTAGTTTCTCTGTCCTTATAGAAAAAAAGTCTAAGATAGAACACATATGAGGTAGGCCCTCCCCTGGACTTCAAGAAAATGCATAGTATATACTCGCCCTATGGTTGCCTGGCCCTGGCTGCCATCCTTACCTGGTCTTTCTGGTCATTCACATGCTGCCTTTCATCATCAATCTGGATGGATAGCTCTTTAACTCTCCGTTCCAGTTTTCGGTTGGTAGACTGCAGAACTGTCTTCTCCCTAAAAGGGTGGGGTAGGGGGATGTCTAGGCTGTTGTCATTTCTAAAGAAGCTGCTACTTGGCCCCATACTGCCTCCAAGGGCTCCAAGGGCTCAGCCACAAGCCCCACCATTAGGCTGGGAAGGATCCAGGGCAGATCCAAAGAACTGGGTAGACAGGCCATTCACATTTCAGAATTTCCATAATTCTCTCTTCTCCCTATCAAGAGAAGAGGGCTCCCGAAAGATCAAGCCAGATTGCCATGACTGAGGCAGAAGGTGGGGGGTGGGGGGCCCAGAGGAGAAAAGCCCAGAGGGAGTGAGAAAGGATGGCTCATGTCACCTCTCTTCTGCCTGCAGCCGCTCCTGCAACTCCCGATTCTGGGACTCAAGCTGCGAGAGGCTGGCGCTGGGCTTCTGGAAGCCTTCTGAGCTGGCCAACCGGCTCTTCAAGTCCTTGTTCTGAGAGGGGACAGGAAGCCTCCTTGGTTTGCACTCTACTTCCAATTGCTTCCACGGTCATTCTACCCACCTCCCAAGGTCTCTCCCTGAGACTGCCCACCCCACCCCCTCACCTGTCTCTCCAAGGAGATTTTGTCACACTCCAGGTCCTGCCGGGCTGACCTCTCCTGCATGAGCTCTGTCCTCAGCTGGTCCACCTAGCAGGAACAGGCCAGAGGAATTGGGCTTGGGGAGGACTGGTGATGAACCAGCAAGCTGAAACCAAGCTGGGCAGAGTAAATGGAGGGTGCTCTCTGAATCCCCCAAATTCCCAGGCAACTAAGAAATCACAGCCTACTCAAATGGGAGGAGCCATAAGGATTGAAACATGGCCTCCTCAGTCTCACCAGGAACCAGAATCCCTTCTGAATGGAAATGGTCCAGACTCAGGTCAGTAGCCCAGGCCACCAGGATTCCTTCCTCCATTCAAATTCCTGGCTTCCTTCCACTTGAGGAAACCTGCCAACCCCTCCCGAAAGCAGATGAGACTCTGCAGTAGAACTAGTCACGCACCAATTCTGCAGCTAGATCTCTCCAGACATGAAAGATGAGAAGGTAGGGTTGTTTTTGAAAGGGCTGAGAGGCATAAACATAGATGAGGGGTCAGGAAGGGGTTACCTGATCTCGGCCACGATTCATCCGGTCGGTCAGCAGCTCCACTGTGCTCTTCTCCTCATCTAACTCTGCCTCCAGCCGTGAGACTTTTTCCTGTGGCAGAGGAACAACAGTTTGGGTTAATTCTGCCCCAAATGCTGGACACCACAATGCCACTCTCACCTGGACTCTCTCAGACCCCAGCCTCCAGAGAGTCTTGTCTCTCCCCCTCCCACAACCCGTTGGTCCCGCCCCCTGCCCAGAGCCTCCATGCAGCTAGCGCCCTCTGCTGCCCAAGTGAGTCATCAAGAGGAAGGAGCGGGCCCACTTTGATCCTGACCCCTTGGCAGGAGGACAAACCCCAGAATCTGTTTCTCACTGGGGCAGCCCTATTTCCCTAATGGGAAAATAGAAACCCAAGCTTCTAAACTCAAGCCAGGCAGTACCAAATACAGACTAAGAGCATGGGCACCAGAGCCAGACTGCCGGGGTTTAAAAATCACATCTACCATTTCCTTCCCTGGTAGTTGAGTGGGTAAAGAATCCGCCTGCAATGCAGGAGAACCCGGTTCAATCCCTCGGTTGGGAAGATCCCTTGGAGAAGGGAAAGGCTACCCACTCCAGTATTCTGGCCTGGAGAATTCCATAAACTGTATACTCCATGGGGTTGCAAAGAGTTGGACATGAGCGAACAACTTTCACTTCATTCCACTTCACCACTTCCTAGCAAAGGAGCCAAGGACAAGTGGCTTAGCCTGTTTGTGTCTGTTTTCAACATCTGTAAAATGGATAAAACAAAACTACCCATTCCAAAGGGCTATTCTCAGGACTGAGTGAGTGAATGAGTATTAGCTGCTCAGTCATATCTGACTCTGTGACCCCATGGACCGTAGCCCACCAGGTTCCTCTGTCCATGGGATTCTCCAGGCAAGAATGCTGGAGTGGGTTGCCATTCACGTCTCCATTGGATCTTCCGGGCCCAGGGATCAAACCCGGGCCTCCTGCGCTGCTCAGGACTAAATGATTCTTAAGTACTTGGCACATAGCACAATATATTAAGTGTTTGCTGCTGCTGCTATTATTACTGTTGTTGTTATTGCCAAACACAGCAAACTGAAGACCACTGTTGACTCTAGAGGGAAGAAGCTGCTGCTCAGCTCCAGCCAACTATTACCATGCAGACAGCTGGGGACTCAAAGCCGCTCGCTGTTATATTTTTCAAAGGTAAACAAGAGGCCAGAAATCCAAAATTTTACTTGACATCTTTAAACTTCTAAACAGTGGCAAATAATTCAGACTACATACAGTAGTGCTTAAAGCACTGCAGTCAAATAAAACCCATCAGCTGTGGGCTGCCAGTTTTCTAGCTGTGAAAAGAAGAGAAGCAAAGAGCAAAGGAGAAAAGGAAAAATATAAGCATCTGAATGCAGAGTTCCAAAGAAAAGCAAGGAGATAAGAAAGCCTTCCTCAGCAATCAATGCAAAGAAATAGACGAAAACAACAGAATGGGAAAGACTAGAGCTGTCTTCAAGAAAATTAGAGATACCAAGGGAACATTTCATGCAAAGATGGGCTCAATAAAGGACAGAAATGGTATGGACCTAACAGAAGCAGAAGATATTAAGAAGAGGTGGCAAGAATACACAGAAGAATTATACAGAAATGATCTTCACAACCCAGATAATCACGATGGTGTGATCACTCACCTAGAGCTAGACATCCTGGAATGTGAAGTCAATTAGAAAAACATCACTACGAACAAAGCTAGTGGAGGTGATGGAATTCCAGTTGAGCTGTTTCAAATCCTGAAAGATGATGCTGTGAAAGTGCTGCACTCAATATGCCAGCACATTTGGAAAACTCAGCAGTGGCCACAGGACTAGAAAAGGTCAGTTTTCATTCCAATCCCAAAGAATGGCAATGCCAAAGAATGCTCAAACTACCACACAATTGCACTCATCTCACATGCTAGTAAAGTAATGCTCAAAATTCTCCAAGTCAGGCTTCAGCAGTACATGAACCGTGAACTTGCAGATGTTCAAGCTGGTTTTAGAAACAGCAGAGGAACCAGAGATCAAATTGCCAACATCTGCTGGATCATCGAAAAAGTAAGAGAGTTCCAGAAAAACATCTATTTCTGCTTTATTGACTATGCCAAAGCCTTGGACTGTGTGGATCACAATAAACTGTGGAAAATTCTGAAAGAGATGGGAATACCAGACCACCTGACCTGCCTCTTGAGAAACCTATATGCAGGTTAGGAAGCAACAGTTAGAACTGGACATGGAACAACAGATGGGTTCCAAATAGGAAAAGGAGTATGTCAAGACTATATTGTCACCCTGCTTATTTAACTTCTATGCAGAGTACATCATGAGAAATGCTGGGCTGGAAGAAGCACAAGCTGGAATCAAGATTGCTGGAAGAAATATCAATAACCTCAGATATCAGATGACACCATCCTTATGGCTCTTGATGAAAGTGAAAGAGGAGAGTGAAAAAGTTGGCTTAAAGCTCAACATTCAGAAAACGAAGATTATGGCACCTGGTCCCATCACTTCATGGGAAATAGATGGGAAACAGTGGAAACAGTGGCTGACTTTATTTTGGGGGGCTCCAAAATCACTGCAGATGGTGACTGCAGCCATGAAATTAAAAGACGCTTACTTGGAAGGAAAGTTATGACCAACCTAGATAGCATATTGAAAAACAGAGATATTACTTTGCCGACTAAGGTCTGTCTAGTCAAGGCTATGGTTTTTCCAGTGGTCATGTATGGATGTGAGAGTTGGACTATAAAGAAAGCTGAGTGCCAAAGAATTGATGCTTTTGAACTATGGTGTTGGAGAAGACTCTTGAGAGTCCCTTGGACTGCAAGGAGATCCAACCAGTCCATTCTGAAGGAGATCAGCCCTGGGATTTCTTTGGAAGGAATGATGCTAAAGCTGAAACTCCAGTACTTTGGCCACCTGATGTGAAGAGTTGACTCATTGGAAAAGACTCTGATGCTGGGAGGGATTGGGGGCAGGAGGAGAAGGGGACGACAGAGGATGAGATGGCTGGATAGCATCACTGACTCGATGGACCTGAGTCTGAGTGAACTCCGGGAGTTGGTGATGGACAAGGAGGCCTGGCGTGCTGCGATTCATGGGGTCGCAAAGAGTCGGACACGACTGAGTGACTGAACTGAACTGAATACAGAAAGAGGCTGGGAGTGTTCTGGCTTTTTTTCCCACAGGAGTCCCACCTGCACCAGGATCCAGACCTCCCCCCATCTTCCCCCACCCTGCCTCCACATGTCAATCCCTCACCTCAAGGCTCTTGATTTGCCGACTCTTGTCATCCTGAGAGCGTTTTTTGTTCTCTGCCTCTTGTTCTAGCCCCTGCAGTCTCTGGGCCAGTAGCTCTTTGTCCAGCCGGGCTGTGTCCCGATCAGCCTGGGATGCCTGCAGGGCCTGCCGCAGCCTCTGAGTCTGGTCAGAAGAGAAAAATGCAGCAGCTCAGATAAAGTGAGGTGGAGGTGGGGTGGGAGCAGTCTACCCTGCGGGGGAAAATTCTTCAACACTTTAAATCACCTGAGTTTTCAGACAACTGATCCTGAAACCAAGCCTCAGGGTTTATGATTTAAGTGGACAGGATGCATCCTGGGTATTGAGATTTTTAAAACTCTCCCCAGGTGCCCCCAATGTGCAGCAGGGTTTGAAAACGCATCAGTAGAGGATGTGTTGTCTGTACAGGAGTGATTTAAGTGCATCACTACAGAGTACAGCCCTACCTAAGTGCATGCATGCTCAGTTGATTCAGTCATGTCTGATTCTTCAAGACCCTATGGACTACAGCCTGCCAGGCTCCTCAGTCCATGCGATTCTCCAGGCAAGGCCATTTCCTCCTCCAGGGGATCTTCCCAATCTAGGGATCGAACCTGCATCTCCTATGTCTCCTGCATTGTAGGCGGATTCTTTACCACTGAGCCACTGGGGAATGCATCCTCTGTCTGCATCTAGGGTGGACAACTCCCTCCACCCTCCCCCACATAAGTGATTAGACCTAAACCCAGATCCTAGGATCCTTTGGCAACAGCTTTAATTAAGAGGCAGGCTTCCTTCATGGCTCAGCTGGTAAAGAATCCACTTACAATGTGGGAGATCTGGGTTCAATCCCTGGATTGGGAAGATACCCTGGAGAAGGGAACGGCTACCCACTCCAGTGTTCTAGCTTGGAGAACTCCATGGACTGTGTAGTCTGTGGGGTCGCAAAGAGCCGGACACAACTGAGCAACTTTCACTTCACTTCCCTGGTGGCTCGGAAAGTAGAGAGTATGCCTGCAATGCAGGAGACCCTGGTTCAATCCCTGGGTCAGGAAGATCCCCTGGAGAAGGGAACTGCTACCCACTCCAGTATTCTAGCCTGGAGAATTCCATGGACTGTGTAGTCCATGGGGTCTCAAAGAGTCAGACACACTTAATTAAGAGGCAATGAATGACCTTCAATATAAGAACACTGGGAGGATTCCCAGTATCCTGCCATTTAGGCTCCTACCTCATCCTGAAGCCGGCTTAGCCCCCCAGAGGTCTTCTCAGCTTCACTGGCCCACTCCTTGGCCTGGCGCTGGGCATCTGCCACCTCCCGCCGAGCCTTTTCCTTGTAATCCTCCAGCTGGGCCTGGAGCTGCTGCAGGGCTTGCTTTGAGTCATCCCCAATTTGTTCCAGCTAAGACACAGAGAGAAGAGCTTTTTCAACCCTGCAGCTCTTAAACAGATGCCTCTGTCTGTTCTCTGGGCCCAGACTCCCAAGGTTCTCCCAGAGCCTCTTTCCTGCCCAAGCAGCCCTCTCTTGCTCTCTCCTGGACCTAGGTCCCTAGTATGTCTGGGAGTAATATATAGATCTCCTGGGTTCAAATCCTGCTCTACCACTTAGCTGTGCGACGACAGGCAAGTTACTTATCCTCTCTCAATCTCAGTTCCCTATCTGTAAAATGGAATAATAATAGTACATCACAAGGTTATTGCGAGAATTATGTTAATTAATTATATACGTACTTACAGCAGTGCCTGATACAAAGTAAGCCTGAAATGGCCATATTTTAGCAAACCCATGATACCAATTATTATAAGGTATACCACTGAAAGGAAAAGTTGCCAACTGAACTATAACATACCATCAATTATAAGACAAATCAATTCCAGAGATGATACAATATACATTTTAGAACTGATGAAATAGGTGTTTGCTCCAGTTTTATAAATAAGAGACTAGGTGGATAACCTTACCGGAAAAAATAGCAATTTATTTCCTTTTCTTCCTTTCTCCTTCCCTCCCCTGAATATAAAATTCTACCAATGAAAATTCCTATTTTTAGGTCTTACAGATGTCTAAGGAGGGACCATAGGCCTTTTTTTCCCCTTCCTCTAAATATAAAACTCTACCAATGAAGATTCCTATGTTTAGGTCTTATAAACTTCTAAAAGCAACTCCAGGAGACAGACGGTCTCCAAGGATTAGACCATAAAGGAATGGGATGGCAGGGGAGAGCGAGAACACTCAGGGGACACAGGAAGGATGCCACTCTGCCTCTTTGGCCTTAGCTTCCCCAACAATGAACTTGAGGAAAGCAAACACCACACGCTGTGACCCCATTCCCTCCCCTGTCCACTGCTCCAGGCAAGCTTCTGTATGAGCTGAGCCTCTTCCTGAGCGGGGGCCAGCCCGTGCCCTACCTCCTTGTTCAGCCGGTCCACAGTCCTGTCCAGCAAGCGCTTCTGCTCCTCCAGCTCGGCCTTGCTGCGCCTGAGCACCTCCCGCTGCTTGCCCTCCTCCTCCAGCGCCCGGTTCAGCGCCTGCTGCTCCTGCCCCAGGCGGGTCAGCCCCCGCTGGGCCTCCTCTAGCCGCGCCTCCAGTGCCCGCTTGGCTGCTGCCAGGCTCCCCTCCTCTTCCTGAGCTGCATTCAAGGCCTCCTCTAGCCGCTGTTTCTCTGCCTGGGAGAGGGGAAGGTGAGGGATGTTGGACCAAGAGGATGCAAAGCTCAGGCTCAAGCCATTTGGAGGTGAGCAGAAGGGAGGGAGGACGAAGAGATATTTCTGAAAAAGGTGGACAATGAAAACAGGCTCAAAGGAACCAACCAAGATCAGAGGCCATGTAGAGTGGGAGGTGGACAAAAACACTAGTGCAAAGGCTGACACACCAAAGCACACTCCGGAAACAAACCCAAGGTCAACAGAGGGTTAGGGAGGCAAACAGAAACACATTACAGGCAAAATTAAAGCGATGGCTGAGTATTCCTATGTCCATGTTAGTCGCTCAGTCATGTCTGACTTTGTGACCCCATGGACTGTAGCCCACCAGGCTCCTCTGTCCATGGGATTCTCCAGGCAAGAATACTGGAGTGAGCTGCCATTCCCTTCTCCAGAGGATCTTCCCGACCCCAGGATCAAACCCAGGTCTCCTGCATTACAGGCAGATTCTTTACCATCTCAGCCATGAGAGTCAAAGTATTAGTCTCTCAGTCATGTCTGACTCGTCACGACCCACGGACTGTACCTCTATCCATGGAATTTTCCAGGCAAGAATACTGGAGTGGGTGCCATTTCCTTCTCCAGGATATCTTCCTGACCCAGGGACTGAACTCAGGTCTCCTGCATTGCAGGCAGTTTCTTTACCATCTAAGCCACCAGTATGTAGCCAGGGATGAGAGGACAGAGGACAGGGAGGAAGCCAAACATGTTAGCGAAAGCACTAACCTCTAGCCGCTGCACCTTGTCCCGAAGCCGAGCCTCCGCCACTTCCCCACCCTCCGCCAAGCCTCGTGCCTCCTTCAGTTGCTGCTCCAGACCCAGGATGCGCCGGCGGAATTCGTCATTTTCTTCCTGGGTCTCCCGAAGCGTCGTCTCCACTGCTGTTCGACGCTGCCCCAGCACTGCCGCTTCTGTCTCTGCTGCCATCTTAGCCTGAGGCCGGTTCAGAGAGGTGGCTCAGACCCCGGGGCTCAAAGTCATCGACGACTCCCAGGAAAACCACCACACAGAGAGCGACTGAAAGAGGGGTGGTACCGCCAGCCAGAGGCTTCCCTGAGAACCCCACCCTACAGAGAAGCAGTGGGTGTCACAAGGTACAGCCCGGCCTCCCCAGCCACATCCTGGCTACATTTAAGCACACACCTAGGACCGTGGTATTTGGTCTATACATACCCATGATAGGTAATTTTCCATGCCCTCTGGCTCCTCAGCCCTCCAGACCCCTCAGCCTCCACCTCCTAAGCCCTATGCCCACTCCCCTTGCCTTGGAAGCCTCTTCACAGTCTTGTCTCAGTTGCTGGAGGGTCTTTTGTAGCTGGAGGTTCTGTTCTTCCAGCCCCCGGCTTCGTTCAGCCTCGACCCTCAGCTGCTTCTCCAACTCCCGCTCCCGGTGTCGCCCTGCCACCTCCTGGCTCTGCTGCTCTTCCTGCAGCTCCTTAAGTTCCTCCTGTGTCCGGCGCAGCTCCTAGAAGGAAGGGAAATGGTGGCAGGGCAGAGAGAACCCGCTTGGGATACCAGAGAGTGGAGAAACTGAAACTCTCATACATTGCTGGAGAGAATGTGAAATGGTATGGCCACTTTGGAAAATAATTTGGCAATGTCTCAAAGACCTCTTGGGCTTCCCTTGTGGCTCAGCAGGTAAAGAATCTGCCTGCAATGCGGAAGACCTGGGTTTGATCCCTGGGTTGGGCAGATTCCCTGGAGAAGGGAATGGCTACCCATTCCAGTATTCTGGCCTGGAGAATTCCATGGACTGTATAGTCCATGGAGTCACAAAGAGTCAGACATGAATGAATGACTTCCACTTTCAAAGAGTTAACCATAAAGTGACCATACGACCCAGCAATTCCACTCCTAGGTATATACCCAAGAGAACTATATAAACATATGTTCACAAAAAACCTGTAAGTAGAAGTTCATAGTGGCATTATTCATTATAGCTAAATATAGAAATGACCCAAGTGTCCATCAGCTGATGAACAGATAAGACTTGCCTGGTGGCACAGTGGCTGAGAATCCACCTGCCAATGCAGGGGACACAGGTTCGATTCCTGGTCCAGGAAGATTCCACATGCCACAGAGTAATTAAGCCCGTGCATCACAAGTGCTAAGCGCGTGTGCTGCAACTACTGAAGCCCACTTGCCTAGAGCCTATGCTCCACAAAGAGAGAAGCCACCGCACCACAACAAAGAGTAGCCCCCACCTGCCACAACTAGAGAAACACTAAGGAAAGCAATGAAGATCCAGCACAGCCATAAATTAAAAAATATTTAAAAACTGATGAAGATGAACAAATGTGGTATATCCATACAGTGGAATATTATTCAGCCACAAAAAGTAATGAAATACTGTTACTTGGTACAACACAGATAAACCTTGAGAAACATACTAGATGAAAGAAGCCAGACACAAAAGGCTAGATATTATAGGAGTCCAATTATATGAAATTTCCAGAACAGGCAAATCCATAGAGAGAGAAAGTAGATTAGTGGCTCCTGGGAATGAGGAGAGTGACTGCCAATGGATACAGGGTTCTTTTTTGGGGTAATCAGAATATCCTGCCGCGATTCATGGGGTTGCAAAGAGTTGGACACGATTGAGCGACTGAACTGAACTGAACTGAAGGTTGTACAACTGTATGAGTATACAAAACCCCACTAGACTGTATTCTTTAAAAGGGTGACTTTTATGGTACATGAACTAAATCTCTACTTTAAAAAATCTATGTGGAATAAGAACAGATGAGTGTATGAATAAAGTAAAAATAGCTATTTTTTTTTCAAATGCTGAAAACCAAAGTATGTGACACAATAAATATTAGTGTGATTTGCTGATCTGATTTCTTTTTTAAAATATTAAAATATGATTTCTGGTTCTAATTATCTAGTAGCTACTTCTGAAATTCAGAAAGTATCATAATAGGCTGAAAGGTTATTTATATATATATATAGTGAGTCTTCTATATAAGACTCTAACATACTAACTACAAACAAAAAGAAAACTACCAGTGTGTGGTTTACAGTGAACTGGGTTAGTCTATTTTCCTAATGTATATGTCATAGGCTGATTAAATATTTAATAAAATGTACTTAATATATGAGATAAATGAAACAGTAGTTATTACTTTTTAGCTTTACCTAGCATAATAAATCAATTGAGATTCTCCAGAGGAATGTCCAAGTTCACTATGTCAGCTAATATAATGAACAGACTTCAGACTATCTTTATTTGTTAACTTAATAACAATACAGTAAAAACTAGGAGTACTTCTGATTTGACAACCACCAAAGTATACTTGGTTCACACTTATTATCTTTTTCTCCACCAAAATTGTTTTTATAAGCTCAAGCTTTTACTTATCTGGGAAATCATCATTCAGAGGTATATTTCTTTACTCGTTTAAAAATACAATGCTTACTGATTACAGTTAGGTAGCCTTATAGTAAATGCATGATCAATAAGCACTGATTAATTAATACTTGTAAACTGATTACCTACTACATACCAAGCACAGACCATCAAAGAAATTTAGACCAGGAAGGATTCTCAAGAGGCTGTAAATGCCAATTCTCCATAATTATAATTAACGAAAATATTTTCTAACTTTCAAATCATTTGAAATACAGCACTGCTTTCTTGTCCTTCATAAACTAATCCCAGGAATATGAAGAAATTATTTCTGTGTTCATTTCAGTTTTATGAGATTGTTTATAAAATATCCACGCATGATAAAAACATTTAGTTCCCTGGGTCTGGATTCTGCAGTAGCCTTCAAATTACAATTTGGCTTCCCATGTAGGTCAGCTGGCCATGACTGCCAGTGTTCCAATCCATGTGACAACACTGCTCACTGTAAGTTAATAAGCCAGTGTTCTAACTGTAAATGTTGGTTTCATAAGTGTAGTTAATGAGTCCCCTCTAAAAGATGAAGTAACCCTTGCTATGCTGACCAAACGAGGTTTCCAAGCTTGCAAAAATGAGCCTGGAGTTTCACAAATTCACCTCAGTGTTGCTACCCATGAGGTCTCTTGGGAGGCAGCCAGCAGCCTCTGGCTATAACCCAAGCTGGCCACGGAGAGTTCTTTCCATTAGAAATGTCTACAGTGAATGAGGAGACCAGTGCTGCCGGAGTGTGTGCTGCGAAGATAAGGCTGAGCAGGCAGGAGGAAGTCTGAAAACAAAGCCGTGGGAGGCAGCATGAAGGCCCTCGTGGATGGGGGAGGCATGCGCCCATCACCCCGACCTGCCCTGCTGCCCCCCAGCCTCCAAGTACCTTCTTGAGCTCCTCCACCTGGCGAGTCTCTCCAGCACCAGTTCGGGCCTGCCCTAGTTCCCTCTGCAAGGCCTCTATCTTCTCCCCAAGTTCCTCTTCCAGCTCCTCCTTCTCCATACGCAGCTGCAGGAGTCTGAGCCCAGCAAGGTGAGATAAAAGGGAAGGGGAACAGAGTGAGGCCACCTGCTGGGGAGAGGCGAGCAGAACAATGAGCGCCGCCTCCCTGGAGGTGAATACACTGGGCCCTCACCCTCAGGAGGGAGGAAGGTGGATATGGAGAAGGGCAGTTTGAGAAACGGAAGAGGGAAAAGCACAGCGCTGACCAGGAAGAGCAGGGATGGAAGAATCCTGGACAAGCTTCCTGGGGGGGGGACTATCCTTACTGCTGCTTGGTGGCTCTAAGCTCCTCCTTGTTCTTCTGAAACATGTTCTGCCAATGCCCTGTCTCCTCTGAGGTCTCCTCCAGCTCCTTCTGCAGCCCCCGCACCAGGGCTGACATCTTCTGCTTCTCAGCTTCTAACGCTGCGTGGTCCTAAGGAAGAGGAGAGTCGGGGGCCAGGAGGTTCAGAGGCAAGAGCTAACTCTAGAGCAAAGTGTGAGAGTGCAGATGGTAAGGCTCAGATCCAGAGGCACTGTGCCAGCTGCACACCCTGACACCCAGGGAGCCTGGCGCAGTGCTAGTACAAGGCTCTCGTCCCAAGACACAGTGTGCCTCTGTCATCTAGAGGGAGTCTCCTCCATTATTTCCCCATGGGACTTCGATAACACACCCTCATGGGACTTCTGGCCTGCACTCCTTCTCTCCACCCTTAGAGGTTTCCTGATGAAGGTTTTCATTACATCTCACACGTGTCTTTTAGCAGGAGTTCGGGTGATGACCAGGAAAACAAAATCCCCACATACCAAGGCCTCAAGGCAGCCCCCTCCCCCGGGATGCTCTCGCCACATGCCTGGGTCGCGTCCTGCATGCTCCGGCGAAGCTGCTCGGTGTCCCGCTGGCACTGCTGCCTCACGTGCTCCACCTCCTGGTCCCGCGAGGCCACCTCCTCCTTCAGGGCACCCTTCAGGGCCGTCAGCTCCCGCTCCCGCAGCCTCAGCTGCTCCTCCACCCGCTGTTTCCCCTCCAAGACCTCTTCCAGAAGCTCCCGGGTCTCTACCAGGTCCTGGGGAAAGTGAAGGTGGAAGTACAGAGGTGACCATATTAGAATCCACCTGTCTGTTCATTCATTCATTCATTAATCCAGTCAGTCAAAAAATATGTATTGAGCACCTCCGATCTGCTAGGCACGTGAACAGGTGCTCTCTGCCCTCTACAATGCCTAGTTAGGCTAAAGGAAACCCACCATTCTGTCTCTGGGATCACCCCACCACTGAGCCTGCCTGAAAGCACCCTAAAGAGGCAGTCAGCTACCTCCTCCCCATACTTTGGGGAAACTACAGATATCCCTGGGCTTTCCCTGGCGTCAGATGATAAAGAATCTGCAAAGCAGGAGACCTGGGTTTGATCCCTGGGTTGGGAAGATTCCCCTGGAGAAGGGAATGGCAACCCACTCCAGTATTCTTGACTGGAGAATTCCATGGACGGAGGAGCCTGGTGGGGGCTACAGTCCATGGGGCCACAGAGTTGCACATGACTAAAGCAATTAATACACACACCCTCCTCCCTACCTTCATTAGCACCTCCTTAGCAGCTTCAGGACCCTGGGCCTGTTTCAGCTTGTCCTGTAGCTCTACCACCTGGGTCTCCAGCCCATGCCGTACCCTTTCACCCTGGTCCAGGAGAAGCTTCATGTTCTGGAGCCTAATAATCAATCACAGACATTATTGAGCATTAAGTGTCAGTCCATTTTCTAAACACTATACTTATACTAATTCCTTTAAACTTCCTTCAAGCATTTGTTCAAATCTTAACGATGTCTCCCATGTTTGACTTAATACTGTAACCTGCTCCCCTACAACCCAGCCCTCCTAAGGTTCTTTAACCTACTCTACTTACCACCTTCTCACATGTTACACATTTACTTACGTAATATGCTTATTGTTTACTGTCTGTTTTTCCTCACTAGAAACTTTGCTTCATCTTTATGGTTCACTGATGAACCACATGGAGAAGGCAATGGCAGCCCACTCCAGTGTTCTTGCCTGGAGAATCCCAGGGACGGAGGAGCCTGGTAGGCTGCAGTTTGTGGGGTCGCTAAGAGTCGGGCACGACTTGAGCGACTTCACTTTCACTTTTTACTTTCATGCACTGGAGAAGGAAATGGCAACCCACTCCAGTGTTCTTGCCTGGAGAATCCCAGGGATGGAGGAGCCTGGTGGGCTGCCGTCTATGGGGTTGCACAGAGTCGGACACTACTAAAGCGACTTAGCAGATGAACCACAGGAATCTAGATCAGTACCTACTATATAATACTCATCGCAAAACTTCTGCTACATGAATGATTGAATCCTCACAACAATCCAGTGAGGCGGGTATTATTATTAACCCCATTTTACAGATTAAGAACTTGATGCACAGAGGCAAACCCAGGCAGCCTAACTCATGCACTGTTAGCATATCTGATAGAAAAGGTAAAGAGAAAGGCCCCATCTTTAACCATCTCTGTCTGCCCCTTTCAGCTTCTGGAGATTTGCCTGTCTCCCCCAGTGCTGGGGGAGTCTCTGAATCTGGCTGAGGTCCCCACATGGCCCTGTGTGCGCCAGCAGCTGCACTCACTCCTTGGTGCTCTGCTGGGCCTCCCCCTTCCTCCTCTCCAGCAGCTCCTGCAATCGGCTGCACTCTTCTGCCTTCTCCTCCAGCTGCCGTTCCAGCCCCACCTGGGACGGCTCTAGCTTCTGCCGTTTCTGGAAAAGGAAAGGAGAATAAAACAGGTGAAGGGTAGGTCAAGCCTCTCAGAAGGACCAGGAATAGTGGAAATGTCTAACACCTATTGATATTCACTACGTGACAGGCGCTAAACTAGGAACCTTCTGTATATTATCTGCATTTAAGCCTCATATGAAACCTTGGTACTTGTAATGGTTTAAAATATGTCCACAGAGTCTTTGCCATTCCTTTCAAAAGATGAAACCTCTCCCCTTGAGCAGAGGCTGGACTTAGTATAGTATAGGGGAGTCTATCTCTTCTAACAAACAGAAAAAGGAGGAAGGGATGTATCACTTCTAAGACTAGGTCATAAAAAGGCACTGCAGCATCCTTTTTACCTTCTCTCTTGAATCACTCACTCTGAGGGAAGGTAGTTACCGTACTGTGAAGACACTCAAGCAGCCCTATGAAGAGGTCCACGTAGCAAGGAACTGAGGCCTCCAGCTAACCACCATTGAGTAAGCCATGCTAGAAGTAAATCCTCCAACTCCGGTCAAGCATCCTAATGACTAGACCCCCAGCCAGTATCTTGACTGGAAGCTCATTACAGGCCCTGAGCCACAGCTACCCAGTTAAGTGGCTCCCAAATCTTGGACACTCAGATACTGGGTGATGTTTGTTTTGAGGTAATTTGTTACACAGGAATAACTGTGTGTGTGTGCTCAGTTGGGTCTGACTCTTTGTGACCCATGGACTGTAGACTACCAGGCTCCTCTGTCCGTGGAATTTTCCAGACACGAATACTGGAGTGGGTTGCCATTTCCTATTCCAAGGGATCTTCCCAACCCTTGGGAAGGGAAGAACCCTTGGGAAGGGATCGAACCCCCACCTCCTGCACCGCCTGTGTTGGCAGGCGGATTCTTTACCACTGTGCCAAGGCAGAAGCAGTATTAAAAAAAAAAAATGAGGAGTACAAAGGCTTGAGCAAAAGACTGACCTGAATTTTAAAATTCCTCTACAATTTACCACCTTGGGCAATTCACTTCATCTTTCTGATCTTCAACTTTCTTATCATACAAGGGTCCAGGATACCTACTTTACAGGGTCACTATAATCATTACATATTACTCGGGATAGTACCTACTGCTGCTGCTGCTGCTAAGTCGCTTCAGTCGTGTCCAACTCTGTGCGACCCCATAGACGACCCCACCAGGCTTCCCCGTCCCTGGGATTCTCCAGGCAAGAATACTGGAGTGGGTTGCCATTTCCTTCTCCAATGCATGGAAGTGAAAAGTAATAGTGAAGTTGCTCAGTCAAGTCCGACTCTTATCGACCCCATGGACTGCAGCCTACCAGGCTCCTCCATCCATGGGATTTTCCAGGCAAGAGTACTGGAGTGGGGTGCCATTGCCTTCTCTGATAGTACCTACTACAATAATCCAACTCAATAAATGACAGCTATTATTACTGCTATCATTATGATAATGATGAAAAGAACTGAGGTAAATAATTTGCTCAAGATTTATACAGTCAGTAAGTGGTAGAGCTGGGTTTCCCTGGTGGCTCAGATGGTAAAGAATCTGCCTGCATTGCGGGAGGCCTGGGTTCAGTCCTTGGGTTGGGAAGATCCCCTGGAGGAGGGCACGGCAACCCACTCCAGTATTCTTGTCTGGAGAATCCCATGGACAGAGGAGCCTGGCGGGCTACAGCCCATGGGGTTATGGAGAGTCAGACACGACTGAGCGACTAAGCGCAGCACAAGGGGTGGAGCTAGGACAGGACCGTCCAGAGGAACAGAAAGAAAAGTAGCTGGACCCCTGCTGAATGTGTTCTTCCTCTCCAAGCTCCGGAGAACCCCCAGAGTCCTTCCTGGGACTAGCACACACTCTTGTCTCATCTCACAGGACACACAAGTGCTCTTCCCACTGCTTGGAAGGGCCCATCCAGGCCAAGTTTCTTCTCCCATGCGGTCCTTCACCCCTCCTGCACCTCTGATCCTCTCCTCACCTTCACCTCTTCATCCAGCTTTTTCTGTAGCTCCTCCACTTTTTGGGTGAGTTCAGCCTGCGCTGCCTTAGCAGAACCAGGAGAAGCCATCTGCCAGAGACACAGTGGGGGAAAGAAGTGAGTCCACATCCAGATCCTGAGGCGCACAAGGCCCTAAGCCTGCCCCCTCACTCCACCATGAGAAGGCCACTCACCACCAGAGGCTGCATCTGCTCCAGCACCAAACTGACCTTCCTCCTCACAGAGGTTTCACTCTCTGAGCTTCTGGAGGATGAAAGGACAGATGCAAAGGTAAGGGGAGGCAAGGGATGGAAGAGAGGAGGGAAGGGAGGGTTATGAGCAGGGAAGATGGGGAACAAAGCTAGAACAAGAAAGTGACTCTGCTGTTGGGAGGGGTCCCCACTCACCCCTCTCTCAGGATGCCATAGATGGTGGCCTTCACGTGATCCATACTGCCTGGTGGGGCGGCCTCCTGCTGGTCTCGGAGAAGGTCTGGAGTTGATTTGAACTACACAAGAAGTAAACCCAAAGAAATTGGGAGCTTGAGAAGATTAAGCCAGAAGCGTGTATGGGGTTCAGGTGGAAGAGAAGTGGCAGTTGGGAGATGAGACCCTTCAAGCATGAAGAACGAGCCTGAAAAGGGGGGGTACAGAGTCAATACTTCTGAGGCCAGAGCAACAGGCCAGGAAGGATCCACCTCTCACTATTGCTGCAAACCAGATTTTGCTCGACAGGCAGCTCTCAACCAGTTGTGAGCTGTGTCACAGGCTATTTGTCACTAATGGCAGTTAATGTACTAGAATGTGTAAATGATTTACTTTTAGAATAGATTTAACTTTGTCTCAGAGTAACGTCACTCCCCTACTCACTCACATTCCTGAGTGGGAGACAAAGGTGGGAGTTTTGGCCAGAGCAGCAGAGAGCTACTCATATCCTCCAAGCCTGCTTCACGGTCTGTGGCAGCCCTAGCAAATGCTAGTGACTGAGGCGCACACAGTGGTCTGGCAAGAACGAGTTAGCTCTCCAGGCTTGTGAATGGTGATTTCACAGTTACTTCCACTTCCTTTAGAATTCTGCCCATGGAAGTATCTTGTACACGTGAATATCATCTGTTAAGCAGATGGATAAAGTGGAAGACAAAATGTAGACTCTGCTATAGATCATGAGTCCACTTGGGGGCCCAGGGCTGGTGGGTCAGGACTGATGAGAAGGGGCCAGGGGTTGGAAGCCACAGAAGGCTGGGGTCTGACCTGTAATACTGCAGGGTCCTGTAGCCTCCCCCGTGGCTCCTCAAAACTCTGAAGGACCCAGTCCTGGGTCTGACGGGCACGGCTAAAGCCGCCTAGAGAGCTCTGGGCTGACGGTTTCGAGCTGCCCGTGCGCTGGTCATGCTTTGCACCAGGGATCCAGTGATCGGGGGACTGGCGCTCCCGTTCCTGGAGGGTGGCCCGTGGCAGCCGGTTGTCCAGGCTCTGACTCCGCTTGCGCTGTTCAGGGGGCAGCATCCGCGTGCGGCGGCCAGTCCGGCCCCGGGTCTGGCCCCCATGGTGACTGTCAAACTTGTTGATGAGTGAGTCCACCGAAGACAGGGGGGCAGTGTCAATGGTGTTGCCCGGGGAAGTCCCCTGTGGGGCCAGCTCCAGCAGGCTGGTGCTCCTATTGTCCAGATCCATCAGGGAAGGGCCTGCCAGGGAGGCCTGGGACTGGGAGCGGAGTAGTCTTCCATTCCAGTGGGCCCCGGGCTCCTCATCTGAGGTGCTGCCCTGCGAGGGGGCAGGCAACTCCCTGGCCTGAGAGAAGGGGCTGTCGGCAAGTTCTGAGTCAGAGCTCAGAGCTCCTGGCACCCCTCGGTTGTTGGCCCCCTTGATCTGGACCCCAAAGGAGTCACTGCCTTTCTCTCCACTGTTAAGCACTACAAAGGGCTGCCCAGCGATGCCCTGCACACGCACAGCAACCCCGTAAGTACTGGCTCTTGCATCCTTAGCTGGCCGTCGCCCACCACGACGTAGGGTGCCTATCTCTGCTTCACCCACTGGCTCTGTGATGAAGCGAATCTGGACTCCATGGTCAACAGGGCCCCGGGGCTCGGCCATGGTGGACGCCTGCTCCATGGATAGGAAGGGTCCTGGAAGATGAAGGAAAGAGCTTAAGCTGAGAGATTAGAAATAGAAACCCAGAAACCTCCCCTTGCCCAGCTTCTATGAGGCTGACTGCCTGCCAATTCCCTCTATACAAAATAGTGGTTCTCATACTTCATTGGAGCAGCAGCATCTGAAGGACCTGTTAAAACACAGACTCCAGCCCCCCCCCCAACCCCGCAGAGTATCAGCCTCAGGAGGTAGCCCCCAAGGGCAGATTTACATTTCTAACAAGTTCCCAGGTGATGCTGGTGCCGCATCCAGATTCCACACTTTGAGACCCACTGACCCAGAAGAATTCCTTTCCTCTAATACAGTCCTGAGGAGCTTGGCTTTGCCAAAATTTAAAGATTTTTCTTCATCTTCACACATATACATATAGCACTACCGTATGCTTCCCCCAACCCCAAGGAAGGCACAACCCCCATATGCAAATACCTCCAGCCCAGTGGAGAACAGGGGCCTCCATTCCCAGAGCTCATTTCAAATACAGCAGACCCCAGGGTATGTCATCCCATTTCTGGGAGGATACTCAAAGAAACCGACAGCAGTGATGGCATCAGGGGTGGGGGAACTGAGGATAGGGGATAGGGCTGGGAGAATGACTGGCTCTCTCCTAGACATCTTTTTGTCCCTTTGGGGTTTTTTGTTTATTTATATTATTTATTCATTTACTGGGCTGTGCCGGGTCTAGCTGTGGCATGCAGGATCTTAGCTGTGACACATGAGATCTAGTTTCCTGACCAGGAATCGAACCCAGGCCCCCCACATTGGGAACACAGTCTTAGCCACTGGACCACCAGGAAAGTACTTTTTGGTTCCTTTTGAATCTGCTACCTTTTGAAGCTGGTCCCTTTTGAGTACTGCCTACTCAAGAAAAAAGTAAAAGCGTTAGTCACCCAGTCAAGTCCAACTCTTGGCAACCCCATGGACTGTAGCCTGCCAGGTTCCTCTGTCCATGGGATTCTCCAGGCAAGAATACTGGAGTGGGTTGTCATTTCCTTCTCCAGGGGACCTTCCTGACCCAGGGATGGAACCCAGGTCCCCCACACTGCAGGAGGATTCTTTACCATCTGAGCCATCAGGGAAGCCCACTCAAGAAAAGATTTAAATAACATTTAACAGAGTACCAGTCCAGGGAGTTCCCTGGCGGTCCAGTAGTTAGAAGTTATGCTTTCACTGCCGGGGCCAGGGTTCAGTCCCTGGTTGGGGAACTGAGATCCCGCAGGCCATGTGGGATGAGTCCAAGAGGCCCCAGGGCAGGCAGACTTGTCCATCTGAGAGCCAGGGCCAAGACCACCCGCAGGTCGCCTCCCTGGGTCCATGCTGCCTAAGCCCAGAGTCAGCAGATGGAATGTAGTCCAGGTATGCACTGGCTCCAGGAACTTGGGGAGGAGAGTTTCTCCTCTAAGCAAATAAAAAACCAGCTCCTCCCACCCCTTCTGCTAACCTCCACCAGGGCCTAGCACCAAACTGGAGGAGGAGCCTCTGAAGTGCCAGAGACACAAACATACCCAATTCAACCCCCAAGAAGAGCTCTGGGCCAAGGAAACTTGGCAAGGCCTCTTTCAGGCAGGGACTATAGAAGGGCTAAGAAGCCCATGAACCAGCGGGAGCAAAGAAAGGAGGGGCAGAGCTCTAGGTGAGACAGGGCTTGGAGGAAGAGCATTCCTAACATTCCCAGTCCCTCCCCTCCAGAGGAAGATATAGAGGGGCGGAACCCCTTATCAGCAATGGTTCTTCACCTTTTTGGTATTTGAGAAAATGTGAAAGCAATGCACCCTTCCCCCAGGTGACAGCTCTCCCAAACTTTTAGCACAGCATCTCAAAAGGTCCTCAAAGCCCACCCATGAACCCGAGGACCCCATCCTTCCATTGTCCAGACAATGGGGTGGACCAACCTCTCTGGACCAACCAACCTCTGACTCAGACGCCCCAGAAAGCAAGATACTTAGTTGGTAGGACCCTATGCTGGAATTCAAGTAAGAAACAGGAGCAGAGGGATTCCCTGGAGACTCAATGATAAACAATCCACCTGCCAAGGCAAGAGACACAGATTCAGGGATCTGGGAAGATCCCACAGGCTGTGGAGCCACTAAGCCCATGTGCTACAACTACTTAGCCTGTGCTCTAGAGCCTGGAAGCCTCATGACTAAAGCCCAGGCAGCCTGGAGCCCATCTTCCACAACAAGGGAATGAGAAAGCAAATGAGAAGGCCATGCAGCACAGCTAGAAAAAAGCTCAAGAAGCAACAGAGACACAGCATGGCCAAAAGTAAATAAATACTTCTTTTTTAAAAAGAAAAGAAATGGGACCAGAAAAGGAGCTACAAGGCAAAGGTACAAGCTCTCCAAGCCACTCATCCGATAGAAAAGGCTCTGGACCAGACTCCGGATCTGACCTGGAATCCTTGTTTCTGTTCTTCACTTAATGTATATTACCTTGGACAAATCGCAACTTTTCTAAGCCTGTTTCCTCATCTGTAAGATAGACATAATGATACTGCCTCACAAGGTAACTGCCCATGAGAATTAGACAATAACAATTATTTGGGTATATGCAACTATAAAAATGTATTAAGTTATACTCTTAAGATTTTTTGCCCTTTATTTACTTAGATTCTACTTCAGTAAAAATAGAGAAAATGACAAGATGGTAAACATGAACACACCTAGCAGCAAAAGCCTGTCACAAAGTTGTCAACAAATGTTATCCTGCACATATGCTGCTTCTTCCAAGGGGGCCTTCCTGGCTCCACTTTGGTTTACAAAAGGATGTCACTTCCTCAGAGAAGCCTTTCCTGACCCTTCCCTCCCACAGACTAGATCAGATGCACATTATATGCTCCACAGATGGCCTCATGAGTTTGCCTCAGTTTATTTATTTTTTTAATTTATTTTTAATTGGAGAATGATTGCTTTACAATGTTGTGCTGCTTTCTGCCATACAACAACATGAATCAGCCGTAAGTATATGTATGTCCCCTACCTCCCACGCCCTACTCCATCCCACTCCCCTAGGTTGCCACAGAGGACCAGGCTGAGCTCCCTGCGTTATACAGCAACTTCCCATGAGCGATCTGTTTTACATATGGTAACACATGTGTTTCCGTGCTACTCTCTCAATTCATCCCGCTCTCTTCTTCCCAGCCATGTCCCTAAGTCTGTTCTCTACATCCACGTCTGTTCGTGTCCTGCAAACAGGTCCATCAGTACCATTTTTCCAGATTCCATATGTGTGCATTAATATACAATATCTATTTTTCCCTGACTTACTTCACTCTCTATAACTGGCTCTAGGTTTATCCACCTCACTAGAACTGACTCAAATTCAGTCCCTTTCATGGCTAAGTAATATTCCATTGTATACATGTACCACAATTATATATTTATCAGAGTGACAATTTGTTTCCTGTTTCCTCCACTCTATTATAAGCTCCTGGAGGGGAAAAAAACATTGCTGTCAGCTGACTCCTGTGTCCCCAGGGCCTACCAGATAGCAGACATCAACATATATCTATTAAAAGTTGTATCCTGAACCAAGGAGAACTCACACAGCAGTGGGGAGATGTCCCAAGGATCCCACACAGCCACTTGTTGTTTGCCCTAGTAACAGAACCTTTTCCTGGCCTGGACTCCCTGCCCTCTTCAGTCATAATTTTGGAACCAAATGTGCCTAGACTGCCAGCTATCAGAAGTCATGATGCGGCTCTACCATGATAGTGTATCAACTGCTCTTCCGGATTCCGGTCAAGGAGTTCTCAGTCTAGTCCCAGAGAATACATAGCCCCTTGCCCACCCAAGAGCATCAGGTTGCTCAGAGGCGGAACCAAGCCTACCTCTAGGTCCCAGGGACTCCCAAAACTCAATCTTCTTCAGCCCCAGAACATATGAATCCAGGGCCAGGAGGGCTGAAGGGATCTTTGAGGTGGGTCAGAAAGCAGGGCTCTAAATGATTCAACATGGAAAACCCGAAACCTATCCGCCTTCAGTTACAGAGGACAGTGGGGCGGGTCCAGGGAGCAGGGCAGCTCCAAGGTCTTGCGTAAGCGCCAGAGGCAGGTAAACAGTGATCCAGTGCCAGGCAACAGGGAGCCCAGAGCCTCTGCTCTCACCAGATGCCTGACCCTGCTTTTCCCACCGCCGGGGAGTGCCCAGGGCGCTCTTCACCAACTGGACTTGGGAAGAAGACTAGACCACAAGTTAATTCAGCTTCATCTGTGTGCCTGTCATTCCTGCCTGCGGGGAGGGGGCGGACACAGCACCTGTATCAGGCAGCCACTTCTCCCTGAGTTACTCATTAGCCTGCCCTGCCCCAGTTCCATCATCTCTGGCCCAGCCATAAGCGTCTGGCTTCCACCTAGGAGTGACAGGGTCTCTGGACTCCTGGCAGAAGTGGGGGTGGGGTAGTTTCGGGTGTGCCCAGGAAGAACTGGTATATAGAGGGCCTTGCAATATACTAGATGCTATATAATTGGCAGATGCAGAAAATGAGTAAACTAGAGGTACACTGATTAGACTCCCCTTGGAGGTAATGAGGAAAACAAAATAGAAAAGGACCACTCAGTGACCTTGATCTTTCGGCTCCTGTTTTCTCATACAGGTAATGAGATAAGGTTGACTGAGGATCCAAAAAGAACCTGCCAAGTGTACTCCTGGCTCAGTCCACTGAAACAGCCAAACCTGAGCGCCAGGCTGGAGCTGCTGGGCCAGTGGCGGGGGGCGGGGGGGGGGGGGGGGTGGACACAATGAGGAACTGGGCCCCTGCAAACTGGCTGGACAGGTTTGAGAGGCAAGAGGAAGGGGAGGGCCAGGGAGACTCCACTGGCAGTCTGTGAAGCAGATCAGAGAAATTCCACACCACAGAGGAGGCAGAGGGGCAAAACCAGGGGCAGGGACTCTGTCCAGCTTAGATGCCAAGGCAGAAGGTGGGAAGGGAACAGGCAGGAGGAACAGAGACACGAACAGATACACAATGAGCCTGGTGAGTGAGAGAAAGCCGACAGCCCAGTGTGTGACAGGAAGGCTGTCTCCCTCTACCCCTCCCTCGTGAGAGTTCCCAAGGTTGCATTCCACATCCCACATAACCTGGGCCACCTCCCTGGCTCTTAGTTCTCCCCTTGCCTAGCCTGAAGAAAACCAGCGGCCCTCCTCTTCTCCTCACTTCCCACAAGGGTGGTGACAAGCAGGTCAGCCTGGGGAAAGCAGTAAGGGTTCTAGGAAGCCAGAATCCTCTTAGGGTCAGGCAAATCTCGGGATTAGCAGTCCCCTAGGGCCAGCCCCCCATTCCCAAATACCCAGGATGAAAAAAGAGGTATGGAGGCATGTGTAGGCAGCCTGTCGACTACATAGCGGTGGCTAATTATTTCCCAATTACAACAACTCTCCTCAGGCAGGGCATCAAAGGGGCCAAGTTATGGCTGGCTCTGGTTCCCTCACCCGCCTAAGGCAAGGAAATCTGCCTCAGAAGTTTAGTCTAGGCCCTCATGTGCACTTCTCATCCAGCCTGAAGACTTGGAGGTGCTGAATCTCCTAGTCCTGGGGTCTCCCGAGGAGCCCTGCTTACTTCCTGCACCAGTGTTTTCCGCCAGTCTGACAGCCACCACCGTCCAGCTGTCAGGGATGCCTGGTGGGGTCTCAGCAAATAATGGAGAATTTCCAAGAGGCATCAAGAAAATTGGTTAGGCTCCCAAACCTCACCCAACGGCTCCATCTAGAACCCCAGAAGTATGTGTGCTTGGAGGGAGGGTTTGACATTAGCCCCCAGAAAGAGGCCTCATTAGAAAAAAGTATTTCTACATATTTTGTAGGCCTAGGGATCAGTGCTTACTCAAATCCCTCTCATAGAGCACTCTCTCAAGAGGAAGAAGGAAAAATCCTCTCTGGCAAGAAAGCAAAGGAGGACAAATGTCGAAAACCTTAGTTTCACACCTGGCAAAGAGATGGGGGTATCCTCTCCTTTTACCTCTGTGTCTATTAATTGCACCTGTCTCCTCCCAGAGGTGAAAGGTTAAAGACTCCACACCTCAGAGCCATCTCAGAGCCAGAAGAGAGGTATCAGGGCCGGCTCAGACTGGCAGTCGGGGAAAGAACCTCAGAGAAACAGCACCTTTCCACGCCCTCTCCCTTCCCTCCCTGAACCATAGACAGCAAATTCCCTTTACCCTACCGAGACTGACTCCTTCCCCCTACCATTCCGGTCTCCAGGAGAAATTCTGCCCCAGGGACTGGCGTCTGACTTCCAGAGATATCTTGGCCCTGAAACGCTTTCATGCCCTGGGAATAGCCTTAGCCTCAGGTGCCCCTCACCTGGCACCTTCCCAAGCACCTGCGTCTGGCATCTTAGAGCAGAAGCCAGCTCTTTATCAGTAGTACTCCCACCCTACCTTGACCTCCCCTCCTCCTCTCGCCAACACAGCACCTGTGCCCTGGGTATCTCTGATCGCCTTGACTCCCGCCCCTCAAGGGTACACCTGAGGGCTCGCCTGCCTCTTGGGTGCCCTCGCTCCCGCCCGGTTCACTCACCCTAGCCGGGCTCGGCGCTCCCGGGCTCGGGCTCGGGCTCGGGCTCGGGGAGAGCTGCACGATCAGCTCCCGGGCCCTCCCCCTCTGTCCCTCGGCGCTCCCTCCTTCTTTCTCCCCCTCCCACCAACCTGTTACTCCCCTCCGGAGCTCCACCTTCATTGGCCGTCACCACCCGCCCCGCCCTACCCTTCCTCCGGTTGGTCCGTTTCCCGCGAGGGGCGGGGCTGCCGCCGCAGGGACCGGGACCCGGGGTCGCCAGCCGGGGTGGGCGGGAGGGGCCGGCGGTCACGTGGGCCGGCGGGCGGTGAAGCGCGGGGGCGGGGGTGGGGCGGCGAGGGGCATCGGGAGGCCATTTTGGGGGCGTAGTGGCTGGTCGCCCTTGACCGGCCCCTGCCCGGGCGCTGGACTGGGAGCCGCCCGCCAGAGCGTCTTGTCGCCTCAGCTGCGGAGCAGTGCCTCGGCTGCCGGGTTCTCGGCCGGAACCTCTGTCCAGACTCCTTTCTGCCCTTCCCCTACCTCCGCATAAACCAGAATACTCTTCCGTGGCATCCTGCGGAAGATACCTTCCCGGTCCCCAGACATCAGCAGCCCCTCCACTTCAGCTCCGTCTCCCTTTTCCCCAACCTGAGCCGGATCCCAATCTTGGATTCTTCTCCCTAATCTCCTGGCCTCCACAAACCATTCAGCCTGGCACCTTTTTCTTCATAGTATGTATCACCTTCCAGATTATATAATCTAAAATTCGTATTCGTCGTTCGTCTCTCGCCCTACTCTAAGCTCCACCAGAGCAAAAATCTCTTGTTTTGTTCTCTGGTTTATCCCAAATGCCTACAACAGGGACAGGCATCTGTTAGGCGCTTAGTAAATATTTGTCGAGTGAATGAATGGGAAGGGGCGGGGTGAATTTACATGGAATACGAATGACTCTCATTCTAAACAGAAGGGGATCTCAACCCCAGATTGTAAATCCATTTTAGACTTTAGCGTTTCAAGAAGTGGGGAAATTGATCCCAGAACCCGGAACAGTAAAGTCGGGGTGCTCCGCAAACTGCAGACACGCCGGCTAATCAATTAGCTGCAGTTAAACAGCGGGAAAGCTCTTTCGAGATTTTAATGGTTGAGGTATGTGAAAAAGAGATAGACTTAGTTTGCGCTGCTAGGTTCCGATATTCGCATTTATTCAACACATATTGACTGTGTACCTATTTGGCGTTGAAGAGGAATCCTATATGCTGCTGACAGTGTAGTGCTTTCGAGGCAGCTCATTTCCCTCCCCTTCCCCCAAGCTTTGAAGGCTAGGTGTAGGTCCTGAAGAGTAAAGTCCATCTCCCGGTTCCTAGGCTGGGAAGCAAATCTGCATTCCAAGGGAAGCTTAAGGTGGGGATTAGTCATCAAACTGGCCCATGCCCCAGGGTGGGACAGAAAAGGAAAGCAAGGGGGTTGGGGATCGGAAAAGGAGTGCCTCTTCAGGACCACGTACCTTCAAACCCCTGGGGTGGTTTTTTAAGAGATTCTTTTTTTTTTAATATAAGATTGTTTAACTGTCCTAAATATTGGGATAATGGAAATGCCTATACTCTCCTAAGGTAACGCCTCAATCGTTAGGCTACTTAGTGTACTTGTAAAGTTAGTGACAAAGGAGACACCCACCCCAACCGTATGAATACAGATTACAGGGAAAAACCAGGAGGCCTCTGAGTCACAGTGATAGTCACCTGTTCCTCAAGGAAGCACACAGTCTCAGAGAGACTCTTCCCAGACACACCGGGCAAAGGTGACTCTAAGGCGTTTTTCAGAGTTTGTGTTCTCTCTCCCCAGTTTATAAATACAGCAAAGGCAGAAAATTAGAGCAAAACATAGAATCCAGGAAGAAGAAATGAATTACATTGGTATATATTCAAGAGGGCAATTTTACTTTTGTGAAATGGAATGGAAGAGAATGATATAGGTAAACTGGAGAAGGCTTCATGAGAGAAAAGTGAATTTGGAGCCAAATTCTTATCCTAGTATTCTTTCCTCGGTTCTTCCTGAGTTATCCAAGCCTGTCACCACTACCACTAACAACTCTGCTGAAATCGTTGTCTCGGCGGTCACCTATTATTCTGTGCCCAGTTCCTAAATGGAGCAGCAGGAAGGCTACACACGAAGAGTAATTAAAGATAAGTAAATAACTGAAAAGGAGTGATGCCACTGGCTGAGCTTAAAAGGACAGGAGACAGAAGGGATTTGGGGATAACCTAAAAGAGGAAGAATAAAATAAATTAGCTTTGGAAATTACATCTTGGGAGGTGGGACACACACACACACTGTAAGGTATAGTTCAGGCTGAGGCAGAAGAGGAGAGACGACCTCAACAGAGGTAGGATACCTTTATTTGGCAAGGAGGGGCAACAGTTGGCCAAAGACCAGACTGAGCACAAGAGGGATCAGGGAAGCTTCATATTTAAAGGGAGGTTTGTGGAAGCAATAAGGGAAACGTTAGTCAGGTGGGATGTTTTGGGTATTCTTTAGTTGAGATGGCATTTGTAGTTGGGCAAGGGGTGATAAGTCCCTGGCAGATGTAGGGGGTGGAAGGTTTCTGGACAGGGAGTGATAAGTCCCAGGTAGATACAACCCGCCTGGAGCATCAGGGGGGGACCTAAAGTTTGGTTCAGCAAGGGCCTTTGAGACTGTTGTTTTCTTTTCTAGGCCCAAAGACTTCTTCACACACAAACACAGTCTAGCAGACAACTAGAAATGAAGATAAAGTTAGTGGTAGAGACCGGATCTAAGAATCATCCTCATAGATGTGAAAGTTTCTAAACAGGACCAAAGAACAAACCTTGAGAAGTATGGAGTAGGTGGATAAAAGCAAAAATAAAAACTAGTGATGGAGTAGGCAGAGAGGTAGATGAAAAAGTCCATAGAAGAGGGTTGTTTAAGTAGAAAAGACTGAAATTTGGGATTTAGAAATTATGGCTGATCTTCTACATGTTTTCAGCACAGTGGCAGACCCTTAGGGCAAACTGCAATAACAGAAGTATATCAAGAAAAGAGGAAAATGTACCTTGACTTAAAGAAAAACAGGGTGAAAGAAAGGGGAAGTTTTATGTTGGTTTTGTTTTCAAGAAGGAGAGACTATGTTGTATTTTAAGAATAAGCCAGAAGAGTGAGCAAGATTCAAGAAATAGAGAGCAGTGAAAGCCTGGACATAGAAGAAAAGGTAAATTTTGTGTTCTGGAACTTAAATTGGAAGACCAGACATGAAGGAGTGAGGAGTTGCAGAAGCTGAGTCAGATAACTTTAGCCCACCAGATTGATGGAGAAATTAAATTATTTATTATTATTATTATTTTCGTATTTATATGTTTACTTATTCGCTGTGCTGGGTCTTAGTTGAGGCATGCAGGATCTGTTAGCTGAGGAACATGAACTGCCAGTTGTGGCATGTGGGATATAGTTGCCCGATCAGGGACTGAACCTGCCCCTCTACACTGGGAGCACGGAGTCCTAGACACTGGACCACCAGGGAAGTCCCAAGCAGAGTGATTCTGAGGCCTGGAGACTTTGTAAATAAGTTTGGAAGCTGTTGGAATTACCCATAAGCCTAAGGAAGAGTATGGAAAGTGCCAAATGAATGGCACAAGTGAAATACTACTGAAAAGTCTTCCTTTCAACTAGAATGGGAAGGTATCTAATATGGACCTTAAAAAAAAAAAAATCAAAAAACAGGTAGGTGAAAGGGTAGGGAGAGGCCCTTGGAGCAGGAAGGCACAATGTTTATTGTGGACACTGGAAGGAGATCCTGCAGGCTGAGCAGAGGGACAGACGAGTATTGAGAAACAGACCAGAAAGGTAAATTGTAGGGTAAATTATTCAAGGCCTTGCTTCCCTCATAGCTCAGTTGGTAAAGAATCTGCCTGCAATGCAGGAGACCCCAGTTTGATTCCTGGGCCAGGAAGATCTACTGGAGAAGGGAACGGCGACCCACTCCAGTATTCCTGGGTTTCCCTGCTGGGTCAGCTGGTAAAGAATCCACCTGCAATGCAGGAGATCTGGGTTTGATCCTTGGGTTGGGAAGATCCCCCAGGAGAAGGGAAAGGCTACCACTCCAGTATTCTGGCCTGGAGAATTAGTCCATGGGGTCCCAAAGAGTAGGACACAGCTGAGCAACTTTCACTTTCACTTTCTTTATGAATATCAAGGTAAGGAATGTGGGCTTTATTGATAGATCTCGGAGAGCTACTGTAGAATTTTGAACAAGAAAGTGAAGGTGTACTTCAGAAGGTGAACCTAGGTTGGGATGATGAATGCAATGGCAAGTCTTGATTGAGGTGGTAAGCCCTGCACTAGAGTAGAGACCAAGGGAGGAATGTCCTTTTAGCACATTACTCATCATTTCTTTACAACTTTCATTACAAATATTTTGCTCTTCAACAGCAGTAACAACATGTAATTGCACTCATGCTTAGGGCTTTTCCTGGTTGAGTAAAATTTCTATTATGGGTGTTGTTAGGGAAGATAAGAAATGGTCACTTCATATACTCACTTGATACACTCTTGCAATCTTGGGGCTCAGGATTGCCAAGAGTCCCCCAGAGATATTTCACTTCTTCTGACCCACATCTTCCACTCTGTCCACAGAGATTTTATGAGCGGACATCACTGAGGCAGAGCATGAGTCAGGAGTCAAGAAACCTGTATTCTAATTTTGAGTCTGAAAAAGCTATGTTGCTGCTGCTAAGTCACTTCAGTCGTGTCCGACTCTGTGTGACCCCATAGACGGCAGCCCACCAGGCTCCGCCATCCCTGGGATTCTCCAGGCAAGAACAGTGGAGTGGGTTGCCATTTCCTTCTCCAATGTATGAAAGTGAAAAGTGAAAGAAAGTCGCTCAGTCATGTCTGACTCTTAGCGACCCCGTGGACTGCAGCCTACCAGGCTCCTCCGTCCATGGGATTTTCCAGCAAGAGTACTATAATCCTAGCCAAATTTCCTAAATCTGGAGCTCAGTTTCTTCTGAGAAATTAAGATAATTCTAAAATTCCTTAATTATATTGTTTCTTTTGTGCTCCTTGGAAGGAAAAAGTCATGTTGGTCTTGCAGCTCCTCCTTTTATTATCAGCTGGAAACATGAATATGTGTAACAATATCTGATATATGACAAGGTAACTGTTTGGGACAAAGAATTCCAAGCAACATTTTGGATCTAATCAGAGTCACTTCCTGATAAGGGAAAGACTTCTCTCCCAGCTTGTGACGTGACCCCTTAACCTCAAACCCTTTCATCAGTCCCAGCTTCCAATGCTCTGAGCAATGAAATTCCAGTATGTTCAGTCTCCAGCATAGGTTCAAAACATGAGTATCATTTAAAAGAAAAATAGAGCAAGAAAGCTACATACTTGCAATTCCAATGGAAACTAAATGGGACAGATTCCTTCTGCATACTTTTTACTTTTTTTTTTTTTCTGAGCTGGTAAATCGCCATTCTGAGGAGAGAACCAGCTTTCTTCCATACACCCAAACAACAGCTGATTCCACCTCCCACCCTCCTTTCCTTTCCTCATCAGTGAAGGAAGCAGAAGCTAGACAGCTTAAACCTATACACACTTTCCCGAAGCCCCACTTTCTCTCACAGTCCATTGTGGCAAAGAGTTTCAGCAGAGTCTCACGTTAATTTACTTAGGCTCTTTATCTGAATGATTTTCAAAGTATATGTCTTAAATACAGAGGCGAGATGACACACGGACAGAGCACTAGACTCGAAAACAAAACACCTGAGGCAGCAGCCACAGAGAAATGTAACTGAGATCTCCCTTTAAGAAAAACATGCCATTCAACTGCCAGAGTGCTGTTAGCCGTCAGCCTTCAGTGACGTAATCTTAGGAGCTATCACCTTCCCCGGTGGCTTAGACAGTAAAGAATCCGCCTGCAGTGCAGGAGACCTGGGTTCAGTCCCTGGGTCGGAAAGAACCCCTAGAGAAGGAAATGGCAACCCACTCCAGTATTCTTGCCTGGAAAATTACATGGACAGAGGAGAGTGGTGGGCTACAGCCCATGAGGTCGCAAAGAGTCGGGCACAACTGAGCGACTGCACTCGCAGTGTTAGAGCTGGGGCCCCACTCCCCCTGAGCAGCTCTCAGCCTATGATTAGGCACTGTGTGTGCACTAGGGCTTGGCCAGTTCTGCTCACTGTTCTCTGCTCACTGTTCTCTGCTCACTGCTCATTTCTGCTCAGCGTTCTGTTAAGCCTTTCTCTTAGCCCATTGGGTCAACTGCAACTTTGGAGGCTCTATCTGCATCATGGTTTGAGATTCTCTTTGCCCGATTTTCCTTCCTACTTCCTTTTCTTTCAGTTATCAAATCTGTATCACCATCCGAAAACTTAACTTACCCATTCGTGTTTCATTCCCCTATATCTTTGTGCCTTTGTGCAAAGTCACTTCTTTTCGCAGCTATTTGTAAGGCTTCCTCAGACAGCCATTTTGCTTTTTTGCATTTCTTTTCCTTGGGGATGAATAGCTGTGAAAAGAGAAGAAGCAAAAAGCAAAGGAGACGAGGAAAGATATACCCATCTGAATGCAGAGTTCCAAAGAATAGCAAGGAGAGATAAGAAAGCCTTCCTCAGTAATCAGGGCAAAGAAATAGAGGAAAACAACAGAATGGGAAAGACTAGAGATCTCATCAAGGAAATTTGAGATACCAAGGGAACATTTCATGCAAAGATGGGCACAATAAAGGACAGAAAAGCAAGGACCTAACAGAAGCAGACGATATTAAGAAGAGGTGGCAAGAATACACAGAAGTATACAAAAAAGGTTTTAATAATTCAGATAACCACAGATAACTGGTGGACAGGGAGGTCTAGTGTGCAGCAGTCCATGGGATCACAAAGAGTCACATACGATTGAGCAACTGAACTGTGAGGCAAGGACTGACTGATTTATTTGGCCACCCACAGAATGTGGAATCTAGTTCCCTGACCAGGGATCAAACCTGTACCCCTTGCATTAGAAATGAGGAGTCTTAACCCTTGGACTACCAGGGAAGTGCCCAGGAGGGGTTCTTTTTGCCAGCCAGGTGGTGAATAATATAGTTCCCAAACTCCATCTTGTCTGCTTTCTCAGACCTGTCCTGGAACCAAGTGAGTCAGTTCAGGTGGTCTGGTAAGCAGATGCTGAGACAAATTTAGGAGTGCACGAGATTTATTGGGTAGTTTCCCAGGTGGTGCTAGTGGTAAAGAACCCGCCTGCCAATGCAGGAGATGTAAGAGACGTGGGTTCGATCCCTGGGTCAGGAAGATCGCCTGAAGGAGGGCACAGCAACCCACTCCGGTGTTCTTGCTTGGAGAATCCCATGGACAGAGGAGCCTGGTGGACTACAGTCCAGAGACTTGCAAACAGCTTGACATGTTGAAGTGACTTTGAAGTTCAGTTCTGTTTAGTCGCTCAGTCGAGTCTGACTCTTTGTAATCCCATGGACTGCTGCACACCAGACCGCCCTGTCCACCACCAACTCCCAGAGCTTACTCAAACTCATGTCCATCAAGTCAGTGATGCCATCCAACCATCTCATCCTCTGTCATCCCCTTCTCCTCCTGCCCTCAGTCTTTCCCAGCATCAGGGTCTTTTCAAGCGAGTCAGTTCTTTGCATCAGGTAGCCAAAGTATTGGAGTTTCAGCTTCAACATCAATCCTTCCAAATATTCAGGACTGATTTCCTTTAGGATGGACTGGTTGGATCTCCTTGCAGTCCAAGGGACTTTCAAGAGTCTTCTCCAACACCACAGTTCAAAAGCATCAACTGTTTGGCACACAGCTTTCTTTATAGTCCAACTCTCACATCCATACATCACTATTGGAAAAACCATAGCTTTGACTAAATGGATCTTTGTTGGCAAAGTAATGTCTCTGCTTTTTAGTACGCTGTCTATGTTGGTTACAGCTTTTCTTCCAAGGAGTAAGCAGCTTCTAATTTCATGGCTGCAATCACCATCTGCAGTGATTTTGGAGCCCAAGAAAATAAAGTCTGTCACTGTTTCCACTGTTTGCCCATCTATTTGCCATGAAGTGATGAGACCGGATGCCATGATCTTAGTTTTCTGAATGTTGAGTTTTAAGCCAACTTTTTCACTCTCCTCTTTCACTTTCATCGAGAGGCTCTTTAGTTCTTCTTTGCTTTCTGCCATAAGCGTGGCATCATTTGCATATCTGAGGTTACTGATATTTCTCCTGGCAATCTGCATTCCAGCTTGTGTTTCATCCAGTCCAGCGTTTCTCATGGTGTACTCTGCATATAAGATAAATAAGCAGGGTAACAATAGACAGCCTTGACATACTCCTTTCCCTATTTTGAACCAATCTGTTGTTCCAAGTTCAGTTCTAACTGTTGCTTCTTGACCTGTGTACAGATTTCTCAAGAGGCAGGTCAGGTGGTCTGGTATTCCCATCTCTTGAGTAATTTTCCACAGTTTGTTGTGATCCACACAGTCAAAGGCTTTGGCATAGTCAATAAAGCAGAAATAGATGTTTTTCTGGAATTCTCTTGCATTTTTGATGATCCAGCGGATGTTGGCAATTTGATCTCTGATTCCTCTGACTTTTCTAAATCCAGCTTGAATATCTGGAAGTTCACGGTTCATGTACTATTGAAGCCTGGCTTGGAGAATTTTGAGCATTACTTTACTAACGTAAAGTAGTAAGTTGAGATGAGTGCAATTGTGTGGTAGTTTGAGCATTCTTCGTGATGGGAATGAAAACTGACATTTTCTGGTCCTGTGGCCACTGCTGAGTTTTCCAAATGTGCTGACATATTGAGTGCAGCACTTTCACAGCATCATCTTTTAGGATTTGAGATAGCTCAACTGGAATTCCATCACCTCCACTAGCTTTGTTCGTAGTGATGCTTCCTAAGGCCCACTAGACTTCACATTCTGGGATGTCTGACTCTAGGTGAATGATCATACCATCGTGATTATATGGGTTGTGAAGATCTCTTTCATATAGTTCTTCTGTGTATTCTTGCCACCTCTTCTTAATATCTTCTGCTTCTGTTAGGTCCTTACGATTTCTGTCCTTTATTGTGCCCATCTTTGCATGAAATGTTCCCTTGGTATCTCTAATTTTCTTGAAGAGATCTCTAGTCTTTCCCATTCTATTGTTTTCCTCTATTTCTTTGCCCTGATCACTGAGGAAGGCTTTCTTATCTCTCCTTGCTATTCTTTTGGAACTCTGCATTCAGATGGGTTTATCTTTCCTTTTCTCCTTTGCCTTTGGCTTCTCTTCTTTTCACAGCTATTTGTAAGGCCTCCTCAGACAACCATTTTGCCATTTTGCCTCACTGAACCTTAAAAAAAGAACCCCTCCTGGATAGTTTGTGGGGGTACAGATAGATAGTCTCTGAGACAAGAAGGCGATCCAATTGCTAAAACTTTCACTGATGGTGAAGCAGGAAAATATTCCTATGGTGCAACAATTCGGACATATGTGGTAGGCGGAGGGATAGCAGTGAATCCAAGGACAATGGAATGGGCTGACTGTTATTAAGTAGTGTTGAGCCCTGCCAAAAGATAATGAAAAGCTGAGAGCAGTTACCAAACATTGAAAATTGACTGTGAAGGCCAGAGAGCCTCTTTGATGGGTTACAAAGAGGCCCTTATCTATTGCAGTGGGGGAGGAAAGAAAAAAGAAAAAATGCTGAAGACCAAACTCAGGACTTGAGAGTTCTGGGAGGCAGATCTGTACTCAAGGTCAGGATCCTAGTTAGGAAAACCCAGGACCCTGACACACTGAATGGAGGTATCTAGGGGGTTCCCTCAAAGATTTTTGACTCCCTACAAGCTTCTGAACTCCTCAGTGCCTTAAGAGGGGGCCCACCCTTTCCTATTAGGACCTAGCATTCCCTCCATGTGGAAAGATACTGCAGAGGCCTCCCGCCACCTCCACCCCCATGCCCTCAGAATTTGTCTCCACCTCCTCTCTTGACTGCCAGGATCTTATTAGGGTTAAGTTACATCATAGTCCAGTGGGAACATACTGGTCCTGATGAGGGAAAAAAAGGACACACCCCCAAAGTAGCTGTGACAACTGACCAATATGAACTGTGAGAGTTGGGAAATATCTATAGAATTGGATTTTTGATGGTGCTTAATCAAGGGGCTGCAATACAAGACTGGGTAAAGAAGAGCTTATTGACTGGGACCACCCTGCCCCTCTCCTGCGATAGAATTTAACTTCCTCTTAAGGACCTGCCTCAGTGGCTCCTAGGAACATGGAGGATGTGATAACCTTTGCTGAGTGAAGTTCAGTTGCCTGGATTGCCACAGCAATTGGGGGAAGAAAGGATTAAATGGCTCAGTGAAATGATCATGCCAGAGTCAATGACAAGAGGCCAAAAACCCTACCAAAGGATGTTCCATGGAAGGTCTACGTGGATGCTAATTCACTTCAGTCATGTCAGACTCTTTGTGACCCCATGGACTGTAGCCCACCAGGTTCCTCTGTCCATGGGATTCTCCAGGCATGAATACTGGAGTGGGCTAGAACAGTCCCTTTACCAGTGCCATCAGGAATGTGCTGGTGAGAGGAGTCACGCATTACTAAGAAGCTCGGTGTTGGTTTTTTGTTAGGTAGGTAGAATAGGGAAAAGGAGTCCAAAATGGCGGTGGCTAAAAGACAAGGAAGGGAAAAGCCCAAGAAAATAGAACAAAAGAAGGTCCAAAGGCCAGAGTGAAGACTTCAGGTAGAACGAACAGCGCTCCTGGCTAAGCCCAATTTGCATAGGGCAGGCCCAGGCGGAGGCAAAAACATATAAAAGGAGGAGCCAAAGCGCGCTCTCTCTCTGTTTCTCTCCCGCGTGCGTGTGCTTTCTCTCTCTCTCTTCCTCTCCTGCATGCGTGCGCTCTTTCTCTCTCTCTCCCCCTCTCCCACGTGCTTCTCCACTCTCTTCTCTTCAAGTCTTTGGGTTGGCATGCCCTCACGCTTCAAGGATGGATTCTCCTGCTATCTTCTAAATAAAATAGAGCTGTAACAGTGATTTGCCTAAGAGCTATAACACGGTTTGTCCAAGACCCAAGAGCTGTGACGCACCGAGGTCTTTAATGTCCATCGCTCCAAACCTTTGTTGTGAAGAGACAAAGAACCGAGGAACATACACTCACGTGACAGTTTTCTTCTGCAAACCAGAGCTAGCAAGAGAAGATGCTGTCACAGTCTGGCTCTCCAACAACAACAGGGATAATGGGGTCCCAAAGCAATAGAGGCCAAGTGGCAACATTTAACTGCCAGTAGGCTGGGGGTTATAATGATCCTAATGACTAGCAAGGTCATAGTGACAGCCCAGGAGCTTGACACAAGGAGTTGTGTAGATGGCTAATAGAACATGGCATCCCTAGGGGCAGTCAAAACAAGGGTATTACTGAATATATGTAATCAAAAGAAAGCAAACATAGATGAGCAGAAACTCAAGATGGAGGTCCCAGTAAATAAAAAGAAATGATGATCTCTTATCTAGTTCCCCAGCCTTAGTCAGTTTCCAGACCCAGAATTCACTGATTAAAGAGATGTCCATGTCTCCAAGACTGGCAACACCACAGTACGTATATATTGTAGTGATTCCCCAGTCTTTCCAGAAAGGGACTTATGACTATTTACTCAGGTGACTGTAAAGATCGGAAAGAACCCCCTGGTATATTGAGGACTGTGGGACACAGAATCTCAGTTGACATTGACCCCTGGAGACCCAAAGCATCATCCTTACCCCACTGCTGGGGTGGGACCCTGTGTGAGTCAGGTGGTAAGTAGAGTCCCAGTCAAAGTCCAGGGTCCTGTGGATCCACTCTGTCTAGTCAGAAGCAATGTGGACTGTGTGGACATCCTGCGGAGCACCCTTTGGTCTACTGCATTGATGACATCACGCCAATCGGTCAGGATGAGCAAGAAGAGCTGGCACAGCTCTAACAGCCTCGGGAAGACACATGCATGCCACAGCGTGGAAGATAATCCCTACAGAAATGCAGGGGCCTACTGCATCAGTCAAGTTCTTAAGATTCCAGTGTTGGAGAGACATGCCAGGACATCCCTTCCAAAGGAAAAGACATACTGCTTCATCTTCCATGCCTTATCGCAAAGAAGGGATCAGAGACCTGGGAGGCCTCTTCAGCTTGTGAAGACAATGCTTTCCACACTAGGAATAGTGCTCTGGCCCACATACTGGGTGACAAAAAACTGCCAGCTCTGAATGGGGCCCAGAGCAGGAAAGGAGTAGCCCCAAAATCTTAGTTCACACTGTTACAATAAAATGCCACATATCAGGTAGCTAATAAACAACATTTATTTCTCATGATTCAGAAGTCTGGGAAACCCAGGATCTCAGTATTTGGTAAGGGCTTCCTGATTCTTAGATGTCTGTCTTTTCACTGTGTGCTCACATAGAAGCAAGGAGGTGTCTCTCTTGGACTTCTTTAATAAGGACACTTAATACCATGCATGAGGGCTCTACCCTCCTGACCTACTCACCTCCCAAAGACCCCTCCTCCTAACACCATCATACCGGGCATGAGGATTTCAACCTATGAATTTTGGAGGGACTAAAACATTCAGACAACAGCACCCAATCACCATCACTCTCAGTGACTCACTGGGGACTTTGCACTGACTGTTTCTGCAACTCTGGGCTCTGCAGGGTTTGCGGTTCTAATCCCCAGAGGGTTATATTTTTCCCAGAAGGGTAACATTGAGTTTCATGCTATGGCTGCCACCTGGTCACTTTGGATTCCTTGTACACAGGGAGCAGCAAGCAAGAAGAGAAATGACCATGTTGTCTGGGGGTCATTGGCCCTGATTAGGGAAGAGGTAACCTGCTACTACCCAGTTTGGGCAGGGAGGAATATGTGCAGTGACCCACCCGGGCACATCTTGCCTAGTTTTGACCCTGAATGGACAAATGTAGCAATTTTGACCTGAAAAGGTACCTCACACCCCTCAGGGGCTGGGGTTTGGGCTGCGCCACTGGGTAAGCCACTGAGACCAGTAGAGGTAATGGCTGAGAGCAAAGGGGATTTGGAGCGGAGGAAGGAAACAGTGAGCACAAGTTGCAGCCCTGAGACCAGCTGCAGCGATGGGACCGCACGTTACTGCACTAACCTCCCTTGTCCAAGTCTCTCCTGAGGAGGAGAGGTCCAGGGAACACTTAATATGTAGGGAGAAGTGAATCCTCATGACATAAGGAGTGGACTGTCGTAGCCCTGGAGGTGACCCACGTGGATTCCCTTCAGGAAAGTACTTGTGTTCACCTGCCAGAATGCAATGACCTCACAGCTTCCAGCTGCAGCAGCTTCAGGATTCATTATTATATTCAGGTTGAGACCAGATTCTTCCCAGGCAGCCCCCAGGAATGACTGAGCCCAATGTGGGTACCAGGACTGGCCATTTCTGCTCCATGTTGCTCAGTTGCTCAGTCATGTCCGCATCTTTGCACCCCCATGGACTCCAGCACGCCAGGCTTCCCTGTCCTTCACCATCTCCTGGAGCTTGCTCAAACTCGTGTCCATTGAGTCAGTAATGCCATCCAACCATCTCATCCTGTTATCCCCTTCTTCTCCTGCCTTCAATTTTTCCCAGCATCAGGGTGTTTTCCAGTGAGTCAGCTCTTCACATCAGTTGGCCAAGGTATTAGAGCTTTAGCTTCATGGAGCTTCTGCACCATAGACTCCTCTCACTGGCCATCTTTGTCCCAGACCTCCCTGCTGGGCCTGCTGAGATTGTCAGAGCTGCACCATGATTTGGGATTCTCCTCGCCCAATCCTGCTTCCTCGCTCTGTATCTTTCTCAGGTATCATCCCCAATAAACTTCTTCTATGGTTAACTTTGTCTTAGCATCTGTTTCCCAAAAGACCCAAACCAATACACACAGGCAGTAAAATATATTAACAAGGAAAAATTAAAACTACGTATGTATATATCACATACTATAATTACAAAGATTTTTTACATTTACATAGATAAAACCTGGAAGAAAACAGAAAAATAAAACTGATTGATCTATTAGAATAATAGGATTGCAAATGAATTTTTAACAACCTGTCCTTTACTGTTAACATTGTTTATAGATTACACAAAAATAAGGAGAAAATAAGAATGTTGGTTCTGAGTCTACTTTCTGCCTCTTAAAACCTATGGGAATTTGGACAACTGAGTTTTAATTTCCCTGTCTGTAACATAAGAATAATTGTGAAAATAAAATGAGTTTAGGATTATGAACACACTTGGCTATTATACACCACCATGAAGTTTGCAAAGTATTGTTTGTATTGTTGGCTGGGATCTCATATATGAGGAAGTTGGTCAACCCATAAATGTTTGTTAAGAGTCTGTTATGCATCAGGTATCATTTATGTTAGTTTTCCGTGGGTGCTGTAACAAATTAGCACAAATTTAACAGTTTAAAACAAACAAATTTATCATCTTACAGTTCTAGAGATTAGAAATCCTAAAATCATGTTGTCACAGGACTGTACTCCTTCTAAAGGCTAGTAGAGAATCTATTTCCCTGTCTTTTCCAGCGTCTAGGAGCTGTCTACACTCTTTAGCTCGTGGCCCCTTCCTCCCTCTTCAAAGCCAGCAGCACAGCACCTGCCAGCCCCTCTCCCACTTTTGATTAGCTGCTTCTGTTGTCTTATCTCCTCTGACACTGATCCTCTTTCCCTCTTATAAAGACCCTTGTGATTACATTGGATCCACTTGGAAAATGCAGGATATAATCCCTACTTTTAACTCCCCATCCTTAACTTAAATCTGCAAAGTCCCTTTAATGACCTGAGGTAGCATACTCAGGAGGTCCTAGAATTTGGATGTGGCCGTCTTTTGTTTGTTGTTCAGTCACTAAGTTTGCATCAAACTCTTTTGCGACCCTTGGACTGCAGATATACAGTACTGAACAAGACAGGCGAGGAAAGAACCCTGCCCATCACTCCCCCTGGGACTTGCGTGTGTGTGTGTGTGCACGCGTGCTCAGTCATGGTTGACTCTTTTCAACCCCACGGACTGTAGCCCACCAGGTTCCTCTGTCCATGGGATTTTCCAGGCAAGAATACTGGAGTGGGTTGCCATTTCCTTTTCTAGGGGATCTTCCCTGCACTCGGGAGAGTGCATGCTTTCCTCTGTTCAGTCTTGCCACAACAAAGATTTGAAACGAAGGACCAGGGTTACAGCTCAGAGTTTTATTTGGCAAACAAAGGATAATACACCCCGGAGGCATGAGGGCAGGCCAACCCTGGAAGGAAAGGCCTCAGCCTGTCTTGGCTCCCTCTTTTTATACCTTTTGTCTCCACCCCCTGAGCCTGCCCTTTGCAAATTAAGACTAGCGTAACACCTATCAATGATCAGGAAGAGGGAGTGTTTATTTCACCTGAGGTTCCCATTCTGGGTCCATAAATTTTTCCTTTGCTCCCTTTTCAAGGACTTTTTCCTCTTTTTGTCTTTTGTGTGTATGTGTGTGTGTGTGTGTTAGTCGCTCAGTTGTGCCCGACTCTTTGCGACCCCATGGACTGCAATCCACCAGGTTCCTCTGTCCATGAGATTTTCCAGGCCAGAATACTGGAGTGGGTTGCCATTTCCTTCTCCAGGGGATCTTCCCAACCCAGGGATCGAACCCGGGTCTCCTGCATTGCAGGCAGATTCTTTACCACTGAGCCACAAGGGAAGCCCATTTTGTCTTTCAGCCACCACCATTTTGGACTCCTTTTTCCTATTCTAACAACCTAACATTCCCAACCAGGGATCAAACCTGCATCTCCTGCATTGTCAGGCAAGTTCTTTACCACTGAGCCACAAGGGAAGCCCATTTTGGGGAAGCCATTACACTACCTGATTGTGGCAATACAATGTCGAAAACAGGAGGTAAGATCCCTGCTCCCATGGAGATTCTCTTCCAGTGTAGGAGAGACAGAAAATAAACAGATAAAGTAATTGATGAAACACTGGTAAGTGCTATGAAGACAATTTTTAAAGGGCATCATGATGGTGACAAGTTTTGGGGACTGATCTGACCAAAAGCAGGAACTGGCTTTGGAGGCACAGCCTGAAGGATTAGACAGCAATTACTAGCACACTTGGCTCTTTTCCCTCTAGTCCTTTGGAGATTTTTGGTGAATTGGGGGGCCTGTTAGTTCAGGAAGTGAGTTGATGTTTAACCTTCCTCACTTATGAACGAGCTTTATTAAGCAGACCAGTTCCAACTCACAAAGTAAATATTGATTTGTTACCCTCACCCCAGGGATTTTTATTCTCTAGGCTTTCTGAATTTCAAGTCGAGATCAAGAACCAAGCCTGCCTCTTTAGGGATAAGAACAGCACCCAGCACTATTTCAGGCATATTATCTGGCATAAAAACCCTAAGACTGCCAGGTGATGGCAGAGACCACAGTGGGAGTAATTTCAGCCTTACTCGATTAAATTTAATTCCTTTGGAAATGATTTACAAAACCTCTTCAGAAAAGTTTAAAGTAAACTGGCCTCAGCCAGGATTTGGTTCACCGCTGAGGCCCCAGATCCATCTATGTGGTGAGTCGTACCGGTGTCTCTCGAGTTCTGTAGTGTATCAGGAGGATGCAGAAATGTGACCCTTGGCAGCAGCAGAATGGCAGAGCAACAGGCCTTCCTAGGAAAAAGCCATCTTTCTCTCCAGGCTGTGGAAGAGAGGGTCTTCTATAGATTGAAGATAATAAGGAGAGCATGACCTCAAGAAGAATTACAAACAGTTTACAAAAAGAACACAACACTCTCACCCCCAGCTAACCAAAAACTTTCTTTCTCCTTTTCAGTCTTCCCCCTGAGAGAAGGAATTCCTTAGTTTATCCTGGGATGTGGCTGGAAATCTTACAGTGTTCTCTTTGTATCTTGTCTCCCTAGATTGATCTTTATTTTCCCCTCAAATAATTTATTTCAAAATGACTTTCTCTTGGATTGGAAAGATAAATTAGATGAATTTATATATGCAAGTAAATATATATATATATGTATGTATATATGTGTGTGTTAGTCGCTCAGTCGTGTCTGACTCTTTGTGACCCCAGGAATTGTAGCCTGCCAGGCTCCTTGGTCCATGGGATTCTCCAGGCAAGAATACAGGAGTGGGTTGCCATTCCCTTCTCCAGGGGATCTTCCTGACCCAGGGATCAAACCTGGGTCTCCTACACTGCATGCAGATTCTTTACCATCTGAGCCACCAGGGAAGCCCTGTGTATGTATTTGTGTATATATATGTTATATATAATCCAAACTCTGTGATTGAAATAATTTTACATGTAAGATTCTGTTTTCCTTTTTCTAAACAGCTTGATTGAGGTATAATTGACACACAGTGAACTGAACTGCGCACATATAAATATACAATTTGACTATATATATACACACACACACACACACACACGTCTGTGAAATCCTCATAATCAAGAAGGTGAGAGGGTGAATGTACCCATCCACCAAAAACTGGGCTGTGGGATAGGGTGGAGGTAGCTATGTTCTCCCTAGATTTTAAACTCTTGTTATCAATTTGTGCTCTTGAGTAATGAGACAAGATGAATCATTCATAAAAATTTTTTTCCATAGAAGCAGGCAGACAAAAACAACTTCCCACCCACTTGGCAGACGGTCAGTAGTTCATTAACCTAAATCATGTCACTGCACTGTCAGCCCCCTTTCTTCACTGTGCAGGGTACTCGGCTGGAATGCAAGGGCTGGGAAGAGTGCCCAGCTGGTGTCCCAGGCCAGTTCTTGGCTTCCCTGCATGGGAGCAGGAAGGGATTTTTGCCCTCAGTGCCCTGCCAGATCTGCTCTCCTGCAGTCCATCATCATCGGGTACCTTATTATTCAGTTTAGGGCCTCAGGTATAAGTTCCTTCTTCCCCTCTGGCTCTTCAGTTTTCCTCATGGTCTCAGAGGAAGAGATATTTATCTATCGTTCATTCTAAAACCAGCCTCTCCTCTTAGTGTCTAGACTTAATAATTTCTGTTCCTTTCCACCATTCAGCAATATTTATTGAAAACCCATTAGGTACCAGACACTGTTTTAGGCTTCTGGAATATTAAAGAAGTCAAACCAGACAGAAACCCCTGCCTTTCATGAGTTGACGTCTTAAGTGAAGTAGGACAACTGAAAGCTAGAATCTTATTTCCACTAACCTCCCTTTCTTCTCTATCATCTTCAATAATTCGTCCCTGTGATACCTTCCTTATGATCTGAAGATGTATAGGAGAAATTTAGCCCCATTCTTTTGCAGATTGAAGCTGCTGTCTTCTTTCTTTCCTTTCTGTTTACTATGTCTGAGTCAAGCACTTTATTTTATGCGAGGGTTCCAAGTCCTCTCATCCCTCCTCTGCAGGTGAGTTCAGAAACTGAAGACTTTTCTTAGTCCTCCCTACACTGAATGGCTTCCTAGTGTTCCATATTCCTTCCTCCTTGGGTTCCTACACCAACGGTCTGTCCGTAATCTACGACTCCAGCTCCTCCCCTGCCTCCTACGTGGGAGTGTCTTCCCCATCCCCTGACTGTGGGCAAGGTCTTTTCCTCTGCCCCCACTCTTCTCTCTCACTCTCATGCTTCCTACTGACACCTCCAAAAGTAGACAACATGTCTCCAAGCTCTCTTTTAAACACTGACCTCTCATCAGCGTACGAAATCTGTATTTCTAAATTGCTCCAGGATGTCTGCACTTGTGCATCTCACCTTTACTTAGGACACATACAAACCAGGTGCGCTAAATTCCCCAGTAACCGGTTCTCCTTCCCAACCTCCCTGACTCTGCTAATTATAGTGGAGAAGGCAATGGCACCCCACTCCAGTATTCTTGCCTGGAAAATCCCATGGACGGAGGCTGCAGTCCATGGGGGTCACGAAGAGTCGGACACGACTGAGTGACTTCACTTTCACTGTTCACTTTCATGCATTGGAGAAGGAAATGGCAACCCACTCCAGTGTCCTTGCCTGGAGAGTCCCAGGGACCGGGGAGCCTGGTGGGCTGCCATCTATGGGGTTGCACAGAGTCGGACATGACTGAAGCGACTTAGCAGCAGCAGCAGTAGCAGCTAATTATAGTCCTCCTTCTCTCCGGTATCAGGAGCAACTCCAGGCTTAGAATTGTACCAGAGACTAGCTGCTAAGAAAACTAGCCAGCTACCCTGATTCAGGGGATAAACAAACAAACAATTATATAAATAAATAAAGCAAATTTATGGGAAGATGTGGGGGTTAATCCTAATCTTAGGGAAAGGAGTCTAGGAAACAGTCTTTGATTTCAAAGGAAGACTTAATCAATACTAGGTTGAAGTCAGAGGACAAAGAAGGAATGTGCAGGGTACTGGAGCGAATGCAGAGGAAGCGGAGGGTGGCTGAGCGCCTCAGAAAAGGGGGATTTGAAGCAGGAAGAGAGGGAAGATAGGAATCTAGAGTCAGTTATTTGCTGATCCTCTATCCTGGGACGGCTAGCTCAGATAGGATTTTGCTCCCATGAGTGAATTGATGTGGAATGACAGTGACAAAAATCAGGAAACTCAATTGTCACAGCCAATAAGAAGCTAAAAAAGACATTACCAATGGTATCCTGGAATAGAAAAAAGATATGAGACTAAAAACCAAGGGAATCTGAAGAAAGTATGGACTTTGTCAATAGCAATGTGTCAATATTGGCTCATTGATTGCTATAAATACACCATGTTAATGTAATATGTTAATAATAGGGAAAATTGGGCATAGGGTATCTGAGAACCATCTCTTACTTACTATCTTTGCAACTTTTCTGTAAATCTAAAATTATTCCTAAATCATTTATTAAAAAATAAAAGCAGTAAACTCTAATGAACTCTTGATTTTGAAACTTCAGCTCCCTAAGCTCGTGGTGAAGGACCTATCACTGAGAGAACTCCTGTCGGAGAAACCTGGTAAAGACACTATTATTATTCCCCAAATCTAGAAACATTGCTGTTGTCTTTTGATGTCTTCCTTTCCCAGGCCCTTTACATCTGAGCTATCATCAAGTAATATTGATTAAGAAAGGTTTTTTTTTTTTGGTTATACCACTCAGCTGGCAGGATCTTAGCTCCCCCAGACTCCAGCAGTGAAAGCGCAGAGTCCTAATCAGTGGACCACCAGGGAATTCCCTGTTTGAAATTTAAAATATCTCTCATCCAGAAGTTTCGGTGTATAACACAAAAATCTTCATTTCTGTTTTGGAAAAAACAATGCTGCAAATAAAAGCAAAAGACTCATAAGTCAGGATTATTTATAATTATTATAACAAGCAAAGGGTTCATTTCTTTAATTTATACAAAGTACAAAGACAACCTAATAGGAAAATGAAGAAAGGATAGCAATAGGAGATGCAAAAACAGAGAAAAAATGATTAATAAACATGCGAAAAAATGTGCAGCTTCACACATGATTAAATACATGCAAATTAAAATAACTACAAAACACCTCTTTCGTTTGTCAGCTGCTCAGTCATGTTTCTTTGCAACCCCATGGACTGTAGCCAGCCAGGCTCCTCTGTTCATGGGATTCTCCAGGCAAGAATACTGGAGTGGGTTGCCATTTCCTTCTCCAGGGGATCTTCTCAACCCAGGGATTGAACCCGGGTCTCCTGCATTGCAGGCAGATTCTTTACCACTGAGCCACCAGGGAAGCTCAAAATACCTCTTCAGCTGATGAGATTGGCAATTTTTTTTTTCCATTATTATTTTTTTAGAACGGTATTGTTTGGTCAATAAGTTGTATCCAACTCTTTTGTGACTCCATGGACTGTAACCCAGCCGGCTTCTCTCTCCATGGGATTTCCCAGGCAAGAATACTGGAGTGGGTTGCCATTTCCTTCTCCAACGGATCTTCCATTCTTTACCACTGAGCCACCAGGAAAGCCCAGATTGACAAATTTTTTTAAGTTTGGAAATTTGTGAAGTTGGCAAGCTGTATTTAAGAACATAAATTCTCAAATGTTCTTGGTATGAGTGAGAACTGGTACAAACTTTTTAGAGAGCAACAAGGCAATAATGATCATTATTTGAAATACAAATATACTTCAATCTAGCAGCAATTCTACTGCTAGTTTAGTGTATGAATATAATTGGATGATATGCCGAAGCGTGTGTGTGTTTAACAAGGGTAGTTCTTTTGGCATAATTCCTAAAAGCAAAAATTCATAAACAAAGTATTGTCCAAAGTAACTGGAGACTTGAAAAATAAATCATGATACATCTACACCACAGATGTTAAAAGGATGAAAGTAGATTTATATATGTCTATATAAAAATACCACCGAAGATTGAGTTTTTAAAAAAGAAAACTATAAGAAGGAAAAAAGGGTATTTATAATATGATCTCATTCATGCAATTAAATATGCATACACAAACATAAAGACAAGACCAGCTACATAATTTGTAACCTAGTGCAAAGTGAAAATGACATGAGGCCTCTTGTTCAAAAGTTAAGAATTTCAAGGTGGGGGGAAGGGATAAATTAGGAGTATGGGATTAACAGATACACATTACTATATATAAAATAGATAAAAACAAGCAACAAGGGTTTACTGTATAGCACAGGGAACTATATTTTATATCTTATAATAACCTATAATGGAAAATAATCTGTTTTATATAAAATAAATATTTTATTAATTTTATTTTATATAAAATTATGTATAGTATATATATAACCAAATCAGTTTGCTGTATATTTGAAACTAACACAATATTGTAAATCAACAATAATTTTTGCTTTTAAGTTAGGAACTTCAGGACAATAACAGCAGCAGAGCATTAAACCAAGCTCAAGGCCCTTCCGAATACAATCTGTATGACTGGACAAGTCACATCAAGTCACATGGTTGAGAAACTGGTCCTCTCTCTACCTTTGGTTCATCCTCATGACTTGTAAGTTCTGTATTTGTCAATTTGCCTACTTACTAAAATTTATCTGTAATTCCCCAGTCAGTGCTCATAAGGTTTTCATGGTCATTCCCAGACAAGTCCAGAGCAACAACAAATCTGAGTCATGGGACAGCTGAGGCCCAACAGGGCAACACTCCGCCTCTTGTCTCAGCTCTTATCCTGCCAAGTGTCCTGTTCACGGTCTGTTCAGAGCTGTGTGGTTTTCAGGTTGGTTTTTGTTGGTGATTTCACTGTTCAGTGGCCCCCAACGGTAGTGCTTAAGCGCCTCCAGGTGCAAGAAGGCTGAGCTGTGCCCTACAGAGAAAACAGGTGTTAAATAAGCTTCCTTCAGGCAGGATTTAGAAGGCTGTTAGTCACGAGTTAACGAAACGATAGTTATTAAAGAAGGTGTCTTTCAACAGAAACACAAAACAAGGTTATGAATTTATTAGTTGAAAATGTTCTGATCAGAGGCTTGCAAGAACCTACCCTGTATTTCCCCCCAGGAGCAATGGTATTTGCTAATTCAGTGTTGGAAGCAACATTATAGAACGTAACCTCCTTGAAAAAAAGAGAGTCAACTGTTTATTGACAGCTATGTGCTTAAAACTCTTCTGAGATACACAAGAAACTGTTAAAAGTGGTTGCCTTTGTGAAGCTAGACTGGAGGTGAGGAAGAGAAGGGAGATTTTGTTTTTCATTTTACGCCTTTATGTACTATTCGATTTTTTTAACTCTAAGTATGCTGTCCTGTGCTGTGCTAAGTCTCTCAGTCATGTGTGAATCTCTGTGATCCCATGGACTGTAGCCCACCAGGCTCCTCTCCCCATGGGGATTCTCCAGGCAAGAATACTGGAGTGGGTTGCCATGCCCTCCTCCAGAAAACCTTCCCAACCCAGGGATCAAACCCAGGTCTCCTGCATTGCAGGCAGATTCTTTACCATCTGAGCCACCAGGGAAGCCCAAGAATACTGGAATGGGTAGCCTATCCCTTCTCCAAGGGAACTTGCCTACTCAGGAATTGAACCGGGGTCTCCTGCATTGCAGCCAGATTTTTTACCAGCTGAGCCACCAGGGAAGATCAACTTTAAGTATAACTTACCTTTATTTTTTTGAAAATAAATTAAAAACCATATATCTCAACCAACAAAGACTGACCGTATAGCACAGGAACTCCACTGAATATTCTATAATAACCTAAATGGGGAAAAAATTGAAAAGGAATAGACACATGTATATGTATAACTGAATCACTTTGATATACACCTGAAACTGCTGCTCCTGCTAAGTACCTTCAGTCGTGTCTGACCCTGTGCAACCCCATAGACAGCAGCCCACCAGGCTCTGCCATCCCTGGGATTCTCCAGGCAAGAACACTGGAGTGGGTTGCCATCTCCTTCTCCAGTGCATGAAAGTGAAAAGTGAAAGAAGTCGCTCAGTCGTGTCCAACTCTTTGCAACCCCATGGACTGCAGCCTACCAGGCTCCTCTGTCCGTGGGATTTTCCAGGCAAGAGTACTGGAGTGGGGTGCCATTGCCTTCTCCACACCTGAAACTAACACATTGTTAGTCAACTATGCTTCAATATAAAATAAAAATTAAAAGAATAAATAAAACCATATATCTCAAAATTTCCCCTCATCTCCTCCATGTCTAATGCAATATTAAATTAGGTTCTCACTGCCTCAAGCCAGAATTTTTGTAACTGCCTCCTAATTGTTCTTCCTTCTAATTTTCTCTTCTCCAATCTTCATCTGCCAGATGAATCTTCCAGATAGGCCACATTCATCATGAAATGTTCCAACCACTCGTCATTGCCCAGTAAAGCAAATCTAGCTTTCAGAGTCTTATGTAATCAGACCTCAACCTTCTCCCTCCCTATTCCCCAGTTCTACTGTCTGACCATCCCTTCTCACCCCCACCTCATCCGTAGCATTGACCATGCCAGTTTCTGCCTCCATACTTTTGCCTGGACCCAGCCCACATCTCTGTCCATTATTGGGTTCCACTAAAATAGTGAAATTTCTTTTCTCCTATGATTTTTCCTGTTTTTGAATTTTTATGGCGCTAAACTACAAAAGGAGTGTTTCATTTATATGTTATCCATAACTCTCGAATTGTATATATTTATTTAAACAACACGTGTTTATGGACTTCCCTGGTGGCTCAACTGGTAAAGAATCCTCCCACAGTGTGAAAGACCTGGGTTTGATCCCTGGGTTGGGAAGATCTTCTGGAGAAGGGAATGGCTTCCCACTTCAGTATTCTGACCTGGAGAATTCCATGGAGTGTGTGTGTAGTCCATGGGGTCATCAAGAGTCGGACACAACCGAGTGACTTTCACACTATGCATTTATACTATATGTCAGACGCTATTCTTTTACATATATTACCTCATTTAATCTTCATGATGATCTTATAAAGTAGGTGGTATTATGCGTGTGTGTTCCTTGTGGCCACTTGGACTGTAGCCCGCCAGGCTCCTCTGTTTCTGAAATTTTCAGGCAAGAATACTGCAGTGGGTTGCATTTCTTCCTCCAGGGGATCTTCCTGACCTAGGGATCCAACCTGGCCAACTGCATTGCAAGAGGATTCTTTACCACTAGCGCCACCTAGGAAGCCCAGGTGGTATTATTGTTCAGTTGCTAAATTGTGTCTGATTCTGCAACGCCATGGACTGCAGCACACCAAGCTTCCCTATCCTTCACTCTCTCCTGGAGTTTGCTCAGATTTATGTCCATTGAGGTGGTGGTGCTAACCATCTCATCCTCTGCTGCCCTCTTCTCCTTTTGCCTTCAATCTTTCCCAGCATCAGAGTCTTTTCCAATACGTGGGCTCTTTGCATCATGCGGCCAAAATATTGGAGCTTCAGCTTCAGCATAGTCCTTCCAGTGAATATTCAGGGTTGATTTCCTTTAGGATTGACTGGTTTGATCTTCTTGCCATCCAAGGGACTCTCAAGAGTCTTCTCTAGCACCACAATTCGAAGGCATCAGTTTAGTGCTCAGCCCTTCTTTATAGTCCAACTTTCACACCCATACATGACTACTTGAAAAGCCATGACTACATGAATTTTTGTCGGCAAAGTGATATCTTTCCTTTTTAATATGCTGTCTAGGTTTGTCATAGTTTTCATTCCAAGGAGCAAGTATCTTTTAATTTCATGGTTGCAGTCACTGTTTGCAGTGATTGTGGAGCCCAAGAAAATAAAATCTGTCACTGCTTCCACTTTTTCCCCATCTATTTGCCATGAAGTGATGGGACTGGATACCATGATCATGACCTCTCCAGTATTCTTGCCATGAGAACTTAATGACCAGGTGGTATTATCTCCCTTCTTTTAGAAGTGGAAACCGGAGCACAGAGACGTTAAATAAGTTGCTCAAGGTCACACAGCAAACTGGAGAGACAGAATTCACACCCAGTCCAATTTCCCTGGTGGCTTAGCTGGTAAAGAATCCACTTGCAATGCAGGAGACCTGGGTTCAATCCCTGGATTGGGAATATCCCACAGAGAAGAGAACAGTGACTCACTCCAGTATTCTGGCCTGCAGAGTTCCACTGGACTGTATTGTCCATGGGGTCACAAACAGTCGGACATGACTGAATGACTTTCACTTTCAGACAAATAAACCATATACAATTCTGTTTTCTATTAAAGAGTCATGCCCTTAACCATATACAGTTTTGTCTGCTGATTGATTGCTTAAATGGATAATTGTATGACCAGTTCCTTGAGGGGATTATATCTTCCATTTCTTCTCTTGAGAGCCCCATATCATGCTTAAGAAGGTCTTATCAACTGCCTAGAGTTTCCTGAGCCTCACTTTTATGGGAGGCTGACACTCTTAGATCTAAGGATGGGGACTTGGGACTGGGAAGTCAGGCTGAGCATGCTTCCCTTGAACTTGCTTGCTGCCTTCCTTCTCCTTAAATTCCCCATCTTCCTCCCATGGTTGGCTCAGCTAAGCCCTTGGCTGGCTTTAGCTCTCCCCACTGGACTCCACGTCACTTCTATCAAGACCTCAGTGAATCCTGTGGCCACAAGATGGTGAGATGGATGTTGGCTCCATGGGGAAGACTCAAGGTCACACGGAGCAAAAGGCAGGATTTCATTCATCTATCCAGTCTCCTGCCCTCCACCCCGCAGCCTACCCACACTGGGTCCTTCCAAAGCGCACGGAGAAATGCAGAGTTTTAAGATTCATGTAGGCCTGTGTTTGCAGCTTGGCTCTACCACTTACTGTGTCACCTTAGACAAGTTACTGAAGTTTTCTGAGCTACAGTCAGGCATCTGAATGCGATTATGTTATTGCTAATATGGCAATTGCTAAGAGTAGGCACCAGCTTCCCTGGTGGCTCAGTGGTAAAGAATCCGCCTGCCAACACAGGAGATGAAGGTGCTATCCCTGGGTCAGGAAGATCCCCTGGAGAAGGAAATGGCAACCCAATTCAGTATTCTTACCTGGAAAATCCCATGGACAGAGAAGCCTGGTGGGCTACAGTCCATAGGGTCACAGAGTCGGATGTGATTGAGCATGCATGCAACAGTAGGCACTGACTATACGCCAAGCACAGTTCTAAGCATTTTACATACAGGAACTCTCCAGTCTTCATAACTCTATGAGGAGGTGCTATTATTGTGTTGTCTTCATCTTACAGATGAGGAAACTGAAGCACAGAGTGGTGAAGTAACTTTCCCAATAACACACAGCTGGACAAGGAGCAAGCTGGCTAACCTTTATAGCACTATCCTTTATAGCGGTAACATGCATGAAATATGTGATGTATGAGGACTCTGTAAATATCTCCTCTGTATCAGCTGGGATTAGTTTGGGCTTCCCTGGTGGCTCAGATGGTAAAGAATCTGCCTGCAATGCAGGAGACTCAGGTTTGATCCCTGGGTCGGGAAGATCCCCTGGAGAAGGGAATGGCAACCCACTCCAGTATTCTTGCCTGGAAAATCTGTGCACAGAGGAGCCTGGCGGGCTACTATCCATAGGGTCACAAAGAGTCAGACACAACTGAGCAAGTAACACTTTCACTTCACTTTCACATAAAACCGAAAATGTGAGTAAGAGTGATTTAAACAAATTGAAACTTTAGTTCTCTCTTATGGGGAAGAAGTTCAAAATAGGCATGGCAGGCCCAGCAGGGTGACTCCATCCTATCAGGGACTCAGGCTCCTTCTATGTCTCTATTCTGCTCTCCTTAGCCCATGGCTTCCATCCTCAGGGTTGTCTCCTGGTAACAAGATTTGCAGCTGCAGATACCACATCCATTCTAAGCAGCAGAAATGAGGCTGAGGGAAAGGGAAGACCTCCCAGCGAAGTCAGCCATCTTTCAAAGTTGTTCCAAGAAACCCCCTCCAATAAGCTAGGCTTACTGACACTTTGAATAATATAAGGGCTCTCTGTTAGTAAGGAGGCATGGAAGATTGGGTACTGATGAGCAGTCTCCTCTCTCACAGCATTGAGATGTCCCATCCAACCCTACACACTGACATGTCAGAGTCCTCTCATTCGACAGTCTTCTGAGATCCAACTTTCATTTCTTCTGGTTTTGTGTCAACTTCCTGTCCTATCTTCCTCACACCCTTTATTCTTTTCTTTTTCTTCTTTCTTTTTTTGGCTGTGCCAGGTCTTTGTTGTGGCATGTGTGATTTTCAGTTGTGGCATATGGGATGTCCCTGACCAGGGATTGAACCAGAGTCCCCTGCATTGAGAGCACGAAGTCTTAGTTACTGAATCATCAGGGAAGTTCCAAACCCTTTATTCTTAGGTGGGTGACAGACAAGAACGAGCATCTTCATCCTTAAATGATCCAAATGTTAAAAACCATTCATTCATTCACTTGACGAATCTTCACTGAACACCAACACTTCATCAGAAACCACATGAAGCGCTTGAGATACACAATGAAAACACACGTTCTAGGGCCTCACTTAGTAGTCTAAGGGAGAAAAATACATTTTTTAGAGAGATAACTATTCTTTACCAATCAATTACGATTATTCTGAAGAAGGGGTGCATCACCAAGCTGAGGAGAATCAAGAAAGGTTTCACTGATGGAGTGACATTAAAGAGAGAATTGACGGACAGGTGGGAGTGGGCCCAGGAAGGATGCACATCCCAGGAAGGATGCACATCCCAGGAAGGATGGCACATCCCGGGCAAGGAGGCACGTCAGTACCTAGAGTATGCCGGGAAGACAAAGCTGGACACAGAATGCCCAGGGCGCAATGCCAAGAGATGAGGTCTAAGAGGTAGGAAGGGACTGGAATGTGAATGTCCTGATGGGATTTTTATCACGGAAGTTGACTCAAGCCTGTGAGTGACAAGGAACTATTGAAGCATAAGATGGTGAGAGTCACATGTTAGATGGGGTTGAGGTGCGTGAGGACAGAGGTAGGGGCCTCTGTTAGGAGGCTATTTATGTAGTTTAAGAAATGATGAACTGGGGATTTCTCTGGTGGTCCAGTGGTTAAGACTCCAAGCTCTTAATGCAGGGAGCCTGGGTTCGATTCCTGGTCAAGGAACTAGATTCCACATGTTGCAACTAAGAGTTTGCATGCCACAACTAAAAGATTGAGCATGCTGCAGCTGAAGATCCCAATTGCTACAACAAAGATCAGAGACCCTGTGAGCAGCGGCTGAGACCAAGTGCCCCCAAATACATACATATTTTTTTAAAAAAAGGAAATGATGAATTAAGACATAGTTGGGAGAATGGAAAGAAAAGTTTGAGTGTGAGAGATGAACAGTCAATAAACACAACAGTTTTCCTTCAGGCCTTAGCTGTCACATCCTTCTGGATGGTAACTAATGCCAATGGCCGTCAGTGGTCTCCAGGGTGAATGAAAGTAGGATGGATACGCTCCACATTGCTCACCCTCATCCTGGGGGCTCAGTCCTCTCTATATATGAAAATTTTCTTTGGCAACCCACTCCAGTATTCTTGCCTCGGAAATCCTGTGGACAAGAAGAGCCTGGTGGGCTACAGTCCATGGGATCGCCAAGTCAGACATGACTTAGCAAAAAAAACGACAACAGCCCTACTTCTAGATTCATAAAAACCTCCTAGGTGTTTCCTCCACGCCTTTTGCAGGCTTTCATTAACCTGGGTTCCTAAATGGCTGCATGGAGGAGTGCTGCTCTGCAGCCCTCAGTTCAGTCGCTCAGTCATATCTGACTGAGACCCCACGGACTGCAGCACGCCAGGCCTCCCTGTCCATCACCCACTCCCAGAGCTTGCTCAAACTCATGTCCATCAAGTCCATGATGCCATCCAACAGACTCATCCTCTGTTACCCCCTTCTCCTGCCTTCAATATCTCCCAGCATCAGGGTCTTTTTCCAATGAGCCAGTTCTTCGCATCAGGTGGCCAAAGTATTGGAGTTTCAGCTTCAGCATCAGTCCTTCCAATGAATATTCAACACTGATTTCCTTAAGGATTGACTGATTTTATCTCCTTGCAGTCCAAGGGACTCTCAAGAGTTCTCTCCAACACCACAGTTCAAAAGTTATATAACCCTAGAAGCAAGAAATAAACTACTGTATGTGAGCTATGTCCTTTACTTGGATCTTTCTATTATAGCAATTATCCTAACTAACACAGCATGCTTCTACTATTTCTTTCACAAGAGTAGTTCTGCTCAGAAAGAAATTCTCAGTAAATCTTTGAAGTGGGAGGTTAAGAACAAGCTGTTAGTGTAGGATGTGGTATAGCCTCTGGATGTGCATGGAACATGGTCCAAGTCAGGAAAAATGCTTCAGGCTGTGGAGGTCCCTTAACACTAAATTATTTCTGTAGTTGGTCCTCATGCTGCAGGATCTCATTTCAAAATAAAATTCCATTTAGGAAAAAGTTGGAGGGTTTCTCTTAAGTTCAAATATTAAATGGGTGTAGTAGAAAGAAGTACATGGGACTGCCTTGTATGCAGTATCTGTCTATTCAACAAAAGCTTGCTGATTCTGACTCTGAACGCCCAAGCCTTTCTGGGAGTAGGGCTCAAGCTAGGCTTGGGATGGGGGAAGGGGGTGAGGTGGGGTGTTTTCTATAACAGAGACATCTTTTCTCAGCTAAGATTTTCCCTCACTTGTTTTGTGTTAGTGTTTGTCATGCCTTGACAGCAGGAAGTCCTTTCTTTTTCTTTAATTTTAATATCTATTTGTTTATGCCTGCCCTGAGTGTTTGTTGCTCCATGTGGAATTTCACTAGTTATGGTGAGTGAGGCCTCTCTCCAGTTGTGGTGCATGAACTTCTTGTTGCTGCAGCTTCTCTTGTTGTGGAGCACAGCTCTAGGGCGTGTGGGCTCAGTAGTTGCAGCGTGTGGGGTCCTCCCGGACCAGCAATCGAGCCCTTGTCCCCTGCATTGCTAGGCAAATTCTTAACCACTGGACCACCAGGGAAGCCCAGGAAGTCCTTCTTGAATTATAACTTTCTTTCCTTTTGTAGGGGATTCCCTTGTAGCTCAGCTGGTAAAGAATCTGCCTGCAATGCAGGAGACCTGGGTTCTATTCCTGGGTTGGGAAGATCCCCTAGAGAAGGAAATGGCAACCCACTCCAGTATCCTTGCCTGGAAAATCTCATGGACAGAGGGCTGCAGTCCATGGGGTTGCAAAGAGTCGGGCACGACTGAGCAACCAACACTTCCTTTTGTAATGGCAGAATCTCTCCATGTTCTCAGTGGAGGTAGAAAGAGCGCTTGCAACTGGCAGAGTGGCCTATGTCAGAGACATAAACAGAGAGATGAGTACAGACGGTCATAAATCCACTTTCTCAGAGGTAAAAGGGAAGAGCCCATATGCCTGGGTTGGCTGTTCCTTCATACAAGAGAACTGGTTCTCAAAAAAAAAAGTGTGTGGTTAAGGAAACTGCCAGCTTTTAGCACCCCGAAGGTTTATTTAATTAGGTAATTCATTTATTTATTTACCTCCACTGACACTGAATAATTAACTTGCCTCACTGCCCTACTGCCAGAAGGCAGCAGCCATCTACCTAAGAAAGGCACAGCTACGGGCAGGTACCTGGGTTCTCCTTCTGACTTGTTCCAAATCACTAGAGGAGGATACTGTGTATATAGCTGCATCATTTTCTCCTCTCAAAACATGAAAGGAGATTGCTTTCCTCCCAGGAGAGAATACGTTTGCGTCTACAGAAGTTCTCTATAAGAAGAGTTAACTGAAGGCCATGCTGAAATAAAAAGCATATTAATTTAATCCTGATACAAGGTCAATCTCTTCTAAGTTTTAAAATGAAGACTTGGGACTTCCTTGATGGTCTAGTGGTTGACACTTCGCTTCCAGTGCAGGGGCATAGGTTCATTCCCTGGTCAGGGAACTAAGACCTCACAAGAGTGCATTTGCACTAAGTCACTTCAGTCGTGTCCAGCTTTTTGCGACTCTATGGACTATACCCTGCCAGGCTCCTCTGTCCATGGGATTCTCCAGGCAAGAATACAGGAGTGGGTTGCCATGCCCTCCTCCAAGGGATCTTCCTGACCCAGGGATTGAACCTGTGTCTCTTATGTCTCCTGCACTGGCAGGCGGGTTCTTTACCACTAGCGCCACCCGGGAAGCCCAAGATCTCACATGCCGAGTAGCAAATAAACAAATAAAATGAAGAACTTGAAGTACATAACTACAGCACACATTTTTTTGTCTGTTTTTGTCAGTTGTGCTGTGAAGCTTGTGTGATGGGATCTCAGTTCTCTGACCAGGGACTGATCCCAGGCCACGGTAGTGAAAGTCCAGAATCGCGACCAGAATCCTAACCACTAGGTCACCAGGGAACTCCCTACAGCACTAAAATTTACGCCTGTTTAAATTCTATACTGTAATAAACTAAAGCATGAGAGAGAGAGGAAAAAAAAGGAAAGAGGAAAGCAAGAAAGAAAAAAGAAAAGTCAAATGATAAGGGACTAAGAAGTGATGAGAGGAAGTGAGAGGCAGATGGCTTTTCCAGAGCCAGGGAGGGAAAGGACAGAAACAAGACAGCGAAAGGGAGATGGGAGAACCAACCAGTGAGCAGAAGCCTTGTGCCGGGGGTTTTATATCCATCATTCCACACCTGTTCAACGTGCGTTCATCATACAGTTAAGGTTTGCAGCAGGGGAATGATATTATCAGATGGACATTTTTCAAAAGTACTTACTTCTTTATTTTTGGCCACGCTGGGTCTTTCTGGCTGTGCACAGGCTTTCTCTAGCTGTGAGCAGCGGCTGCTCTTCGTTGCGGAGCACAGGCTGTAGGTGAGCAGGCTTCAACAGCTGCAGTGCCGGGGCTCAGTTGCTCTGCAGCACGTGGTATCTTCCCAGACCAGGGATCGAACCCATGTCTCCTGCACTGGCAGTCAGATTCTTAGCCACTGGACCACCAGGGAAGTCCCACACGGTCATTTTCAAAAGACCACTGTAGCTGCAGAGAGGGCCGTGGGTGAATGCAGGCAGACAATTTTGGAGGCTGTTGGGGAAATCAAGGAAAGAGATGATGCCAGCTTGGATTGGCATGGTGGCAGGAAGAATACAGAGGAGCAGAGAAAAGTATGGAAATTTCAGGTGGAAGACGAAAGGAACTAAGCCCTTTCTATGTGTTCTCATTGTACCTTACACTTCTCTCATCATTGCCTTTATTACGTCTTACTGAAATTACCTTTTTACTCCTCTGTGTTTCCCTCTAGACTTGGGGTGCCCAACATCACTCGTCATATGTGGAATCTGAGCAGTGCAATGTGAGATGTGCTCTAAGTGTAAAACACACACTGAATTAGAAAACAATTCAGAATAAAGAATGCAAATATTAATAATTTCTATATTGCTACATATTAAAATGATATCTATATAGTTGGTGGACATAAAATACATTATTAAAATTAATGTGATTGGTTTCTTTTTAATGTCTTTATGTGGCTACCAGAAAATTTTAAATTATTTATATGGCTCACATTATGCTCCTACTAAACAGCACTATGAGAGAATATAAGAACTGAGGTATCTCCAAGGCCTACCACTTATTTAAATAAGCATTCAATGAGTAAATATATTTGGCCAGGTCACATTCAAATTCTGACTGCAGGTATGTATTAATGATGAAGGCTTTCAGTGTTGGATCATATTGTTAACAATCTTGGCTTCACTGTTGGCTGAAAAAGAATGTGTTTTCTAAATCAGTTAGACCCAACATTGCCCAGAATTTGGCTAAAAACTTTAGAATACTTCTGCGACCCATCTGCTTGTCTGAGATATTTGTCTACTAAAGAACACAGTTCACCTGTGGCTCAGTCCCTCTGGAGACCGTGGCGCAGGCATGGTTCCGTAACCGAGTACCACCTTAAAGCAGGCACTCTAAAGGCAATGACTAAAACATGAAACAGAATACCTACACATCGCCATCTGTGAATCTCTTCTGAAGCTGTGACTTGATTTTCACTCAGTGGTTGAGCACCTTGCCAAATCTGAGCTGCTACGGAGCTCGGGTACTTGAGCCAAAGGAAACGAGCACAGTGTCCAGCTGACTCTGTGGTCACAGCCAATTCAAGCGGAACACTCACATGTCTTTTGAACACATCAGCACTACTCTTGTTTTATTCCCCTGCAGCTTTACATGCGCTGTGCTTAGCTGTCAAGTCACATCAATCAGAAAGAACAATTTTATGAGCCAGTAGGGGTCTGGCATGTTGTATCTCTCAGAATCCTTTTAATTAATTCACTAAAGTCTTTAAGGAAACAGCTTGGTAAATCTCTTCAGCAAGTTTCCACTGCTTTGCAGTCTGACAGCATTAAAATAAACTAGAGCTCCATGTTCTGTTTTAACCTTTTCCAAACATGCTTACTACTGAATATAGCTAAGGGCAGAAACACAAAAGAAAATTCAGCCTTAATTCCTCCATGGAATCATGTGACTTGCAGAGCTCCCAGCCTACACTCTCCCAGTGAATGATGTAATGGAAGCTGGGGCCCACTAATCGCTTTTGACATGAATAACTTGAATAACTTGTAGAAACCTTTCTTCCCCCTGATTTGTGTCAAGTGAGCTTAGCTTTTCCACATTTAAGAAAACTTCTCAAGCTCCATACTAACAAGAGGCGAGGGCCTACTAGTCAAGTAGGCACCCATTTTTTTCCCCCTAAAATTTTAAGTTTAAGTAATCCACATTCCAAGGTCAAGAGAGCCTGCATCTGGTGAAAGGGCTTTAGGGCAGACACCTCCATGCTAAGCTTCATTGATGACGTCATTGCACTACTGGATCCCCATCCTGGTGTTTTCCCTACGTATATAGTAAGGAACATGCCATGTTCATTCATTCAACCAGTATTTACTGTTTGCCATGAGCAAAGCACTTTGGAGCATATCTAGATAAATAATAAATAGTTATCAGTTAATGAGTCCCTATTATATCCTAGGTATCTTAAAATCTACACAACACTGCAATGAGATTAACTCCATTTCATTGCAAAATAAAACAAGGTCTCTAATTTGAGTCTACATTTCACAAAGATTTCTGGTGTATAGCGTGGTATAGACGTGTGTGTGTGTGTTCTGGTGTATAGCATGGTATAGATGTGTGAGTGTGAGTGTGTGTGTGTATGTGTGTGTGCATTCAGTCGCATCTGACTCTTTTTGACCTCATGGACTGTAGTCTTCCAGGCTCCTTTGCGCATGTAATTCTCCAGGCATGAATACTGGAGTGGGTTGCCATTTCCTTCTCCAGGGATCTTCCCGACCTAAGTATCAAACCTGCAACTCTTGCATCTCCTGGACTGGCAGGCGGATTCTTTACCACTGTGCCACCTGGGAAGCCCGATATAGACTATATGTATACATAAATGCTGTTTCTGATGAAATTGACAGGTATATCAGATCATTTAATGCTTAATACCCAACAGTATTCTGAACTAAACACTCCTCAAATGTTTGTTGACATACCAACCAGGAAAGAGAGAGACTGTCTTCCATCCACACTAAAAACAGCATGGCAAAAGATACTTAGAAATGCATGCAGCAATTAAGCAAAATTTCCTCAATCTGAATGAGAAGCTAGGTAAATTACCTACCCATCGAGATTTTTCAAAAATAACTTTAATTAAACCTGGGCTGAGTTATGATCTAAGCACTTTTAGAAAGGCCATGTATTAGAATGGAGTAAAACAAAACCTCAAAGTCATAACCCATGGAAATGTTCATTACTTACCAGGGTGATGTTTTGGGGAGTCGGCCTCCACTGGCAAAATTACTATCACACCGAAATCTTATTCTAAGTATCTGGTGAGGGTAAATGAGAGCCTTGCAGCCTGATCTTTCCAAATGTAATTTACATCTAAATTAATTTGAGAGAGAAAAGAAAGAAAAACTCTATGTTTAAAAGTCGCCTTTTAATTTTTCCTCCAGGTCACCTCTTCTGCACTCTTAATATGGCTCCCTTCACGGAGTCGGAGGCCAAAAGACCATCATGACAAAAAGAAATTATCAAAAAAAAGACGAGTCTTGACAACCCAAGCCACTCACTGGGTTCGGGAGGCCAAGGCCCCATCCTTAACTCCCCGGCCGCCAGCGCCCCCTCGCGGGCAGAGACCGCTCAACCGAGGAGAGCCGGCAGCCACTGCCCTTTGGGAGAGTTCAGGGCTACGTCTCCCCTGCGCCCCGCCTCGCTACCCCCGCCCCGTCCCGCCCCCGCCGCTGGCGCCTCCGCACCCGTCTGCAGCCCAGCCCCCGGCGTTCGCCGCTCCCGCTGCTCCTGCTGGCGCTTTCCGCACACCCACCCACACGTCAAACGCCCTCTTTTCCCCTGAAAAGTTTCTAGACGGTAGGGACTATTTTCTTCTAATGTAACCTTCCACCAAACTGGAGGGAAAAGTTACCCGAGGCCTGGGAGGGGTCGGGGCTCTGGGGGCGGGGGATGGGACCTGGCTTTTAGAAAAGAGGTCTCTTTTCAGTGAAAATAAATGATTGGGCCTCCAAGCCAGAGCTTTGTTTGCTGGGTTAACTGTAAAAGGTGCTTGATGATGCTAAATATTTAAGATAAGAGTTTTTCTTAAATTAACAAAATATATTGTACCAGATGAATGGTTCTTGTCTTCAGACCTTGCAGTTCCTTCTGTTGATTCTCATCTGAATCCCTTCTTCCCCCAGGCTCCTAAATCCTTACCTTCAGCTATAGAGAAAACAAGATCCCCTGGGAATGACTTATTAAATATCCTAGAGACCAAAGTCAAACCTAGAAACTGCTGTCCTGGGAAGTTGGCTGAATTCTATCCATATTCGGGATGGGTAAACTCACCTGCAGAAATATGTAGTGATTAGAAAAACCCAGTAGGCCTGTATTTTTTAAGATTATAAGTGGCAAAAATCAGTTTGGCAAGGAATTTTAGAGAGGAAGGGAGGGAGAAAGAAAGGGGAAGGAAGGAAGGAGCCCGAGTAAAAGAGTAGAAAAACATTATGTACTAAGAGTCAGTATTCTTTCATGAAACCAGTATCATGTTTGCATGTACCAGATCAAGAAGTAGAATATATTTCTTGCTGTGTGTTGTCAAAAAAATGTCTGCAAAACCACTGCAATAGACAATGGAATTATGTTAAGAGACCTAGAAGGGTTTGAAAAGTCATCTACTTCATTCCGCTCTACTTAGGCAGTGTTTCATTTAAAGAGTGTGTGTGTTAATTGCTTGGTCCTATCCAACTCTTTGAGACCCCGTGGACTGTAGCCTGCCAGGCTCCTCTGTCCATGGACTTCTCCAGGCAAGAATATTGGAGTGGGTTGCCATTCCCCTTTCCAGGGAATTTTCAAGGGATGGTACCTGGGTCTCTTGCATTGCAGGCAGATTCTTTACTGTCTGAGCCACCAAGGATGTCCCCATTTAAAGAATAGGCCAGACTTAGTTATTCTTCTTGCTTATCTTCCCATCTTAATATATACTATTAATGGCTTGTGAACAATTTGTGTCTTGAAAGCTATTATTTCAGTAAAGAAAGCTGTAGCTTAAAATATGAAGGGAATTCTGCCAAGCTCCTCTTTTCTCTATGGCTCTTCTATTACCGTGTGACCCCGGGGCCCTGGACACATTCCACGTCTGGAAGCGCTGTCGGAAGTGCAGACCTGAAAGCCTGGGTTACTAGAACATCATGTGGTCAAGTATTCCTGTGGGTCTATTTTTTAATATATGTTTACTTTAAAATAAACATTTTTCTTTTCCCTAATTGTTTATTAAAATATTTTTATTGGTCTATATAAATCATATGAGAGCCTGAAGTGCTTGAATTTGACTTTGTCCCTTCTCAGTGGGGGAAGCTTGCTTTTGTGCTAATCAGGACTATGGTCTCTGACTGAAATTTCTGTTTTTGCCCCCATTACACACGCTTACTTCATTCCTGCCATTTTCATTAGTTCAACATTTGGATCAAAAGGCTCACATGTATGTGTGGGTAAAGGTGCTGATGGCAGGGAAACACTTCCATCATCAGTAGTGGGCCACTGGCCCAGTAATAACAATAAAATAATAATGATGATTATCATTAACACCTATTTCTCAACACTTTTCTGTGCTAAGCAAATTACGTGCATCGGGTCAGTGAATTCTCCTAATAACCCTATCTCATAATTGAAGAAACTGAGCTTAGACGAGGGTAAGTAATGTGCTGGTTTGTGATTGGCAGGACTCTTTACCTGGTCTCTCCTTTCATTTTTTTTTTTTTTTTTTTTCACTAACTGAATACGGAATCTGAGTGTTTTCCTCCAAAGACCTCTTGCCTAAAAGGCAATTGTGATACCAGTGAGATAGATTATGTAAGTCATGCCTTGTTAACTGGCATCTGAAGTGCACCACAGATTTTATTTCCCAGGCAGGAAGGGGTCATTGCAAACGTGGATGTAGGAAGGGGAGCCCCTGGGTAAATTGTATACAAAGCTGTACACAGATGTGTTTTGGGAGAGAAGAAAAGCAAACACTGTGAACTTACTTAACTGGTTTTATTTCCTGTACATGTTCGTCATGGGTCAGGGTTGCTATTCAGCTAGCTGTTCATGTTTGAGTACCAATCCTGCCAGTAAATCTTGGTGTTTGACCTTTAAGGGTCATGAGAGTCGTTGGAGCTCTTTGAGGGAGAGCAACAGGGGATGGGGAGAATTTTTGTGCAATTAGAAAAGTAATCTTTTGAAGAATAACATGCTTTCCTTTTTCCCTTTCTGAGAAAATGACTTGATCCTCAGTTGGCCCTTGACATTCATCTGCCTAGGGGAAATAAGGATTTGTTACAGAGGAATGAGGGGGAAATAACTGAGATATTTGGCTTCTGACAGTCAACATGGGATTTTATAGCAAGACAAGAACTTTATAAGCCCAGGTTAGTGGCTTGAAAGAGGATTTCCTAAATTCCCTTTGAAAAAGAGAATTCCTGTGCCTCCCTGAAGAGCCCCACTTGGGGAACTTAATTCAGGAAGTTCTCCCAGAGGGTATGACTGCCAGGCCCGATGCCTGCTGCTCAGTGGCAGAAGGACGCTATGTTTTTGGTCCTGGGGAATGATGGGAAGATGGGAACAAGAAATAAGCACAAGGGGGAAACTGCCAGATTTGTGTCCCAATTTCTCCCCTCCAGGCTTCTGCGTAGAGATGACCCAGGTGCATCATAGAATCGGAGGGAATGGCAGGGACTGGTCCTACTTGGGCCCTCGTCAGGAGGCCCGGGAGGCTCTGTTCCGCTCTGTGACACCGTGCAGAAGTGTGCTCAGGCAGGAGGCCTGGAGATTCAGCTTTCCTGAGAAAGCCACAGTGACTGACTCTCTGGCTGGTGGCTGGAGGGGTGAACTTTCAGGGCAAGGTGACCCCGGAGTGAACACTGCAGAGGGAACCACCTGCTTCGGCTACCCTGGGCCAGGGCGCCATGGGCCTCATGGACCCACAGTCAGAGAGCTGAGAAGAGGTTGAGGGAGGGCCACAGGGCCTGAGCACCCTGAGGAAGGCCCCCTCGCAGATCATAGCTGTATGGTCTCCAAGCACAAATTTCAGCTGCAAACACCAACAGGGCAAGGAGCGGCCAGGTGGAGAGGGGACATGGCCCCCAAAGGCAGAGGAGTCAAAGGACACTGCACTTGAGGGGTCTCTGGGTTCTCTCCTTTGTCATATGGTTGATAAGCCCTGCTGGTACACTTGGATAAATGCTGGGAAAGAGGGTGAAGGTATGAGAATGCTGAGAAAATGTGAGATTGCTGAGAAATGTTATTTTCATCCAGAGAAAAAGTGTTACCTAAAGGAGTTATTTATTTGATGAGACTTAACTTTCTTTTTTTGCTTTTCTTTTAATTATTTTAATAATTGTGAAATATTTAAGAAATAAGAAGTCATGTAAAGAACTTATGTATCTACTACTACTCAGTACAAAAGACAGGAACATTTCCAATACAGTTGAAACTTCCAGTATACCATGCCACAGATGTCACTTTTATTAGGTTGAACAAGATGAAATTGCCCATATTTGACTGTTTTTTACCTACCCAAAAACCCCAATAATTTTATATGATTTAACCTGATATTTAACCTTTGTAAGTTTGATCAGTACCTTGATCATTCTGTTGCCCACTTAGAATGTTTTTCTTCCTTTCCTTCACTTATCTACATGCTACCTGTGCTTTAAGACAAGATCTGAGCCCTAATTCTTTCAAGTTTTCACTGAAGACTTGAGCCTGCATAGAGCTTTCCTCCCCACCAATCCAGAATGTACTGTCTGTCTCCGGCAGCATTACCTTATTTTTTAAGAATTGTTTATTTAGGCTGTTCCGGGTCTTAGCTGCAGCATGTAGAATCTTTAGTTGCAGCATACAGGATCTAGTCCCTGACCAGGGATCAAACCCAGGGCCCCCTGCATTGGGAGTATGGAGCCTTAGCCATTGGACCGCCAAGGAAGTCCCTCATATAGCAATATTTCATATGTCATATTCTTTCATTGTCTGGACTACAAGAATTAGCACCTAGAGATAGTATTCTGCCTGTTATGCTGTTTTGTTAGTTAACGTGTGGAAGAAATAACCGGGTTTGACTCAATTTTTATTGGATTAAAGACAGTATACAGTTTGTTTCTTGGAAGTTATGATTTGCAGTGATTTTATAAAAGATGCTTGAGCCCCACACCCAAACTAGTTAGGAGAGACACCCTAAAGGGAAGAAATCTGAGAAAGAATCAGAATATGGAGCCTATCATCCATGAGTGTAGTCAAGTTTTATCATGTCCCATTAAATACTTATGGGCTAGGATATCTCAAGAACTAATAAAAGCCACCATTTATGGAGTAACTAACATCACCCAGGTGCCATCCTAGGCATTTTATATAATGTCATATCTATAATACAGTAACCCTGCGATGTAGGGAATATCAAGCTCTATCAAGTTGTGAAAGTGAAAGTGAAGTCGTTCAGTCGTGTCTGACTCTTTGTGACCCATCGACTGCAGCCTACGAGGCTCCTCTGTCCATGGGACTCTCCAGGCAAGAGTACACCATACTTATTTCCATTCTTAGCCATAAAAATGTGCTGGGGTAATTTCTTTCTTCTTTTTTAAATCCAGTCTTTATACCAATGTATTTATCAGTATAGTTAGGCCATGCTGAATTAGCAAATTAATCGAATCTCAAAGGCGTAGCACAATAAAGGTTTGTGGTCGTTCTGGTAAAACCCAATGTATTTTGAAAAGCTCAGTAGTTCAGGTCTTCTCCGTGGGGTGACTTAGGAGCCTTGGCTGATATGTTTCTATATTATGTTTCTACCGTTCCTCTAAGAGGAAGAGGACAGCCACACCAGTCTCTAAGTGGGCTGGGAATCACCCATCACCTAATACCCATATTCCCATTTGCCAGGACTCAATCTTGAGGCCCTACCTAACACTCGCAAGGGAGCCTGAGAAATGCAGAGAGAACATGAATATTCAATAAGCCACAGCCAATGAATCAGGTGGAGTGGGGCCAGGCATCCCAAGAGGGTCACTTTATTTGTAGGATTGGAGAATCAGAGATAACCTCCTCAGTTCCAGTGGTACCAAGTTCAGCCGGCTGAGGTAGCTAGACTATCTGATCATCTTTCAGGTTTTAGAGGTGCTTGGACTCTCACAGATATTGAAGAACATTTGGGCAAAGGTAAAGGAAGACATAAAATAACAGTAACAACAACAATAATAAGCTACTTATAATAAGAAGGAACTCTATAGTTCTTTGGGCACACCTGTTCATATGATTATTGAGAGGCTATCATCTCTCTGGGAAGATAGGACATGAAGCATCTTGCCCGAGCCCTGGACCTGAGGTGCTTTCCCTGGGGACCATGTACAGACATGGGAATGGGCTTTAAACCGCAAAATGTTTGCAAAATTTTGTGTATATGCACAAATGTGCATTTTTCTGGTAGAGATTATCCATAGCTTTCACAGAGATTATCAATAGTTTCATAATACATAAAACGTTAACATTTACTTTTCTAAACAAGGAATAGGATTTCTAAATAGGAGAAGCGGAGATCAGAGGCTGTCAGGAAGCAGGTGCATAGGAAAGAGGAAATTCATATCCCCACCTGACTCATAGTACTAACACACCAATGCATTTATATGCAAACCTAGAAGTGAGAATTATTTCCTGGCTGAATGAAGGTTAAATAATTTTCCTCCTTTAAAATGATTTTAAATTGGTGAATCTTGGCACTTTCACATTTTCAAATTTTATTACCTTTATGTTTCAGGCAATGGGAAAGGCATTAAAAATGCCTCTTTGGTTATCACAGGAGATGGTCTCTGTGCTATCTCTAACTCTTACTGTATATAACCAACAATTAGAAGATACCCCCCAAAAATCTGACCACTTATCTACACCAGAAAATTTTTAAACTTAATTCTGGAGGATACCTCAATCTCCTCAACTGTAAAACAATGATTTTAATCCTCATGTCCTTCAAAAGGATGACTCAAGTTTTTTTAATATCCACAGTTGTGTCTGGAAATTATTACAACCATAATAAAAAACAAACACTGCTAAATTAGAAAAAGAATGTATCTTAGACCAAAAACAATTTTTAATTAAATTTTGCTTTGCAATCTCTTGTAAGGAACAAGCCACATAACAAGTGTGTCCATAAAGCAGAGAAGGAAATGGCAACCCACTCCAGGATTCTTGCCTGGGAAAGTCCATGGACAGAGGAGCCTGGCAGGCTGCAGTCCGTGGGGTTACATGACTGAGAATGCATGCATGAGGGTGGAGGGAGATGGGTTGGTAGCAATAAACTGGTAAAACCAGAAAAACAAACAAAACCCACAAGTGTGTCCATGAAGTAATCCAATTCATTTTTCCATGAAGTTTTATGGAATCAGTTTAATTACTCAATTCTTATACCTGCTCACCTCCATGGCAACAACCTAGATGCAATAAGTATAGGTTTGCTTCTCGGTATCTCTTAACTAATATTAATTCTAAATTTAACTAAGGTATTATCTTCCATGAAATCATATAGCAGCTCACAGAGAAGTCTTCATGACTGATGCAGTTACTGCTCATGCATTTCTTGAAAAATATATTTTGAAGACAGAGACGTTCCATTGCTTCTTGCTGGAAGAGAATGAGGAATTCTGCTTTGAGAAACCCAATATGAAAAACTTCCTCCACTATTTCTCACCTCCTGAGAATTTTCTGAGCCCCTTGGAAAAACCTCAGAGCCTATAAACAGAAGGAATTACCAAGCAATATTCATAAGTACAATCTACAGCAGCCTCCAAGTTCCCCAGTTTTTATTTGACAGCGGTCAGATATAGCTCTTCACTTGCCCTTTATTTCCCGATGATTTCCCTGTCAAGCTAGACATTTCGTGTCTCCTTCTCCTCCTACATGTTGACTTCTGTAGACTTCCAGGCTAAGTGCAATCAGTTGTCAATCTTTTTGAGCTGGGAGATGTTCAGATGGTGAAAAATGTTGCCACTGTTTTCCTAGCTCTTCCAAAATGAGTCGCTCCCTTTGAGCTCTTGGTTTTGACGACCCTAAGTGTGTTCTATAAGAACGGGATGCTCATTTTTAAGGAAACCTGGCATTGGTCCCCACAAAGCTGCTTTCTTCCCAGACTGACCTCACAGTCCTCTCCAATCCCCACCCTGACACGTACTGGTCACCCTCACACTGAACCTGAGCAGTCAGTGACTGGGTCTGTACATTAACAAAATGACAGCAGAGGGGCACCCAAGGCTCACTACTTCTGAAGACATGTTGAAGTCATTTGTATCTCTGCCTTGACTCTCTCCAAGTTACAGGTGTTTCCAATTTTCAACTCGTGGCAGAAACCATAAGCCAAGGAAGCAAATAAGTGTTTCCAAAAACTGTTGAAAAGAAACACCCTCCTGCTACCTAACTGTGAAATGCCCAACTTGGGACTTCCATTAACTTTTGACCTTCTTTCTTAGAAACTCATACGGAGACGATTCAGTTTTTCTAAGCTGGTTACTGAAGACTGGAATAGCTTTTTAGCAGCAGTGTTAGGGTCCCAATTTCTTCAATACAGGAAACTGGGTTGGCTCTCAGACCCATCCCCAATATGTTATAGAGGCCTACGTGAATTCATTCCTAAGGATTTGATCCAGGCTATTTGTTCTGCTGCTTTGGTTTTTCCCGTAATCATCAAGATGGTTCAAATACAGGAGAATGACAAGTATCAATCATATTATTAATATTTCACTCTAGAAATGTGTGTGTTAGCTGATGACACAATGTTCCAAGACTGTCCAAAGTAATATGGGTTTTCCCTGTTTAGCTAGGGGAATACATTTCTGGAAATGGAAATGCTAACTATATAGTTTTTTTCGAGATGCTGCTCTGGTGTTGCAAGGTTTAGAGTTTTCTTCAAATGCTCTGAGGTTACAGATGCCTCTCTCCCCGGTTTCTTCCAGCTATCAGTCATTCAGCTGTTGATCAATCCCCCCAGGCTGTGGCAGAGCGAGAATATCTTTTCCAGTGTCAAAGAACTTACTCCATCCTGTGATGATCTGTTGATCTTTATCCTTGTTTCCTGAATTCTTTCTTCAAAGGTGTCCCCAGCCCCTGCAAAACTCCCATTTTAACATTCAGCAGAATATTCTTCCTTTATTTCTTTGTGGCAGGCATAGTACCATTACCCACACACATGTTGTTAGCCCTTATGGGTCAAAACTGTCTCCCAGGGCACAAACTAAATTAGAGAAAAAGAGGTCACATAGAAGTAAACAACATACTCCAGAACTCACTCAACGGAAGTGCAGCTCCACAGTTCCCACCCGGGTCCAGGCCACCATCATCTCTCACCTGCAAATTGCAATAGCTCGCTAACCTTGCCCCTACCAGTTGTTTTCTCCAAGTGGCCAGAGCGGTCCTTTAAAAATGTTAGTCAGGCCATGTCACTCCTTGGCTCAAAATCCTCCCTTGACTTCACCTTCTTCAGGGCTGTGCTCAAGTGTCACCTTAATGACGAAGCCTCTGCCAACCACCCCTACTGTTTTCCTACACCCTCAATTCCTTGTTTTCCCTTTTCCTCACCCCTAGCACTTACACCATATCACTATTATTACTTTACTTACAATGTGATGTTTCTGCTACTTCCTTTGAGAGATGTTTCCCATCCCTCTTGAACCAAGGTGGGTGTGTAACTGTGGTGGAAGTGATGCTAGCCTCAGTGACCTCTGAGGCTAGGTCACAAAAACCCATACACCTTCTGCCTGGTCCTCTTGGGACCCTCAATCTTGGAACTCAGCCATTATGATATGAGGAAGCCTAGGCCACATGGGTCTTGCCTGGAAAATCTCACGGATGGAGGAGCCTGGTAGGCTGCAGTCCATGAGGTCGCAAAGCGTCTGACACCACTGAGCGACTTCACTTTCACTTTTCACTTTCATGCATTGGAGAAGGAAATGCATGAAACACCCACTCCAGTGTTCTTGCCTGGAGAATCCCAGGGACGGGGGAGCCTGGTGGGCTGCCGTCTATGGGGTCACACAGAGTCGGACAAGACTGAAGCGACTTAGCAGCAGCAGCAGGCCACATGGAGAGGCCAACTGTTGACTGTCCTGACCAACAACCCTAGGTGCAGTCCATGCCAACAGTCATCATCAACTTCTAAACTTTTGAGGAAGCTTTTGGGATGACTTCAGCCTCAGCAACTGCATGAGACTCCAAGTGAGAACTGTTTAGCTTAGTCCTCTGATGACCTCCCAGAACTGTGAGGGATAATAATAAAACTGTTGTGCTAAGCCACCAAGTTTTGCAACCATTTGGTATTCTATAATAGATATTGGAACAATTTACATGTATATTGTATGTCTCTCCTCACTAAAGTTCCATGAATTCAAGGATTTTGTTTTCTTTGTTACTGCATTCCCAGCACCTAGAACAGTGCCTGGCATATAGCAGGTACTCAATAAATATTTGTTGAATAAATGAATGGATGCATAGATGCATTTTCAGTAAGGTACTCTAATGGTTATTGATCAGTGGGAGATGGTACAATCTGCTGGGTTAGACCTCATTGGCATAGATCATAAGTTGGCACTTAAGAGCATGGCAAAATATTTTTCAGCAAGAATATTTGAGGCAAATGACATTATAATGAATTATAATAATTTTTGGAGGAAAACATAAAATAGGATTAGAGCTTCATGCAGAATGTCTTTTGACGATTCATTCCATAATCCCACCATGGGCCTTTCCAGATCGGGTCTGGAAAAGCTTCAGAAGTATTTTCAGAAGGCTCAGTGAGTCTTACAATTCACAGAATAAAGTTCTTCCTGTGAATGACTAGTTGAAACCACTCACATGTTTCTGGTGTGAAATGGGTGATGAAGATAGGTGGTGGTGCATGCGTGTGCATGGGAGCACAATCTGGGATGCTTCCTCCCACTGCCTATTTTCATAGTCTGGTGGTTTGGAGTGTGTACAAGAGAAGGAATAAATATGGTTCTGCATCCGCCAGTCTTGCACCAAGTACTTTGACTTAGCATTTGGTTTGGAACAAATATTTGTGTATTGCTTAAAGAGCAATAATATCCTCAAATATCCAAGGGAAATACTAAAATTTTATCACCTCAGGAGGTCATAAAGGAAAAAATTTCTTAAGTTAACCTGGGAAAGAGGTTAGTTTTTGTTTGAGGTAGAATAACAGGAGGATAATCTTGAATGGACAAAACAATTTCTTTAGGCCAATCCATCTCAGCCTTGATTGGAGCTAAAAGCTACTGGGGAGTCTACAGTTTCTTTGAAGATCTACGATGAGTCTATTCATCTCAAAGCAGCTTCCATACATGAATCACCTTGATAAGCAATCACGTGTGGCTTCCAGAATCTAGAGAGGTTCAGGGTAAAAATAGCTTTTAAAAGCTCTTCACTTAATGCTACTTGACTGAAATGTCTCTTGAGGTACAGTGAGTGCCATTTTGATGCCTTTGTTCCAATGACAGTCGTTGGTGCCATTGGGCCTCACCATCTGGCCTATAGAATGAGGTTATCCTCTTGATTAGGTATAAGCCTTGGGTGGAAAGTGTAGAGACTCTCAAAATTTTCCCAGGAAGTCCAGGGAAGTATTTCCTTTGGAAACCCCATCGTTCTCACCAAAATTTAGAGATTGCTTCTAAAGCTAATTATTTTTCATTTCATTTTTTAAATTATTTATTTATTTGCAGGCCCAGACAAACTTGACTAGAAAAGAAGCCCGGGCATGAGTTAGGATGAGTCCATGACGTGCCACGCACTCCAACCAATTGAAAAACCACAAAAGGGGGAGGGCGGAAGTGACGAGCCGTATCCCTCCGCGGAGCGAGAGGGTCGGTGGGGGGAGTCGGCGTCTCTCTCCCCCGCGCCAGCTCCCGTACACGGAGCCGCATTCCTTGGCCCCCCCGCCCCCCTCCCTCGGGGCCCCCCCGCCCCCCTCGGGAAAAAAATCCACCCCAAATCACTCGAACCCGAGGGAGGTTTCCTTTCACCCTCGCGGAGACGAGATTTCAACGGTTCCCTCTTCTCCGTCTCCCCCCCAAGCCCCCGTCCCCTCCCCTGCTCCCACCCCCTTCTCCCGGCGCCGGGTGCAAGGTCCCTTTAAGGCGACGGCGCCTTCCTCGGGTCAGACTACCGGCGGCGACGACCACGGGAGGTGAGTGAGCGAGCGAGCCTTCCCTCTCCCCACCCCCTTCTCCCGGGGGTTCCGTTATCTTTTTGCTCGGCGAGACGTTCCGAGGCGAGACAATGAGAGGGGGATGGGGCGGGAACGCGAGGGGTGGGGGCGGGGGCCCGGCGGCGCGCGCCCCCGCCCCCCTCGAGTGGCGGCGCGGTCCGCGGTGGCAGCCGGCGTGGGGTGCGGCGCGCGGGCGCGTGTGTGAGTGCGTGCGCCCCGGGAGCCGCGGGAGTCGCGCGGCGGGCCGGGCCGGGGAGGCCCCTGTCTGCCTGCCGGCCGCCCCCGCCCCCCGGCGCCCGCCGCGGCGCGCGCGCGCACTCGCGCCCCACGGTCCCGCACACACCCGACGTCCACACGCACACCCGGCGCGAGGCGTCTCGGAGGAGTGGGCGGGCGCGGGTGCGGGCGGCGGCCCGCTGGGGAAGGGGCGGAGGCGCGGGCGGTGGCGAGACGGCGAGGCGCGGCGGGAGGGGCGGGCGAGGGGGCGAGGCCGCGCCGGGGAGGCCGGCGGGCCGACGTCCCCCGGGGGTGGGGGTGGTGCTCGGCCCTCCCCCGCCACCCCCGCCGGGGAGCTAGCGGGGCGCTCTTTTTGAGCGCGGGGAGGAAAATGAGTGATTGCTTAGCCGCTCCCTTGTGTTATGTAATCCCGCCTGTAGTACATCCGAAGCCTTAGTGCGCTGCAGTTAGTTTACAAAGTCTCCTCCCCTGGCTCTAAAATTTCTTCGGGATGGCGCCGTGATTTATAAAATGGGATGGGGCGGAAAAAGCTTATTTTCGTATGGTTATATCCTGCCGCGGTGGGCGCCATGTTTATCCCAGGGACTATTTTCTCTAGATTCTTAGCACCTTCTCAAAAGGAGGGATATCGTTGATCCACCTGCTTTTTCTGCTTTCGCAAGTTGTCCTGCTTTCTCTCCCGGCAGACGCGGGATTCCTTCTAACTGTTAATAATGCTGGACGTTTCTCTGCTTGTCTAGGACATTTTCACCTCAGCAAAAGGTAGAGCTGGAAGGAGTCTTGTAAGACATTTAGTCAAAATTTCTTTTTCGAGATGGAAACTGAGATACAGGTGTCCTGTCTCCGAAGAGCCGTCATTCTATTGCAGACTGTGGCCCAGCCCTCTACACTCCTTTAGACACCTCCCACCTCCTCGCAAAACCCCACAGACGTGCAATTTGACTTTCAAAGGAATTTTTCCATCTAGATGAAGGGAAACGGCGGGGGCGGAGGGCTGCTTCTTGGCAAATGACGTTAAATTTTGAGATCCGTTGCTTTTGGCTCTGGGAGTTTGAACTGTTAGCACAATCGGTCGTAACTTCAGGATGCATAAAAAGTACCTTGCAGGTCGCTAAAAGTGCTGTTTGCGGGATACCTCAGCTCCAAGCTTATTTGGATGGGATGCTGAGGGGGGTATATCGTCTCTTCGCTTTTAATCTGCAGTCCTTCAGCTGAGACAGATTAAGGTAACCACCATATTAAGAGTTACGGTTTTAGCATAAAGGTGCTCAAACTATCATCTTGGAACAATTAAGTGGCAGTCTATGCCCTTGATTTCCTCCCCTTTGTATATTATGGTTGTAATATACCAGCCATGCTGAAGTATCTCAAGCTAAAGGAACTGACAGAATAGTCTCTTGGGATGAACATGATTTTGTGTCCACCCCACCTTGAACCAGTGGTAAAATCTGGAAAAGCCATTCCCAAAATGTGGCCTGCTAATTTCTGGGGTTCCCCTCAAGCCGTCTTGGGAGAGCTAGGAGGTGGTAACTGTTTTCAAAATAATACTGAAACCCTGGTTAGCTTTTTCACTGGCATTTGCGCTGATGGTCCAAAGGCAACACTTGATAAAAACTACTGTGGGAAACAACTACCATACTTACTTGAGAATGTCTTTGATGAAGCAGTAAAAATAACCGTTAAATTTCAACCCTTCGGTACATGTATTTTTAATTCGTAAGAATCCGTGACCAAATGGGAAATGTGCATAAACCACTGATTCTGCCTACTGCGGTAAATCTTTGTCATAAGGAAAGGCACTTGTGAGATTTAGCGGCGAGTTGCTGGTTTCCTGGGCCAGCATTTTTACTTGGAAAGAACGACTGACTACAGTTTTTCACACTTGAGTGTTTGCGATGTTTTCTTGAAAGCAAGTGAAGTGAGCTTGTCACCTCAAGGAAAACAATTGACAGTATTCTCAGTGATAAAAATTTGAGAGTGAAAATTAGAATTTTTAAAAATTTGATATCAAGTTTAACAACTTCTGGTACTTAAAAGACTTTCCTTGCAAGTCATTGTTAATGACTGATTTTTCAAACATATTTTATGGTGAAATGTGTCAACATTGGGAAGATAGGCATAATTCAGTAAATCTGTATTTTCAAATGACTTTTGCATAACTCAGGTCACTGTGAGTAATCTTCAAAATTCAGCATACACTGATGGAGTTTAACGTAACTTTCATCAGGAGGGGTTCAGATTCCAATATCCAGCTATTGTTTAAGAAACTATTATTTGTCTAGTTTTAGTACTGTCTTAATACACACAACTATCTGAAAAGGTTTTTAGAATGCTTTTCCCTTTTTCTGTCTGTGTGACAGCAGATCTTCATTATATGCATAACCAAAACAACATAGAACAGCAGACTGAAGGCAGAAGCAGCTTTGAGAATCAAACTGCCTTCTATTAACCTAGACATGAAAGATTTCCGAAAATGTGAAACAACATCATTTCACTGTTTGGGGGAAAAGAGTCATTTTTAATTGAAAATTTTTGATATATTTTAATTATGTTATCATGTAATGGGTTTGTTGTTTTTTATTGTACTGATAAATATTTAAACTTTTTACGTTTTAATTTCTAAAGTAAATATCAAAAGATCTTTTCCACATTAATAAAAGCTCTTTAAGATACTTAATAATTTTAAGAATGTGAAGGGGTTCTGAGACCAGAAACTGGGTTTGCCCTATCCTCTGCTCCTGAGATCATCCAAATCTGTCTCCTATTTAGAAACTTCTGGAGAATTCAGAAATGTTAGTTGGAGTTAATAGTGGAAGAGGCAGTGAATTGGAAGAGAACTGCAGAGCAAAAAAGCTTAGTAAATATACCAGACCAGCTGTGACCTTGGGCAAGTTACTTAAACTCTCTAAACCTCATTTGACCTCATCTATAAAGTGTATTAGGAGAAGGCAATGGCACCCCGCTCCAGTAAGTACTCTTGCCTGGAAAATCCCATGGATGGAGGAGCCTGGTAGGCTGCAGTACATGGGGTCTCTAGGAGTCAGACACGACTTCACTTTCACTTTTCACTTTCATGCATTGGAGAAGGAAATGGCAGCCCACTCCAGTGTCCTTGCCTGGAGAATCCCAGGGACGGGGGAGCCTGGTGGGCTGCCGTCTGTGGGGTCGCACAGAGTCAGACACGACTGAAGCGACTTCGCAGCAGCAGCATAAAGTGTATTATTTAGGACACAGTTAGAGAATTCATTGTGGTAATGAATGTAAAGTGCATAATAATGCTTGGTATTATATGACAGTAAAATAAAATATATTCCAAATGGTGTTTCGTCTTTTTTCTCCGTATAGGTCTTTTGGTTGTAAGTGGAGATTTCTGATTTAAATTGCAAATCCTAGAACTGGTAGTGTCTTTGTTATAGATCAGTATGATAAGACTTTGATAGATTCTTTGGCAGTGTGGTTTGTGATAATAAACCATATCCACAAAAACATTTTTATATGTAACTCAGGAGGAGAGGAGAAGGAAATAACATTTTGCTAGCTTTGGCAGAGTTAAATTGAGTAGAAATGGAATTTAGACAACAGGCATGTCAATGAAGAACTTTTCTTGGGAGAGAAACTGAATATTGAATTCTTTAAAAATAGGAAACTTAACTGCTCACTTCAGTTCAGTAGAGAGCTTATAATGAATATATATGGATTCTTCTTGATAGGAAGTTTGCTGCCAGATAAGTGGGAAGTATTTTATGTTTAGGAATATTAGATTATTAAGAGTATTTAAGAACCCATTGTGAAAGTTATATGTGAGGTTCTACAATAGTTCCTGTGAATGATAGACTGGGTAAATAAAAGCTGCTTACTACTAGTTCAACAATAATTTGTTTCGTAGCCATACTGAGTATTCAGCCCTATAGATTTTCTGGAATTAATCCCTTTTAAAGGAAAAAATTGAGGTAACTTGACGTTTGTTGTTTTCAGCCACTAAGTTGTGTCCGGATTCTTTGCGACCCCATAGACTGCAGCACGCCAGACTCTCCTGTCCTTCACTGTCTTGTGGAGTTTGCTCAAATTCATGTCCATTAAGTCAGTGAAGCTATCTAACCATCTCATCCTCTGCTGCCCCCGCCTTCTCCTTTTGCCTTCAATTTGAATACAAATGCAAATTGTTTTGAGGATTACTATTGTTTATTTCTCACCCAGGAGCAAGAGAGAGTAGTATTCTAAATTTTTTGTTTGTTTTTAAAACATTTTTACTGTTCCACATGTTCTTTTTATCTTGATTTATGGGTGGGTATGCACTAGCAGTGAATTGAAAATGTTAGGTACTGAATTCTTCATTCCTGGAACTTCAGCACTATAAAAGAGTCAGACATAGGAATCCAGAGCTTCAAAAGCCAAATCTGTCTGGAGAATTTTGGTAGAAAACAGATGTTTTCTTCATCTTATTTGAGATGAAGATAGGTAAACCTTTCTGCCCATTAAATACCTCAGAAGTACACTGACAGTTGTAACTGAGGGGTTCTTTTTGCTACTTTTAAATAAGATTGCATGTCTCTTTGTATCTTGCTTTTCAGTTCTATAGGTTTTTACTCACTAGCTGGTTTTATAGGACCATATTTGCCAGCATGTAAGGTAACAGTTCCCTAGAAAGGTATGTATCTGGTACACCCATCTTACGGTGAAAGATGAATGCCAAAGACTGAAAATCGCCAGTAGTCCTGTAATAGTTGCAGTGTGGAGTAAAATGTACTGAGTACACAGAAGTCACGTTACCAGTGAGATTACTACCACAGAACAGAGGAATCAGATAGTTACCAAGATGTCAGCTGATCGAGATGCCTTGATTAATGGAAGATGGCAGTGTTCATCTCATCTTGCAGTACCTCCTTGGAAATCTGTGTACCCCAGCTTAGTTTTATTTTTTCCTAGGACTATTTAATTATTATGCAATATATTAAGAAATATGTATATATAATCTATGTGAAAATTACTCCTAGAAATGAAAAGAGGTTAACAGAAAATTCAGCCCACAAGGCTACCAGTTTGACTTAATTAATAGCAAAAAGGAAATGGCAGAATATACAGGTATAAAATATCACAACCAAAAGATGATTAGTAGTTTTCCCCCTGTTTTTTTCTTTTTCCTTTTTTTTTCCTTTATTGAGGTGTAACTGACATAAAATTGTATGATATTAAAGTGTACCTCGTGATAATTTCATACATAAATATTGTGAAACTATTCCCCCATTCAGTTAACACACCCGTCACCTCACATACTTAGGCTGTGTATGTGTGAACATTTAAGTTCTATTCTTTTAGTGAATCTCAGTTATACAGTGTTATCAACTGTAGCCACCATATTTTTCATTAGATTCTCAGACCTTATTCAAGAAAATTTCATGCATGTGAAAAAAGATGAAAGAATACAAGGAGAATCTACAATGAACGCACCAGCTAGACTCAGTGATTTTTAACATGCTGGCATATTTGATGTCTATAAGAAAACACCCAAATACATATTTGTTGAACCACCTGAAAGTCGTGATACTTCCACTGAACATTTCATGCATTTGCTAAGATTAAATACGTTCTCCTACATAACTAATAATGCTATCCTTTCTAAGAAAAGTAAAATTCTCAAATATAATTTTATCTAGTCTATTTTTGAATGTTCCAGTTGTCCCCAGTATGTCATTTATACCTTTTCTATGAACCAGAATCCAGTGGTTTCACATGTTGCATTTTGTTATATCTCTTTAGTTTCTTTCAGTCTGGTTTAGTCTTCTCTGTGTGTGTGCATGTGTGTAATTGTGGGTGTGTGCTTGACATTTTTAGTGTGTTAGTTTTATAAAGTATTCTGTTTTCTGCATTTGTCTGATTATTTTGTTTTAAAATGTCCCACTTTTGGGTTTATCTCAATTATTTCCCTGTGGTACTACTTATTCTTCTGTTGCTATACTTCCTAAAAACTGGAAGTTAAATTTAAGTGCTAGATTTGATTCAGGTTGCATATTGTTGTTAATAGCTTTTATTTGTTTTTTTTTTTATTGTTTTAACAAAAGAACAGCTGATGACAGGTAGAGTTTGGATTATCAGCTCACATTTTTCTATTTAAGTTTATTATTGTCATAACCTTTGGCTTTGAGATATAGAGCTACTTCTGTAATTTTAAGTTCAAGCACAATAAGACTTTGAGAAGGACCGTAGTAATAAGTTTGCATCATGTCATTTTGGTTCGCCACCCTCTGAGAAAATGATCTGAAAGTTAAAGAGGCGAGAACAATTGATATATTTAGCAAAAGCAACCCGTAGAGAAATAGAATAGTAAAGAGGTCAAAACCAGAAATTTTCAAAATGGAGATTTGGGGACTTTGGTAAATTATTTTCACAAGGATTATTTACCGCAGTTAATACTGATAATGGGGATTACTGATAGTAACCATAAATTTAGAGAACTAATGTCATAGTGCTGTGCTAAAGTTTTCTAAGGAGAAATGATGTACTTAGGCAGGAACAAGCTCTTTCACGGGCAGATCATTATAGGGTGAAACAAAACTAGATTTATATGAGCTTTATAAAAATATTTTTATTGTGTAAGGTGTAACCATTTGAACAATTCATGGGAATCTTGTGCTCATCTTTTCTGTTGCAGAGAGGATAAATTATTTTTGAAAGAAATGAGAAAATTAACACAAAGTAAATCAACTATGGGCTTCACTTGTGGCTCAGCTAGTAAAGAATCCGCTGGGATTCTTTGAAGAAGAATTGCTGGGAAAGATTGAAGGTGGGAGGAGAAGGGGACAACAGAGGATGAAATGGGTGGATGGCATCACTGACTCAATGGACATGAGTTCAAGTAAGCTCTGGGAGTTAGATAGAGATGGACAGGGAAGCCTGGCGTGCTGAAGTCCATGGAGTCGCAAAGAGTTGGACATGACTAAGCAACGGAACTGAACACAACTGTACTTCAGTTTAAAAGGAAAATGAGAGTTCTTTATGCATAGAATGTGAGATGATTTTTTTTTTTTTTTTTTTAAATTTCTGCTTCAGAACATGGATTCAGTTTGATCAGGGCTTCTCAATCTTGGCACTGTTAACATTTTGGGCCTGGTAAGTCCCTGGCTATCCCATGCATTGTAGGATGTGTAATAGCACCCCTGGGCACTTGTCTCTAGACAGATGCCAGTAGCACCCTTGCCCAGCCCCACCCCTAGTATGAGTACCAAAAGTGTCTCCAGACATTGCCAAATGTCTTCTGGGGGCAGATTATCCCTGTTTGAATGTTATGAGTTGGATAAAAGCCACTGGCATATGTAGATTCCTTAATGATCTAGCTTTCCTTTTCTATAATCTGTGTGCGGCTGTTGAACATAGTTACCTTCTGTAGATATGTTGCGCAGTTTGGACTGTTTTTACTATATGTTGAAGAACACTGGAATATGATGACATTTTTTTAGCTATGTTGGAAATTTTATTGAAGGTAGAAAGCAGCTCTTCCTTTGTAAGTCAAGTATAGGTCTTTATTTCATCCCCCTCCCACCTCCCAGTTTGCTTGAAAAAGAACCTTATTAGCTATGTGTTGTGGATAAAGTTTGTGTTAGGAGTACTTAAAAGTTTTGATTAAAATTCTCGAGTGATCTGTTTATATCTCGGCATTCATGAGAAGACAGTCTTTTAAATAGTTGCTGAGAGCTGTATTCATTATTTCAGTACCTGTGAGGGAAAAGGATCTGAAAAAGAGCATACGCAGGCATGACTGAGCCACTTGCTGTACACCTGAAGCTGACACATCGTAGATCTGTTTGTTTCAGTTTAGTAAGAAAGACATGGTTCCTGCCCACTCAGATATTTCTGGTAGTTAAGGGAAGAATGTTAAATTGAATTGTCTTACATGTTAGTTAAATATGAATGTTCCTATTGTTCCAGCGTATCAGCTAAGAGCCCGAAACTTCAAGGGTCATAGGAGCTAAACAACTTCACATTATAAAGCAAGTTGCAGAGACTTCCCTGGTGGTCCATCAGTGAGGAATCTGTGCTCCTAATTCAGGGTTCACTCTCTAGTCTGGGAGCTAAGATCCCATATGCCCTGTAGCATGACTATAAAGTAATAAATAAATAACAAGGCCGTGTCTGCAGGACTTGTAAATTGGGAAAGTCAGACGCTACTTTGGAGAAGGCAATGGCACCCCACTCCAGTACTCTTGCCTGGCAAATCCCATGGACGGAGGAGCCTGGTAGGCTGCAGTCCATGTGGTCGCTAAGAGTCAGACATGACTGAGCGACTTCACTTTCACTTTTCACTTTCATGCATTGGAGAAGGAAATGGCAACCCACTCCAGTGTTCTTGCCTGGAGAATCCCAGGGACAATGGAGCCTGATGGGCTGCCATCTATGGATTTGCACAGAGTCGGACACGACTGAAGCGACTTAGCAGCAGACGTTGCTTATCCTAGTGTTTGGAAAAGTGGCCAGACACAGGCTTACCGTATGACCCAGAAGTTCCTCTCAGATTACTTATCCAAAAGAATGAAAACATATGTACATACAGAGACCTGTGCCCAAATGTCAGATTTATTCATAATAACCTGAAAATTGAAAACAACTACCTGCCAACATGTGGATGGATAAACAAATGATGGTTTCTCCATAAATGAAGCACCCAGTTCAGTTCAGTCGCTCGGTCGTGTCTGACTCTTTGCGACCCCATGAATTGCAGCACACCAGGCCTCCCTGTCCATCACCAACTCCCAGAGTGCACTCAGACTCAACTTCCATTGAGTCAGTGATGCCATTCGGCCATCTTATCCTCTGTCGTCCCCTTCTCCTCCTGCCCCCAATCCCTCCCAGCATCAGAGTCTTTTCCAGTGCGTCAACTCTTTGCATGAGGTGGCCAAAGTACTGGAGTTTCGGCTTCTACTCAGTGATAAAAAATAAACTGCTTAAAAATTCCACAAAACCTAGATGATTGTGTTAAGGTAATGAAGGCAGACTAAAAGAAAAAAGTTACTTGCTAAAGGACTTGATTAAAATCTATATGTTGTGTCCTCTTTGATTCTTCTTAAAAAAAATTTTTTTTAACTAGATGTGAATTCTACCAGTAAGGAAAATGATGTCAGCATCTTGTGAAGGGGAAGGGAAAGGTTTGGAAAAGAGTGAAAGTACTGAGAACTAATAAATATAAGTTTAAAAGATTGAAACATCTCAAGAATCTCAGGAGAAAACAGAATTTTAAGGTTCTAAGACAAGGATTATTTGTAGATGTGGATTTTTTTTTTTTTTTTTCCCAAATGACACAGAAGCAAATTGAAGGTAGCTGACTAAGACTTGGGGATTAATGTGGAAATAATTTTATGTTTAAAATGAGCAGAAAAACCCCTAGCATCTAGTCTGATCTTGGAATATCATTCTGTAACAGAAGGAATCAGGGTTCCTTGGGAAAATGGATGATTCTTGATATGGGGCAGGAATGTATGAGATGAGCCTGGAACTTTTTATTTATCCCATACCCAGAATTTTATCAAACACTCCTGAGCACTGTGTCAAAAGAACTCAAGAGCCATCTGAGAAGTTCCAGTGAGCAAAATAGGACACTTTGAATATCAATAAGGTTAACTGCTGTGGATCAAAGCCCATCAAATGATTAAATCTGTAATGTGATATAATGATAGTTTAAGAACAAGCTTATTGGTCATTTTGAAGAAATGCTAGTGAAACAGATTATTATTTTGAAAACTGGTAAATAAAGAGAAGCAAGATGGAAAGAATCAAGACTTCTATGTGAACTGCACCACTGGGTAACCAGATAGTAGATATGTTTTTGTTTTTTAAATCAGAGTGTTTCAGTTAACAAATGAAAAGGAAATTATAGATTTAGAATGACTATATCTAGGCATTGAGCCTGAATGAGAGGGTTCCTGATAGAAGAAAATCCTGCCCTTAAGAGTAGTCTTGTTGGGGGAGAGGGGAATGTTAAACCTATATCTAACCACGCCTGTAGATCCAGCTAATCAAGACCTAGAAATTAAAAGAGACCTAAGAAATCTATCAAATAATCATAATATGTAGACCTTATTTGACTCCAAATCAAAGCAAACTTTAAGAAATATGATATTTAATGAAGACATGGAAGCAACCTAAATGTCTTATCAACAGAGACACAAATAACATGTGGTACATGTGTACAGTGGAGCACTGCTCAGCCATAAACAGGACTGAGACAGTGCCGTCTGCTGCAGCATGCATAGACCTGAAGGTTATAATACCGAGTGAAGTCAGACAGAAAGACAAATACAGAATACCACTTAGGCGTGGAATCTTAAAAAAGGGTACAAATGAGCTTCTTTACTAAACAAACAGGCTCACAGACTTCAAAAACAAATCTATGAACTTCTTTGGTGATACAGTGGGTAAGAATCTACCCAATGCAGAGGACACCGGTTTGATTCCTGGTTTGAGAAGATTTCACGTGTCACAGAAGAACTAAGCCTGTGCCCCACATTACTGAGCCGTTGGGTTCTATGAGCCTGTCTTCCACAAGAGAAGCCACCATGATGAGAAGCCTGCACACATAAACCAGAGTAGCCCCTCCTCTCCACAACTGGCAAAAGGGAGCACGCAGCAGTGAAGATGCAGAGCAACCAAATAAATAATTTAACGAGAGAAAAAAGCAAATGTACGGTTATCAAAGGGGAAAGGTGGAGGGAGGGATGAATCAGGAGTTTGGGATTAACATGTACACATTACTGTGTATAAAATAATCAACAAGGACCTGCTGTATAGCACAGCAAACTGTGCTCAGTATCCCATAGTAACCGATAGGGGAAAGAATCTGAAAAAGAATGGATATATGAACGTGTATAACTGAATCCTTTTGCTGTACACCTGAAACTAATACAACATTGTAAATCATCCTCCAATAACAGTATTTGAGAGGCTTCCCCAGTGGTCAAGAATCTGCCTGCCAGTTCAGGGGTGTTCAATCCCTGATCCAGGATGATCTCACATGCCAAAGAGCAACTAAACCCATGTAATGCAACTACTGCGCCCACGCACCTTGGGTCCCTGCTCTACGACAAGAGAAGCCACCACAATGAGAGGCACACACTGCAACCAAGAGTAGCCCCTGTTTGGAGAAGGCACTGGCGACCCACTCCAGTACTCTTGCCTGGAAAATCCCATGGACAGAGGAGCCTGGCAGGCTGCAGTCCATGGGGTCGCTGAGTCGGACACGACTGAGTGACTTCACTTTCACTTCTCACTTTCATGCATTGGAGAAGGAAATGGCATCCCACTCCAGTGTTCTTGCCTGGAGAATCCCAGGGACGGGGGAGCCTGGTGGGCTGCCATCTCGGGTCACACAGAGTCAGACACAACTGAAGCGACTCAGCAGCAGCAGCCTCAACTAGAGAAAGCCCACATGCAGCAGTGAAGACCCAGTGCAACCAAAAATAAATAAATCTTAAAAAAAAAGAAAAACTATGGTATTTGAGAGAATTTGAGGTTTCAGTGTTGCCTGTATATTTCAGTGTTGCCTATAAATTTTTTAGGCATGTTAATGGTACTGTTGCTGTTGCTAAGTCACTTCAGTCGTGTCCAACTCTGTGTGACCCCATAGACGGCAGCCCACCAGGCTCCCCCATCCCTGGGATTCTCCAGGCAGGAACAGTGGAGTGGGTTGCCATTTCCTTCTCCAATGCATGAAAGTGAAAAGTGAAAGGGAAGTCGCTCAGTCGTGTCTGACTCTTAGCGACCCCGTGGACTACAGCCCACCAGGCTCCTCCATCCATGGGATTTTCCAGGCAGGAGTACTGGAGTGGGGTGCCAGTGCCTTCTCCATGTTAATGGTACTATGACTTGTTTATTTGATTAGGTTTTAACTTAGCTGAGGGGCTTGTGGGATATTAGTTCCCCAGCCAAAGATCAAATCCTGCCCTGGCAGTGAAAGCGCCAGATCCTAATCACTGGACTGCCAAGGAATTCTCTGTGATTTTTTTTTTTTTAATATATACATAATCTTTCAAGTCCTTACGTTCTAGAGATACACAGTATATTTCAGGTGGTGCAGTGGTAGAGAATTCAGGTGCCAGTGCTGGAGACACGAGCTCAATCCTTGGGTCAGGAAGATTCCCTTGAGTAGGAAATGGCAACCCATTCCAGTATTCTTGCCTGGAAAATTCCATAGACAGAGGACGGCTACAGTCAAAAACAGTTGGACATGACTGAGCGCATACAACACACAAAATATTTAGGAATGGGGTATTAGGAATTAGTTTCAAAATAATATGAAGGAAAGAGGGCATACATGAAATAAGGTTGGTTGATACTTCTAAAAATTATTTTTTGGCTGTGCTGGATATTCTTTGCTGTGCACAGCCTTTCTCTAGTTGCAGCAAGCAGGGGCTACTCCCTAGTTGCGGTGTGCAGACTTCTCATTGTGGTGGCTTGTTTTATGGTGGAGTGTGAGAGCCGTTAGTTATGGCTCATGGGCTTAGTTGCCTCGGGGCATGCAGGATCTTCCTGGGCCAGGAATTGAACCAGTGTCCCCAGCATAGCAAGATGGATTCTTAACCACTTGACCACCAGGAAAGCCTGGTTGATAATGTTTAAAGCTGGGTTATGGGTGTGTGTGGGTGTGGGTGTGGGTGTGTGTCCCAATCAACGATCGAACCTGGGCCCCCTGTAGTCAGAGTCCTCACCAGTGGACTGCCAGTGAGTTCCCTACTCTTGTATATAATTAAAGTTTATATCTTATTTTAAGAACAGCAGAAAAGGAATCCCTAGGGTATTGATGGCGGGTTTGCCCCTTTACTGGCTACAGTGTGAACCTCAAATTTACTGCCTATCCAGGTTTTCCTCTTGATGGAGTATGGTGTTCCCTACATGCTGGCCTTTAATTTCCAAAATTCACATTTTTACCTGGCACTTTTTCAGGAGAAATGAAAATGTTTCAACTTGAATATAACTTTGTTTTTTAGTGTGAAATATATGCCAAGCCTATGAGTACACTTATCCTTTATAGCAAAATAATAGGGAAAATTTACAGATTTTTTTTTTTTCCTTGTGAGAAATTAAGTTGAAGGTTTAGTGTGTAGAGAAGTTAAACACAAGTAGACTGATCATTTGGAAAATTTTATTCATTTTAGTACTACATATATAGTAATTCTTGTCTTTGTTCAACAATAGTTGAAAGGTAACTATATGCCACAGATGACTTGACTGTATTCTCATGGATCAGAGAATTGTGTTTCTTGAGCATCTTGGTGAAGATATTAAATATAGCACTTCATTGTATTAATGAAAATTCCTTTTTGATAGCTGGAAAACTATAGAAGGGTACTAAATTTGCATTTTTCATTTTTAAAGTTTACAGGGAATTTAATTCAGGTTGATATCTATTTTGGCATGGCCCATCTTTTCAGCAGAGTTAATTTTTTGACCCTGAGCTATAGATGGTGAAATGAAAGGACTGATCCCATTCTCGGATACAGAGTCTAGATCAGAATTGAGAACTGTTTGAAAAACTTGATTTCAGTGTCTTCCTGAGATGTTTTGGGTGTAAGTCATAAAATATGTTCAGTCAGTAGATTTATTTTTCTGAGTTGATACGCCTTGTTGGTTAACTCCATCTTTCACATTGTAAAAATCTTGAAAAATATATTCTGAGTTGAACTTTCTTTTCTATCTTTAACCCTTTAATTTACATTGGTTGTCTTGGCAGAGCATATACCCTAGGGAGTTATTTTTTCTCACTTGGTAAAAAGTAATTAGGATATAAATGTCCTTTCCATCTTTTCACAGCTGCCTTTTCCACTCTTTGTTTCTTAGAATACCTTCTTCATGGTGAAAATAACATAATTTGACTGTGAGGTGGAGGAAACTTTCGTTTTTATTAATCTTCATTGTTTGACAAAACATGAACTCAGTCTCTTAAGATGCTATAAGTGGTTGAGGTAGAAGACTAGCCTTTGGATATACTATTAAAATATCCATATTCATGACACTGAAAACCACAATTAAGTAGTTAGAAAAAAGTTGTTTAGAATGTTATCTTTTTCAGTGGAACTAGACTGGAAAATACAAAAGTGTGTTGTGTAGTCTTAAAGAACGCCTGTGATACGGATTTGGCTTCTTTTAAATTCAGTTTCTGGCTAGCATTGTTTTTTGTATATGTAAATTAAATGAAAAACTAAGAAAATTTACTGGAGAAGGAAATGGCAACCCCTTCCAGCATTCTTGCCTGGAAAATCCCACAGATAGAGGAGCCTGGTGGGCTGCAATCCATGGAATCTCAAGTCAAGACACAACTTAGCAACTAAATGACAAGGAAATTTAAGTTGATACCTTAGAGCCTTTTCTTACCTTACTCATAGCATCTCTCCTTTATGGTTTTGATTTGAGAAAACATAAATAATTAGAATATTAGAGACCACTTAGAATCAGGTAAAGCACTTTACTCGTTAAAATGGGCCCTTTTCTAGCTATGGAATATTTTAAATTTTCAAGTAAACAACGCCATCTGTTGGGCATCTTGCAAACTATCAAATTGTATGGCCCTAACGCAATGGTTAAATTGGTGGTTTTGTTTGTTTTGCCTTAGGGGTGTGGTGGAAAAAATTCTGAGCTACTGAGGCACTGAGAACTCTTGCAGTGAAAGCTTTGTTTGAACATTGGGCGGTAGTGCTACCCCATTCCAAAGCAAAAAACTTGACCTTCATTCAACTAACATTGGAGGGCAGCATAATAATAATAGCTGTTCATTTGCATTGCAGATAGGCAGGCTTTATTTTTAAAAGAAGAATGTAGTTCAAGCCTTTTCAAATTAAAGGCTGACTTCCCAAAATCTTGGTGGAGTTTAAGGTTGGAATTCCCAGGTGCTGCCCAGTTCTTGGGGTCGCAAAGAGTCAAGGACTGAGCATGCACGCATGCACAGAGGTTGAAATTAGAGTATGGCCCTTATCTTGAGTACAGAAAGGCTCAGTAATCAAGATAAATCGTATTTTATATATCATTTTTGTGCTATTATTTTTATTTTATTTACATTTAAATTTCACCACAGAATTTAAGTGTATCCTGGGCTTTTGTTCAGATTTTTGAAATAAAGGTAAATGGGCAAACAACTTTAAGGATACAGTGTGTTTAAAATTGTACAATATATTAAACAATTAGAGAAAAATCTAGGGAATGGTATAATTATATACCTTTATAGAGTTGGTATATTTATATTTTATAACTACCTTTAAATATATTTTAGGTATTAGATAGGTACAGACTTCCCTGGTGGCTCAGTGGTAAAGAATCTGCCTGCTAAATACAAGAGACTGGGATTCGATATCTGGGTCGGGAAGATACCCTGGAGAAGGAAATGGCAACCCACTCCAGTATTCTTGCCTTGGAAATCCCATGGACAGAGGAGCTTGGCGGGCTACAGTCCATGGGGTTGCAAAAGTTGGACACAGCTTAGTGATTAAACAACCACCATATGGATTTGCTAGCACAAATTCCAGGATAAGCCAGGGACTTGGAGGAAACTATTCAGGACTGAGCAGAGAGGTCCTTGGTTGCTGACAGAACCTCCCCTTGACTTCAGACATGTGACAAACCAAGAGTCTGTCAGCACACAGAGAGCACCGAATTCAAAACAGTGGCCACAGGATGATGCTCGGGAACTGGCTCTTGCCACTTAGGATTGTGGGGGCCAGTCTGAAGCAAGCAGAGTTGGCTGGAGACTGGAACTGTACCTCAAGTCCAGGATCAGTAGGACAGCAGTCTAGGCACAGAATGGTTAGTGCTTTCTTCAGAAGTTCTTGGTTTTCCAAACAAGTTCCTAGGATGCTTTCCTCAAATGGCAAATGTATCATTTTTTAAAACTCCGTATTCGTGCAAAAAAATTCATAATGAGCGAAGTAGTAATTGTAAATAAAAAAGGTCTGACCCTCCGCTTACAAAGTTCACCTCACCCTAATCCCAGCCCTGAGTATTATAGCTTAAATTTTTTCAACCGTAATTATTAAATAATTTGCTGTGGAGTCTTCCACACTAATTTTTTTTTTAAGAATAAAAGTTATCATTCTGGAACCTTGGAAATGGAGGAGGTTAGGGGAAATGGTAGAGGAAGCGCAGTGGTGTAGGTTACCAATAGCTTCAGAGTCTGATTCCATATTTTGTATAAAACTATTTCTCCCATTGTGAGGTCAGTATCTTAATTTAATCTTTTTTCTTGTAGCATGGCGGACACCGACCTGTTTATGGAATGTGAGGAGGAGGAGTTGGAGCCATGGCAGAAAATCAGTGATGTCATTGAGGATTCTGTAGTTGAGGATTATAATTCAGTGGATAAAACTACTACAGGTAACAAAAACTCTTTGATCTTAGATTGTTGTTATATTGACTGAATTGAATGGCGGTTTTGTTAAGAAAGTATGAGGTGCAAAACTTTAAGAATTCAGGGTTGCTTCTCTGTGGCACTGGTACGACCTTTTCCCCCTGTTCTCTGGTCTGTAAATGCTTTGGTTTTCCTTATACACAAAACTAGAAACACTATATTTAATAAATTTAAAACATTGAGAGTTGGGTTCACCAATATTTATCAAACACGTAAGCAGTTCTCTTACGAAATGATGTGTGAACAAGTGGTGTGTGTTAGTGTTCATTTATATACCCAGTGAGAAACAGGTTCCCATAGTCTTGAGGGATTTTTTGGTTTGTTTTATTTGAACTTGGTTTCCTTTGTGAGCTGAGCAGAATTTGCTTTGTGTCTGCCTTCAGGGACAGTTTACAAACTTAGGCTTGTAGCTTCTTTTTCAAAAAGGTGTGGTTGCAGGGTCAAATTCTAGATTGCCCTAAATTCATAAAGTGGGTGATAGTTCTTTTTCTCCTGAATTGTATCTGTTGCTCTTTTTTTTTTTTTTTTTAAATCTTTCCTGCCTTGAGAACTGAAGATGGCATTGGTTTGAAACAGGACAGTTCGTGGTCTTGTGGAGAGCTTACTAATGCACAGTTATGAATACCAGTAGTGGTGATAATAAGCCTTTTGAGTTCTAGAGGTTTGCTTGTGCTCTATAAGCAAAATAGTGAAATCTGGTTCAGTGAGCTTGTAATCTAACTTAATTCACCAGGAAATCTGAGACAATAAAGAAGGCATTGTGTCTAATTTGTGGTGTGAGGGACCCATAGGAGGAGAAATCAGATAACCAGTCAGATTTACGAATAAAGCAGGAAACTTTCTGGCTATAGAGACCTGCAGTAAGATGAAAGATTAGGAAAGTGTCCTTCAGTGTCATCTGTCCCTGTCTCCAAGTGACTGTGCCTCCCCTTCCCCGCAGTTTCTGTGAGCCAGCAGCCTGTCTCGGCTCCAGTGCCCATCGCTGCCCATGCTTCTGTCGCTGGGCATCTCTCTACATCCACCACCGTTAGTAGCAGCGGGGCACAGAACAGCGACAGTACAAAGAAGACTCTTGTCACACTCATTGCCAACAACAATGGTAAGTGGGACTGCTGGGAAATTCTTCCTGGGCTAGAGGGTTGAGAGACTAAAAGAGGTCTTAAGATTAGCTGTACCTGTTCAGTTTTAGGTACTGATGTGGTTCTGCTGATGTTGGAGTGAGTGTAGTCCTGATTCTCTGATATGGAAGTAAGTGGTGGTGTTCATTCTGAGTTAGTGCTGAATCGATGCTGGTGTTTCAAGTCAGAGGGCAGCTGTCTTACTACTGATAATTTCTAGGAAAGAAAATGTAACCCCCAAATTCCTAACTGTTAAGGAGATATGAAGGGGACGGGTTTGTTTGTTTGTTTTTAATTAGAAGAGCTCCACTAGCCTGGTAAGAATTCTCCCAGAGTAGTTTTGTTCCTAATTTCTTTGGCAGCTTCATTTGGTCATTGGTTCCTGGGTGTGGAAAATAGGATAGGGTTGTTGTCTACCTGAAGGAAATGGTGAAAGAGTAGTGGTTTTTTTTTTTGTTTTTTAGTGAGTTTATTGACTAGTGAAGTTACATAGTATTGGCTTCTGTTTCATTTCCTATTTTCTTTTTTTTTGCAATATTCATTCATTTACATTCAGTTCAGTTCAGTCGCTCAGTTGTGTCTGATTCTTTGCGACCCCATGAATCGGAGCATGCAGGCCTCCCTGTCCATCACCCACTCCTGGAGTTCACTCAGACTCACGTCCATCGAGTCAGTGGTGCCATCCAGCCATCTCATCCTCGGTCGTCCCCTTCTCCTCCTGCCCCCAATCCCTCCCAGCATCAGGGTCTTTTCCAGTGAGTCAACTCCGCATGAGGTGGCCAAAGTACTGGAGTTTCAGCCTCAGGGCTGGACCCTGGCAGATCCAGGGAATTCGAAGCGGGGACAGCGTTGGCGAGGAAAGACTTATTTATTTATTAATATAAGATTAGATCAGGAAGAAATAGTGTAGTAGGAAAATTTAGTGGAGAAAAGAGGCTGATTAGCTTGGCTTACGTGGAAAACCAATAAAGTTCCGGACAAGGAACTTGCACTGTCTACGTTAGGCCGCCGGCGCCCGTTTGAATATCGGAGAGTGCCCCGCCTTGGGCTCTCTCTCTTACAGATCTTAGAAGCCGGGACAAGTAAGTAGACACAGTGAGCCTCCATGTTCCAAGGAATCAGCCCGAAAAGGAGAGGGAGGGAGCAAGAAATCGACATGGGGGAGGCCAGGCTTGTGCAAAAACCCCCTCCAACTTTATTATTTAAAAGCTGTTTATATACCCTAAATTTTACATAATGGAAGATACAGAGTTATGCGGGGGCAGCAGTCCTGACCCTTTCTGTATATCTTTTTTGTATACAAAAGGTCTCAGGTGATTTACATGATCTTCTGGCCAGGAGGCTTGTAACACTTTTTTGGCTCTCTTTCTTAAAGAATGTTAATCTCGTTTCCCCTCAAGTGTTTTTCTTTAATCTGCATCTCCTTAAAGCACTTAAGTTACATCTCTATAGAACAAAGGCGCAGTGGGTTATAACAAAGAAGGTACTTAACTCAAAGAGCTAATGTTGCTAATACCAGGTCTACTACTTGTTTTTCTATATACCAACTATATCTAAAAATAAAGGATATGAAAATTTGGCAGCAAGTATTGGCTCAACAAATGAAACTTTTAATAATCCTATTCTAATGATTTTGACTCCTCGGAAGCCCCTACATTCCTAGGATGTTTTAAGCTTCCTGTGCCTCCTGAGGTCAGGAGGCCACAAACAATCACATGAGCAGCTGTACGAGTCCTGCAGGCAGGCTAGAAAGCCATCAGAGGGGTTTTTGGATTGAAACACTCTTTCAAATGCAGAAGACTAAAGCCCTGAATTGACTTTTTCCAGAGAATGTCAGAAGAGTGGAAAAGCAGGCAGATTCTTATTTTGGGGGGTACATGTTCAGGAAATGCCAGGGGGAAAACCTGAGATCTGACTCGACCCTGCCCATCAGATCTCTGCCTCATGACTTTGTCACGGGTGGAATTCCTCACGCTGGCTTCCAGCAGAACACCCAGGACTTCTCCTTTAGAATGGACTGGTAGGATCTCCTTGCAGTCCAAGGGACTCTCAAGAGTCTTCTCCAACACCACAGTTCGAAAGCATCAATTCTTCGGCGCTCACCTTTCTTCACAGTCCAACTCTCACATCCATACATGACCACTGGAAAAACCGTAGCCTTGACTAGACGGACCTTTGTTGGCAAAGTAATGTCTCTGCTTTTGAATATGCTATCTATGTTGGTCATAACTTTCCTTCCAAGGAATAAGCATCTTTTAATTTCATGGCTGCAGTCACCATCTCCAGTGATTTTGGAGCCCCAAAAAACAAAGTCTGCCACTGTTTCCACTGTTTCCCCATCTATTTCCCATGAAGTGATGGGACCAGATGCCATGATCTTAGTTTTCTGAACGTTGAGCTTTAAGCCACCTTTTTCACTCTCCTCTTTCACTTTCTTCAAGAGGCTTTTAGTTCCTCTTCACTTTCTGCCATAAGGGTGGTGTCATCTGCATATCTGAGGTTATGATATTTCTCCGGGCAATCTTGATTCCAGCTTGTGCTTCTTCCAGCCCAGCGTTTCTCATGGTGTACTCTGCATAGAAGTTAAATAAGCAGGGTGACAATATACAGCCTTGATGTACTCCTTTTGTTATGCCCAAGGTCCCAATCCCCAGAACTGAGAGAACAAGACATCCACAGCAATGCAAACGCAAAAAGGGAATTTTATTGCTAGCTCGAGCCAGGACCCAAGTTTCATCCAATGCAGTGGAATGGAACGAGGGCCCGAGCCCTATAAGGTTAAGACAAAGACAGGGCATTGGCAGGGGCGGATTGGTTGCAAGGGCTCCTTAGCATCTGCTAATTGGCTAGATTTTCCCGCGCGCGGCCTTTCTCAGGGGGTTTTCGTCCTTGTCCTGATAAGCTTGAACCAGGCTACAGGGAGTATACTGATTGGTCGAGTCCTGGCGCCTGCAGAGGATGATCTCAGCTCCTCCTTGGCAATAACTCAGCCCCTCTGTAAAGGAGACTTAGGCCTACCTTGGCCCCCTGAAGCCTGTCATGGCGCCTGTTTGGTCCTAACACTTTTCCTGTTTGGAACCAGTCTGTTGTTCCATGTCCAGTTCTAACTGTTGCTTCCTGACCTGCAAATAAGTTTCTCAAGAGGCAGGTCAGGTGATCTGTATTCCCATCTCTTTCAGAATTTTCCATAGTTTATTGTGATCCACACAGTCAAAGACTTTGACATAGTCAATTAACAATTTATATCAGGGGTCATATAGCATGTAATATTTTAAAAGTTAGATAAATCTTAATAATTTCCCAATTAAAATGGCTTTTTTATTCCCCAAAGTAGTAAACCATATACCAAAAAAAGGAAAGAAAAAAAAAGAACTTGTCTTCAATTGTGAAGATGATAAATATTTTGAAAAGAGAATTTACCATAAGAATATGTTTCATCCCCACCCCCCAAAAATATCTGAACTTTACACAAAATTCACATTTTATTTACGCTAAAATAAACTATACAGAATTTATTTTCTTCACCAAAAATAACAGCATTGTTTTCGTAGTATTCCTAGATAAGCCACCAAACACTTCCGCAGGTTTTCTAGATTTTGCTTGTAAATCAGGATGAGGCAGAAGAAAACAGACAAATCAGCCGTAGTAGAGTTTTTGTAAACATCTGTGTTTTCTCATATCCTTAGTTCTGAGAATACATTTCTGAATGTCAAATTGTTGTATCAGAGGTTATCACAGTTTTTAAGGATTTTGGTCAGTATTTTTCCTGAAATGCCTATCTAGACATGTTGTATCTTACATTTCCAGTAGAAGTGAACCTGGTATTCTTACTTTTGGATATAACCATTTACCTTCCATATTTTTAGACATTTATTACAATCCCATTTTTTGTGATTATAAACAGTGTTACGATGAACATTCTCAGGCATCATATCTGTGCCTACTATGAGAGCATATCTGTCATATAAAGTGAGATTCCTGGGACAGGCATTTAAAATTTGCCATAAGAGATTGCTCTACACATGGCCTCACCAGTCAATCTTTGGATATCAAAAAAAAAAATTTTTATTACATGGAAAATCCCTAGAATTCTTTTTCAACATGTAATTAGTGACCCTCATATATATATAAAGATGAGGAACCGCTGGAGATTTTTTCATGTTTACAGATGTGGAGACCAAGGTGTAGAGAGTCAAATAGTAAGTGACTCAACTGGATTTGAATTATTTAGACTCGAAACTTGTGGCCTTCCCACTGCATTATACTCCTTTCCTATGTTTCTCTCAAAATAATCTTGTCAAAGTGCTATGAGCAACCAGTTTTGCTAAATTTTCCTTTGATCACAGCGTTCCAAGGCCCAAGATGAGGATCATATGACTTAATTTCTTTGAATGGACCTTTGATTCCTGTGGCCTATATGCAAAAATTTTGTTGAAATATAAAAATTGATTTTATTTACTTTAGAACGTTCTAGTATTCAAATTAAAATGTTGACCCGTGTTCATTGTTTTTTAAAAAAAGGTATAGACTGGTTACTACAGTTACATATGTCTTGTGTGTCCTTCCAAAAATTCTTTAGTTCTGGAAGTTCTCTGGTGGTACAGTAGTCAGGACTCCGAGCTTTTACTGCCAAGGGCCTGAGTTCAATCCCTGGTTGGGAAAGATCCCGTAAGTCTCACAGCCAAAAATAAATAAAGGCTTAAAATTTCTTTCATGCATAGATAAGCACATATTAATAGATTGAGTTTGTCTAGCTTTCTTTTTTGTATAAAATATACAACTGTGTGACTTCTATCAAATACTCTTGAAATGCCAGCATTATTCATTATAGCCCAGAAGTGAAAACTACGTAAGATGTTGAATGAATAAGCAAAATGTGGTATATTCATAGAACGGAACATTGTTGGGCCATAGAAAGAAGTGGAATAGCGGTGTATACTACAGCATGAATGAACCTTGGGAAACATGCTGACTGAAAGAAGTCAAATACAAAAAGGCCACCACATATTGTATGACTCCATTATTATGAAATGCCCATAATAGACAAATCTACAGAAACAGAAAGTAAGATTGTTGGTTGCCAGGGCTGGGGAAAGTAGAATGGGGAATAACTGCTAATGGGTATAAGGTTTCTTTTGGGGATGATGAAATCTGGAATTGAATAGTGGTGATGATTGCATAAAACCTGTGGAATATACTAAAGCGAAGTGAAGTCGCTCAGTCGTGTCCGACTCTTCCGTGATCCCATGGACTGCAGCCTACCAGGCTCCTCCGTCCATGGGATTTTCCAGGCAGGAGAACTGGAGTGGGGTGCTATCACCTTTAAAGAGCCTTCAAATTGTACACTTCAAATGGGTGATATAATATGTATGGTATGTGAATTACATCTCAGTGAGGCTTTTTTCTTTTTTAAGAAAATATTAGGAATAAAATTGCAGAAGATGTTTTACTGTTGTTTTTGCCATTCTTCAGAATCCATCACTCAGCATTCAGAAATTATTCGTATAGTTCTGGCTGATCGTATGTATGCATTGGAAAGGAACATTATGAAATGGAATGACCTGCTTAATTCTGAGCTGTGAATGATGTGAATTTAATGTTATAAGTTTTTTACTGTAATTACGATTTTCAATTCCTGTTTGGTCCATTTCAACTCCATTTAGCCCTCTTATCTCTGGGGTTTAAGGCTATGTAAATAAACTTAATGAAAAAAATCAAGACCTTCAGATTTGTAAAATAAACAGAATGTGTTTTGAGAGAAGCAGTTGGATGTTCTATTATTTAATCTGTTTAAGGCTGTGGTACCTAACAGAGCAGACCTACAGGTAGAGAATTGGTTGGATGATTCTTTTAAAGGCTTTTTTAAGCCTCAAGATTCTGACTGACTTTTTCATTTTCTGGAAATAGAGCTTTGGAAGACGTTTGAATTGTCAGCATTTCTTTTAGGAAAGAATAAGAATGCAGGAATCATTAAAAACAATTCATTTGTTTGAATTGGAATTATTGTATTAGAATGAATTTATAGAATTCATTAAATAAATATTTACTCTGGGTGACTTGCCATATGCTGGTTTTGCTTTCAGTTGAATTGTAAACCTAGTCTAGGCTTAGAAACCTTCTTTATTTGCACTTTATTTTTGGAAAGGTCCTAACGATTCACCAAAATTCAAACATGACCCTGACATCAGAGAATATTTGCAGAAAATGCTTATGTTAACATTCTTTATAGTAGCAGACTATGTATAGATTTCATGGAAACAAGGCCTGTCTTTTGAGATTTTCTAATGCTAGTTGATTCCACATAAATGCAAAAAATTTTCCATCCTTCCCTTCCTATATTTAGATGAGATGTCGAGGCACTGATTTTATCTTAAGAATTTTCAGTTTCAGATAAATAACAGATAATTTATTTTCTTTTACCCTAGCAGTTAAAATAGTGAATAAAAATATATTTTTTTATTTAGTCAATATTTTTCAACCATAAATTGTGAAGGAATAAAAAGAGATGGATGGGGAAGCTATAGGTTAAAAGAGATTAAAGATGCCCATCAGTTGGACTTTATGAACCCTTTTGTAACCTAACTCAAACAAAAAAAATATAATTGTCAATTTGAATTTTAACTGGATATTTAAGATCAAAGAATTGTTTTGTTTATTTGTGGCTGCACTGCACCGCATGTGGGGTCTTAGTTCCCAGACCAGGGATCCAGCCTGTGCACCCTTCTGTGGAAGTGTAGAGTCCTAACCACTGGACCGCCAGGAAAGCCCCTAAGAATTATGTATTTAGCTTTATTGAGTATAATTGAAAAATAAAATTGTAAGATACTTGATGTGTACATTGTGGGGATTTGATATATGTATGTGTTGTGAAAGGATTCTCACTGTTGGTTAATATATCCATCACCCTACATATTTATCATTTGGGGGGCTAGGATAGGAATAGTGAGAATGTTTAAGTTCTCTCGGCAAACTTTAATTATATCTTGTGTTATCCACTGTAGTCACAGAATTATAACATTTTTTAGGAGTGATAATGATGTTATATTTCCTCTTTTTTAGGATCTTTATTTTTTAGAAATATATATTGAAGTATTTGTAGATGATATGATCTGATACTTATTTCAGCATAATATGGGAGCTGGTAAGGGGGGTGCGAGGTACAGATGAAAGAAGGTTGGCCTTAAGTTGATAATTATTGAAGCTAGTATAGGTACATGGAGGTTTATTTTAGTGTTCTATTTTTATATATATTTGAACATTTTCATAATAAAATATTTAAGTTGAAATACATATATATATAGAAAAGGACTCATATAGTTAGCATAGACAGAACTTGGATTTTTTTTGTCTGTCAGCTTCTATAATTACTTGTCTGCTGGCCCAGTAACTATGTGAGAGTCTAGTCCACTGATGGTCTCTCAGTTTCTGGGAGAACAAGTCACTGTTGGCCCGTTAATAGCCAGCCATCTATATACCCACTTCGGTGGTCTAGCTTTGTAACTAACTAGTAACACCATTTGTCACATGTAACTTAAAACTTCAGAGGAGTCTATCCCATTCTAGTGAAAAGAGTGCAGTATTTTGCTTGAATCTTTGATTTAGGCATACTGGCTCTCTGAAATAGAATTTAGAGTAGTCTTTGTAAATCAGGAAACAGCGTTAATGATTTTTTAGCCAAACTTAGCAAATGGAGGCTTCCCAGGTGGAGTTAGCGGTAAAGAATCCACCTGCCAGTGCAGGAGACTCAAGAGACAAGGGTTCGATCCCTGGGTTGGAAAGACCCCTTGGAATAAGAAATGGCAACCTGTGCCAGGATTCTTGCCTGGGAAGTCCTATGGACAGAGGAGCCTGGTGGGCTACAGTCCTGCTGCTGCTGCTTGTCACTTCAGTCATGTCCAACTCTGTGTGACCCCATAGACGGCAGCCCACCAGGCTCCTCCATCCTTGGGACTCTCCAGGCAAGAACACTGGATTGGGTTGCCATTTCCTTCTCCAATGCATGAAAGTGAAAAGTGAAAGTGAAGTCGCTTAGTTGTGCCTGACTCTTAGCCACCCCATGGACTGCAGCCTACCAGGTTTCTCCGTCCATGGGATTTTCCAGGCAAGAGTACTGGAGTGGGTTGCCATTGCCTTCTCCAGGGCTTCAGTCCAAGGAGCCACAGAGTTGGACATGACCGAGGAACTGAGAACATCCAGCAAATAGAGGACTTAAAAACATTTCCAAAGTTACTTTTACCACAAGGGAAAAAGAATTTAAAATACTTTAGTTTTCAAATATTTATGATATTATTACTATTTATTCATGAAAGAACCTTCTAAAGCCATATTTATTGGTTTTGGCAGGTGTTTTCTTTCTAAGTTCTGATGACATAAGTCTCTGTTTCCATACCTGTACATCCTGTACAAGGCAATGGATATTTAGAGAATCTGTTGCATTTCTGAGATTTGGCTCACTAGGAAGCTGAATTAATGTTTGTTGATGAATATTCCTCTTAAAAAGTTTAAGGTAGATTAACAACAAATCACATTCCAATAAAATAGGTTTTACGTAGTAAAAATATGGAGAAAGAATTTATATGTTACTTGGTTTTGCTGATTTGGTGTGGGGAAGTTATATGTGGTCACTTAAATCATCAAAGTGATAGCCATGTAAAAGTCTTACCATGTGTGTTAAGACATGCCTTGTTAAGATACATGGGTTTCCCTGATGGCTCAGTGGTAAAGAACCTGCCTGCCAGTGCAGGAGACACAGGTTTGATCCCTGTGTCAGGAAGATGTCCTAGAGAAGGAAATGGCAACCCACTCCAGTATTCTTGCCTGGGAAATTGCATGGACAGAGGAGCCTGCCAGGCTACAGTCCATGGGATTGCAAAGGAGTTAGACACAATTTAGCAATTAAATAACAAGTTAAGATATATGAGGGAGATTTTAGTGAACTTTCTGTATCTGTGTATTTTTTTGTTAATTGTAGCTTTGGGTAAAGCTTAAATATTTGGTAAGTTTGATGACATTAAACCTGAGGTGAGTGAGTCTTGGATATCTTAATACATGGGCACACCATTTCTTACCTAAGACCATTGTGTTGCTTATAAATTGTGGCTTACAGTGTTTTCTTTCTTTTTTTCTTCTTCCTTTTACCCTTTAGCTGGCAATTCTTTGGTCCAACAAGGTGGACAGCCGCTCATCCTAACCCAGAATCCAGCCCCAGGTCTTGGTACAATGGTTACTCAACCAGTATTGAGGCCTGTGCAGGTCATGCAGAATGCCAACCATGTGACTAGTTCCCCGGTAGCCTCACAGCCAATATTTATCACTACACAGGTAAGTAGGACTCTGAATTCTGGGACCTGGTAGAATTCTGGAACTGTGGGAACCTTTGAAGGCTCTGACTTGAGTCTCCAGCATAATTACAAATGGTTCTAGGTTATGTCCATTGATCTGGCTTTCTCATTTATTAGTTTTTTAATTTGATGCTGACTTTAGTAGAAAGCCCAACATAGCATACAGCTGGGTAATTTCTTCTTTATACCCCCAGAGGGCTATTAAGTAATTTGATTGAGGTCTAGGCAGGAGAGAGTGGGAAGCTTGCATGAGGAAGCCTTAACACTTGGTCCTCAAAAGTTCTCACCCTTTGCTTGGGCTATTTTTCTTGAAATGGGGTGAGTTAGTTGACTTACAGAAATATAGGTGCAAAATTGGTGAAGTGCAGGGAGATCTTTGAAAGAGAAGGAAGATGGCTTATTTGATATAAATGTGAATTGGAGTTGAAAACCCAGTGCTGGTGTGGGATAAAAAGGCAGATGCTTTTTCCTGCCTTGTCTTACAAATTTCCCAGAGCGTATGGCCTTTTGAAGTAGACTTTGGGAACAGTTTCCTACAGTTGTTTATATGCTGAATCACTCCGTTAGTGTCAGTTTTTTTCCCCCATTCCTAAGGGTCAGTATGTGAATGAGTTTTTTTAAACTGAGATTCTCCTAAGACAAGAACTAGGTTTTCATTTTAGTTCATATGCACCAAACCTCAGTCTCCAGTTTTAATATTTGTCACTCAGAAGTTTGCCAGAAGTCCAAAATTTTCTCCATCTCAGTCATTTAAAAGCTCTAATTCGAGAGAGAGAATCATTAGGTGAGAGTGTGGGAATTTTTTGGACATAGGTCTGAATACAGTCTCTGCTAGTGTTAGCTGATCTCCATGTTAAAGATCATTTTGCTTTTTAATGCAGGGATTTCCTGTAAGAAATGTCCGGCCTGTACAAAATGCAATGAATCAGGTTGGGATTGTGTTGAACGTACAGCAAGGCCAAACGGTTAGACCAATTACACTAGTCCCAGGTAAGGAAAAATGTCTACCCATTTGGAATAAACCAGCATCCAAAAGACTTGCTTTTGTTGTTTCTAAGTGTGGAAGGTCATTTAAAAAGTATACTTTCTGAAACTATAAAAATCATATTGATTTAAGCCCCATTTTTTTAAAAACTTCCTAACCTTTGGCCAGGGTGGTAATTTTATTTTTCTTTTTAACTTTTTACCACCTTTCATAAGGTAGTAAAACAGGGTTCTTATAGTTATTTTTCTGTTTCTGCTGTTTTATTCAGCTATTGTTTGTTATCCTGAAAGACTGTTATTAATGCAAACTCCCAAATTCTATATTCCTAATAAGTCTATTTACTTACATGGTGGACTTATAAACTTATTTTGCTTGCATTTTACAGCATAGATTTGGAATATAAGTTAAATGGCATATTCTTTGAGGATGAATATTGCCAATGACTAGTGGTTTTGTTTTTTTTTTTTTTAAGAAATTAAATTGAAAGGTAATTCTTTAAAATCTTGTAATTTTGCCCCCAGTTCTATATTCAGTGTTTACGACATTTTGGGACAAAAAATACTATATTATTTTAGTTGTGGTAAAGGTAGCTTGTCTTCCTAAGTTTTTGTCATTGTTCTCAGAGCCCATTGGGATTTTGGCCTTCAGGTCTGAGCTTATCCTACCTAGTTCTGATATTTCTTAAATATTTGTAAGTGAATTGTCTGTAGTTGATCCAGGAGACTCACCTTTGGGACATCCTAGTAGAATGCCACACACAGTCTGTCTTCTATGTGAGTTTGTATAAGAGAATGAAAGACTCTGTTTAGTATTCTGAGAAAGGAGGATTACTTTTTTCAGAACCAGCTCTGCCTCTTGGCCTGTGTATACCCATACTGCTTCCCACTCTATACCCATTATTCTCTTCCAATACCAAGGTGAGGCTATTCATGATTTACTCTTGGAATAGAAAGGGCAGTGTGCTAAGGTGTTTCGGGAGGAGCTGATGGAAATCTGCTTTCACTGTAATGTTTTTAGGGCTGTTTACTGAGGCTAACTGCTTTCAGCAGTTTGGGGAAATAATCTTTTCCTATTGCAGTATTTCCGGTAAACACAGAGGGAATGTGTTTTAGGAGAGCTCACTAACCAAGATTTGGTGCTTTTCTTTGTCTCTCTTTTGAAGCCCCAGGTACCCAGTTTGTTAAGCCGACAGTTGGCGTCCCACAAGTGTTCTCTCAGATGACCCCTGTGAGGCCAGGCTCCACGATGCCTGTGCGGCCCACCACCAACACCTTCACCACCGTCATCCCAGCCACTCTGACCATTCGAAGCACCGTCCCACAGTCCCAGTCCCAGTCGACCAAGTCCACTCCCAGCACTTCCACCACGCCCACTGCCACACAGCCGACCTCACTGGGGCACCTTGCTGTCCAGCCTCCAGGCCAATCCAGCCAGACTCAGAACCCCAAACTAGGTGAGGCTTGGGAAGAGGAGATGGCAGACCTGGGATGGGTGGCGGCTGGAGAACAGGTGATTATCACTTGGTCAACAAAGCTCCCTCCTTCCCCTCTCCACCTGCAGTGAGCATTGCCAGCTTTGTCACTGTGAAGCGACCTGGTGTTACAGGTGAAAATAGCAATGAAGTGGCCAAACTGGTGAATACCCTTAACACCATCCCTTCCCTGGGCCAGAGTCCTGGGCCAGTGGTGGTATCCAACAACAGCTCCGCACATGGCTCTCAAAGAACCAGCGGGCCTGAGTCTTCAATGAAAGGTACGATAATCAGAAAGACTCTGGGCTGCCAATCATTCAAAAACATTAGTGTAATGTATTTATTGTATCAGACGTCTATACTGTGAAATAGAGAAAATAGGGTATAGTTGCTATAGTCTGTTATCACAGAAACTTAGTGTGGTAAAGGGGATTGCCACTTGTGAAAAGGGTAACTGCTGCTGCTGCTGCTAAGTCGCTTCAGTCGTGTCCAACTCTGTGTGACCCCATAGACGGCGGCCCACCAGGCTCCCCCGTCCCTGGGATTCTCCAGGCAAGAACACTGGAGTGGGTTGCCATTTCCTTCTCCAGAAAAGTGTAACTAAGTCAGCCCAAAGGAATTTTCTGTTAATTGTGCTTTGGAGACTAATGAAATGGATTGAGTGGTCAGAGATGAGTGGGATAATCAAAAAAGATAGTTCAGGGAAGAGGAGATGGATTTCTGAACTCGATTTTAAAGTTGAGGTTTGGTAGAGAGGTTTTCAGGTGTAGAAGGATTATGAGCATAACCATTTTCAGTTTCAGTCCTAGAATAGGACTTGGCAAACCTTTTCTGTAAAGGACCAGATAGTAAATATTTTCAGCTTCATGTACAGTATGATTCTGTCACAACTGCTTTGTGCCATTTTGGTGCAAAAGTAGCCCTAGACATGACTGTGTGCCACTAAAACTATTTATGGGCTCTGAATTTTGAATTTCATTTTATTTTTATGTGTCAGAAAATCTTACACTTCTTTTGCTTTTATTTGAACCCTTTAAAAATACGGAAACTTTTAACAAATGGTATTGAGAAAACTGGATATTCACATGCAAAAAAATGGAGTTGGGCCATTACCATACACCATATACAAAAACTAACTCAATGAATTAAATACCAAAATAAAAGACCTAAAACCATAAAACTCTTAGAAGAAAGCATAGGGGGAGAACTTCATGACATTGGATTTGCCAGTGATTTCTTGCATATGACACCAAAAGCATAGGCAACGAAAGAAAAAGTAGATAAATGAGACTACTTCAAAATTTTAAACTTTAGAGCATCAAGGGTTAGGCTTACAGAGAGTGGCAAAGCAACTCACTTTTCATGGAAGAAAATATTTGTAAATCATATATCTGATAAGGGCTTAATATAGAGAATATATAAACTATTTCTACAGCTCAACCAACAACAAAAGAACAACCTAATTAAAAAATGAGCAAAGGAGCTGAATAGAGAATTCTCAAGGAAGATATACAAATGGCCATTAAGCACCAAAATGATGTTAAACATCACTAATCATGAAAATGCAAACCAAAACTACAGAGAATACTGCTTCATACCGATTAATATAGCTCTTATCCAAAAAAAAAAAGGGGGGGCAGAAAATAATAACTGTTGGTGAAGGATGTAAAGAAAGTGGAACCCCTGTGCATTGCTGATGGGGATGTAAAATGCAATGATGGTCCCTCAAAAAATGAGACATGAAATTACCACATGTTGTAGTAATTCCATTTTGGGGTATATACACCCAGGGACCCACACAGATACTTGTACCCCCGTGTTCACAGCAACGTTATTTACAAAAGCCTGTCGATAGAAGCATCTCAGATGTTCATCAACTGATAAATGGATAAACAAAATATGGTGTGTATATATACTGTGGTATATTCAGTCGCTCATTCATGTCCAGCATGCCAAGCTTCCCTATCCATCACCGACTCCCGAAGCTTGCTCAAACTCCTGTCCATTGAGTTGATGATGCCATCCAACTATCTCATCCTCTGTTGTCCCCTTCTCCCACCTTCAGTCTTTCCCAGCCTCAGGGTCTTTTCCAGTGAATATTCAGGACTGATCTCCTTTAGGATGGACTGGTTGGATCTCCTTGCAGTCCAAGGGACTCTCAAGAGTCTTCTCCACACCACAGTTCAAAAGCATCAATACTTAAGTGGTATATTGTTCAGCCTTAAAAAGGAAAGAAATTCTGATACATGATATAATATGGATGAACCTTGAGGACATCATGCTAAATAAGCCAGTCACAAGAGGACAGAGACTGTGAGGCCAGTTACGTGAGGCATCTGGAGCAGTCAAACTCACAGAAAGTAGAGTGGTGGTTGCTGGAGTTCTAGGAGGAATGGACAGTGTGGGATTAACAGTGGGCATAGAGTTTCCGTTTTGAGGGATGAAAAGAGTGTTGGAGATTGCTTGCACGAAAATGTGAACATTCTTAACAACTGAACCAAACATTTTTAAATGCTTAAGAGGAAATTTTATGTGAAGTATATTTCACCATGATTTATAACCAGAACAACAACATTGGGTTGTCCTAGAAGTTCATTCGGTTTTCCCCAACAACTTACAGAAAAACTTGTACAAACTTTTTGGCCAACCCACTAAAAGCCATTCTTAGTTCATTAGCCAAGCAGAAACTGGCAGCTGGCTGGATTTGGTCTCCAAGTTGTGGTTTGCTAACCCCTGGCCTAAAGTTAGAAGAATGGTAAAAGGAATGTGCCTCATAGTGACCTCTCATGCTTGCTTACCAGCCTTAATTATACCCCTTATGAAGTGTTCAATAACCTTTTTTTCTAAAAGGCTGATAGTCTTTTTCTAGGATCTTACTAATCTTACCGTGTTCTCACTTCTTCCAGTGACCTCGCCCATCCCAGTGTTTGACCTCCAGGATGGTGGACGGAAGATATGTCCACAGTGTAATGCTCACTTCCGTGTTACTGAAGCTTTGAGAGGTCACATGTGTGTAAGTGATGTTACCTGTGATAGGAATCCAGCATAAATGGCTACCATTCACTATTTACTTCCTATAGTCTTGGGAGAGTGTAAGGCAAGGGCTCTGAAATGACTTGGAAGCTTTTTAATGGGTTATACTCTTGGCCTGTTTTAGAATGAACTCAAAAATGTAATAGGAAACATTTAAAGTCCCTCAAATAGATCAGAGCATATGTGACCTTAATTCCTTAGTTGGTAGATTTTGAACTGCACAGAAGGATGGGTTTGTTAGATAATCAGAACTTTTTGGCCTCAGTTCATTTTCTGTTTATTGTGTCATTGGATGAATCAGGAGCTATTAAGCAATTACCAACTCAAGCCTTTCATTTTTTGGTGTTAGTCCAGATGCAAAGGTTGGGACTTCTTCCTACCAGGGACCCCAGAACCAGCTTATACTAGTGAGTAGTTCAAGGCTCTAAAACAGGAAGAAGTACAAAGTATGGTGTTTGGAGTGGCATATATCTATATATTAAGTACCCTCATACAGACACATGAAAAAGAGTGAGACCTGGACATTGTAGAAAACTGCAGGGTGGAAGCTAGGTGAGAATACCTAGAACCAAACTGTTGGCAAGGAATGTTAGTGGACCTGAGGAGTGCATGCATCCCAGCCCAGGAGAACCAGGATGATCAGATATCTTCTTTCTTTATAGTACTGTTGTCCAGAAATGGTTGAATACCAGAAGAAAGGAAAATCTCTGGATTCAGAACCCAGTGTCCCATCAGCAGCAAAGCCCCCATCCCCTGAGAAAACAGCTCCTGTTGCTTCCACTCCCTCTTCTACACCTATTCCTGCTCTGTCACCACCTACCAAAGTACCAGAGCCAAATGAGAATGTGGGTGATGCCGTCCAGACCAAGCTCATTATGCTAGTAGATGACTTCTACTATGGCCGGGATGGTGGCACGGTAGCCCAGCTCACAAACTTCCCTAAGGTCGCCACATCTTTCCGATGCCCACATTGTACCAAAAGGCTAAAAAACAACATTCGGTGAGTGTTGAAGAGCCTTGGAGCTCACCTTGGACAAGTGAAGGCTGAAAGCTGCTTACACGTTTCAGTTTTTCTGTTTGGAGAATGGCCCTGATTATAGCCTCTCTTGCTCAGGGTTATCAAATCAATAACTACTATTATAGGAAATATTGTGGTAATAAATAAAAGATAACTTTGGGTAGAGTGAGACCAGTGCATCTCCTTTCTCAGATAAGTTTCGGGAACTCTCTTAGTTTCTGGGCTGAGCAAAGGACTGTCCCAAAAGAGAGGAAGTTGGGTGGGAAGGTGGAGGGCGGGACATATGTACAGTCTTGTTCTGTGATTCCGCTGTTACATTTCCAAGGCTTCTGATTTTTGTGTTGTCTGTACTTTTCCTTTGTGCTGTGCTACAGATTTATGAACCATATGAAACATCATGTAGAACTTGATCAGCAGAATGGTGAGGTGGATGGTCATACTATCTGCCAGCACTGTTACCGCCAGTTTTCCACTCCTTTCCAGCTCCAGTGCCACTTGGAAAATGTTCATAGTCCCTATGAATCAACTAGTAAGTTTGGAAGTTCATAAACTCTAGGGGTGTACTTTGTTCTTCACTCAATGAATGGTACTAGCGGGGAGCCCTTTATATTTATTCATATGTGGGTAACAGTGTCAGGTAGGTTTTTGCATGTTTATAGTCAGTACTTCACTTGCTCTGTTTTCTTACAAGCCTGGCTTCTATTCTGTTCAAGCTTGAGTTGAGTTCAGTGCTCAATTCCAAATATTAGGGGCATTGGTCCACCGTAGAGAGGTATATTTTAAGGGTTTGCTACCTAGATTGTTTTATAGAAGGAGCAAACATCTGTATTTGGATCTTCACTTTAGTTAGTAATGTTGTAGTTTTTATGTAGGATAAAACAATATTATAAAGTACTTTACCATTAAGAGTTTCATGAAATATAAGATGAGTTGGAGTGTTCAGTTCAGTCGCTCAGTCTTGTCCGACTCTTTGCGACCCCATGAATTGTGGCACGCCAGGCCTCCCTGTCCATCACCAACTCCCGGAGTTCACCCAAACTCATGTCCATCAAGTCAGTGGTGCCATCCAGCTATCTCATCCTCTGTCTTCCCCTTCTCCTCCTGCCCCCAATCCCTCCCAGCATCAGGGTCTTTTCCAATGAGTCAACTCTTCGCATGAGGTGGCCAAAGTATTGGAGTTTCAGCTTTAACATCAGTCCTTCCAAAGAACACACAGGACTGATCTCCTTTAGAATGGACTGGTTGGATCTCCTTGTAGTCCAAGGGACTCTCAAGAGTCTTCTCCAACACCACAGTTCAAAAACATCAATTCCTTGGTGCTCAGCTTTCTTCACAGTCCAACTTTCACATCCATACATGACCACTGGAAAAACCATAGCCTTGACTAGACGGACCTTTGTTGGCTACATCTTAAAGATGAGAAACAGGCTGGATACAACCCCAGAAATATTTAGTCATTTACTAAAGAGCGTACACTTCTAATAAGATGACGTGAGGATTTGAATCCAGTCTTCTAGAAATATTTCCTTTATCATATAAGGGATTTCTAGTTTTGTTGAAGAGACAAGAGAACAAGACTATGTATTTATTATAAATACAGACATTGGATGATATGAATGATCGGTAGAATAGTTCAGAGAAGGGAAAAGATCCTTATGGCTGGATTTCACAGAATAGGTAATGTATAAACTTGGTCTTAAATACAAGAAGGATTTAGGTGGATGGAAAACAGTAAGAAAAGATTTTATGTGATGGGGAACAGCATGAGCAAACATGTAGAGAGAAAAATATGCATAATATAGATGCTTTTGCTGCAGATTAAAAATCTTAACTAAAAATGGATTAAACATTAAAGACATCTATGATTAGATCCTTTAACTGAGAAGACTTAAGGTGGAGTAAGCTTCAAGCCCAGAACTTAAGTCTTTACTTTTCAACAATTTTCTTGTCTCTGGCTTTCTAGCAGAAAAGCTATGTTAATCTCAGGAATTCGTTCAAATGTAAGATTGTGCAGATGAAAAAGAGGCCATGTCTTCCTGTGTCTTTCCTAGGTCTGTTCCTTGTAAGGCAGAATTGTTTTCCGTTTATATCTCTTTGGCTGTGATCATATTGTTAAGGGAAGTAGGATTGTCATGAGTGGCCCAGATGAGTGCTTATCAACAGAAAATATAATGAGCTGTGTATGTAATTTTAATTTTTTTAGTAGTCATTTGAAATAAAAATATTTTAAGGTGAAATTAACTTTAATAGTATATTTTATTTAATTCAAAATAGCCAAGATAATCTTAGTATATAATCAAAATTTTTTAATTAATAAACAAATTTTAAATTATTCTTTTTTTTTTAATCTAGTGTGTACACCAGAGCAAATAGTCTCAATTTGAGCTCATCCCATTTCATATGTCACTAGCTATGTGTATACTGGTGGTTCCTATAGAAGGCAGTGGAACTTTGGACTAACAGTTAGTGGGTGGAGTAGATAATGGTTTCAACCATCATAACACCACATGCAGCAGAGTAGCAACTTGGTCTAAGTTAGGTCCCACGTTCTTCACTGTCAGTGATGGAAAGTCCAAATTACTCATCTGAATCTCCCAGCGAAAACATCTGCTTTTATACAGATCTGGTGGTGTGTGGTAGTCCACTTACATATTGTACTATACATAACAAGATAAGTTCTTCCTAATGGGAAAAAACAAAGTGGACAGTGCAGAACCTCATCAGTCTTTTCCTTTTCGTTTACCACGGTTTTATCCTTGACTTTTAATTTTTTGAGTATTTTATGACTTCGGTTTATACTGATGAAAAACCCAGACATTGTTGATCCGAACACAGGTAAATGCCTTTTCTGTGCTTTAGTATATATCAATTTTACTCTTGGATTCTTTTATAACTCCCTTTTTTTTGCATCTGTGGCAGATCCTTCATGAAAGTAGCTCATTTTTTCATGTTAACATCTTGAGATCATTGTTTTTAGTTTTGAAATTTTTTTTTTTATTTTCTGAAGTGTTTTTAAATTATAGACATAATGACGTTTCACTCCTAAATACTTCATTATATATCTCTGAAAAGTAAGGACATTTAAAATACATAGGCATTCCCGTCCTCATCAGAAAAGATGGCCTTTTTCCACCTACACCTCTCAACGTGGGGCCAAGAGGTAAGAGAGCTGACGTTTACTGAAGAGTTAAAACCCACTGCAGATCTCATGACTCTACATGGACCGCAATCAGGAATCTTAGGGAACACTTAGGATGGGTCCCTGAAGAATGCGGGTTCTGAAGGGTGATGGGAAGAGACACACTTGGTTATTCATGTGAGCAAATGCATAACTACCCTACTCTGAAACAGGTAGATGGCTCTGCATACGTAAAATCATTCTTGTACAACCCACGGAGCAGACGCCATGGGAGACACCCAGGGAGAGTGGGACTTTTGTCACAAACTGAGGCCAGGTGCGACAAGAGTCCAGTGGTCTTCCTGGGGTTCATGCCCTGAGCAACCAGATCTGTGTTCAAGCTACGGGTTCTAATGGAAGTCATACTTTGTGATAACTACAAGTTTAAACAAGTATAAACTTGATCAGTCCAGCTGATACAGTTAACACTTTAGTAAACGTCATTTCCAGCCTGAAAGAAAGAAACAAAAAACATAGCCATAGTATCTTTATCAAGACCTAACAGAATTAATCATAAATCTTCAACATCATCTGTCTTCATTTTCAAGTTTCCTGAATTGTCTCCAGAACATCAGTGGGTTATTGTGTTTAAACTTGTTTAAGGGCAATAGATGAAGGAAGAGGTAAGGTTGAGGGATAGATGCTTTCTTGTGTTCACATGTCAGGAGGATTCTTTGTGAAGAAAGACTCGGGAAAGGGAGAACCCCTTGTTTAGTAAAGTCATGGTATATATACATGGAATGATGAGATTGGATGAACCTTAGAAAGGCAAAAAGGATCTGTTCTTCCAAGTTTGGAAAGCAGGAAGCAGAGTCTATAGTATTTCACACCTGTTTTCTCAAAGCAAGAGACTGAGGTAGGTGTTAAGGAGGTGAGGGTGACAGTGCTGGGAGGGACAGTGTTAGGATGGCCACTTTGGAAAATCAGTCAAGTTTCCCTCTTGAATCTTCTTCAAATCAACTCCTTCCCCTTAGAACAGGTGTGAAAGGTTATTAGAGATCCCTTAAATCCATTGATGGCTTTGATTCCTTTCTCACTGATTTTCTGTGTATGAGATAATCCATATAAATCTTAGGATATTGTTTATGCATTAGAAATTATTTAATAAATGTTACTATTGATATTATGAGGCAGTTGTAACAATAGAGCTGATTTAGGAAAAGGCTTGGACAGAAGGCTGGGAAATACCAGTGCTTTAAAGTGTTCTAGAAAAGAAAAAAAGAAGCTAAGCAAAGTGAATTGAGAAGTAAAGGGCAGGAAAACAGGAGAAAAGATTGTCATGCCACTAGTTACAGTATCCCAAACATGTCATGCAGTTCCATGCCTTTGCTCAAGTTCTTCTCTTGTCTTCTCTGTCTGGCAAATCACTATTCTTTCAAGGTTCAACTTACGTGATCAACTTTTCCTCATTCTAGGCAGAATTTTTTATTTATCTGGTTCTCATACCTGATGTACTTCTGGGAAGTGGTTCTAAATGGGTTGCAGATGCCTTTGAGAATCGACACAAAACTTCCCCCCAAAATAAACATTTCACTCTTTGCAGATAATTTCAGGGGATACCTGGGTTCCTTGGACCCCGTATTAAAAACCCCTGGTTTTTGTTCATTTGTTTTATTTCAGCTTCACTCATTTGGGAGTGGTGGGCAGGGGTTAGACAGTAAATAAGCGCTTAGCACTTCCAATTTACAATTTTTGTGTTCACAAAAACTTGAAAATAATTTTAGTAATGTTAAGAAAAATACAAATAACTGTCTTTATTTTGCCTGTATAATTCACAGTATGTAGCAATTAAAATATTTGCCAAAAATTTAGAATTGCAGCCTTACATAGACATTTGATAAAATGGCTAATTTTAAAGTTTAATTATCTCAGTTTATTAGCAATAACTCATAAGAAGGCAAGAAATTCTGTTCATGTTGTCAGTCTTTGAAGGACAAATCCATATTTGTAGATGGTAAACTATTCCTGTGTAAATGTCTTGTAGAGAGTTCAAAATCTAGAAAGGAGCTTTGGTGAAGACATCTGAGCTAGAGACAGAAGGATACTTTTTATCAGCAACACAACTGTTGACAACCATTTTAAAGAAAAGAAGAGACCCCATAAGTTACTAATACTATTGCAAATGAAGATACAGGAGTCAGAAAGTAAAGATTATGAATCAGCAGGATTTTGGTCATATTTTCGAGTGTATTTACCGATTGTTTTTCTTCTCACAGCCAAGTGCAAGATCTGTGAGTGGGCATTTGAGAGCGAGCCACTGTTTCTCCAGCATATGAAGGACACTCATAAGCCTGGAGAGATGCCTTATGTTTGCCAGGTACGGCCTTCTCCTTAGGGAGCTTTGCTTGGTCTTTTGCTCTCGGGCTGAATGTGAAGATTCCACTAATGAACACTGCCCAGTATCTATTGCACATACTCAGTTTAAGGAACACTGAGGAAATACAAAAGAAATACTGAACCCAGGTTCTATTTTCAGGGTTCTTCATGCAGGAGAAAAACATAAAGGATATATGCATGTACCCAGCTGAGGAACCCAGTCTTGGAACACAATGCCTGTAGTAAGGGAGTGTCTGGGACTTCCCCGTTGGCCCAGTGGCTAGGATTCTGCACTCCCAGTGCAGGGGTCTGGGTTTGATTCCTGTTCAGGGAACTGGATCCCACATGCAGTTCTAGACCCAGTGCAGCCAAATAAATACGTAGTTTTTTAAAAGTGAGGGAGTGTCTGTCCCCTGAATGTTTCCTGTGGAGATAGGAAAAAATCTGCTCCTCTTAGCGAGAATTTGGACTTTTCAGACTTTCCTGTCCTTCCCATTTTTACTATATTTCACGGCTGAATTCATGATCACAAACATAACTCTGCATTACAAATTCAGAAAAATAACTTGATTTCTGTACATTTAGGAGAAATTTTCTTTCTATGTTAACACTTTGTTGCTACCCCTTTTCTAAGGCCTCAGTTGTTCACTTCACTTGTAGCTTATTTCCCTTATGTGGTTCAGGTGTGCCAGTACCGCTCCTCACTCTACTCTGAGGTGGACGTCCACTTTCGGATGATCCATGAAGATACTCGGCACCTGCTCTGCCCTTACTGCTTGAAGGTCTTCAAAAATGGCAGTGCGTTCCAGCAGCATTACATGAGGCACCAGGTACCAGACACCAAGCAATTGCCCTGCTTAATTATGGGTGCTGGGGCCAGATCTGAGCGAGGCAAATAATTTTGGTGGAGAAGATTATATGTGTGAGTTTGAAAAATGTATTGAATTCCAGTAATATGTACCAGGCACTGGGCTAGATGCTGGAGATTTAGTGGTTAAACGGGACAGTTAAATAGTACAATAAAGCAGGAGCAATGTTGTGTTAGGGGAAATACAGAATATAAAAAAGAACATAACCTGCTCTGGGAACCTAGAAAGTCTTCCAGGAAAAGTGTTGTTCAAGACCTGAAGGATGAGGAAGGATGAGCCAGGTGAAGTGGACTAGAAGGACAGCATGCTCAGAGGCACAGGGAGGCTCAAGGAATTGAAAGTTCAGTGTGGTTGGAGTGTGTAGGGTATGGGGGAGGTTGGAGGTTAGAGAACATATCATGGAGAATCTTAGAGCCATAAAAAGGAGTCTCCAGAGCTTTGCTGGCGCTTCACTGTTTAAGACTGCACTCTCAGATGCAGGGCCCAGGTTCGATTCTTGGTCAGGGAACTAAGATCCCCCATGCCTCACGGCATGACCAGTAAACAAACCTGTGGCTTTAACTGACCAAAAAATAAAATAGTTTAAAAAATAAAAAGGCGCTTCATCTTTTATTATAAAAAGTTGGGAGAAGCCTGAGGAAAACTGCCAAGAGGAACTTCGGGACATGACTAGTAAAATACCAGGTGGTATCCTGGATGGGAACCTAGAACCAAAAAAGAGAGTGTATGTAAAAACTAAGCAAATCAACATAAAATACAGACTTCTGTTAATTAAAACAAAAGTTGATGTTGGGAAGCCATTGAAGAGATTTTCAAATCCTGGAGTGATGTGTTCACATTTGCTTTTAGTTATGATTACACTGGCTGCTCCAAGAGTTAGGGAGACAAGCCAAAGGCTTTTTCAGTAGTTTACCTGAGAGATGATAGTGGCTATTGGCTTTTGAAATGAAGAGGATTAGAGTTGCAAGATACTGAGAAGATAAGTGCTATCTGTAATTTAGAGATGGATTAGGTGAAGGTAGTGAGGAAGTAGTTAAGAATAGTGCCCAGGATTCTGTCTTGGGTAATTGGATGAATGGGGAGACTATACTGAGATAGGAACACTGGAGAAAGTAACTTTTGAGGGGAGGATTCTGTTTGGATGGATATTCTGAGTTGGCAGTATCTATGGACATCAAGTGTAATTGAGTACTAAATAGTTGGATATATAGGTCTGAGGCCTGAATTGTGAAAGATACTTAGAAATCATCATTATATAAATCCAGTAGATTTAAACTTGAAAGTGCGAAGCTTCACCCCCACCCCCAAACCCCCAAATTGAGAATAAGGTGAAAGACCATTGAGTTCTCTCTCTACAAAGCCAGGGCCATAGTCCTGGGATGAAAATCCAAAGAGTCGTGATGTCGAGGAAGAGGCGGGGACAAAAGCATTTTGAAGGAAAATGTGTGGTCAAATGTTGCAAGAAGGTATCAGCAAGATAGAAACGTGAGAGGCCAGCCTTTAATTTAGCCATTTCGTTGGTCAGCAGGGTAGAAGCCAGATTTCAGTGGGACGGATGAATGAGAGGTAAGGAATGGAGAGAACTTACTTAAAGAAAGTTATGAAGGGCAGGACCAGGGGTGGCAGACGCAGGGAAGGAGGAGCAAGGGAGAAGTTGCTGCTGCTGCTGTGTTTTGGTTTGAAGATGGAATATATAAGCCTTGGTTTTAAAATGCTGCAGGAAAGGAGCCCCTAGAGGAGGCGAGTGAAGGTACATAGAGAGGGACCAAAACAGAGAACAAGATGGGTGCACCAGTGGGTGACATCCACGTGTGTGCACGCGTGCCCTGGCTTCTCGCTTGTAAGCACCTTCTTAGGTTCACACATAGTGACTGCTGTAATCCCCCACTGGTGTATTTCCATATACTAGCATAGGAACTGCCACCTGTAGCTGATGTTACAGAGCCTTCGCTGTCCTAGGAAGGAATCGTAGACGTGTCCTGTTTCGATACTGGGCAGACTGAATCCTCAAAATGGCCTTTCAGGGAGGCATATCTGTGTTGATGTGTTAAAAGGGAAAAAAAAAACAGCACTGTGTAGGAAAGTACTTTTTGTTTGTTTGTTTGTTAAAAAAGAGAAAGGAAAACAGGGGTGGTGAATGGAGACATTTGAGTTTGCTATATGGTTATCTGCACAGACCATCTGTGAAAGAATACCCAGGAAGCTGGTAACAAGTTGTTTCTGTGGAAGGGGACTGAGGAGTGCAGTTGAAGGTAAACTTAGCGCATGAAGGAGTACAAAATAAAAGTATGGGGTTTTTTTCACCATGTACATTTTATTGTATTTTTTAAAAATAATATCCAGAAATAGTAGCAATGTCCATCCACACTGTAAAGATAAAGTAATAAGACAGTCTCAAGCTTATATTTTATCAAGGATGAAAAGAACATTGACAGTACTTCAAATAAAAATGATAACTAAACTAAAAACAATAGTAATAGGGCAAGTAAAGCTGAAGCCACTCGGCCAAACTGTTAAAGCAAGTCAGTGGGTGATGCTCTGAGGACCTAGTTAACCTGGCTTTCAGTCCACCTTTCTCTGGGAGCATGGGACGTGATGATTCTCACCACCTAATAATAAGGCTTGTAACTGTATTGCAAAATATATAAAGTTATAGATAAAGATTGGAAAATTAGGTTCAGTGTTAAATGTTGTCTATTTCTTTTTAACTCTGTTAAATTATCAACAGAAAGATGGAAAGAATGCTATGATTGGCAATGATCTACCTTCTCCTCAGGAAGAAAATTCATTGGGAACCTTTAAAGGATTCTGTCTCTTTTTTTCCCTTCAGAAGAGGAATGTTTATCACTGCAACAAATGCCGGCTACAGTTTCTCTTTGCCAAGGACAAAATTGAACACAAGCTGCAGCACCATAAAACCTTCCGTAAACCCAAGCAGCTGGAAGGCTTGAAACCAGGCACCAAGGTAAGGGGTTTGTCGGCATTCCCTTCACGGATCCAAGAAGGGGAGGAAGAGAGCTTTTCAGTGTTCTGAGGGTCTTTCGTAGGTAGTGTCTAATTATTTCTTCCCTTGACTCCCAGGTGACAATCCGGGCTTCCCGGGGGCAGCCACGAGCTGCTCCTGTACCCTCCAGTGATGGACCTCCTGGCAGCTTGCAGGAAGCAGCACCACTGGCCTCCTCAGCAGACCCTCTGCCCGTCTTCCTTTACCCCCCTGTGCAGCGCAACGTCCAGAAGAGAGCTGTTAGGAAAATGTCAGTGCCTTCTCTTGGAGGCTGGGGGCCGGGTGGGCACAGCTATTCCTGAGAGCCAGTGTCATCTGGTAGCCTTTTAAGCAGACTCTGTTGCCTAAATCTGTATGGTTTGGGGACCCCTGAGGCAGTAATAAGATTTTCTTTGTTTCTCGACAGGAGTGTCATGGGCCGGCAGACGTGTCTGGAGTGCAGCTTTGAGATCCCAGACTTCCCCAATCATTTCCCTACTTACGTTCACTGCTCTCTGTGTCGCTATAGTACCTGCTGTTCTCGAGCTTACGCCAACCACATGATCAAGTGAGTCAGGATTAAACCAGTGTTCCTCTCTGGGATTTCAGATTCTTCAGAACTCATTTCATTCCCTCCCCTGCTTCTGGTGGTTCCCCCTACAACTTTTGGAGCTGTTTGTGCACCTTTGCTAGTAGAGTCAGAGGCCAGACCCGGCTTTATTTGGCTTTCATTGGTCTGTAATCTGGTTTTGTACAACCGTGCTACTCAAAATGTGGTACGAGGGCCAGGGTGCTTCTTAGAAATATGGCCTCTGACGTGGTCACCACCCCTCCACCTCCAACCAGACTATGCCTTTTAATAGGTTTCCCCCCACCTGCAGGATCTATTTGCATATTAATAGGAAATATTAATGCGATGGGCTTGGGTTGAGGTTAGGATTGATTGAAGAGGCATTTCTTTTGTTCAGGCCTTGTCAATGGCTGGTGATCTCTAGTTTAGTGAGCTGAACCATGTAACTCATACAACTTTCTCTTTGTCTTTCTCAGCAATCATGTTCCACGGAAGAGCCCCAAGTATTTGGCTTTGTTTAAAAATTCTGTGAGGTAATGACAAACTTACTGATGGACTGTTAATTGTTCAAGCTTTTACATTAAATCCCTTATATTACTTTGGGGGATAGACATATGCATTAATTTGAGAGGAGAAAGGAGGGACACTCTTTTTCTTTACTAAGCCTTGAAGCTTAACTCTCAGTAGTCATTGCTGTGTTTGTCTGACATACTCTTGACTCTCTTTCTCAGTGGAAGCAAGCTGGCCTGCACTTCATGTACCTTTGTTACCTCTGTGGGAGATGCCATGGCTAAGCATTTGGTATTCAACCCTTCTCATAGATCCAGTAGCATCCTGCCACGGGGTGAGTAAGAGAGATGGGGGTTGTAGGTGGGACTAAGGATGCAGGTCACAGTGAGCAGGTGCGTCTGCTCCCAGCCTAACCCATCTGCTGCTGAGACATACTTCACCAGGGTGGAAGCATTCTAACTTGAGATTTAGATAAGACTGGGAAAGTAGTAGATTTGCTTTTTTGGTTAAAATCTCAAGAACTGTCTCAGGTGGGTTTGTTTCTTCACCAAGCTAACATTTTTTTATTGTGTTATTTCCCATAGGACTCACTTGGATATCTCACTCAAGGTAACAGAACTCGTTTGATGGTTTAACTTTTATTTTATAGTATGTTTATTCTTTATTACTACTACAAATATTATTATTTTGTTTTCCTAATTTAACTGAGCTTTTTCTTCCTTTCTGCTAACCCTTTAGGCATGGCCAGACTCGTGACCGAGCACACGACCGGAACTTGAAAAACTTGTACCCTCCTCCTTCCTTCTCCTCTAATAAAGCTGCCACTGTGAAGTCTGCTGGAGTCACCCCAGCTGAGCCTGAAGAGCTGCCAGCTCCTGTGGCCCAGGCACTCCCGTCACCGGCCTCAACTGCAACCCCACCACCCACCCCCACGCACCTCCAGACTTTAGCCCTTCCACCCTTGGCTGCGGAGGAGGCCGAATGTCTGAATGTTGACGACCAGGATGAAGGGAGCCCAGTCACCCAGGAGCCTGAGCCAGCGTCAGGGGGTGGTAGTAGCAGTGGCATTGGCAAGAAAGAGCAGCTTTCTGTGAAGAAGCTTCGAGTGGTCCTGTTTGCCCTATGCTGCAACACGGAACAGGCAGCTGAACACTTCCGAAACCCCCAGCGACGCATCCGGCGTTGGCTTCGGCGCTTCCAGGCCTCTCAGGGGGAGAGTCTGGAGGGCAAGTATCTGAGCTTAGAGGCAGAAGAGAAACTGGCTGAGTGGGTGCTGACCCAGCGAGAGCAACAGCTACCTGTAAATGAGGAGACCTTGTTCCAGAAAGCCACCAAAATAGGACGTTCCTTGGAGGGGGGATTTAAGATCTCATACGAGTGGGCTGTGCGTTTCATGCTACGGCACCACCTGACTCCCCACGCACGGCGCGCTGTGGCCCACACTCTACCTAAGGATGTGGCAGAGAATGCAGGACTCTTCATTGAATTTGTACAGCGGCAAATTCACAACCAGGACTTGTCCTTGTCCATGATTGTGGCTATTGATGAGGTTTCCTTGTTCCTCGATACGGAGGTACTGAGCAGTGAAGACCGAAAGGAGAATGCCCTGCAGACAGTGGGCACGGGGGAGCCTTGGTGTGACGTGGTGCTGGCCATCCTGGCAGATGGCACTGTCCTCCCTACCCTGGTTTTCTACCGAGGACAGATGGATCAGCCTGCTAACGTGCCAGACTCTATCTTGCTAGAGGCGAAGGAGAGTGGCTACAGTGACGATGAGATCATGGAGCTGTGGTCAACCCGAGTGTGGCGAAAACACACGGCTTGCCAGCGCAGCAAAGGCATGCTGGTGATGGACTGCCACCGCACTCACTTATCGGAAGAGGTGCTGGCCATGCTTAGTGCCTCTAGCACTTTGCCTGCGGTCGTCCCCGCAGGCTGCAGCTCCAAAATCCAGCCGTTAGATGTATGCATCAAGCGGACTGTCAAGAACTTCCTGCACAAAAAGTGGAAGGAGCAGGCTCGGGAAATGGGAGATACCGCGTGTGATTCTGATGTTCTGCTTCAGTTAGTTCTGGTCTGGCTGGCTGAGGTGCTTGGTGTTATTGGGGACTGTCCAGAGCTAGTTCAGCGGTCCTTCCTGGTGGCTAGCGTTCTGCCTGGCCCTGATGGCAACATGAACTCACCCACACGAAACGCTGACATGCAGGAGGAGCTAATTGCCTCCCTAGAGGAGCAGCTAAAGCTGAGTGGGGAACAGTCCGAGGAACCCTCAGCTTCCACTCCTCGACCCAGGTCATCTCCGGAAGAGACAATTGAGCCTGAAAGCCTTCACCAGCTCTTTGAGGGTGAAAGCGAGACCGAGTCTTTCTATGGCTTTGAAGAAGCTGACCTAGATCTGATGGAGATTTGAGTGTTGGGGTCACAAAGGGGTGTGGAGTAGGGGTGGGGAAGTGTGAGGGGGGTTAGAGGATAAAGGGGCATACCAAGTGGGGGTATTGGGTTTATATTTTTTAATTTTATGCCACCACTCCCCCCTGATGTTGACTTATATATACATCCCTGTGGATTTGTGGATTATTAGGAAAATCTATAGCGATCACGTCTGAGCCGATAAGCTGGCCTGTTGGTCATTCACTTCTGCTAAAAACAGGTTTTTGTGACTTTTTTTTAAATTTAAATCACTGTGTTTGGTATTTTTCTGACAAAAATCAAGAAAAAGAAAAAAAAATCCTTTGTGGGCGAATGTTAAATTTTTTGTTTCCCCTTTTACCTCAACTGTATCATAGTACATCTGGGTTTTGTTTGTTTTACTGTGTGGCCAATGTCTTTGGGCATGATGCTATCCAACCATTGTCAATGTGAGAACATTTCTGAAGATGGGAAAGACAAACGTTGTAGCTCACAAACTGGTTTATTATATATATATATGGATAAAGTTTTTTCATTGTGGTCTTAACACTTTTATATAAAAATGAAAATGGAAAAAGAATCCCACTGAACTCTCTCTTCCTTCTCCTTTCTTTCCTTCCCTCTCCAGAGATGTTGGTTTCCACAGAAACTCTAGATATAAAATTGTGGCTTTAAAAATGCATGAAACCACCTTTAATCATCCAAGATGATGAGATTATTTTTCCTCACCACCCTCCCTCCAACAAAACCACAATAAAACCAATATTCTTTGCACTCATGATCCTTGACCCCCTTCCCTATTCTTACACCATCCCTCTGGACAAAGGATCATACATGGGTCATTAGCAAGCAAGAGGTACTGAGGTGATCACACAGAACCTTAGGGTGGAAGCCATTCCCAGTGTATGGGTCTTCATCCTGCAATCCACGGGGCAGCCCCTGCTTTGTCGAACTTCCTATTAAGTGGACAGCATACTTGTTCAAGGGATCACATGTCCTCCAGCCAGCAGCTAACTGCAAGAAGTTGTATTGAACTTTAAAAAGACCACTTGTTGAAATCCTGCTTATCCTGTGGCTTTCCCCTCTCTCTCTCAACGCTTAGAGAAGAATCTGACCTGAAGAAGAAACACATAGGGGTGTGCACAAAGAAAAAGACATGAATCTTTATTTTTCACTGCCAGCTTCAAGGAAAGAAAAGTTTTTCTACAATTTGCATGAGGGATTTTTTTTTAATCGTATGTACTCATGACTGTAGACTGAAATGTACTGTAACAGAAAAGGAGCAAAAGAAATCCAGGTCTACCTTTCCCACAACTATCTTGTCTTTCTGTCCATCCTGAGGCTTTCTGCAGCGTTTCCCTTCTGTGAGCCAAGGAGGCAACCCGCGTAGGCTTGTAAATGGTTCAAGTTTAAAATGTACATAAGTGGAACATTTAATAAATTGAGGGGAAACGGATTTATAAGCAATGTGGTTTTTTTCCTAGGTGACCCTATTTGAACAGGCTTTCACAGACTGGGAGGTGCTCAAAATGTGATGGGCCTGGTAGTACACCACCTGTTTCTCCTCACCTGTTTTTCTTTTTGTGTTTTTAACGCCCAGCACACTATAATATAGTGAACTGGAGTGTTCCCTTCCGTAAACAGCTTGGCCAGCTTTGTGAACCCGTGGCATATGAAAAATGAATGGAGGAACCACCTGGGCTTCTCTTCCTCAGCTTTTTGCCTGATGCCATTTTGACAGAATATGGACTTTTGAGTCAAAACTTTGCCTTTCAGAAAGTTCAAGAACTATGGTCAGCTCTTGTGTACAGTGACTAATCTTTCTCTTTGGTAGTCTCCGCAGCAGCCCCAGACTTAGCAGAGCTGGGTTCCTGGCCTCTGCACACTGTATGACTTTCCTGATGGGTAATTTTTCTAAGGCCATAATACCAACAGTGGATCGGCTGGGTTTTGGCCGGGAAGTTATTACTTTTGTGGATTCTGCCTGCATGGCTTAGTAGTAGAAGGAAGTTTTTTTTGTTTTGTTTTTTATAATTCAGTTTAATCAATAAACAAGTATTTATTGACTACTTTGTGTTGAGACTGAGTGTGTGAAATCCAGATTGAAAGCTGATGGTTTTCTTTTGCTTAAATTTTGCTAACTGTAATCATGGATGACACAAGTGAAAGGGTTTTGATTTCTCCCTCAGCTCTCACCTCCCTGAATTTCAGCCATACCTTGGAGACACTGCAGGCTGGGATCCAGACCACCGCAATAAAGCAACTATCAACAACAAAGCGAGTCACACATTTTTTGTGTTTTCCTGTGCATATGTTTATGCTATAGTATATTAAACAGGCAATAGCACTGTGTCTAAAAAAGTTAGATACCTTAAAAAATACTGCCAAATAATGCTTATCACCGGTTGAGACTTCAGCGGGTTGGATCTTTTCTTGGCAGTAGTAACATTAAAGATCACTGATCAGGGTAACACACCAAACGTAACACAAAGTAAGCAAATGCTGTTGGAAAAATTACACCTAAACTTACTCAATGCAGAGTAGCCAGAGACCTTCCATTTGTAAAACACACTGCAGTATCTGCAAAGCATAAAAACAAGGTATGCCTGTAGTAGTTTTGGGGTTTCCTGCCTATACTAGTTTCTCAAAAAGAGGTTTAGAAAAGATACTACACCATCAGTATTACCCAGGATGTTTTTTAAAATTCAAGTTTAACACCATCCTGGCAAAAGAACTGGCTAATAACTCCCAACTGATTTGACTCACAACTACAGGACTTCTAAGTGAACACAATATTCTAAGAGGTCTTACAGTGCTGCTGCTAAGTCACTTCAGTCGTGTCCGACTCCGTGACCCCATAGACCGCGCCCACCAGGCTCCCACATCCCTGGGATTCTCCAGGCAAGAACACTGGAGTGGGTTGCCATTTCCTTCTCCAATGCATGAAAGTGAAGTCACTCAGTCGTGTCTGACTCTTAGTGACCCCATGGACTGCAGCCTACCAGGCTCCTCTGTCCATGGGATTTTCCAGGCAAGAGTACTGGAGTGGGGTGCCATTGCCTTCTCTGATCTTACAGTGCTAGAAATCAGTAGTAGATTTGGAAATAAACATTTAGGTTATATGTCAAAATTAGGTTTCCCCATGAAGGGTGAGGACGTTGGATGGGTGCAGGATTAAGGCTATTACTTCAGGTTTGGGAGTAATCTACAGGTCGACTAGATGTTACATTTCCATCTTTGAAATGATGTTTTAACAAATTCCATATGCAGTCAACATTAACCAGAAAGTCTATTTCAGAGTCTAGTGCATGGGTGAGAATGTTGAAGAAAAATGTTAAACACAAAAGCTAATTATCACACAAAGATCAAGTCTGACTTTTACAGAAAGCAGCCTTCAGTAGAGACCCAAATGAAGACAGTAGTGGAGCTTCTGTATTATGCAGAGAAGTCTATATGTGCTACAAGAACCAGAGTTCTCTGACTATGCAGGGAGATGGCATATAGCAGTACTTAGCAGTTTCATTCTTGGTGTGACTTAGTCAAATGATACAACCACTCAGCCAGCATTTCAAAGGATTTATTTATTTTACAAAAAGAATAGTACCTTTGAACCAACCAAGTTCAAAGTTAGAAGAAGGGTACAACTTCAGTTCTGGATGACACATCTGTATTTCATTCAAAGCCACTAAAAAAAGAGATGATAAAATCATGAAGCCATAGAGTGAGAAATCAATTCCCAAAAGTAGCTCTATCTTCAACCCAAACCCTTGCCACCCAGAGAATTTTTGGTTGAGACCTCCAGAAAAACCAACCTTACTACAACCAGGATCTCCCAACTATTATTCCACTGTAATTTTAATGTCAGTCACCTGATCATGTGGGCAATATCCCAGTTGGTCTCCGCAGACAGGGGTCCCTCTATTTCAACACCTTTTTCAGTTACAGTGGCAATTTGAAACTGAAAAAAAAAGCAGAGCTCTCAATGAAAATACCAACCCTGTCATCAAAGACGCCTCAGGCCTGGTCAAAGGTCAAATGGAGGGTTTTTCTGAAATGTGAAAAATAGACACAGAAATGGCCTGTTCTTCAACATATAGAGACTCAGGAGTTGCACAGCCTGCCAATTAGATCCCCATTTACTATTCACACTTCTCACCCGGTTATAAGAACGGGCATCTCGATAGTACAGCACTCGCATGCAGCGTTCCACTAGTTCTCGGGCCTCCATCTGGCTCAGCACTGGCTGCTTCTCCAGAACTTCTCGCAGCAGAGGCTAAGGAGATGGGAGGAAAAAACAGGAGATACCATGGGCTGAATACCAGATGATCTGTTGCAAATCCATGATGTAAAGAGAATCATAAGTGAAAAGCTGACATTCTACTTACTGCCTCAGCAGAATGAATTCTGCTTACTTGTGCTAAGACCCACTTGAAGGGGAAATTCATGGGTGTCCTCACTTTGCATACATATACTGACTCACTCCAAGACATACCCCACCTTGTCATTACAGCCTCTAGACCAAAAATAAACCCAGCAGTAGGGAACATAGTCTGTTTCTCATGCCCGAATTTAAAGGGTAAAACAGACAGCCACTAATCTTACCTTCTGTCTTCTACCCCTCAACTGACTACTTACCTGAGCCAAGTATGCACCGTAACCAGTGGCCAGCGAAGGGGCTTCATAGGCCACACCAAGCATGTCCACATAACCCAGGAAGCTAAAAAGACACAATAGGTCATCTTAGGTTTCTGTATCTTAGCTGAAGAATGGGACTATAGGGTCTGAGGCAGAAGTGGGATTCACTCAGGGGGGAGAGACAGACACTAAACAGGCACTAGAGGTTGGGTGGTCAAGGAAATTAAGTTATTTGTATTAAAATCAACCTGTCTCCATCAGCATAACCTCCAATGACCATGGTGTTCCACAGGGGGTTCATCTTGGAGCGGCGACTGTACATGGCCCTGGTCAGCCATGAATGAATAGCTTTAGGACTATAGCTGTGTCCGTCTCCCAACAGCTCCTCATCAATCCTTATAAAAGAACAGAAGTCAGGATTTCCATCCACCCCGAAAAGACGTTACCACAATCTTCCCCATTTAAACCCACTGAAATAAACTATTTGCAAAACTTCTCACATCTTTCACCCCCAGCAAGTCTCCCTGTTCTCTACCCGCAGAAATTTTTGAAGGGATTAAAAAACTGTGGGTTCCCCTCCCCACTTGGCAACTACTTCTACTCTCTAGATGACTTACACCATTTGCCCGAGAACCTGCTTCAAATACTGGAAATCAGCATAGTCTCCGGAAGCACCCAGCATGGTGCTGTTGTTGACTCGCATAATGCGAGAGATGTTGCGGAAACGAGCCAAGGAGCCATAGGAGCCCAGCATGTCTGCTGCGATCACCACTCCGCCCTCAAACTTGAGCCCCAGGACAGAGGTCCCGGTCACCATGGGGTTCCTAGAGAGAGAGGGAGGTCTGCTGAGGGGCGGCGCGGCGAAAAGCACGAGCCGGCTTCCGGAGCTGCGGGCTCCGTTTCTGACTTTCCACGGCTCCTTTCATTCTCCGAGACCTTCCTCCCTGAGCTCCCCCGCTGTCGCGCGCCCCGGGTCTTCGCCTCGACTTCCCCGGCTCCCAGAACCGGCGGGAGGCACCAGGCCCCACTGTCCCTCCCCCTGCGCAGGCTAAGGCGCCAAGAGCTTACTGGGTGCGCGTAATCGGAGCCCCGTACAGCGCGGACGCCGGGTCCACAGAGGAACCTGGAGTGGACGGAATGCGGTAAAACTGCCCGGGGACCGGACCCCCGGCCCAAAGTCCGGACCGCGACTCCAGCAGTGCTTCCATCTTAGTCACGGTAGCACGAGAAGTGAAAGCTTTTGCACCAACGGAAGCGGAAGTGATCCTGCAGTGCCGCACCTTTCTTCTTCCTACAAGCCACTTCCAGCAGCCATGTTGATGAGGTCGGGGCCGACCGTACCTGTGTCCCGGGCAGCGATCGAGACCCTGAGAACTGGAATTGCGTGACCTCGTGTCACAACGCGGAAGAGTCTGGACTAGAACTGTGTTCAGACACACGAATTCAAGGAAGGGGTGGGTGGTGTGGGAGATGGATATGGGGCGGGGGTGGGGCACTTCAAGACGCTGACGCTGCGCGAGGAAGCAGCTCTCTTTCTAGATTGGAAAAGAAAACCCCGTACGAAACTAACAGTGAACTCAGGGTCTGTTAAATTTGTATTTCTCAAAGCAGCCTCATGTGGCATATTAGACCCATTTTACAGATAAGAAACCGAGACTTGTGTAGCGATTAACCCGTTCACAGAGCAAGTAATGGTAGGTCTGAGTTTTCAAACTCAGAATTTAAAAAAGGAATCAAACAGTTGCGAGTACCTTGGGATATGTGCTCTGTCAGGTGCATCACTCACTCTGTAGGACCTTGGACAAATCTGTGAAAGTTTTCTGATTGTCAGATGCTCTTGCCTACCTCTTAGCAGAAAAATTCGGTCGACTGTGGGAGTGTAACTAAATTCCAAGCGTTCCCATCTCAGTGTGATTCTGTAGCAGTGCCTGAAAGCAGTGTCTAGAATCAAACAATAATCCTAAAACTACTCCTTTGCCACTCCTCCCTTCACAACTAGATGCAAAATTTTTTACTCAGCAGGAAACCAAAGCAGTTTTGTTTTTTAAATTCCCTGAGTTAATTTGAACTAAAGCAATGCATGAAATTTTAGCTTAATTGAAATGAAGTTATTTCATTAGGTCTTGAAACCCTGGAAAGGGAAGGGTCAAGATCTTGCATTCAGTTCAGTTCAGTTCAGTTCAGTCGCTCAGTCCTGTCCGACTCTTTGCGACCCCGTGAATCGCAGCACGTCAGGCCTCCCTGTCCGGCCTCCCTGTCCATCACCAACTCCCAGAGTTCACTCAGACTCAGGTCCATCGAGTCAGTGATGCCATCCAGCCATCTCATCCTCTGTCGTCCCCTTCTCCTGCCCCCAATCCCTCCCAGCATCAGAGTCTTTGCCAATGACTCAACTCTTCTCATGAGGTGGCCAAAGAACTGGAGTTTCAGCTTTAGCATCATTCCTTCCAAAGAAATCCCAGGGCTGATCTCCTTCAGAATGGACTGGTTGGATCTCCTTGCAGTCCAAGGGACTCTCAAGAGTCTTCAACACCACAGTTCAAAAGCATCAATTCTTCGGTGCTCAGCCTTCTTCACAGTCCAACTCTCACATCCATACATGACCACAGGAAAAACCGTAGCCTTGACTAGACGGACCTTAGTCGGCAAAGTAATGTCTCTGGTTTTGAATATGCTATCTAGGTTGGTCATAACTTTTCTTCCAAGGAGAAAGTGTCTTTTAATTTCATGGCTGCAGTCACCATCTCCAGTGATTTTGGAGCCCCCCAAAATGAAGTCTGACGCTGTTTCCACTGTTTCCCCATCTATTTCCCATGAAGTGATGGGACCAGATGCCATGATCTTCGTTTTCTGAATGTTGAGCTTTAAGCCAACTTTTTCACTCTCCTCTTTCACTTTCATCTAGAGACTTTTGAGTTCCTCTTCACTTTCTGCCATAAGGGTGGTGTCATCTGCATATCTGAGGTTATTGATATTTCTCCCGGCAATCTTGATTCCAGCTTGTGTTTCTTCCAGTCCAGCGTTTCTCATGATGTACTCTGCATATAAATTAAATAAGCACCCAACTGATGCTCTTTGTGTCAATTTTTAGACTTGAAAACCAGGTAGTCTATTTTTTCCTTCTAATTAATAGCCATCCTCTCCCAACCCCCATATTCCAGGTGATTCTTGGGCCTCTCAGAAGCTTACTTAGACACATAGCAGGTGATAACAAAAGGCTTACTGGGATTCCTCCAAAACTGCTAGAATCCTTGACTTTCATAGCTAGGAGAGCCCTCATCACATGAACTTTAAAGCAATTTAGCCATCAATTAACTGACTATATCCTTGTTTGGAAATGGCCTGAGGTGGCTTGCTGGTTTCTGGTCTCACTCCATTTTAGATCCCTAGATTAAGGCTCTGGTAGGACCAGTACCAGTTCCAGAGATCAGGCAGGCAGTCAAATTCTACAGGGTCGAAAAGAAGAAAAGTGAAAGAACCTTAGATTCGTCCAGCCTGAGAGTAGGATGACCGGGAAAGCAAACCACTAAAAAGGTTTGATGATGCAGTATTCAGAAGGTGACTAGCATGTCTTTTGTGCTAAGAAGAAAACAGCAAGTCGTAAGTTAAACTGAAACAAGGCAAGTTAAGAAGTTTCTTCTCTTTTTAAATCAGGTCTGGTATTATCTGGAAAGTCATTTTTAAGTTCGCCCAGTTTTCTGTGGTTGGCTTTGAGTTTAATTAGTATATAGCTCTCACCAGTGTTCAAGGTTTTAAATCAGTAGTCATCAGACTGGTTCTGGAACATGTCAGGATATCCCTGGTTATAAGGAATGTCTTGAAATGCTCAGAAAAGAAATAACACTAGACTAAATTGAAATTAATCATCACCATCACCACCACCTCATTAAGATTTTACACTCCCACAGTGAAAGTGCTAATGCTCCATACTTTAGGAGAAGTGGAATTTTAAACTTCAGCTACAAAAGCGTTGAGGATCATTTCTTGACCTGCTCAGGGCCAGGCTCTGGGGGCTATAACAGACAGATGAAAAAGAAAATGTGTCCAGCTTATTCATAGATGCACTTGCCTGTGGGTATGCGCTAGGGATTTTTGCAATTTTATATCCTCTCTAATTCAGTTCTGCAATGTCTTTCTCACAGCATGTGTTACACTCATCTAAAAACTGGCTGTCGTTTTACACCAAAATTTCCACAAAAGCAGAAACAGATTGTTTTTCAACAGTGTCCTTTGATGCACAGAAGTTTCAGATTTTGATGTAGTCCTGTATATCTTTTTTTCTTGCCCATACTTTTGATAGCATATCCATACTTGTGATGTCATATCCAAGGAATCATTACCAAATGCACTGTTAAGAAGCATTTCCACTATGTTTTCTCCTAGCAGCTTAATACTTAGAGCCCTTATGTTTTGATCTCTTATCCATTTTGAGTTAAATTTTGTCTATGGTGTAAGGTAAGGGTCTAAGTTCATTATTACAAATATAGATAACCAGTTTTCTCAACATCATTTGTTGGAAAGACTGTTTTTCTCACTGAATGGGCTTGGAACCCTTGTTGAAATCACTGATCCTATGTGTGAGGAGCCTGGCAGGCTGCAGTCCATGGGGTTGTCAAGAGTCAGACCTGACTTAGCGACTGAGCACCACGCGTACATACTAACTCTGGTATCTGGGTCATCTGTGAGTCTACTATCTCTTTTTTTCTTTTCATTTTGGTCATATTTCTTCTCTTTACAAGTCCCATGCTTTTTTTTTGTTTTCCAGAAACTGTGAATAACTACAGAGGCTCCATATCATGTTCCCTTCCCCCAGAAAGGGTTCTCCCTTTTTCCCATTAGGCAGATAAGATGAGGGATTGAGCAGTCCATCCTGGCAAGGATTAGGCTATGTCAAGGTTGGGTTGCTGTTTCAGCCCGATTCACCCATATTCTTCAGGCATGTTCCTCACAATCTTTTAACTAAAAGCTGGACAGGTAGAAGATTGAGCTAGCTCTCCAGGCTCCTGTTCCAGGGAGTCTCAAAATCTGGCAAGTATCTTGAGGAGGAGACCAGTTGAGTGGTTGAGGCTCTTCTTTCCCTGCCTCAGAAAGTCTTCATTTCCTAGTCAGTAATGCCAGACTATGGGAGATTTGGGCTTCCCTGTAGTTCAGCCGGTAAGGAATCTGCCTTCAGTGCAGGAGACCTCGATTCGATTCCTGGGTTGGGAAGATCCCCTGGAGAAGAGATAGGCTATCCACTCCACTACTGGGCTTTGCTGGTGGCTCAGATGGTAAAGAATCCGCCTGCAATGCGGGAGACCTGGGTTGGGAAGATCCCCAGGAGGAGGGCTTGGCAACGCACTCCAGTATTCTTGGCTGGAGAATCCCTATGGACAGAGGAGCCTGGTGGGCTACAGTCCACAGGGTCACAGAGTTGGACATAACTGAGTGAATAAGCACACACACAGGGGAGATTCACTGTGCCTTTTAGAAGCTTTTAGTCCAACTCTCCAGTCTCATGAACATTCCCAGAGTTCAGCAAATTTTCCATATATAAAACTAGCCATCATTTGAGTCCCCTTAAGTTTTAACTTGTCACTCCAATGTTACATGGCCATCAAAATCTTCAGTGATTTCCCCAAGCAGAGACATTCTAGCTAAGTTAGGCCTTATCTCTAGCCTGGGCTCACCTCACTTCAGAAAGATTCTCTTGTCATTGGAATTCAGCTTGGTTTAGTCTTCTTTCCTTTGACATGTCCTTGTTTCCTTCAAAAGAATATGGTTTTTATAACTTTTCTAGCTTCTTGTATGAGGAATACTGACCAGCCTTGCCCTACAGCTTGCTTGATGTATTGGTTTTCTGTGGATGCTTTAGCAAGTAATTACAACCTTCGTGGCTTAGAACAACAGATTTTTTTCTCTCACAGTTCTGGAAGCCAGACTCCGAAAGCCAAGCAACATCAAGGCAATGCTCCCTCTGGAGGTTTGGAGGAGAATTCATTCCTTGCCTCTTCTACCCTCTGGTGGCTGCTGGCATTGCTTACCTGGTGTTCCTTGTCCTGACATCACTCTAATCTCTCTCCATCTTCCTCTTACTTCCTCTGCTCAGGAACCTCCTCTATCAGATCCCCGTCTGCTCTTCTTTCATAAGGACACTTGTGATTACATGTAGGACCCACCCAGATAATCCATTATAGTCTCTTCATTTAAAGGTCCTTAGTTTGATCACATCTGCAGGGAAAATCCCTTTTTCCACATAAAAGCTCTTTTTCCTTATTTTGCAGAAAAGGAAATATTCACAGCTTCCAGAGATTAAGCTGTGGATATATCTTGGGAAACCGTTATCAGCCTACCACATCTGTAATCAGAAGGCTATTAGGTGTTGTTTTTTTGTTAACCTTTGTAAAACTGAAAAATAAAACACACATAAATAAGTATATGACTTAATGAATCATTTTAAGGCCACCACCCTTAAAACTACCATCTAAATCAAGAAATGGAACTTCTCCAGCTAGCCCAGTTCTGATCGCAGTTGTCTCCCTCTCCTGAAAATAGCCATTCTCCTGAATTTTGTGATAATTATCCCCTTGGATTTCTTTATACTTTCATTATCCAAGTGTGCTTCCCTGGACAGTATACTTTGGATTTCCTGTTTATTTGACTTATATGTGTTTTGAGTTTCTTAATCTACATACTTCCTCCTCCAGCCCTTTCTTTGCATGGCAGTGTATCTGCTGAAGACCTCAGGATGTTTGCGCTGTGTACCCTACCTTGTGCCCACAGCCTGGGTTTTACTGATTGCATGCTAATAGAGTATTTTGACATGTTCTTCAGTCCTCTTCAGTTCCTGCACATAGACAGCTCAATCCAGAGGTCTCTTTACATATTTGATGCCTTTGGCAAGACTGTAAGCGGTGGTGTGTTTTTTAATCACAGTGTGCCCACTGTGTCTAGTTGTCTCTCTTTATTGTGATATTATCAATTGCTCCTTTTCAGTTAATTTATTTGGTGTTGCGCAATAATGACATTCTAATTCTATAACTTTGTTTTCATTCATTAACTTAAGTGTTTCCATAAAGAGACATTTCTCATCTACTTTTTGGTTAACTGGTGTTAAACCCATCTAAGAAAGGTCAGATAAATGCTCTATTCTTTCTCTTTAATGACTTTTAAAATGATTTGCCCCTATCATTATCTAAATGTGACCAGTTAGTTTTCTTAATATATTTTTATGAACTCATAGGGAGAAGTCAGTGGCAGCCCACTCCAGTACTCTTGCCTGGAAAATCCCATGGACAGAGGAGCCTGGTAGGTTGCAGTCCATGGGGTCGCTAAGAGTCTGACACGACTGAGCGACTTCACTTTCACATTTCACTTTCACGCATTGGAGAAGGAAATGGCAACCCACTCCAGTGTTCTTGCCTGGAGAATCCCAGGGACAGGGGAGCCTGGTGGGCTGCCGTCTCTGGGGTCGCATAGAGTCGGACACGACTGAAGCGACTTAGCAGCAGCAGCAGCAGCAGCAGCAGCATGAACTCATAGATATAAACATTCATTCTGATGCTCAAATTATTCCAGATTTGGCCAGTAAGAGCCTTTTAATTTAAAAATACTGGCTTCTGGATCCTTTTAACGTAGCCTATCATTATTTGGACTTCTCTGGAGGCTCAGATGGTAAACAGTCTGCCTCAATGTGGGAGACTGGGTTCGATCCCTTAGTCGGGAAGATGCCTTGGAAAAAGAAAGGGCTACCCACTCCAATATTTTTGCCTGGAGATTTCCATGGACAGAGGAGCCTGATAGTTACTGTCCATGGGGTCACAAAGAGTCGGACATGGCTGAGTGACCAACACACACGTCATTATTTGATCACACCCTTACGTTTTAGCAAAACAAGATGTTCCAGGCGCATACCTTCTCTGCACCAGCCCTGGATCAGTCATTTTCCCAAAGGACCTTGATTCCTTTTAGTGGAGACAGATATTTATTCCTCTTTTTGTTTGTTTGTTTGTTTTAGGACGGGTTTGTTTGTTTGTTTGTTGGCTACACAGTTTGTGGGATTTTAGTTCCCCTACAAGGAATAGAACCCGGGCCCTCGGCAGTGAGAGCACAGAGTTCTAACCACTGGACCACCACTGAAATTCTTGACCTTGGTATTTAGAGGCCAAATTTGGTTTCTAGTGAGTTCATTACTGAGATTTTGCTGTCCCCAAGATTACTTAGTGGATAGAGCTGTGCACATACATTTACATCATATTTATTTCTGTATCTATCAATCAATATATATACTGAAAACTATATATAAACTTCAAGAAAACTAGAGATACCAAGGAAACATTTCATGCAAAGATGGGCACAATAAAAAACAGAAATGGTATGGACCTAACAGAAGCAGAAGATATTAAGAAGAAGTGGCAAGAATACACAGAAGAACTATACAAAAAAGATCTTCATGACCCAGTTAACCACGATGGTGTGATCAGTCACCTAGAGCCAGACATCCGGGAGTGCAGAGTCAAGTGGGCCTTAGGAAGCTATGAACAAAGCTAGTGGAGGTGATGGAATTCCAGTTGAGCCATTTCAAATCCTGAAAGTTGATGCTGTTGAAGTGCTGCACTCACTATGCCAGTACATTTGGAAAACTCAGCAGTGACCTCAGGACTGGAAAAGGATCAGTTTTCATTCCAATCCCCAAAAAAGGCAAGGCCAAAGGATGTTCAGACTACTGTACAATTGCACTCATCTCACAAGACAGCAAAGTAATGCTCAAACTTCTCCAAGCCAGGCTTCAACAGTACATGAACCATGAACTTTCACATGTTCAAGCTGGATTTAGAAAAGGCAGATGAACCTGAGATCAAATTGCCAACATCCATTGGATCATCAAAAAAGCAAGAGAATTCCAGAAAAACCTCTACTGCCTTATTGAGTACGCCAAAGCCTTTGACTGTGTGGATCACAGCAAACTGTAGAAAATTCTTCAACAAATGGTAATACCAGACCACCTGACCTGCCTCCTGAGAAATCTGTATGCAGGTCAAGAAGCAACCGTTAGAACTGGACATGGAACAATAGACTGGTTCCAAATCGGGAAAGGAGTACATCAAGGCTGTATATTGTCACCCTGATTATTTAACTTATATGCAGAGTATGTCATGCAAAATGCTGGGGTGGATGAAGCACAAGCTGGAATCAAGTTTGCCAGGAGAAATATCGATAACCTCAGATATGCAGATGACACCACCCTTATAGCAGAAAGCGAAGAAGAACTAAAGAGCCTCTTGAAGAAAGTTAAAGAAGAGAGTGGAAAAGTTGCTTAAAGCTCAACATTCAGAAAACTAAGATCATAGCATCTGGCCCCATCACTTCATGGCAAATAGATGGAGAAACAGTGGAAACAGTGACAGGCTTTATTTTGGGGGGCTCCAAAATCACTGCAGATGGTGACTGCAGCCATGAAATTAAACGACACTTGCTCCTTGGAAGAAAAGCTATGACTAAACTAGACAGCCTATTAAAAAGCAGAGACATTACTTTGCCAACAAAGGTCCATCTAGTCAAAGCTATGGTTTTTCCAGTAGTCATGTATGGATGTGAGAGTTGGACTATAAAGAAGGCTGAGCACTGAAGAATTGATGCTTTTGAACTGTGTTGTTGGAGAAAACTCTTGAGAGGCCCTTGGACTGCAAGGAGATCCAACCAGTCCATCCTAAAGGAAATCAGTTCTGAATGTTCATTGGAAGGACTGATGCTGAAGCTGAAATTCCAATACTTCGGCCACTTGATGTGAAGAACTGACTCATTTGTAAAGACCCTGATGCTGGGAAAGATTGAAGGTAGGAGAAGAAGGGGATGACAGAGGATGAGATGGTTGGATGGCATCACCCACTTGATAGACATGAATTTGAATAAGCTCCAGGAGTTGGTGATGGACAGGGAAGCCTGGTGTGCTGCAGTCCATGGGGTCACAAAGAGTTGGACACAACTGAGTAACTGAACTGAACTGAACTGAACTGAAAACTATCTATACAGGTTTATACCAGTATCTCCAATTTCAATCCAGCACTGTTGGGCATATTCTGACCTCCTCCCTTTCCATATTTGTAATTTCCTTTTCTGAAAATGAGAAATCTAGCTCCAATTATCCTCTCTCTGTATGTAAATCAGTTCTTTTATGCATAACCAATCTTCCATCACTGTCAGCATCTGCATCCCTTCAGCATTGCCCTCCTCACTCTGCTCTGGCTCCAACAGCCTACTGGACCATCCATTCATGAAGGTTTCTCTGGACCCCATTCGGGCTACCGTCCTGGGCCATCTCTCCAAGTGCACACCCTCTATCCTCCTGTGGCTCCAACAGCCTGTGTCAGTTCCCTATCACTGCCACCTGCCTCCCTGCCCAGATGTCCTCCTCACATCTCTGCTGTGCCACCATTCTCTGCTTCATACACGGTTGCCCACGTTGCTTGGTCCCACCTAATGGCTTTGGACTGAATTGTTCACCAAAGGAAGAGTTTGGGGAAAAGAAAATAAACATATATTTATTCCTGGTTCTATAAGTTATATATACACACACATATATATGTCTTACCACCAGCCCTTCTGTTGATGTTGCTGTAATCATTTTGTTTGTAAAGCTTTTTTCTAGATCCTTCAGGGAGGGCTCATGGAATATACATTCTCTTAGTTATCACTAGTAAAAATTGTGTGTGCCCTTCAAACTGCCAAGTCAGTTTTGCTGGATATAAAACCCTTAGCCCACATTTTTCCCCCTTGAGTGTATCTCAGTTGTCATTGCTTAGTTGATAAGTCTTTTTGCAACCCCATGGACTATAGCCCACTAGGCTCCTCTGTCCATGGGACTTTGCAGGCAAGAATACTGGAGTAGGTAGCCATTTCCTTCTCTAAGGGACCTTCCTAACCCAGGGACTGACCTGAATCTCCTGCATTGGCAGTCATATTCTTTACTACTGAGCCACCAGGGAATTCTTCTGACATAATTTGTTCCTGTCAAACAGTCTCATGACAATATAATTTTCCCCCTCATGTAGATAGCTTGGATAATGAAATACTTTTTCCCTTAAATCTCAGTAATTTTACCAGAACGTGACAACAGTGGTTATTCTGAATTGATAATCTTTTATATGTGGTATGTTAGTTCAATATATAGTTGTTTAATTTTTTTCTTGATTTTTAGTTTTTAGTATGTATTCCCTGTATCTCTTCATTTATTTTAATTTAAAAAATTTTACCTTCTATTTCTCTTAAGACATTACCTATTATATATACCTAGTCTTATATTCCTTCTAATTTAGTCTTCATTTCTGAAAAGATTTTTTCTTTTATTTTCAGCTCTTTCCTATGTTTAGTCACCTAATAGCTGCATTTTTCAAATTCTCATTGCTGTTGTTCTTTCATTTCCTACATTATTTTCACAATATCTTTCAACTCATTTTGAAATAGTGTATTAATGAGGTTCGTGAGATTGTACCGGAGACAGGGATCAAGACCATCCCCATGGAAAAGAAACGCAAAAAAGCAAAAGGGCTGTCTGGGGAGGACTTACAAATAGCTGCGAAAAGAAGAGAAGTGAAAAGCAAAGGAGAAAAGGAAAGATATAAGCATCTGAATGTAGAGTTCCAAAGAATAGCAAGAAGAGATAAGAAAGCCTTCTTCAGCGATCAATGCAAAGAAATAGAGGAAAACAACAGAATGGGAAAGACTAGAGATCTCTTCAAGAGAATTAGAGATACCAAGGGAACATTTCACACAAGGATGGGCTCGATAAAGAACAGAAATGGTCTGGACCTAACAGAAGTAGAAGATATTAAGAAGAGGTGGCAAGAATACATGGAAGAACTGTACAAAAAAGATCTTCACGACCCAGATAATCATGATGATGTGATCACTAATCTAGAGCCAGACATCTTGGAATGTAAAGTCAAGTGGGCCTTAGAAAGCATCACTATGAACAAAGCTAGTGGAGGTGATGGAATTCCAGTGCAGCTGTTTCAAATCCTGAAAGATGATGCTGTGAGAGTGATGCACTCAATATGCCAGCAAATTTGGAAAACTCAGCAGTGGCCACAGGACTGGGAAATGTCAGTTTTCATTCCAATTCCAAAGAAAGGCAATGCCAAAGAGTGCTCAAACTACCACACAATTGCACTCATCTCACATGCTAGCAAAGTAATGCTCAAAATTCTCCAAGCCAGACTTCAGCAATACGTGAACCGTGAACTCCCTGATGTTCAAGCTGGTTTTAGAAAAGGCAGAGGAACCAGAGATCAAATTGCCAACATCCGCTGGATCATGGAAAAAGCAAGAGAGTTCCAGAAAAACATCTATTTCTGCTTTATTGACTATGCCAAAGCCTTTGACTGTGTGGATCACAATAAACTGTGGAAAATTCTGAAAGAGATGGGAATACAGACCACCTGACCTGCCTCTTGAGAAATCTGTATGCAGGTCAGGAAGCAACAGTTAAAACTGGACATGGAACAACTGACTGGTTCCAAACAGGAAAAGAAGTACGTCAAGGCTGTATATTGTCACCCTGCTTATTTAACTTCTATGCAGAGTACATCATGAGAAACACTGGACTGGAAGAAACACAAGCTGGAATCAAGATTGCCGGGAGAAATATCAATAACCTCAGATATGCAGCTGACACCACCCTTATGGCAGAAAGTGAAAAGGAACTAAAAGCCTCTTGATGAAAGTGAAAGAGGAGAGTGAAAAAGTTGGCTTAAAGCTCAACATTCAGAAAACGAAGATCATGGCATCTGGTCCCATCACTTCATGGGAAATAGATGGGGAAACAGTGGAAACAGTGTCAGACTTAATTTTCTTGGGCTCCAAAATCACTGCGGATGGTGATTGCAGCCATGAAATTAAAAGATGCTTATTCCTTGGAAGAAAAGTTATGACCAACCTAGATAGCATATTCAAAAGCAGAGACATTACTTTGCCGACTAAGGTCCGTCTAGTCAAGGCTATGGTTTTTCCAGTGGTCGTGTATGGATGTGAGAGTTGGACTGTGAAGAAGGCTGAGCACCGAAGAATTGATGCTTTTGAACTGTGGTGATGGAGAAGACTCTTGAGAGTCCCTTGGACTGCAAGGAGACCCAACCAGTCCATTCTGAAGGAGATCAGCCCTGGGATTTCTTTTGGAGGGAATGATGCTAAAGCTGAAACTCCAGTTCTTTGGCCACCTCATGAGAAGAGTTGAGTCATTGGAAAAGACTCTGATGCTGGGAGGGATTGGGGGCAGGAGGAGAAGGGGACGACCGAGGATGAGATGGCTGGATGGCATCACCGACTCAATGGACGTGAGTCTGGGTGAACTCCGGGAGTTGGTGATGGACAGGGAGGCCTGACGTGCTGCGATTCATGGGGTCGCAAAGAGTCGGACACGACTGAGTGTCTGAACTGAACTGAACAGTTTGTTCTGCTCGTGGACATGTCTGCCTGGTGTACTTTCATTGTCAGTAAGGATGCTATTCTGCTTCTTATTCTCTTTATTTTTATAATGACTTTGTGTGGGAATTGCCCTCTATCCTTTCTTGTTTCTCTTTTCTTTCGGAAATGTCTGTCTTCCGGAGCTTCTAAGAGGCGTGGCTCAGGATAGCTTTTCTGACATCACAGGGCTCCCTCTGCTGTTGTTTTTAGGTAATGTTTCAAAAAACAGACATTCTCTGAGATTTCCTAGCTTTCTCTTCACTTTTCCTTAGACCTTCCTTCTCTTCATCTGGCTCTATTGTCCTGTTTTAATTGACTTTTATTCTGCTTGCATCAATTTCTCCTCAGTGTGGAGCCCTGTCCCAGAAGGAGCCTTCCCACTCAGTCAGAGGTTCCTGGGACCGAGGCTTCTCCAGCCCCCTCAGACCTTACCACGGACTCCTTGCATTCTTCAGCTGCATCACTGGGCAAAGCCCTGCTCTGCTTGAACTGCTGTTTCCAAATTACCCTGTTCTGCTTTCCCGTGAATGTCTGTTGGCTCTTTGGGGGTCTGGTATTCTCAGGTGTGTCAGAGGCCCCAGGGTGTCTCCCACACAAGTGCTGACACCACACTGGTCTTTTAACGTTTAGTGGTTTGTCCCCATCCGCTTGTTTTTGGATATCTTGGGGCTCCGGTCCTGTCAGTTTGTCACTGTTACTGGGATTTTGGCTTTGCTGCCTAGCTGTTCTATTTTTATGAGAGAATTCAGTGAGATTCAAAAACTGTGTAATCATCATTGTCCCAGAATCTTGTGATTTGTTTTTATGATGTGCAAACTTTTATTATTACCTAGTGATGCTTTTGTTAGAGTCCCAAAATTGTGATTTCTAAATCAAAGATACGTGGGTTTTTTTTTACATCTTTATGGGTTTATCTATAGTGTAGAAATTCTACATGCACAGCTCAAATAACATTTATGTGTGTAGATATCCATGTGACCACCATTCAGATCTAGATATAAATCTTTCCCCCAGAAAACTCTTATTATGTTCCTTCCTCCTTCCTCATCAATAATCCTCCTCAGCAAAGAAAACCATTATTCTGACTTCTGTCAACATAGAAATTCTGTCTGCTCTTGAACTTCAGATAAACAGAATAATGCAGTATGCACTCCTTTGTGTTTGGCTTCTTCCACTCAACACTTTGAGATTCATCTGTGTTGTTGCATATAATGGTATGATTGTTTTTGTTTGTTTATTTTACTGTGTGGTATTCCATTGTATAAATTGGTGTGTACGTTTAAAATTGTTTTGAGTTTTTTATTGTACACATAACATGAAATTTATTATTTAAGCCATTTTATGTGTACAGGTCAATGGCATTAAGTATCTTCACGATATTGTACAGCTAACATCATTGTTCATTTCTAGAATTTTTTCTTAATCCCAAACAGAAGCTGTATACCCATTAAACAATATCTACCCCTTCCCTCTTCACCCCAGTCCCTGGTAAGCCCTGTTCCACTTTGAATCTCTATGAGTTTACCTGCTCTAAATACTTCATAGTCAGTGGCACCACACGATATTTGTCATTTTCTGTCCAACGTATTTTGTTTAGTATAGTATCTTCAGGGTTTATTCATTTTGTTTGTCAGAATTTCATTCTTTTTTAAGGAAAAATAATATCCTGTTGTATGTATTGGATTGGCCAAAATGTTCATTTGGATTTTTCTGTAAGATCTTCAGTTCAGTTCAGTTGCTCAGTCGTGTCCGACTCTTTGCGACCCCATGAACCGCAGCACGCCAGACCTCCCTGTCCCTCACCAGCTAAGATCTTACAGAAGCTATATACCATATTTTACTTACTCATTCATCTATTGATGACATTTGGGTAATTTCCACCTGTTGGCTATGATGAATAAGCATATTTTTAATTTTAATAGATGTTGGCAGATGCTTTTCAAAAATACTATGTTATGGGAACTTCTCTGGGGGTCTAGTGGCTAAGACTCCATGCTTCCATTGCAGGGGATGCACGTTTGATCCTTAGTAGGGAAACTAAGATCCCACGTGCTGTGTGGCACAGCCAAAATATTTTTAAAATAAATCTTTAAAAACTTAGACATATTAAAACTATTTCAAATGGGGCTTCCATGATGACTCGGTGGTAAAGAACCCACCTGCCACTGTGGGAGACACAGGTTCAATCCCTGGTCTGAGAAGATCCCACATGCTGTGAAACAACTAAACCCACGCACCACAACCCTTGAGCTTTGCTCTAGAGCCCAGGAGCTGTAGCTACTGCAGCCTGCACGCCCTACAGCCCATGCTCTGTGATAAGAGAAGCCAGCACAATGAGAAGCCCAAGGACCGCAGCTGCAGAGTAGCCTCCGCTCGCCGCAACTAGAGGAAAGCCTGAGCAGCAACGAAGACCCACACAGCCAGAAATAAATAAACATATTTAAAATACACACACCCACACACATATATATATATATCTGCAATTCTCTAGACCATCCCTGGTGGTCCAGTGGTTAAGACTCCAGGCTTCTACCTCAGGGAGCATGGGTTCCCTCCCTGGTTGGGGAACTAAAATTCCACATGCGTGCTTGGTGGAGCAGTCCCCCAAAAAAAGACTGTGTTACTGTGTCATGACCTGAATTTTGCTTCTCCTCACAGCCGCCCTGATTCACGTATTGAAGCTCTGAATTCTGTCTTGGAGACAAGGCACAGAGGTAATTGAAGGTTAAGTGAGGTCAGAAGGGTAGGGCCCTGATCCTACAGGACTGGTGTCTGCATAAGAAGAGAAAGAGACACCAGAGCTCTCTCTCTCGACATGCACAAAGGCCAGGTAAGGGCACAGCAAGAAGGCAGCCATCTGTAATCCAGGAACAGAAATGTCGCCAAAAATCAACCTTGCTGGCACCTTGGCCTTGTGCTTCCAGCCACCGAAACTACGCAGATAAATTTCTATTGTTTAAGCCACCCAGTCTGTGGTATTTTGTTATAACAGCCCAAGCCAACTAAGACAGATTGTATCAAACTTTGACTCTCGTAAATGGTGTATGATTGTGTAATTAGAATGTGTCCCAATTTCCCCACACCCTCAAAACCATTGGGTATTATCACTGTTTCACTTTTTGCCAATCTGATAAAGAAAATGTTATGTTATTTTAGTTTCAATTATGCTGATGAAAAGTGTTTATATATATATATAATTTTTTTCTTTTGGCTGCATCACACAGCTTGTGGAATCTTAGTTCCCCAACAAGGAATTGAACCCAGGCCCTCAGCAGTGAAGGCATGGAGTCCTAACCACTGGGCCACTAGAGGAATTCCCAAAAAATTGTTGTTTAGTCACTCAGTCATGTCCAACTCTGTGACCCCATGGACTGCAGCAGTCCTTACCTGTCCTTCACCATCTCCCAGAGCTTGCTCAAACTCATGTTCATTGAGTCAATGATGCCATCCAACCATCTCATCCTCTGTTGTCCCCTTCTTCTCCTGGCTTCAGTCTTTCCCAGCATCTGTGTTTTCCAGTGAATCAGTTCTTCACTTTAGGTGGCCAAAGCATTGGAGATTCAGCTTCAGCATCAGTCCTTCCAATGGATATTCAGAGTTGATTTCCCTTAGGATTGACTCATTTGATCTCCTTGCAGTCCAAGGGACTCTCAAGAGTCTTCTCCAACACCACAGTTCAAAAGCATCAATTCTTCCTCACTCAGCCTTCTTTATTCTCACATGCATACGTGACTACTGGAAAAACCATAGCTTTGACTAGATGGACCTTTGTCCGCACAGGGATATTTCTGCTTTTTCATATGCTGTCTAGGTTTGTCATAGCTTTTTCTTCCAAGGGGCAAGCATCTTTTAATTTCATGGCTGCAGTCACCATTCACAGTGATTTTGGAGCCCAAGAAAATAAAATCTGTCACTGTTTCCATTGTTTCCCCACCTATTTACCATGAGGTGATGGGACCAGATGCCACAATCTTAGTTTCTGAATGTAGAATTTCAAGCCAACTTTTCCACTCGCCTCTTTCACCTTCATCAAGAAGCTCTTTAGTTCTTCTTCGCTTTCTGCCGTTAGCGCGGCATCACCTGCATATCTGAGGTTGTTGATATTTCTCCTGGCAATCTTGATTCCAGCCTGGACTCCAAAATCACTGTGAATGGTGACTGCAGCCATGAAATTAAAAGACGCTTGCCCCTTGGAAGGAAAGCTACGACAAACTTAGACAGCATATTAAAAAGCAGAAACATCCCTGTGTGGACAAAAGTCCATCTAGTCAAAGCTATGGTTTTTCCAGTAGTCATGTATGCATGTGAGAATAAAGAAGGCTGAGTGAGGAAGAATTGATGCTTTTGAACTGTGATGTTGGAGAAGACTCTTGAGAGTCCCTTGGACTGCAAGGAGATCAAACGAGTGAGTCTTCCAGCCTGGCATTTTGCGTGACGTACTCCGCATAAAAGTTAAATAAGCAGGGTGACAAAATATACCTTTACTTCCTTAGTTAGATTTATTTCCAGGTATTTTATTCTTTTTGATGTGATTGTGAATGAGATTGTACCCTTAATTTCATTTTCTGATAGTTCGTGTTGGTGTATGGAAATGCAGCAGATTTCTCTATACCAATTTTGAATCTTGTAACTACCCTTTAATAATTTCGTAAAGCTAGTTTCATAGTGCTAAGCCCTTTTAGCTTTTGCTTATCTGTAAAACTTGATCTGTCCTTCAGATAGAATGAAAGCTTTGTTGGGTGTATTCCTATATTCCTGAGTGTAGGCTTTTCCCTTTCATCACTTTAGTTATATCATGCCCCTCCCTTCTGGCCTGCATAGAAGTCTGCTGATAGTCTCATGGGAGTTCCTTTGTATATAGCTTGTTGCTTTTCATTTGCTGTTCCTAATATTCCTTCTTTAAAGTTTGGCTATTTTAATCATAGTGTATCTTGGTGTGATTCTCTCTCGGTTGATCTTGTTTGGAACTTTCCTCCTGGACCTGGATGTCTGTTTCTTTTCCCAAGTTAGGGAAGTTTTCAGCTGTTAGGTCCTCAGATATGTTTATCTGTACCTTTCTCTCTCTCTTCTCCTTCTCGGACCCCTATAATATGAATATTTGTATGTTTTATGTTTTCCCAGAGGTCTCTTAAACTGTCCTCATTTTTTAGAATTTACTTTGGCCATGTCAGGTCTTAGCTTCAGCATGTGGGCTCTTCACTGAGGCATGGAGGTTTCTCCCTAGTTGTGTCCATGGGCTGCAGAGCTCATGGGCTCAGGAGTTGCAGCATCCAGGCTTAGTTGCCTGGCAGCATGTGAGATCTTAGTTCCCCGACCAGGGAATGGAACCATGTCTCTTGCATTGGAACGTGGGTTCTTAACTACTTGGCCACCAGGGAAGTCTCCTGTCCTCAATTTTTAAAATTCTTTTCTCGTTTTTTCCTTTCAGCTTGAATGATTTCCACTACTTTATTCTTCCATTTTGCTGATCCGTTCCTCTGTATCATTTAATCTACTGTTGATTCCTTTTGGTGTAATCTTTTGTTTCAGTTATTGGGCTCATCATCTCTGCTTCTTTATATTTTTTAACTCTGTTAAAAACATAACTTCTCATTCTGTTTATCCATTCTTCTCCTGAGTTCTTTGAGAATTATTATGGGCATTACCTTAAGCTCTTTGTTGGGTAGATTGCTTGTCTCCACTTTGTTCTGGGTTTTCATCTTGTTCCTTTGTTTGAAACATATTCCATTGTTGCCTCGTTTGCCTAACTTGCTGTTTTCATTTCTATGTGGTAGGCTGCTTGTGTTTTCCAGTCATAGAGAAGTAGCCTTATGTAGGAAATGGGGCTCTGCAGTGCTCTCCGCTTGATCACCAGAGGTGTGTGCTCGAGGGGTGCTCTAGGTGTGTGCTGCATGGGTCCTTCTGTTGCGTCTGGTTGACTGTGGGTGTGCTATTAGACATGGCTGGGTTGTTGGGGTTCTTTAATGGACTGGAACCTGATGGTCCAGAGTCAATGATAAGAAAGTAAAAGAGAGAGAGAAAGAGGCTGATATTCCTTGGTTTATGCAGAAAACCAATAAAGCCCTTGACACAGGGCTTGCATTGCTTCACGTAGGCACAGGGCACCCTCTCGTGAGGGTCTTGCAAGCCCGGGCAAGAAAGTGAGCTCAGCAGTCATCCGTGCTCCAAAGAATTAGCCTGAGAAAGAGAGAAAGATAGAGAAAAAGAAAGAAAGACATGGGGACCCAAGCTCTGATGGAACAAGGGTGTTTTATTCAACATACCGTGGGTATATATACTGTCTTACAAGGTAGCAATTTTCAGCAAAGATAAAGATCAAAAGTCCAGACTTACAAATTATCAAGGAAACATAAGACGATCCATATCAAAGAGAGAGGGTTGTAAATAATCACTTTTACCGTATGGTCCATAAAAAGGAAAAGGGTTGTAAGTAGTTACTTTTCACCGTATGGAAAAGCTAATGAGGGAAATGCATGCATTCCTCAGCCCCAGGAGTGGTTTGCCACTCCTCTTAATTCCTGAATATTCAGGAATTAATAAGGAACAGAGGATTCATGACAGATCCAAAACAGCACAGAGGAAGCCTCCTGTTAAATGCTTCCTGACAATTCCCCGTATTTTATTATATTTGTAAAAAAGGTCCTGACCAATTGAGTTTGTTTAGTATTAATCAACCTTATAGAAAAGCAACGATAAACAACAAATATAATTACCAAGACAATCACCAAAGTTACAGTTCCAGACCCGACGCTGTGGGTAATACTTTGAAACCATCCCCGTGGGTCTAGCCCAGATAATTGATCAGCTAGTTGTTCAGCTAAAGTTTCCAAATTAGTGGAAGAGGGCAGACGTTTAGAAAAGGTTCAAAGATTTCCTTTTGCAGTAATTGTACATTCAGAGAAGCATTATCATGTATGTTTTGTAAATGAAATTTGATTTGTTCTCAGTTGTAGGCAAATCTTCCAAAGAGGAGGCCATGTGAGTTTGTTGGATCCATCTGGGGAAATACAAGCATACCCCTTTCCCTGTAAGATTAGTTTCCCAGATTTCCATTGTTTCATTAACCCATCTTGGTACCAAATGGGCAGAGGAAGAGAACTGTCCTTCGATTCCTTGAAATGCTTTTGTGCTTTTGTTAAGCTATCTCTCTGTGGTAAGTTTAAAAAATTTAAAACAAATAAAGCTGTATTAACAATAGTTATAGGTTTAGAAAATATCTTATGTTGGAATCTAGTAAAGTCTGCTTTAGATAAGGAAGAGAGTAGTGTTCCTGTATATTCCCCCTTTTTTTATTTATTTGCAACTTCAGTGTGTGATGTGTTCGTTCGACTATGCCTTGTGCCTGTGGATTATAAGGAATTCCTGTAATGTGTTTAATAGAAAAAGATTGTAAAAGTTGTTTAAAGTGTCTAGAAATATAGGCAGGGCTATTTTCTATTTCACCCGCTCCAGTGTTCTTGCCTGGAGAATCCCAGGGACGGGGGAGCCTGGTGGGTTGCTGTCTATGGGGTTGCGCAGGGTCGGACGTGACTGAAGCAACTTAGCAGCAGCAGCAGCAGAAGTTTCCATTACAGCAAAACAAGCTAATAAGTGAGTTATAACATGTTGTGTAGACTTGCGAAGAGGTGTGGCCCAAATAAAAGAAGGATTAGTGTCGATCCAGACATGCAAGAAAGAAAATGGAGAAAGTTCAGGGCAATGAGTTATATCCATTTGCCATAGTTCATTAGGTTGCAGACCGCTAGTATTAATACCTTGGGCGATGGGTCAAAGATGTAGGGATCTACAGGTACAGCAATTAATAATAATTTCTTTAGCCTGGAAGTATGGGATTTTCCATAGCTGTTGTAGGGAGCCAGCATTGTTGTGCAACAGAGCATGCTGTTTCTCTGGAGTATCAAAGGAAACCAGTTATCAGCCTGCTCATTACCATAAGTCATGGGGCCTGGGAAGGCAAGAATGTGCTTGAATATGTATAATATAAATGGGAGAATTGCGGTTTCTAAGAACAGATTGTAGTTCAAAAAAGAGTTGTTGAATAATAGGTTGATTGGAGTTTATGGTGGAGGTTTCTATATTTTTTAATACAAAAACAGAATATATAGAGTCAGAGACTATATTAATAGGGTAAGGATGTAGGCAAATAACTTGAATAAGAGCATATAATTCATTTGGTTGGGCAAAATGAAATTTAGTATAAAAGACTTCATATTCCTTAAGAGACCATAATGAAGCTTTGGTGTTTTTAGTCTCATCTATACAAAAAACCTCAGCTTGTGGTATAGGCTGTGAGCTGATAAAGTGAGAAATAATAAATTCAGTATTTTTGAAGAAATTCACAGCTTACCAGAAGGATAATGGAATGAAATTTCTCCAAAATATTCCAGAAAAGCTATTTGGAAGTTGGTAGAAGTTTGTAATGCGTTCTCAAATTGAGATTTATTGATAGGTATTACAATTTTATGAGGATCGGAGCCAATTAGAGTTTTAGTCTTATTTCTTCCACTGATAATGATTGGAGCAATTAAATCGAGGTAGGGTGTAAGTGACTTTATTCCCCTAAAACGGGTATAGGTCCATTCTACTGGGTGTTCTTGTTGGGCAAGAAGTCCTGTAGGAAAATGAAGAGAGGGGAATATAAATAATTCTAGAGGTAAATCTGGTTTGATGTGAGTAAGAAATTGTTCTTATAATTTATTTTGCACTAAATAGAGTTCCTCTTGTGCCTCATGAGAAATTGGGGAATGAGGGCTATTTAAATCAAGATCTCCTTTTAAAGTATTGAATATGTTATTCAGTTGATAATTAGCAATGCCTAAGGAAGGTCTAATCCAATTTATATCACCTAAGAGCTTTTGAAAATCATTTAAGGTTGATAATTTATCAGTACGGATCTGAATTAGTTGGGGAGTAATACGTTGTCTATTGACAACAAACCCCAAGTAATGGTAAGGTGTAGAGGTTTCCATTTTTTCAGGGGCAATGATTAATCCAGAGTTTTTTAAGCATAGTTGAGCTATACCAAACATGTGCTGAGTTTCTAAGATAGATGGAGCCGAAAACAATATATCATCCATACAGTGAATAACAAGAAAGTTAGGAAATTGTTTTCTCACAGGCTCAAGGGCTTTGGCTACATAGTACTGACACATGGTGGGAGAATTCATCATCCCCTGTGGCAGTACAGTCCATTGGTACCGTTTATGAGGTCCAATATGATTAGGATAAGGGAGAGAGAAAGCGAATCTCTCTCGGTCTAAAGGGTGTAAAGGTATATTAAGAAAGCAATCTTGTAAATCAATAATAATAATATGCCAATTTTGAGGAATAGTGGTAGGTGATGGGATTCCTGGTTGTAATGCACCCATAGGTTTCATGGATGCATTAACTTTTTTAAGGTCTGTTAGGAGACGCCATTTGTCTAAACAGATTTCTTTTTTATAACAAAAATAGGAGAGTTCCAAGGAGAACAAGATTCCTCAATATGCTTTAATTCTAGTTGTGTATCTAAGTTCCTTAGCCGTCTATAATTTCTCTTTCATGAGGGGCCACTGTTCTGTCCAAATAGGCTAGTCATTCTTCCAAGCTATTTTAATAATTGTATTGTTTGTTAAATGAGCAGTGGCCCCTAGGAAAAATGTGGAATGTATATCTGAGTTTGCCATTGCATAAGAAATCCCTTCCTATTACATTAAGGGGTGTGTCTATCACATAAGGTCTTAATGTTGCAGGTTGGCCTTCTGGTCTCTCACATGGATAAATTTGAGTACTCTGATAAACCTCTTGTACTTTGGTTTGAGAAATACCTGCAATTTGGCAAGAAATTTTTTGTACAGGCAAGGATTTGGGCCATAAATGTTTGGAAATAATAGTAATATCAGATCTAATGTCGAGGAGACCAGGAAATCTTTTACCATTAATTTTGATATTTATAGTCGGTTGGGCAAATTCAGATACCAATGATGTCCAAAAGGACTGTTTTTGATCTGTACTACCGAATCCGCCCTTCCATATATCATTAGAGGAGTTAATAGAAATGTAAGGTAAAAGAAGTAATTGAGCAATCTTATCCCCCTTTTTGAGTTGTCATAAAATCTGAGATGACATCATAATTTGAATTTCTCCTTTATAATCTGAATCAATTACTCCAGGGTGAACAGTAATTCCTTTAGAAGTCAAACTAGATTGGCCAAGTAAAAGACCGAAGGTTTGTGGGGGCAGGGGTCCAAAAAGTCCGGGAGGTATTCTAGAGGGGACTGCTTGAGGGTAAAGGAGAAAGTCACTGAGGGCTGGTATATCGATGGCAGCACTGCCAGACGTTGAGGGTTTGAGGGAGAAGATGGAATTTGTCCTTGGTTTTTGTTGAAGGGAAACTGGGGGGTCCCCTGCTTGGAGTTTCCCGGAATAGGATTCCCTTCAATGTCAAATTTAGATTTACAATCTTTGTCCCAGTGCATTCCTCTGCGGCAGTGAGGGCAGATTTTTGGAGGTTTTTTATTAGCTTTCTTAGGGCTGCTGCTGCTACTGCTAAGCCGCTTCAGTTGTGTCTTATTCTGTGCGACCCCATAGACGGCAGCCCACCAGGCTCCCCCGTCCCTGGGATTCTCCAAGCAAGAACACTGGAGTGGGTTGCCATTTCCTTCTCCAATGCATGAAAATGAAAAGTGAAAGTGAGGTCGCTCAGTCGTGTCCGACTCTTAGTGACCCCATGGACTGCAGCCCACCACGCTCCTCCGTCCATGGGATTTTCCAGGCAAGAGTACTGGAGTGGGTGCCATTGCCCTCTCCAGTCCCTTTTAAAATTCTTCTTATTTCTACATGTAAAGCATCCTTCATTTCCCTTTCTTAAGGCAGCAACCATTGTTTCAGCTAGCATTTGCATCTTTTGAGTTTCTGATCCTAGATTGCAACAATCCTTCAAATAATAATAGTCCCTGTCTCACGAATTGGAGCTATAGCCTTTTGATATTCCTGATTTGCATTTTCATGAGCAAGTAATTTCTCTAGTTGCCTTTTAGCTTCTTCTCCAAGCAGTGCGGGAAATAGCAGTTTCTAATCTAGCTAAAAAATCAGCATATGTTTCATTAGGTCCTTGCAATATTTTAGTGTAGCTACCTGTAGGCTCCCCTTGAGGAGTAATTCGATCCTAAGCTTCAAGGGCCACTGTTTTTAATTGTTCATGTAACAAGGGAGGGTACCGTATTCGAGCTTCTATGGCATCAAATTGTTCTGTACCAGTTAGCATCCCAAAAGTAATTTGATTTTGGGGAGCGCCAGCTCGAGCATTTCTGTGAGCATGATCTCCGGCTATATCATGAAACCACATTATCCATTGAAGATATTCTCCTGGTTTAAGGAGAGCTTTGTTAAAGTTCGCCAATCAAGGGGAATAAAATTTCCGATATAGGATGTTATATAATTTAGAAGTACTTTAGTAAAAGGTGATTGTGGGCCGTACACAGTTATAGCTTTTTTAATTTTTGCATGTGATAAAAATTATACCTTCATAGTGAGGTATTATGTGCCCTTGAGCGTCAGGATTTCTTAAAACTTGAAAGGCGGAGAAACCTTCGGCCTTAGAGACTTGTGATTATAAAGCCAGCAATTCAGAGAGCCTCTGTCTCAAAAGAGAATGAGTAGGTAGCAAATTTTGACAATTAAGAGTATGTGGTAAAAACTTATTATTGTTATTCAGAAAGGTGTTGTCAGTTTTAATGTCAAAAGGTGTCCTAGGGGAGTCGTTGCCAGAATCATTAGGTTCTAGCAAGGGAAAGACTTTGGGATTTGTGCCCGCTGGTAGGGGAGGAGCGCTTGGGCAACCGGGGCAGGGCTTGTAGGAAAATTCTGAATATTTTATCTTGTTCTCAGTCAGTCAGTTCAGTTCAGTCGCTCAGTCGTGTCCGACTCTTTGCGACCCCATGAATCGCAGCACGCCAAAAGGCTCCCTGTCCATCACCCACTCCCGGAGTTCACCCAGACTCACGTCCATCGAGTTGGTGATGCCATCCAGCCATCTCATCCTCTGTCGTCCCCTTCTCCTCCTGTCCCCAATCCCTCCCAGCATCAGAGTCTTTTCCAATGAATCAACTCTTCGCAAGAGGTCGCCAAACTATTGAAGTTACAGACTCAGTATCAGTCCTTCCAATGAACACCCAAGACTGATCTCCTTTAGAATGGACTGGTTGGATCTCCATGCAGTCCAGAGGACTCTCAAGAGTCTTCTCCAACACCACAGTTCAAAAGCATCAATTCTTCAGCGCTCAGCTTTCTTCACAGTCCAACTCTCACATCCATACATGACCACTGGAAAAACAATAGCCTTGACTAGACAGACCTTTGTTGGCAAAGTAATGTCTCTGCTTTTGAATATGCTATCTAGGTTGGTCATAACTTTTCTTCCAAGGAGTAAGCATCTTTTAATTTCATGGCTGCAATCACCATCTGCAGTGATTTTGGAGCCCCAAAAAATAAAGTCTGACACTGTTCCCACTGTTTCCCCATCTATTTCCCATGAAGTGATGGGACCAGATGCCATGATCTTCGTTTTCTGAATGTTGAGCTTTAAGCCAACTTTTTCACTCTCCTCTTTCACTTTCATCAAGAGGCTCTTTAGTTCCTCTTCACTTTCTGCCATAAGGGTGGTGTCAGCTGCATATCTGAGGTTATTGATATTTCTCCCGGCAATCTTGATTCCAGCTTGTGTTTCTTCCAGTCCAGTGTTTCTCATGATGTACTCTGCACATAAGTTAAATAAGCAGAGTGACAATATACAGCCGTGACGTACTCCTTTTCCTATTTGGAACCAGTCTGTTGCTCCACGTCCAGTTCTAACTGTTGCTTCCTGACCTGCATACAGATTTCTCAAGAGGCAGGTCAGGTGGTCTGGTATTCCCATCTCTTTCAGAATTTTCCACAGTTTATTGTGATCCACACAGTCAAAAGCTTTGGCATAGTCAATAAAGCAGAAATAGATGTTTTTCTGGAACTCTCTTGCTTTTCCACGATCCAGTGGATGTTGGCAATTTGACCTCTGGTTCCTCTGCCTTTTCTAAAACCAGCTTGAACATCTGGAAGTTCACGGTTCACGTATTGCTGAAACCTGGCTTGGAGAATTTTGAGCATTACTTTACTAGCATGTGCGATGACTGCAATTGTGCGGTAGTTTGAGCATTTTTTGGCATTGCCTTTCTTTGGGATTGGAATCAAAATGGACCTTTTCCAGTCCTGTGGGCACTGCTGAGTTTTCCAAATGTGCTGGCATATTGAGTGCAGCACTTTCACAGCATTATCTTCCAGGATTTGAAATAGCTCAACTGGAATTCCATCACTTCCACTAGCTTTGTTTATAGTGATGCTTCCTAAGGCCCACTTGACTTCACATTCCAAGATGTCTGGCTCTAGGTGAGTGATCACACCATCGTGATTATCTGGGTCATGAAGATCTTTTTTGTACAGTTCTTCTGTGGATTGTTGCCACCTCTTCTCAATATCTTCTGCTCCTGTTAGGTCCAGACCATTTCTGTCCTTTATCAAGCCTATCTTTACATGAAATATTCCCTTGGTATCTTTAATTTTCTTGAAGAGATCTCTAGTCTTTCCCATTCTGATATTTTCCTCTATTTCTTTGCACTGATCACCGAGGAAGGCTTTCTTATCTCTCCTTGCTATTCTTTGGAACTCTGCATTCAGATGCTTATATCTTTCCTTTTCTCCTTTGTTTTTCATCTCTCTTCTTTTCACAGCTATTTGTAAGGCCTCCTCAGACAGCCATTTTGCTTTTTTGCATTTCTTTTCCGTGGGGATGGTCTTGATCCCTGTCTCCTGTACAATGTCACGAACCTCCGTCCATAGTTCATCAGGCACTCTATCTATCAGATCTAGCCCCTTAAATCTATTTCTCACTTCCACTGTGTAATCATAAGGGATTTGATTTAGGTCATACCTGAATGGTCTAGTGTTTTCCCTACTTTCTTCAATTTAAGTCTGAATTTGGCAATAAGGAGTTCATGATCTGAGCCACAGTCAGCTCCCGGTCTTGTTTTTGCTGACTGTATTGAGCTTCTCCATCTTTGGCTGCAAAGAATATAATCAATCTGATTTCGGTGTTGACCATCTGGTGATGTCCATGTGTAGAGTCTTCTCTTGTGTTGTTGGAAGAGGGTGTTTGCTATGACCGGTGCGTTCTCTTGGCAAAACTCTATCAGCCTTTGCCCTGCTTCATTCCGCATTCCAAGGCCAAATTTGCCTGTTACTCCAGGTGTTTCTTGACTTCCTACTTTTGCATTCTAGACCCCTATAATGAAAAGGACATCTTTTTCGGGTGTTAGTTCTAAAAGGTCTTGTAGGTCTTCATAGAACTGTTCAACTTCAGCTTCTTCAGCATTACTGGTTGGGGCATAGACTTGGATTACTGTGATATTGAATGGTTTGCCTTGGAGACGAACAGAGATCATTCTGTCATTTTGAGATTGCATCCAAGTACTGCATTTCGGACTCTTCTGTTGACAGTGATGGCTACTCCATTTCTTCTAAGGGATTCTTGCCCACAGTAGTAAATATAATGGTCATCTGAGTTAAATTCACCCATTCCAGTCCATTTTAGTTCACTGATTCCTAGAACGTTGATGTTCACTCTTGCTGTCTCCTGTTTGACCACTTCCAATTTGCCTTGATTTATGGACCTAACATTCCAGGTTCCTATGCAATATTGCTCGTTACAGCATCGGACCTTGCTTCTATCGCCAGTCACATCCACAGCTGGGTATTGTTTTTGCTTTGGCTCCATCCCTTCATTCTTTCTGGAGTTATTTCCCCACTGATCTCCAGTAGCATATTGGGCACCTACCAACCTGGGGAGTCCCTCTTTCAGTGTCCTATCATTTTGCCTTTTCATACTGTTCATGGGGTTCTCAAGGCAAGAATACTGACGTGGTTTGCCATTCCCTTCTCCAGTGGACCACATTCTGTCAGACCTCTCCACCATGACCTGCCTGTCTTGGGTGGCCCGCAGGGCATGGCCTAGTTTCACTGAGTTAGACAAGGCTGTGGTCCTAGTGTGATTAGATTGACTATTTTTCTGTGATTCTGGTTTTAGTGTGTCTGCCCTCTGATGCCCTCTCACAACACCTACCGTCTTACTTGAGTTTCTCTTACCTTGGATGTGGGGTATCCCTTCACAGCTGCTCCAGCAAAGCACAGCCACTGCTTGGTACCTTGGAGGAGGGGTATCTCCTCATCACCAGCCCTCCTGACCTTGAATGTGGAGTGGCTCCTCTTGGCTCTCCTGCACCACGCATACAGTACATTCTCTTTCCCACACATATGCACACACAGATAATCATTTAAAGTTCAGTTGAGGGCACTTCTAATGTGCCGCTCCGTACAATTATTCGAATCATGTTTGGACCAACTTTCTTCACAAAATAGGGGAGAGAGCAGGAAATAAAAAGGTTGGTTTGGTGTGACTGAGATTCCTTTAACTGTACACTGTGATGAATAATTTTCTTCCATAGTAGTTCTGTGAAGGGCTGACTCACTGTAGTTTCTGTGAGGAGACTTGGTAATGGATCACATACTCATTGTCATGCTAGGGGAGTAACTCTCACCCTGAAAAGGATTTAAGGAATTTCCACCCATTTCGCCATCATCCCTCTGAGTGCCCAGCTGATTACTCAGGCTCATATTATTTGGAGAATTCTTGGAAATACTGTGCATATCTCCTGAGCCTAAAGAGCGGTTCATGTAATGTGACTCCATTCCTCCTCATCCACCCACAGGACCATCTGACCCAGAGCCCATTGGAAAATTAGGATGTTACATCCTGGAGGTATTGCATTCATTAAAGTATACATGTTGTCTCCAGAGTTGGTTGAATCTGCTGGACTAGGCATGATGGGTGTTCCTGGTGGCCCTCCACCTCCAGGAGGACCTACATAATTCCCAGGAGATGCTGAGAAGTATGGTATTAAATTGGCATTTGTTGGGTTTCGCCAAGGTCTACCACCACCTGGGCCCATGTTCATTCCAGGCATTCCGGGGCCACCCAAAGCATTCCTTTTGGAGGAGTCATTCTCTGGATTGGCCTATCCATATTTGGATGACCTTGTTGTCGAGTTGGATCTATTCCACTGGGAACTAATGGCTGACTTCCTGGGACGCCTCCAAGTGCCTGGTTAAGCATCCTCAACGGGGGCCATGGACCTCTCGGGTACTGAGGTGACATAGAGGGCTGAAAGAGCCCTGGTGGTACAGGGCCTCCTGGCGTGCCATCTCCTGGGGGAATGTTCCCTAGCCCTGGGCTGGGAGCTGCTGCAGCACTGTAATCCTGGAAGGCTTTTGCTTCACTTGAATGTCCACATGTTTCCCGTCTTTCTGGAGCTGCACAGCAGAGATCCCAAAATACACACCGCCAAGAATGTAAGAATCCTGATGGCTACCCCAAAGTGATGTTCTTTTCCCATCTTATCTCTGGTAAAAATGTTTGGGCTGATTTCTGAGCTCCTACATGGAGCAGATACTCATATACGTAGAGTGCTAACTTCTCCCGGCACTGCTCTTACTCTGGCCTTTGCTGTAACACTTGTGCCGAGAGCAGCTCCCACTGTCACGCACCTGTCAACCCATCACAGCCTCCCTGGGAACAGCCCCATCCCCATGGCGACCCACGCAGCCACCAAGGATCGACATTTCTATATTGAATTTTTCCTTCTAGAAATATGGTTTACCTTTCCATAGTCATTTCCTGATCCTTAAGATTTTATCTTTTTCCTTATATAGACCATGGACTTTAATACTTTCTACTAATTTTATCAACGTAATTTACTATATCAATAACATAAAGGAGCAAACCCATAAGATTGTATCAGTAGATACCCCCAAAGAAGCAGTGTGTGAAAATCAACAACTATTCCTAATAAAACTCTATGCAAAATAGGTATAGAAATAGAAATCTAAGTGTAACAGTGTCCATTTGCCAAAAACTAACAACAAACATTAACTGCTAAAGTACTCAAATTAAGAACTAGACAAGGAGGTCCACTATTAGCATAAATATTTAACATTATTTTGAAGATTTTATCTGATTTGTTTATTCATTTGGCACATGTTTATTGAGTGTTTGCTATGAATTGTTTTAGGTACAACAGTCTATAGAGCAATGAAAAAATATCCTGCCTTTGTAGAGCTTACAGCTGAAGGAATGAGGCAGTAAAGTAGAAAGAGTGGCATAAATATTTGAAAAGAAGAGATAAAATTATTTAGCTTTTCATATATGATTACACTTCTAGAAATCCTAGTCAATTAAAAACTAAAAATTTATAAGAATTTAATAAAGTGACTGATAGAAAATAAAGGTACACAAGCTTTTTTTAAGATTTTTCTGATGTGGACAACAAAGTCTTTATTGAATATGTTACAATATTGCTTCTGTTTTATGTTTGAGTTTTTTGGTTAGTCTTGTGGGAATCTTACCTCCTCGACCAGGGATCAAACCCACATCCTCTTTGGTAGGTGAAGTCCTTAACACTGGACTGCCAGGGAAGTCCCTGGTACATAAACTTTTGAGAGTAGCAATGACTAGTTTGAAATAGACATGATTAAAATATCCCTCTTATTAAAGTGTTTTTTATTCATACTCACAGATTCACAATATTTGAGTCCTAACGTTAAAAGAGCAAGCAGATGTTCACAACACGTGCTGTCCCCAAACCACTTGGCCTAACCGCTCCCGTTCAGAGGACCCCTTGTGCTATGAAAGCTCGTCCCCTGGAATGCACAGTAGAAAAGCCAGCTATTTGTACATCCAGTTCTATTGGGTCTGTTCTTTGTGTTTGGGGGCCCATACCTGGTGTATTAAATTCAGATTGTGCAGTGACTTGCTGAATTAGGAGGCACAAGCCACCGGCTCTGGTTGGCAGGTAGCTCCTTCAGCATCTGTGCTTACACTTTAGGGAAGTGAAACCCTGGGGTCATTTTGATTGAAGGCACGATTGCTGTCCATTTATACAAAGGGAGTCACACAAGATTTACTCCTTACAGACCCCAGAAACAGAGTGTGTGTAGAGGGGAACAGGGGCATGCACAGTGAACCAGGGGAAGGCCAGTTCTCTGTCCCATGTTACAAACGAGCAAGAAATAGAGAGCAACGTAGCAAGCTTAGGGGTAGAGGTCACCAACTTTTCTGGGGCTCAACACTCAGTGGTTATTTTAAAAGATCCCCACCTCCTAGAGTAATGAAAATAAAACAAAAATAAACAAATGGGAACTAATTAAACATAAAAGCTTTTGCACAACCATAAACAAAATGAAAGACAACCCACAGAATGGGAGAAAGTAATTGCAAATGAAGTGACCCACAAGGGATTAATTTGCAAAATATACAAACAGCTCTCAGCTCAATATCCAGAAAGCAACCTGTCAAAAAATGGGGTGAATATCTAAATAGACATTTCTCCAAAGAAGACATACAAATGGCCAAGGGGCACTTTGAAAAGATGCTCAACATCACTAATTATCAGAGAAATGTAAATCAAAAGTGTAATGAAGTATCACCTCACACCTGTCAGAATGGCCATCATCAAAAAATCTACAAACAATAAATGCTGGAGAGGGTGTGAAGAAAAGGGAACCCTTCTGTGCTGTTTGTGGCAATGTAAATTGGTATAACTACTATGGAGAGCAATATGGAGGTTCCTTTAAATACTAAAAATAGAGCTGCCGCATGATCCAGCAACCTATGACTGGGCATATATCCAGAGGAAACCATACTTTGAAAAGATACATGTACCTCAGTGTTCATTGCAGCACTGTGTACAATAGGCAGGGCATAGAAGCAAACTAAATGTCCATCAACAGAGGAACGGATAAAGATGTAGTACATATATACAAGGGAATATTACTCAGCCATAAAAAGAGCAAAATAGTGCCATTTGCAGCTACACAGATGGACTTAAAGACTGTCACCTGAGTGAAATAAGTCAAGACACAGAAAGCCAAATATCATGTGATATTACTTATATATGGAATCTGAAAAACAAATGGTACAAATGATTCTATTTACAAAAGAGAACTAGAGTTGCAGATGAAGAAAAACATGGTTACCAAGGGGTTAAGGGGGTGGTAAATCAGGAGACTGGGATTGACTTATACACATTACTATATGTAAAATAGATAAATAATAAGCCAGGCTCTTCTATCCATGGAATTTTCAAGGCAAGAATACTGGAATGGGTTGCCATTTCCTTCTCCAGAGCATCCACCCACAGATCAAACCAACATCTCTTTCGTCTCCTGCATTGGCAGCCAGATTCTTTACTGGTAGCACCACCTGGGAAGCCCATGGATAGGACAGGGAACTCTCCTCAGTACTCTGTAATAACCTATACGGGAACAGAATCTTGAAAAGAGTGGATATATGTATACGACAAAGCTATGGTTTTTCCACAGGCTTTTGAGTTCCTCTTCACTTTCTGCCATAAGGGTGGTGTCAGCTGCATATCTGAGGTTATTGATATTTCTCCCAGCAATCTTCATTCCAGCTGTGTTTCTTCCAGTCCAGCGTTTCTCATGATGTACTCTGCACATAAGTTAAATAAGCAGAGTGACAATATACAGCCGTGACGTACTCCTTTTCCTATTTGGAACCAGTCTGTTGCTCCACGTCCAGTTCTAACTGTTGCTTCCTGACCTGCATACAGATTTCTCAAGAGGCAGGTCAGGTGGTCTGGTATTCCCATCTCTTTCAGAATTTTCCACAGTTTATTGTGATCCACACAGTCAAAGGCTTTGGCATAGTCAATAAAGCAGAAATAGATGTTTTCCTGGAACTCTCTTGCTTTTTCCCTGATCCAGCGAATGTTGGCAATTTGATCTCTGGTTCCTCTGCCTTTTCTAAAACCAGCTTGAACATCTGGAATTTCACGGTTCACGTATTGCTGAAACCTGGCTTGGAGAATTTTGAGCATCACTTTACTAGCATGTGCGATGAGTGCAATTGTGCGGTAGTTTGAGCATTTTTTGGCATTGCCTTTCTTTGGGATTGGAATCAAAACTGACCTTTTCCAGTCCTGTGGGCACTGCTGAGTTTTCCAAATGTGTTGGCTTATTGAGTGCAGCACTTTCACAGCATCATCTTTCAGGATTTGAAACAGCTCCACTGGAATTCCATCACCTCCACTAGCTTTGTTTGTAGTGATACTTCCTAAGGCCCACTTGACTTCACATTCCAGGATGTCTGGCTCTAGATGGGTGATCACACCATCGTGATTATCTGGGTTGTGAAGATCTTTTTTGTACAGTTCTTCTGTGTTTTCTTGCCACCTCTTCTTAATATCTTCTGCTTCTGTTGAGTCCATACCATTTCTGTCCTTTATCAAGCCCATCTTTGCATGAAATATTCCCTTGGTATCTCTAATTTTCTTGAAGAGATCTCTAGTCTTTCCCATTCTGTTGTTTTCCTCTATTTCTTTGCATTGATCGCTTAAGAAGGCTTTCTTATCTCTTCTTGCTATTCTTTGGAACTCTACATTCAGATGCTTATATCTTTCCCTTTCTCCTTTGTTTTTCATCTCTCTTCTTTTCACAGCTATTTGTAAGGCCTCCTCAGACAGCCATTTGCTTTTTTGCATTTCTTTTCCATGGGGATGGTCTTGATCCCTGTCTCCGGTACAATGTCACGAACCTCCGTCCATAGTTCATCAGGCACTCTATCTATCAGATCTAGCCCCTTAAATCTATTTCTCACTTCCACTGTGTAATCATAAGGGATTTGATTTAGGTCATACCTGAATGGTCTAGTGTTTTCCCTACTTTCTTCAATTTAAGTCTGAATTTGGCAATAAGGAGTTCATGATCTGAGCCACAGTCAGCTCCTGGTCTTGTTTTTGCTGACTGTATTGAGCTTCTCCATCTTTGGCTGCAAAGAATATAATCAATCTGATTTTGGTGTTGACCATCTGGTGATGTCCATGTGTAGAGTCTTCTCTTGTGTTGTTGGAAGAGGGTGTTTGCTATGACCGGTGTGTTCTCTTGGCAAAACTCTATCAGCCTTTGCCCTGCTTCATTCCGCATTCCAAGGCCAAATTTGCCTGTTACTCCAGGTGTTTCTTGACTTCCTACTTTTGCATTCTAGACCCCTATAATGAAAAGGACATCTTTTCGGGTGTTAGTTCTAAAAGGTCTTGTAGGTCTTCATAGAACTGTTCAACTTCAGCTTCTTCAGCATTACTGGTTGGGGCATAGACTTGGATTACTGTGATATTGAATGGTTTGCCTTGGAAATGAACAGAGTTCATTCTGTCGTTTTTGAGATTGCATCCAAGTACTGCATTTTGGACTCTTTTGTTGACCGTGATGGCTACTCTATTTCTTCTGGGGGATTCCTGCCCGCAGTAGTAGATGTAATGGTCATCTGAGTTAAATTCACCCATTCCAGTCCATTTTAGTTCTCTGATTCCTAGAATGTCGACGTTCACTCTTGCCATCTCCTGTTTGACCACTTCCAATTTGCTTTGATTCATGGACCTGACATTCCAGGTTCCTATGGAGAAGGAAATGGCACCCCACTCCAGTGTTCTTGCCTGGAGAATCCCAGGGACAGGGGGGCCTGGTGGGCTGCCATCTATGGGATCGCACAGAGTCGGACACGACTGAAGCGACTTAGCAGCAGCAGCAGCATGCCATATTGCTCTTTACAGCATCGGACCTTGCTTCTATCACCAGTCACATCCACAACTGGGTATTGTTTTTGCTTTGGCTCCATCCCTTCACTCTTTCTGGAGTTATTTCTCCACTGATCTCCAGTAGCGTGTTGGGTACCTACTGACCTGGGGAGTTCCTTTCAGTATCCTATCATTTTGCCTTTTCATACTGTTCATGGGGTTCTCAAGGCAAGAATAGTGAAGTGGTTTGCCATTCCCTTCTCCAGTGGACCACATTAGGCTTATTAAATGTATTTGCAAAAACAGTAAAATAATAAAATTGAATCTAGCAGTATATTAAATAATACATTATGGGCTTTCCTGGCGGCTCAGACAGTAAAGAATTTGCCTGCAATGCAGGAGACCCAGATTCAATCCCTGGTTTGGGAAGATTCCCTGAAAAAGGGAATGGCTACCCATGCCAATATTCCTGCCTGAAGAATTCCATGGACAGAGGAGCCTGGTGGGTACAGTCCATGGGGTCACAAACAGTGAGACACGACTGAGTGACTAACACACTACACATGACTGAATAGAGCTTATCTCAGGACTTCAGGGTTAATTCACCATTAGGAAATTTATCAGTGTAGTTCACCAGATTAAAAAAGAGAGAATATATCAGAAGAAGCAGGAAGAGAATTTGATGACATTTGAAACAGACGTCCATGAAAAAGAATATGCAAGTCTTTTAACAAAATAGGAACAGAGGTAAATTCCTTTAGCCTGATAAAGGATATTCACCAAATTCCAACAAGGAGGGACTTCCCTGGTGGCTCAGTGGTAAAGAATCCACCTGCCAATGCGGGAGACACGGGTTTGGTCCCTGGTCCAGGAAGATCCCACATGCTGTGGAGTAACTAAGCCCGTGGGCCATAACTACTGAGCCCGTGCTCTAGAGCCCAGGAGCTGCAACTACTGAAGCCTGTGCAACCAGAGCCGGTGCTCTGCAACAAGAGGAGCCACCGCAGTGAGAAGCCCACACCCCGCAGCCAGAGAGAGAGGGGCCCCGACTCAGCACAACCAGAGAAAAAGAGCCCTCCCAGCAACGAAGATCCAGCACTGCCAAAAACAAAGAAAACTGCATGTCAAAAAAAATCCTACAAGGAGGGTGGACAGCTATAGTCCATGGGGTTACAGAGTCTACTTAGCGACTAAACAACAACAATAAACAGTAGTTAGTGGTAAAACTTTAGATGTAGTCCCACAGTCTCATTAAAGTAAAGAACATGATAAAGGCCTTATCAGTGCATCTGATAGACTGGCAATTCTGGCCTCATAAATAAAACAAAAGGAGGAAGGGAGGGAGGAAGGAAAGAGAAGGAATTGAGGAAGAAGAAAAAAATGTGGAGAGGCAAATGAATGCCTATATAGAAAATCAAAGAGACTAAATGGGCGTGCTATGAAAAGTAATGAAATCTAGAATTCCATTCAGAAGAGCATAACAATATTGAGGAATAGAATTATTATGAGAACTAAAGAAAATTAAAGAAAGCAAAATGTAAATCCAGACAAAATGGTGTAATGAGAGGCCTGTAAGAAAATATTTATAAACAAAAAGATTTTTTCAGTATATAAATCTGAGCTTGTTAACATGTTAGTCACTCAGTTGTATAGCTCTTTGTGACCCCATTGATTGTGGCCCACCAGGCTCCTCTGTCCGTGGAATTCTCCAGGCAAGAATACTGGAATGGGTTGCCATGCCCTTCTCCAGGATCTGCCTGACCCAGGGATCAAACTTGAGTCTCCCACATTGCAGATTCTTTACCATCTGAGTCACTAGGGAAGCCCTGAGTTTGTTCACTTCAGTTCAGTTCAGTTCAGTCGCTCAGTTGTGTCCAACTCTTTGCGACCCCGTGAATCGCAGCACGCCAGGCCTCCCTGTCCATCACCAACTCCCGGAGTTCACTCAGGCTCACGTCCATCGAGTCTGTGATGCCATCCAGCCATCTCATCCTGGGGTCGTCCCCTTCTCCTCCTGCCCCTAGTCCCTCCCAGCATCAGAGTCTTTTCCAGTGAGTCAACTCTTCACATGAGGTGGCCAAAGTATTGGAGTTTCAGCTTTAGCATCATTCCTTCCAACGAACACCCAGGGCTAATCTTCAGAATGGACTGGTTGGATCTCCTTGCAGTCCAAGGGACTCTCAACAGTCTTCTCCAACACCACAGTTCAAAAGCATCAATTCTTCAGCGCTCAGCTTTCTTCACAGTCCAACTCTCACATCCATACATGACTACTGGAAAAACCATAGCCTTGACTAGATGGACCTTAGTGGGCAAAATAATGTCTCTGCTTTTGAATATGCTATCTAGGTTGGTCATAACTTTTCTTCCAAGGAGTAAGCATCTTTGTTTGAGTTTGTTACCTTTCGTCAAAAGTTAAAGATGAAGGTATTCTTTCCCAGGTCTTTCCCAGGTGACACAGTGGTAAAGAATCCACATCTCCAGTGCAGGAGATGCAAGAGATTTGAGTTTGATCCCTGAGTCGGGAAGACCTTCCGGAGAAGGAAATGGCAACCCACTGCAGTATTCTTCCCTGGAAAATTCCATGGACAGAGAAGCCTGGCAAGCTAAAGTCCATAGGGTCCCAAAGAGTTGGACACGACTGAGTAACTAAGCACATTTTTTCTCCACATTTTTGCCAGCAATAGCTGCGATAGCTCATTTTCATTTTTTGCCTGTCTGACAGGTAGAATGTCATATTGTTTTACATTGAATTTCTGGACTAACAGTGAATTTAAGCATCTTTTCATTATTTCTTGGCAGAAAATTTTCTCCTCTCTGCTTTGTTTATTCAAATTGTTTGTTCATTCCTATATTGGATTAATTTTTAAGAGCTTTTGACATATTATGAATATTAACACATTGTCTTTCTACTTAGTGTATTTTATTCTTTCTTTCTTTTTTCTGGCCGTGCTGCACAGCTTGCAGGATCTTAGTTCCCTGAACAGGGACTGAACCCAGGGCATGGCAGTGAAGGTACCAAGTTCTAACCACAATTCCTAATTTATTCTTTCTTTAGGATAATTTTATCCAATTATAAAAATGCCAAATCATATTGGGATCCTAATTGAAATTATATTAAATATGTACATGAATTTTGGGAGAACTAATATTTTATGATAGTAAATAAATTCCTAAAACATGATTCAAACTGTAAAGAAGATGACTGATAAATTTGATATCAAAATTTTAAAAATTATTGTGATCCAAGATAATATTACTAAGAAAAATATAGGTGACAGGGAAATAAATATATAAAGAACTAAAATTCTGAACACTTACTTACATATCAGTAGGAAAAACATAATCAATCCTAAGAAAATTAGCAAATAATATAAATAACAATGTATAGAAAAGAAATCCAAATGATAAAATATAAAAGACCCTCACTTAACAAAATGCAAATTAAAACATAGAAATACTACTTTTTCACCAATTAGATTATCAGAAATGAATTATTTGGCAATATCAACTGTTGGAGAAGGTATGGAGAATTTTTATGGATTGCTGATGGGAGTGTACGTTGAAGCAGGCCCTATGAAAACAACTTGATAGCATCTAATAAAATTGAAAAATATACCTGCTGAATGACTCTATGACCTATAGACAATCACAAATAGGCACAAGGAAACAGGTTCAAGGATGTTCACTGGAGCATTATTTGTAATAGCAAAAAATTGATAATAGTCTAAATGCCCATCAAAGAGGAAATGAATAAATTAAATGCAAAGTATTATTACAAAGGAATGCTACAAGGTGGCTAAAAAGAGAGAACCTAACATATAACACATTGTGGAGTGAAGGGCAAACCACAGAATGATATGAATGATGTTATAGCTTTTGTGTTAAACACACGAAACACATTAGGCGTAAATGTATGTGTATATGTACACAGGATGGATTCATGATGGGAGTTGGAAAAGATTATTGTATCATCTTATTTATAATGACACTCGGGGGAAAACTCAAGGAATCTCTTAAAAATATACCCAAGGTAAAAGATCAAAAAAAATCTGCCAATCAGAAACAGAATTAAAGCAGAAAGTATGCTTTGCTGGAGTGAGAGGAATAACTTGGTCTCTGGAAAGGGAAAGAGGGTTGGAAGGAGTCGTAATGGAACTTTAGCTTTACTGTGTGTGTGTGTGTGTGTGTGTGTGTTAGTCACTCAGTCGTGTCTGACTCTTGAGACCTCATGGACTGTAGCCCACCAGGCTCCTCTGTCCATGGAATTCTCCAGGCAAGAACACTGGAGTGGGTAGCCATTCCCGTCTCCAGGGTTAACTTTATTATACTTTTTTAAAAGAAGAATGTATATATTTATTGCTTCTGTAATTATTTTTTAAGGTATACCAGAGACTTTGGGCTTTAAGATGGTAAAGAAGGAATTTCCCTAGTGGTCCAGTGGTTAAGACTCTGCTGTTAATGCAAGGAGCCCGGGTTCCATCCCTGGTTAGGGAACTAGATCCCACATGTGGAAACTAAGACCCAGTGCAGCCAAATAAATAAATAAAAAATTTAAAAAAGAGAAAGATATGGCAAAGCAAAAATAGCCTACGACTCTTGGAATTTGGAGGCAATGGCTACCTTGAAAGGCTGGACTGAGATGGACATGCTGAAAAAATCTGATTTAAATATAAACAGGATCACCAGGTATAACTAGATATTTGAGAAACGCCACCAACAGGGTAGAGACAGAAATCCCCCTCCTCAATCAGACAGAAAAAGGTTTCTCATCACTCCTAAGTGAGATACTCAAGAGAATGAAAATATATGTCCAGAGGAAACTGGTACACAAATATTCACGGTAGCATTATTCATAATCGCCAAAAAGTGGAAAGAACCCATATGTCGATCAACTGATGAATAAACAAAATAAATATGTATAGCTGTACAATGGAGTATTATTTGGCTGTGAAATGTAATGAAGTATTGATATCTACTACAACATGGGTGGGTGGACCTTGAAATCATCACATGAAGTGAAATAAATCAGACATAGAAAGCCACATATTATGTGGTTCTATTTATACAAAATGTCCAGAAAAGACAGATCTATAGATTAGCGGCTGCCTAGAACTGGGGGTGGAGAATGGAAAGTAGCTACTGACAGATACTATTTCCTTTTTGAGATTATGAAAATATTCTAAAATTCACTTGTGTTGATGATTGCATCACCTGTGAGTGTACTTAAAAACCACTGAAATGATCAGTAAAAAAAAAAAAAAAAAAAAGAACCACTGAACTGTATACTTTAAGTGGGTAAATTTTATGATATGTGAATTATATCTCAATAAAGCTGGTGTTATAAAGTCATCTAAAAGGAAGCAAAGATATTGGAGAGCAAAGGGGAAAACTTCAGCCCTCCTCTTTTCATGTTTGGAACAAGCTCTTCAAAAATCCTATTTCAGAGAACTTGTTTCTGCAGCCACATTACTTGCTTCCAGTGCCTTACTATTTTCATTCTCATTAAGAGAATTTATAGGATTAAATTAATTACTGGAATTTTTTTCAGTGAATGTCCTTCTTTTTCTGACTCACCTTCTGTTTTAGGGTCCCTGGCCTTGAGACAGTCCTCTATGAACTTTATGAAATGTGTCCTGTTCAGGCCTGCTTGGGCTAAAAATTAGTTTTACAAAGTATAAACAATACCTACTTGTTATATTAAAAATTAAGATAAAAATACATAAACAAACAAAGTAAAAATACTCAATTTCACTCTTTTCCAGAAACAACCTTCACTTGCATTTGGTTGTGTCTTTCCATAGTGCTTTTGTCCACATGCAACCAAAGTTATTTATTAAAAATAAAAAAATCATGTTGTACAGACAGTATGGCAGCTTGTTTTCACATTCAAATATCTTGACTCTCCTTTCATGCCAGCATGTATGGCTTACTTATAATACTTTATTGTGATGACTTCATAGTATTCCACAACATAGATCTATCATAAAATGTTATTTTTTCTTTTTTTTAAATTTATTTTTATTGAAGTATAATTGATTTACAATGTTATATTAGTTTCAGATGTACAATCATAATTGTTTTTAGGGTTTTTTTGTCCTCTGCATGTGGGATCTTAGTTCCCAGACCAGGGGTCGAACCTGCACCTCCTACATGGAAGCAGAGTCTTAACTGCTGGACCATCAGGAAAGTTTCCAATCAAGAACTGTTTCACCATCCTCCTTAATGAAATGTCTACTGTTTTTACTATTACAAATAGTTATACAATAGATGGTTATTTTTGTATCTTTATGCACTTGGTCCGGAGAAGGCAATGGCAACACACTCCAATGCTCTTGCCTGGAGAATCCCAGGGATGGGGGAGCCTGGTGGGCTGCCGTCTATGGGGTCGCACATAGTCAGACGCGACTGAAGCGACTTAGCAGCAGCAGCAGCAGCATGCACTTGGTCAGGTATTTCTATTAATAGAAATCTCCGTTAATCATGCATCAGTGTTCTCCTCTAATACTCCTCCATGCCTGTGTGCTCAGTCACTCAGTTGTGTCTGACTCTGCGACCTTGTGAGCTGTATAGCCCGCCAAACTCCTTTGTCCTTGAGATTATCCAGGCAAGAATACTAGACTGGGTTACATTTCCTCTTCCAGGGGATCTTCTCCACCCAGAGATTGAGCCCATGTCTCCTGCACTGGCAGGTGGATTCTCCGGCACTGAGCCACCTGGGAAGACCCAATACCTTCCTAACTTTTGTCAAACTCATAGTGCACAAAGGTTTTGCTGGCCTGCACTGGTTTGTGCAACCTGATTGTGCATGTGCACGTGTGTGTCCAGCTCTGTGCAACACTATGGACTGCAGCCAGCCAGGCTCCTCTGGCCGTGGGATTCTCCAGGCAAGAGTACCAGAGTGGGTTACTGTGCCCTCCTCCAGGGGATCTTCCCAACCCAGGGATCTAACCTGCATCTCTTACGTCTCCTGAATTTGCAGGCAGGATCTTTACCACCAGTACCACCTGGGAATGATTGTGCACACCTCTTCCCAATTCCACGTTTAGTGATGACACCTTGGGAGCTTGAAACCAGCAGTATTTACACCACAAAACTGGCAAAAGATACAAATTAAAAACACACATACACAAAACAAAGGAGGAAATATGAATAAAAACTGCTGTTCCAATTTTTAATTAAACTTATTTTGAGATAAGTATAAAATCACATGCTGTATAAGAAATAATACATAATAATGGCAGAAACATATGCAATATTATAAAGCAATTATCCTCCAATATAAAAAATTAATGAAAAAAAAAGAAAGAAAGATGCTATGTATCCTTTACCCAGTTTCTCCCAAGGGTGACACCTTGCAAAGCTATAGTACATTGTCATAACCAGGAAATTGACATCGATACAATCAAGATACAGGGCATTTTTATCACCTTCTGTTACCTATTTATAGCCACACGCACTTTCCTCTTACCCACATCCAAACTTTCAATTCAGTTCAGTTCAATCGCTCAGTCATGTCCAACTCTTTGCGACCCCGTGGACCGCATCACAACAGGCCTCCCTTTCCATCAGTAACTCCTGGAGTTTACTCAAACTCATGTCCATTAAGTCGGTGATACCATCTAACCATCTCATCCTCTGTCGTCCCCTTCTCTTACTGCCTTCAATCTTTCACAGCATCAGGGTCTTTTCAAATGAGTCAGCTCTTTCGCGTCAAGTGGCCAAAGTATTGGAGTTTCAGCTTCAGTATCAGTCCTTCCAATAAATATTTAAGACTGATTTCCTTTAGGATGGACTGGTTGGATCTCCTTGCAGTCCAAAAGGCTCTCAAGTCTTCTCTAACACCACAGTTCAAAAGTATCAGTTCTTCAGCGCTCAGCTTTCTTTATAGTCCAATACTCACATCCATACATGACTACTGGAAAAACCATAACTTGAACTAGATGGACCTATATTGGCAAAGTAATGTCTCTGCTTTTTAATACGCTGTCTAGGTTTGTCATAACTTTCCTTCCAAGGAGCAAGCGTCTTTTAATTTCATGGCTGCAGTCACCATCTGCAGTGATTTTGGAGCCCCCCAAAATAAAGTCTGTCATTGTTTCCACTGTTTCCCCATCTATTTGCTATGAGGTGATGGGACCAGATGCCATGATCTTCTTTTTCTGAATGTTGAGTTTTAAGACTGTCCTCTTTCACTTTCATCAAGAGGCTCTTTACTTCTTCACTTTCTGCCATAAGTGTGGTGTCAGCTGCATATCTGAGGTTATTGATATTTCTCCCGGCAATCCTGATTGCAGCGTGTGCCTCATCCAGCCTGGCATTTCTCATGATGTACTCTGCATATAAGTTAAATAATCAGGGTGACAATATACAGCCTTAATGTACTCCTTTCCTGATTTGGAACCAATCTGTTGTTCCATGTCCAGTTCTAACTGTTGCTTCTTGACCTGCATACAGATTTCTCAGGAGGCAGGTCAGGTGATCTGGTATTCCCATCTCTTGAAGAACTTTCCACAGTTCGCTGTAATCCACGCGATCAAAGGCTTTGGCATACTCAATAAAGCAGAAGTAGATGTTTTTCTGGAACTCTCATGCTTTTTCCATGATCCGACAAATGTTGACAATTTGACCTCTGGTTCCTCTGCCTTTACTAAAACCAGCCTGAACATCGGAAAGTTCACAGTTCACATATTGCTGAAGCCTGGCTTGGAGAATTTTGAGCATTACTTTGCTAGCATGTGAGATGAGTGCAATTGTGCAGTAGTCTGAACATTCTTTGGCATTGTCTTTCTTTGGGATTGGAATGAAAACGGACCTTTTCCAGTCCTGTGGCCACTGATGAGTTTTCCAAATTTGCTGGCATATTGAGTGCAGCACTTTCACAGCATCATCTTCCTGGATTTGAAATAGTTCGACTGGAATTTCATCACTAGCTTTGTTCATAGTGATGCTTCTTAAGGTCCACTTGACTTTGCCTTCCAGGATGTCTGGCTCTAGGTGAGTGATCACACCATCATGGTTAACTAGGTCGTGAAGATCTTTTTGTACAGTTCTTCTGTGTATTGTTGCCACTTCTTCTTAATATCTTCTGCTTCTGTTAGGTCCATACTGTCTCTGTCCTTTATTGTTCCCATCTTTGCATGAAATATTCCCTTGGTATCTCTAATTTTCTTGAAGAGATCTCTAGTCTTTCTATTGTTTTCCTCTATTTCTTTGCGCTGATCACTGAGGAAAGCTTTCGTATCTCTCCTTGCTATTCTTTGGAACTCTGCATTCAAATGGGTACATCTTTCCTTTTCTCCTTTGCCTTTCACTTCTTTTCTCAGCTTTTGTAAGGCCGCCTCAGACAGCCATTTTGCCTTTTTGCATGTCTTTTTCTTGGGGATGGTCTTGCTCCCTGCCTCGTGTATAGTGTTACAAACTTCTGTCCATAGTTCTCCAGGCACTCTGTCTATCAGATCTAATCCCTTGAATCTATTTCTCACTTCCACTGTATAATCATAAAGGATTTGATTTAGGTCATACCTGAATGGTCTAGTGGTTTTCCCTACTTTCTTCCATTTAAGTCTGAATTTGGCAATAAGGAGTTCATGATCTGAGCCACAGTCAGCTCCCTGTCTTGTTTTTGCTGACTGTATAGAGCTTCTCCATCTTTGGTTGCAAAGAACATAATCAATCTGATTTCAGTATTGACTATTTGGTGATGTCCATGTGTAGAGTCTTCTCTTGTGTTTTTGGAAGAGGGTGTTTGCTATGACCAGTGCAAAACTCTTGGCAAAACTCTATTACCCTTTGCCCTGCTTCATTTTGTAATCCAAGGGCAAATTTGCCTGTTATTCCAGGTATTTCTTGACTTCCTACTTTTGTATTCCAGTCCCCTATAATGAAAAGGACATCTTTTTTGGGTGTTAGTTCTAGAAGGTCTTGTAGGTCTTCATAGAACCATTCAACTTCAGCTTCTTCAGCATTACTGATTGGGGCATAGACTTGGATTACTGTGATATTGAATGGTTTGCCTTGGAAATGGACAGAGATCATTCTGTCGTTTTGAGATTGCATCCAAGTACTGCATTTTGGACTCTTCTGTTGACAGTGATGGCTACTCCATTTCTTCTAAGGGATTCTTATGCGCAATAGTAGATATAATGGTCATCTGAGTTAAATTCACCCTTTCCGTCCATTTTAGCTTGCTGATTCATAAAATGTCGATGTTCACTCTTGCCATCTCCTGTCTGACCACTTCCAATTTGCCTTGATTCATAGACCTAACATTCCAGGTTCCTATGCAATATTGCTCTTCACAGCATCAGACTTTACTTCCATCACCAGTCACATTTACAACTGTGTGTTGTTTTTGCTTTGGCTCTGTGTTTTTATTCTTTCTGGAGTTATTTCTTCCCTGACCTCCAGTTGCATATATGGCACCTACCAACCTGGGAAGTTCATCTTTCAGTGCCCTGTATTTTTGCCTTTTCATACTGTTCTTGGGGTTCTCAAGGTAAGAATACTGAAGTAGTTTGCCATTCCCTTCTCCAGTGGACCATATTTTATCAGAACTCTCCACCGTGACCCATCTGTCTTGGGTGGCCCTACATGGCATGGCTTATAGTTTCATTGAGTTAGACAAGGCTGTGGTCCATGTGATCAGATTGGTTAGTTTTCTTTGACTGTGGTTTTCAGTCTGTCTGCCCACTGATGGAGAAGGATAAGAGGCTTATGGAAGCTTTCTGATGGGAGAGACTGACTGAGAGTCTTGCTCTGATGGGCAGGGCCATGCTCAGTAAATCTTTAATCCAATTTTTTGTTGAAGGGCGGGCTGTGTTCCCTCCCAGTTATTTGACCTGAGGCCAAACTATGGTAGAAGTAATGAAGATAATGGCCACCTCCTTCAAAAGGTCCGTGCACACCTTAACTCCATGTAATCTCTAATCTGTTCTCCATTTGTATATTGTCATCATCTCAAGATATTGTTATGGAGGTTGAATTATATAGCTTGTAACCTTTTGTGACTGGCTTTTTTAGCATGATTCCCTGGAGATTCAACCAGGTTGTTGCATATAACAATAGTTCATTATTTTAAAACTGAGGTGTAATTGACATACAACATTATATTTGTTTCAGGTATATGATATAATGATTTGATATTTGTATTTATTGTAAATGATCACCATAGTAAGTCTAATTAACATCTATCACTATAGTTACAAAATATTTCTGTCTTGTGATGAGAACTTTTAAGATCTACACTCTTAGTAACTTTTAAATATACAATCAGTACTATTAAGTATAGTCACCATACTATACATTACATCCCCATGACTTATTTATCTTATAACTGGAAATTTGTACCTTTTGATCCCCTTGCCCCCTTCCCCCAGCCTCTCCAGTCCTTGCCTCTGGCATGCTTTCTATATCTATGACTTTGTTTGGTTTGTTTGTTTTTTTTTTTTTTTTGAGGGTTAACCCATTTTTTTTTTTTTTTTTAGTTTTTTTTTTTTTAAATTTTAAAATCTTTAATTCTTACATGCATTCCCAAACATGAACCCCCCTCCCACTTCCCTCCCCATAACATCTTTCTGGGTCATCCCCATGCACCAGCCCCAAGCATGCTGCATCCTGCATCAGACATAGACTGGCGATTCAATTCACATGATAGTATACATGTTAGAATGTCATTCTCCCAAATCATCCCACCCTCTCCCTCTCCCTCTGAGTCCAAAAGTCCGTTATACACATCTGTGTCTCTTTCCCTGTCTTGCATACAGGGTCGTCATTGCCATCTTCCTAAATTCCATATATATGTGTTAGTATACTGTATTGGTGTTTTTCTTTCTGGCTTACTTCACTCTGTATAATCGGCTCCAGTTTCATCCATCTCATCAGAACTGATTCAAATGAATTCTTTTTAACGGCTGAGTAATACTCCATTGTGTATATGTACCACAGCTTTCTTATCCATTCATCTGCTGATGGACATCTAGGTTGTTTCCATGTCCTGGCTATTATAAACAGTGCTGCGATGAACATTGGGGTACATGTGTCTCTTTCAATTCTAGTTTCCTCGGTGTGTATGCCCAGCAGTGGGATTGCTGGGTCATAAGGTAGTTCTATTTGCAATTTTTTAAGGAATCTCCACACTGTTCTCCATAGTGGCTGTACTAGTTTGCATTCCCACCAACAGTGTAGGAGGGTTCCCTTTTCTCCACACCCTCTCCAGCATTTCTTGCTTGCAGATTTTTGGATCGCAGCCATTCTGACTGGTGTGAAGTGGTACCTCATTGTGGTTTTGATTTGCATTTCTCTAATAATGAGTGATGTTGAGCATCTTTTCATGTGTTTGTTAGCCATCCGTATGTCTTCTTTGGAGAAATGTCTATTTAGTTCTTTGGCCCATTTTTTGATTGGGTCGTTTATTTTCTGGAGTTGAGCTGCATAAGTTGCTTGTATATTTTTGAGATTAGTTGTTTGTCAGTTGCTTCATTTGCTATTATTTTCTCCCCATTCAGAAGGCTGTCTTTTCACCTTGCTTATATTTTCCTTTGTTGTGCAGAAGCTTTTAATTTTAATTAGATCCCATTTGTTTATTTTTGCTTTTATTTCCAGCATTCTGGGAGGTGGATCATAGAGGATCCTGCTGTAATTTATGTCTGAGAGTGTTTTGCCTATGTTCTCCTCTAGGAGTTTTATAGTTTCTGATCTTACATTTAGATCTTTAATCCATTTTGAGTTTATTTTTGTGTGCGGTGTTAGAAAGTGATCTAGTTTCATTCTTTTACAAGTGGTTGACCAGTTTTCCCAGCACCACTTGTTAAAGAGATTGTCTTTACTCCATTGTATATTCTTGCCTCCTTTGTCAAAGATAAGGTGTCCATATGTGTGTGGATTTATCTCTGGGCTTTCTATTTTGTTCCATTGATCTATATGTCTGTCTTTGTGCCAGTACCATACTGTCTTGATGACTGTGGCTTTGTAGTAGAGCCTGAAGTCAGGCAAGTTGATTCCTCCAGTTCCATTCTTCTTTCTCAAGATTGCTTTGGCTATTCGAGGTTTTTGTATTTCCATACAAATCTTGAAATTATTTGTTCTAGTTCTGTGAAAAATGTGGCTGGTAGCTTGATAGGGATTGCGTTGAATTTGTAAATTGCTTTGGGTAGTATACTCATTTTCACTATATTGATTCTTCCGATCCATGAACATGGTATATTTCTCCATCTATTAGTGTCCTCTTTGATTTCTTTCATCAGTGTTTTATAGTTTTCTATATATAGGTCTTTAGTTTCTTTAGGTAGATATATTCCTAAGTATTTTATTCTTTTCATTGCAATGGTGAATGGAATTGTTTCCTTAACTTCTTTTTCTACTTTCTCATTATTCGTGTATAGGAATGCAAGGGATTTCTGTGTGTTGATTTTATATCCTGCAACTTTACTATATTCATTGATGAGCTCTAGTAATTTTCTGGTGGAGTCTTTAGGGTTTTCCATGTAGAGGATCATGTCATCTGCAAACAGTGAGAGTTTTACTTCTTCTTTTCCAATTTGGATTCCTTTTATTTCTTTTTCTGCTTTGATTGCTGTGGCCAAAACTTCCAGAACTATGTTGAATAGTAGCGGTGAAAGTGGACACCCTTGTCTTGTTCCTGACTTTAGGGGAAATGCTTTCAATTTTTCACCATTGAGGATAATGTTTGCTGTGGGTTTGTCATAGATAGCTTTTATTATGTTGAGGTATGTTCCTTCTATTCCTGCTTTCTGGAGAGTTTTTATCATAAATGGATGTTGAATTTTGTCAAAGGCCTTCTCTGCATCTATTGAGATAATCATATGGTTTTTATTTTTCAATTTGTTAATGTGGTGAATTACATTGATTGATTTGCGGATATTGAAGAATCCTTGCATCCCTGGGATAAAGCCCACTTGGTCATGGTGTATGATCTTTTGAATGTGTTGTTGGATTCTGATTGCTAGAATTTTGTTGAGGATTTTTGCATCTATGTTCATCAGTGATATTGGCCTGTAGTTTTCTTTTTTTGTGACATCTTTGTCAGGTTTGGGTATTAGGGTGATGGTGGCCTCATAGAATGAGTTTGGAAGTTTACCTTCCTCTGCAATTTTCTGGAAGAGTTTGAGTAGGATAGGTGTTAGCTCTTCTCGAAATTTTTGGTAGAATTCAGCTGTGAAGCCATCTGGACCTGGGCTTTTGTTTGCTGGAAGATTTCTGATTACAGTATCAATTTCCGTGCTTGTGATGGGTCTGTTAAGATTTTCTATTTCTTCCTGGTTCTGTTTGGTTTGTTTTTAAGATTCCACATATAAGTGAGATTATACAATATTAGTCTTTTTCTTTCTGACTTACTTCAGTTAGTGTATTGCCCTCAAACAGTATCAGACTTTATTTTGGGGGGCTCCAAAATCACTGCAGATGGTGATTGCAGCCATGAAATTAAAAGACGCTTACTCCTTGGAAGGAAAGTTATGACCAACCTAGATAGCATATTCAGTATGTGAACCGTGAACTTCCAGATGTTCAAGCTGGTTTTAGAAAAGGCAGAGGAACCAGAGATCAAATTGCCAACATCCACTGGATTATCAAAAAAGCAAGAGAGTGCCAAAAAAACATCTATTTCTGCTTTATTGACTATGCCAAAGCCTTTTACTCTGTTGGTCACAATATACTGTGGAAAATTCTGAAAGAGATAGGAATATCAGACCACCTGATCTGCCTCTTGAGAAATCTGTATGTAGGTCAGGAAGCAACAGTTAGAACTGGACATGGAACAGCAGACTGGTTCTAAATAAGAAAAGGAATCTGTCAAGGCTGTATATTGTCACCCTGCTTATTTAACTTATGTGCAGAGTACATCATGAGAAACGCTGGGCTGGAAGAAGCACAAGCTGGAATCAAGATTTCTGGGAGAAATATCAATAACCTCAGATATGCAGCTGACACCACCCTTATGGCAGAAAGTGAAGAGGAACTCAAAAGCCTCTTGATGAAAGTGAAAGAGGAGAGTGAAAAAGTTGGCTTAAAGCTCAACATTCAGAAAACTAAGATCATGGCATCTGGTCCTATCAACTCATGAGAAATAGATGGGGAAACAGTGGATACAGAGGCAGACTATTTTTTTGGGCTCCCAAATCACTGCAGATGGTGATTGCAGCCATGAAATTAAAAGACACTTACTCCTTGGAAGGAAGGTTGTGACCAACCTAGATAGCATATTCAAAAGCAGAGACATTACTTTGCCAACAAAGGTCTGTCTAGTCAAGGCTATGGTTTTTCCAGTAGTCATGTATGGATATGAGAGTTGGACTGTGAAGAAAGCTGAGCGCTGAAGAATTGATGCTTTTGAACTGTGATGTTGGAGAAGACTCTTGAGAGTCCCTTGGACTGCAAGGAGATCCAACCAGCCCATTCTAAAGGAGATCAGCCCTGGGTGTTCGTTGGAAGGACCGATGCTAAAGTTGAAACTCCAGCACTTTGGCCACTTGATGCGAAGAGTTGACTCATTGGAAAAGACTCTGATGCTGGGAGGGATTGGGGGCAGGAGGAGAAGGGGACGACCCAGGATGAGATGGCTGCATGGCATAGCCAGCTCGATGGACGTGAGTCTGAGTGCACTCCGGGAGTTGGTGATGGACAGGGAGGCCTGGCGTGCTGTGGTTCATGGGATCACAAAGAGTCCAACATGACTGAGCAACTGAACTGAACTGAACTGAACTGAATTGCCCTCAAGGTCCATCCATGAGTTTTCAGATTTGCAAATGGCAAGATTTCCTTCTTTTTATGGCTAAAAAAAAAATCCATGTGTATGTGTGTGTGTGTGTGTGTGTGTGTGTGTGTGTGTGTGTGTAACATTTTCTTTATCCATTCATCCATAGACGGACACTAAGGTTGCTTCTACATCTTGGCTAGTGTGAATAATGCTGCTATGCTACGGGGGTACTCACATTTTTTCATGTTAGTATTTTCACTTTTTTGGCTAGGTACCCAGAATTTAGGAAATGGCAACCCAGTCCAGTATTCTTGCCTGGAGAATCCCATGGACAGAGGAGCCTAGCGGGCTACAGTCCACGGGGTCACAAAGAGTCGGACACGACTAAGGGACTTCACCTCACCGCAGAGCTGTAGTTGCTGCGTTGTGCGGCAGTTCTATTTTTCATTTTTGAGTAACCTCCATATAGGTTGCCATGGTGGCTGCACCAGTTTGTTTATAATTTATTTATTCCTATTAGCAGTGCATCAGGGTTTCCTTTCCTCCACATCCTCACCAACACTCGTTATTTGCTGTTTTTTGACAATAACCATTCTAACAGGTATGGAATGTTATCTCATTGTGATTTCGATCTGCATTTCCCTGGTGAGCAGTGATGCTGAGCACCTTTTCATGCGCCTTTTGCCCATCTGTAGGTCCTCTGTGGGAAAATGTCTATTCAGATTCTTGGCCCATTTATTAATTAGATTGTTCTTTTGCTGTCAAGTTGTGTGGAGCGCTTTATAGATTTTGTATGAGGTCTTTATAAATTTTGGACATTAACCTCTTATCAGACAGATGATTTGCATGTCTTTTCTCCCATTCAGTTGGCTGCCTTTTCATTTTGTTGATGGTTTCTTTCACCGTGCGCCAGCTCGTTCCTTCTGACTGCGGCAGCCTCCCGCGGTGTGGATGGATACCGCAGTCTGTTTTAATCACAGACAGGAGAACATCTGGATTGTTTCTGACTAGTTTTGGCTCTTACAAGTCAAACGGGTATAAACATTCCTGTACAAGTCTTAGTGTATACTGCTCTCATTTTCGCAACTGATCCCGAGGCTGTTGCTAGTATTTATGACTTTCCTCTGTCGCTTTTTATTCCTTTGCCTTAATCATAGCTAACATTTATGGAGTGTTTACTACATGCCCGACCCTGTCCCAAGTGTTTTATGAGTATTACTCAATTCTCAAAATAACCGTTTGATATATGAACCATTATTATCCCCTTTTTACAGATGTGGAAACTAAAGTCGACACAGGTACACAGCTAGCATGTGTTAACACTCAGATTTAAATCCAAGTAGTCTGTGTAGGACATGAAATGTTTGCACCCTGTTTTATGTCCCAGGATACGTTCTAGTGTCTCCTGTTTATAGCATATGGAACTTGAATAGAATTTGTAACCTAATGTTGTATGAAAATTGTATAAATCTTAACTGTGTTGAATTGGTTCACAGTGCTTTTTGGATCTACTACCTCCTTCTACTTCTCTGTATATTCATTCTATAGATTTTTGAGAGCTTGAAATCAAGACTCCAACTAAAAATCTTAATTTATCTACTTAAAAAAAATTGGAATGTATAGTGGAAACTTGTTCTGTATTTTCCAAGTCTCCTGTAAATGTGTTGTCACACTTTGATAATTTAAAAAAATGTTAATTAAAAATAAAAATTTAGAAATCCAGGTAATCTGGCACCAGAGGGCAGTCTCTAAACCACTGTTATATAGTCAGGACTTAAGATGGTTGGGTTCTTTTCTTATGGAGTGACCTAAGCCTTCACTCCTGGAGGATCTTCTTGCTTCTGCTGCTTTAGTCTTCTGTTAACTTTATCTCTGGACATGGTGGTATAATATATCCCTGGGTTGCACATATCTTCCTCTCATCCTGTTGTGTAACAGTAACCTTATTTTCTTTAAATCGTCAGAATCAATCATCCCAGCTAGGATCTTATCCCCCTTTTCTACCTGTTCACTCAGTGGCATAAACACCCTCCAATGGCCAGGTGTCTGCCTCTGATTCCAGTGGAAGGGGAGTGCTGGCGTCTCCTCTTTGTGGGAGCGTATCCCTTTGGGATGTGTGTGTTCTTGCACGTTCAGTTGTTCAGTTGTGCCCAACTCTTTGCGACCGTATGGACGGTAGCCCGCTAGGCTCCTCTGTCCATGGGATTCTCCCATGGAGTGGGTTGCCATGCCCTCCTCCAAGGGATCTTTCCGACCCAGGGATCAAACCTGCGTCTCTTATGTCTCCTGCACTGGCAGATGGTTCTTTATCACTAGTGCCATCTGGGAAGCCCTTCCTTGGAATATCAAACCTCTAAACCAGAAGAGCCCAGAGTCACGGGACTACAAGTAAAACTGTCGTGAATGGGTTATTAGGTGGAGAAGTGAGAGGCCCCACTCCCTGCTCTCTCTCTGTCTTCTTGGGGCCACTATGTTTGTGGCTGAGAGAGAAATGGTGTCATAGAATGGCTGCCAGTTCAGAGCATACACTGTTCTCCCCTTTGTGGTCAGCACTCTGTCCTCAGAAGGTTTTGCCATAACTAAGTCTGTGTAATGCCAACTGCTTCTGAGGGATGGGGTACATCATAAGATCCATGACTCCCGTGGGTCTTCCTGGAATAGGTATGAGTGTGGACTCTGGAACCAAACTGTCTGGATTCAAATATAGGCTCCCCACTTGCTTACCTACTGTGACTTTGAGCCATTTACAAAACTTCTCTGTGGGCCTCCCTGGTGACTCAGGGGTAAAGAGTCCGCCTGTCAGTGCAGGCGACACGGCTTCCATCACTGGTGCAGGAAGATCCCACATAACACAAGCCACTAAGCTACTGACCTATGCTCCCCAGAGCCCGTGCTCCACAGCGAGATAAACCAGCGTAATGAGAAGCCCGCCCACCACAACTATAGACAGCCCCTGCTCCCTGCAGCTAAAGAGAGCCAGCACAGCAGCAGAGACCCAACACAGCCAGATACAATACATAAATAAAGCTCTATTAGAAAACTCTTCTCTGTAACTCAGTTTCCTTATCTGTAAAATTGAAACAATAATAGTATGGAGTTTAATATGGTTGCTGTGAAGATAAGATGAGCTAATGAAACAGAGCAGGACCATATGGTCCTTCCGCACCACATCCTCTGCCTGCATTTGGTCTGTGGAAAAACTTCAGCCAAAGAGTAAGTTTAATCGGAGGAGTGAGAAAAACAAAATCAGAGGAGTGACAGAAACAAAAAAAAGCAGTCAAACAGGACAAAGCAATAATAGTCAGTAAGCAAAGTCAAGAGCCTTTGGACCCTCCTCAAGGGCTACAGCGGAGAAGGCAATGGCAACCCACTCCAGTGTTCTTGCCTGGAGAATCCCAGGGACGGGGGAGCATGGTGGGCTGCTGTCTCTGGGTTCGCACAGAGTCGGACACGACTGAAGCAACTTAGCAGCAGCAGCAGCAAGGGCTACAGATAATGTTCTGAGCCATATCTTGTGAGCTGTCTTATAGATACCGAAGATCCTACCAGGTGGAAGAAGTTAACTTACAAGATGACCAGACTATAGCCATGATGTAAGACATGACCGTTCTGAGAACTGGCCTCAAGGAAATGGGAATAAAAACCAGCCCTGGAACTGAACACTAACTGTACTTGTAACAATCAGGATGATGCTGGTCAGACCACCACATGACCAGTTTCAAGAGGACTACGCTGTTTCTGCATGGAGCCCCCTCCCTCCATCTATAAAAGCTCTTGCCCACTGATTGTCAGTCAAGGGGAGTCAGCCTTTGGCCAGTAGTCTGCTGTTTACCCTCTTCCGCCTGTCCCAGTTGTCAGCATCCAAAATAGAGCAAACTTTCCACCAGCTTCCTTCTTTATTGGCTTCTGAGCAGCTGGACCCCACTTTCGGTTACACTAATACTTGCAGATATCTTCACACGCCAGACACTCTTAGCACTTTTGCTGTACAGTGAGATTCTGGTCAGAAGCCAAGTTTGTGGGGAACCGTATATATGAGGCATCCAGAATGTCCACAAGTGGTGGGGATGGCAGATATAAGGGAGCAGGGAAAAGAAACCCAAGGCTAAAAATATGTTATTGCCTTTTAGGAAAGGGTGGGACAAATTGAGAGAGTAGCAATGAAACATAGACATTATCATGGGTAAAACAGATCACTAATGGGAAGTTGCTGTATAGCCCAGGGAGCTCAGCATGGTGCTCTGTGACAACCTAGAGGGGAAGGATGGGGTAGGGGGTGGGAGGGAGGTTCAAGAGGGAGGGGTCGTATGTATACCTATGGCTGATTCATGTTGACGTCCGGCAGAAACCAACACAACATTGTAAATCAACTATCCTCCAATTAAAAATGAATAAGTTTAAAAAAACAAAATAATCATGAAATCAACAGTGGGGAAAAAAAGATATGTAATTGCCTTCTAGAGAGAACAATTTCTGCCCTTTCCATGGTAGAAGGGAGCTAACATAAACACACTTGATCACGTGGGTGGGCTGGGTTTCTAGCATTTGTGGGCCAAGTGGTATTCCCCACTAGGTCTGACTTGGTAAGGAGTGGTTCATCGTGTGAAGGCCACATTCAGCTGTGTCCTTAGCACCAAGCCACTCTGTTTATGGACTGTCTGGAGGGAAGGGAGGGACAGAATGGCCACCATAAGTCAGGTTCACCTCACCCATCGAATCACAGGAGCAGCCTCTAAGGGGGTCAGCCTTATGATGGGGACTTGGTGTACTGGACACAAATATTCTTGTCTTCTGGGGTCCTCCTGTGAATTCTGTTCACAAGACTTCTTCCTGTACCTCTGATTTTTGTTCCAGCCAAGTTTTTCTACCCAGACAAAGCACTGGCCTTGCACATGACTCACTAGAGATCCCCTGGGGCTTCTTCTCCCAGTGGAGCCAGTGATGCATTCTACTTGAAATTTTACCCACTGCAGGATTTTCTTTCTCCATTAACACTCAGGATCATCTCTTATTCTTTATCAAGAGACAATTATTAGTTATCTATGATTTAAGAAAAGGACCACTGATTCTCTAGAGTTGAAAGTAAATACCTTAATTATAAAATCCCATGTTAAAAACTTCTGTTTTCTAAGTGTTAAAACATTTTTTAATTGTGGAAAAAACCTCTATGATTAAATGTACTGTCTTAATCATTTTTAAATCTACAGTTCAGTAGTGTTAAGTATATTCACATTGTTGTACAACAGAGCTCTAGAACTTTTTCTCAGAAGGGCTTTATTACTGCAATAATAACAGTAATACTTAGGGCATGTAAATTGTATTCAAAGAGCTTTACATGTATTGTTATTTAATTGTCAAAGCAACTTTTGAGGGTAGGTATTTTTATTGTCTCTCTTTTAGAGATGAGGAAACAGAAGTACAGAGGGATTAAGACATTTGCCTAAATTGATATAGCTAGGAACTGGTAGAACCAGAATTCAAATACAGGCAATCTGGTTCTAGAATTCTTGCTACTAATCTTTTTTCTTAAACCATGGGTTTGTTTAAGCATTTTTAAAAATTGGAGTATAGTTAATTTATAATGTTGTATTCATTTCAGATATACAGTAAAGTGATTCAGTTTTATACATATATATACATATATCAGAGAAGGCAATGGCACCCCACTCCAGTACTCTTGCCTGGAAAATCCCATGGATGGAGGAGCCTGGTAGGCTGCAGTCCATGGGGTCACTAAGAGTTGGACATGATTGAACGACTTCACTTTCAATTTCACTTTCCACTTTCATGAATTGGAGAAGAAAATGGCAACCCACTCCTGTGTTCTTGCCTAGAGAATCCCAGGACGGGGAAGCCTGGTGGGCTGCCGTCTCCGGGGTCGCACAGAGTCGGACACAACTGAAGCGACTTAGCAGCAGCAGCATATATATATATATACATACACATATATAACTGATTCTTTTTTTGGATTCTTTTTCCCATTATAGATTATTACAAGGTATTGAATATAGTTCCTTGTGCTATACAGTGGGACCTTGTTTATCTATTTAGAATTCTTGCTGTCAGTCTCTTAATAATAAGCTGGTGATGGTATATGGTGGAGAGCCAGCCAGCTGTAATCCAAGCTGGAATGTTGTTTATTTTTTTCTCCCATTATCTTTCAGGCCTAACTTGTCCTGAAGCCACTGGAGGGAACTGCAGGAAGAGAGGCTATTTGGTGAGACAGGGCAAACTAGAGGACACAACAGGGCATTCTGTAGCTTCTTTCTGCCTTCAGGGTAATTTTAGGCGCCACCCAGCTCTATTTGAGGATGAGGAGCACCGGGGCCCGTGAGACCCTGGGCCAGCTAGATGGATTAGGTAATCCTCAGTTCATGACGGGGCTAAGGTCACAAAACCCCATGCTTGGGTTCTGTTGGGATCCAAAAGCTACTTACCAAGAGAAGTACATTTACTTGCTGAAGTGGGCTGGGCCTCAGCACCCTTGGGGGCCACCCTGGGGACTCTTCCTCTGAGACTGACTTGTCACAGCCTCAGGGATCACTCCCGTTTATCAAGCACCACCAGATCCCCTGAGTCATGAGGCCCCAGTAGCCAGCATGCTTGAACTGCAGCCAGGAGCAGCCACAGAGTCTTTCCTGGCCTGAGACTCCATTCTCCCAGCACTACTTCTGCCTCTCAGATTTCAAGCGCAGCCCCAGCACCATAGTGTTGTGGGACCCTGAGGGCTTCTATCACCTTGCTGTCTGTCCACTCAGAAAAGTTGCCTGGCCCCACAGCCACCAAAGCCTACTCCCTGCTGGAACTATTTATTTGTGTCACAGTCTGGCTGTCCAGGGCCAAGTCACATGCTTGCTCCTGGCTACAAGGGGACTTGAGAGAGTGAGGGCCTGGTCTTTTGGTTCCTGTAGTGGTTGGTGGGTTCTGTCTCCCACCAAAGTTAAAAAAGAGGGGGGACTTCCCTGGCAGTCCAGTGGTTAAGACGCTGTGCTTCCAATGCAGGGGCCTAGGTTAAGTTTAAAAGAGATGTATGTGTTGGCCAGACCCAAACAATAAAATAAAAAAGCAACCTATTCCAAGGAGTTGTTGTGGAGATTATATGATTTACCACATTTTAGTGTAGGGTTTAAAGGCACAGAGTCTAAAGTCAACTCCCTGGGTTCAAATCCTGGCCTCTGCCGCTCCCTACCTATATGACTTTGGCAAGTTATTTCCCTTTTGTGTGTGTAACCCCCGTATTTGTCAAATGGCCACAAGAGCACTCACTTCACAGTGCTCGTGTGAGGATTAAACAGAGGATGTAAAGAATTGAGAGAAGTACCTGGCGCAGGCATGCTTGTGTATGGGGCTTGGGTTCATGCCTCTTTAAGTCCTTAAAACAGCACCAAGGACTTAGTAAGCATTTAATAAGTGATAGCTGTTGTTATTATCATTATTACCTATGTTTTGCCTACTTGTCCAGGTGTGTCTCTGAACCTCATCCTAGAAGTGGAATTCCTATGTAAAATGGTATGCACGGCTTCAATTTTGATAGGTATTGACAGACTGTATTTTGTTAATAAGGCACCAGCTGGTACTCTCACCCGTCCTAAATGAGTGTGCCGTTTTCCTCATGTCTCACCAATACTGGATTTTAACCTTTTAAAATGTTGTTCTTCTAATAGGAAACAGTGTTATTGTAGTCTTTCATTATTTCGATTTTCAAATTGTGCTTTTAGTTGAAGCCTACTGAAAATTTTAAATTTTAAAAACACATAATTGGGGAATTCCCTGGTGGCCCAGCATTTAGGACTCTGAGCTTTCACTGCCAAGGTTGCAGGTTCAGTCCCTGGTTGGGAAACTAAGATCACCACGTGGCCGCAAAAATTTTTTTAATTTAAAAATTAAGATAAAAATACATAATTGATATATAACATAAAAAATTTAAATTGCTCCCTATATTTCAAGTCTTCAGAGAAAACCATTGTTAGTTACATTTGGTATGCCTGATATAATAAAGGAAGATTTATCTCTGCAAAGGGCTTCCCTGATAGCTCAGTTTGTAAAGAGTCCACCTGCAATGAGGAGACCCCAGTTTGTTTTCCTGGGATGGGAAGATCCCCTGGAGAAGGGATGGCTACCCACTCTAGGACTCTGCCCTGGAGAATTCCAGGGTCACAAAGAGTGGGTGCAACTGGGTGACTTTCACTTTATGTCTACAAACCCTTTTGTATGAGCATATAAATATACATAGATATAAGTTAAACATATATAATTTAAACTAATTAGTATAAATTAAGGAGAAGGCAATGTCACCCCACTCTAGTACTCTTGCCTGGGAAATCCTATGGACAGAGGAGCCTGGTAGGCTGCAGTCCAGGGGGTCGCAAAGAGTTGGACACAACTGAGCGACTTCACTTTCACTTTTCACTTTCATGCATTGGAGAAGGAAATGGCAACCCACTCCAGTGTTCTTGCCTGGAGAATCCCAGGGACGGCGGAGCCTGGTGGGCTGCCGTCTGTGGGGTCGCACAGAGTCGGACACGACTGAAGTGACTTAGCAGCAGCAGCAGCAGTATAAATTAATTTAAGCAATTAATTAATTAAAACTACACGGTTTAACAAGCTTCCCAGATGGTGCTAATGGTAAAGAACCCTCCTGCCAAGGCAGGTAGGTGTAAGAGATGTGGGTTCGACCCCTTTGTCGGGAAGATCCCCTGGAACAGGGCATGGCAACCCATTCCAGTATTCTTGCCTGGAGAATCCCATGGACCGAGGATCCTGGAGGGCTACAGTCCATAGGGTTGCAAAGAGTTGGACATGACTGAAGTGACTTGGCGTGCACATGGTTTAATGCATTAATTTTATATGTAGTTTTAATTAAATGGAATCATACTCTTTTTTTTTTTTGCCTTTTACCCCTCAACTCCTTGGATATCCTGCGGTCCATGGGGTCACAAAGAGTTGGACATGACTGAGCGACTGAACAATACAAAACTATATCTTCTGATTACTTGGTGTTCCATATTATTGATGTTACATGATATATTTAACCATTTCCTCTATTGATTGTTCTCAACTTTTTGCTATTACAAACAATGTTGCAATGAACAGCCTATACACATATTAGTGTGCTTGTCTGTATTGTATCCGTGTCTTTCCATAGAGTAGATTTCTGATTAAAATGTTGCTGTGCTGTGCTGTGCTAAGTCATTTTAGTCAGGTCTGACTCTTTGCCAACACTATGGACCATCTGGCCCACCAGACTCCTCTGTCCTTGGGATTCTCCAGGCAAGAATACTGGAGTGGGTTGCCATTCCCTTCTCCAGGAGATCTTCCCAACCCAGGGATTGAACCCGTATCTCTTATGTCTCCTGAATTGGCAGGTGAGTTCTTTACCACTAAAGCCACCTGGGAAGCCCCTTAAAATGTTGCTGCTGCTGCTAAGTCGCTTCAGTCCTGTCCAACTCTGTGCGACCCCATAGGACCCCATAGGAGAACCCCTGGGATTCTCCAGGCAAGAACCCTGGAGTGGGTTGCCATTTCCTCCTCCAATGCAGGAAAGTGAAAAGTGAAAGTGAAGTCACTGAGTCGTGTCCAACTCTCAGTGACCCCATGACCTCCGTTCATGGGAGTTTCCAGGCAAGAGTACTGGAGTGGGGTGCCATTGCCTTCTCCTAAAATGTTGCTAGGTGTTGCTAAATTGCATTCTTAAAATATTCCACTATTTATACTCTTGGAATGTGAAGTCAAGTGGGCCTTAGAAAGCATCACTACGAACAAAGTTACTGGAGGTGATGGAATTCCAGTTGAGCTATTTCAAATTCTGAAAGATAACGCTGTGAAAGTGCTGCACTCAATATGCCAGCACGTTTGGAAAACTCAGCAGTGGCCACAGGACTGGGAAAGGTCAGTTTTCATTCCAATCCCAAAGAATGCTCAAACTACCACACAATTGCACCCATCTCACATGCTAGTAAAGTAATGCTCAAAATTCTCCAAGCCAGGCTTCAGCAATATGTGAACGTGAACTTCCAGATGTTCAGGCTGGTTTTAGAAAAGGCAGAGGAACCAGAGATCAAATTGCCAACATCCGCTGGATCACCAAAAAAGCAAGAGAGTTCCGGAAAAACTCTATTTCTGCTTTATTGACTATGCCAAAGCCTTTGACTGTGTGGATCACAATAAACTGTGGAAAATTCTGAAAGAGATAGGAATATCAGACCACCTGACCTGCCTCTTGAGAAACCTGTATGCAGGTCAGGAAGCAACAGTTAGAACTGGACATGGAACAGCAGACTGGTTCCAAATAAGAAAAGGAATCTGTCAAGGCTGTATATTGTCACCCTGCTTATTTAACTTATATGCAGAGTACATCATGAGAAACGCTGGGCTGGAAGAAGCACAAGCTGGAATCAAGATTTCTGGGAGAAATATCAATAACCTCAGATATGCAGATGACACCACCCTTATGGCAGAAAGTGAAGAGGAACTCAAAAGCCTCTTGATGAAAGTGAGAGAGGAGAGTGAAAAAGTTGGCTTAAAGCTCAACATTCAGAAAACGAAGATCATGGCATCTGGCCCCAACACTTCATGGCAAGTAGATGGGGAAACACTGGAAACAGTGTCAGACTTTATTTTTCGGGGCTCCCAAATCACTGCAGATGGTGATTGCAACTATGAAATGGAAAAGATGCTTACTCCGTGGAAGGAAAGTTATGACCATCCTAGATAGCATATTCAAAAGCAAAGACATTACTTTGCCAACAAAGGTCTGTCTAGTCAAGGCTATGGTTTTTCCTGTGGTCATGTATGGATGTGAGAGTTGGACTGTGAAGACAGCTGAGCGCCAAAGAATTGATGCTTTTGAACTGTGGTGTTGGAGAAGACTCTTGAGAGTCCCTTGGGCTGCAAGGAGATCCTACCAGTCCATCCTAAAGGAGTTCAGTCCTGGGTGTTCTTTGGGAGGATTGATGCTAAAGCTGAAACTCTAATACTTTGGCTACCTCATGTGAAGAGTTGACTCATTGGAAAAAACTCTGATGCTGGGAGGGATTGGGGGCAGGAGGAGAAGGGGATGACAGAGGATGAGATGGCTGGATGGCATCACCGACTCGATGGACATGAGTTTGGGTGAACTCCAGGAGTTGGTGATGGACAGGGAGGCCTGACATGCTGCAATTCATGGGGTCACAAAGAGTTGGACACACCTGAGCGACTGAACTGACCTGAACTGATACTCTTCCCAATAAAATACAAGCATGACCTTTCCCCCATACTCCTTCCAACCCTGAATATTATCAATCATTTTATTTTTGAAAATCATATCATACTGCTATTTTAACAAGCATTTCTATAGTTATTAATGAGATTGAGTACCTCTTCTCTTGTTTATTAGCCATTTATCATTCATTTTCATATTCTCGGCACATTTTTCTGTTGTGCTTTTTCCAATATTAATTTGTTGGAGATTTTTGGATCTGGGAACAGTCACTGTTTTTCAGTTTGAAACTTTTAAACTTTGGTTACTGAGCAGACTTTTGATAAGCTGAGACAGGAAATCTCACAAATATTTATTTACCAAATAGAAACTGTTAATATTCCGGGTCCTGGGGAGATCCTCAAGGAAACAGAAGGTCAGACCAATGTATGGAAGACAGAGGCTCTGCGTGAAGCCTTTTTCCCAGGCCTCCCTCTGACTCCAAGTAGAACTAAGGACAGGTCCCCCCAGACCCAGGGATTCCTGTCTTTCTGGGAGAAGCAGCCCCTGTCTTCTTCCCAGGCAGCATCTTGGTGCTGAGGTGAGAAAGCAGAGGCTCTGGGCTCCCCAGGGAAGGAGATGATTTGTTCCTGCCCATCCCGATTCTTAGTAGAGAAACTGTGACTCAGGAATATGACTCCAGGGACCAAAGGTCTGTCCAGTCTCAAATAGAAGGGTTTTTATTTTCCTTTAGATATTTTATTTACAGTATTGTAACATGTCCAAAATGAAGGCTTGATTAACAGGTTTCATGGCTTAATTTGGGCCATTAACCAAGACTGATGCAATTCTTTCTTCCCAGGCTCTTAACTGAAAGGGTGCAAGCCAAGTGGGCCTCTATAAAGATGGAGATGATGGCATTAAAGTCATTTTATGGCCTTTGTCTCAGCTCTCCTGGAGCCAGTCTTGGCAAGGGAGGAAGGCTTGGTGGGGGCTGATGGTAAACTTTCACTTCTGTCCCTATAACCGATATTATCTTTTCTGGAACACAGAACTGATTTTCAAATCCACTTCACCTTTTCTTCTTGTAGACCAGATGTATAACAAGACCCAACTTTTGTTCTAGTCAGACTCTTTATTTAAACAGAAAATCAAGGACTTCCCAGGTGGCTCAGTGGTAAAGAATCCACCTGCCAATGCAGGAGGCATGGGTTCCATTCCTTGTCCAGGAAGATCCCACATGCCACGGAGCACGAAGCCTGTGCGCCAGAACCATTGAGCCTGTGCTCCAGAGCCTGGGGAATGCAACTACAGAGCCCGCGGGCTGCAGCTACTGAGACCTGGGAGTCCTGGAGCCTGCGCTCAGCAACAAGAGAAGCCACCGCGATGAGAAGCCCGAGCACAGCAACTAGAAGTAGCCCCCATTCATCACGGCCAGAGTGAGCCCGAGGAGCAGCGAGGACTCAGCACAGCCATCTGTTCAGTTCAGTTGCTCAGTTGTGTCCAACTCTTTGTGACCCCATGGACCACAGCACGCCAGGTCTCCCTGTCCATCACCATTTCCCGGGGTTTACCCAAATTCATGTCCATTGAGTCAGTGATGCCATCCAACCATCCCATCCTCTGTCAAACCCTTCTCCTGCCTTCAATCTTTCCCAGCATCAGGGTCTTTTCTAATGAGTCACTTCTTCACATCAGGTGACCAAAGTATTGGAGTTTCAGCTTCAGCATCAGTCTTTCCAATGGACATTCAGGACTGATCTCTTATAGGAGGGACTGGTTGGATCTCCTTGCAGTCCAAGGGACTCTCAAGAGTCTTCTCCAACACCACAGTTCAAAAGCATCAATTCTTCGGCGCTCAGCTTTCTTCACAGTCCAACTCTCACATCCATACATGACCACTGGAAAAACCATAGCCTTGACTAGACAGACCTTTGTCGGCAAAGTAATGTTTCTGCTTTTGAATATGCTGTCTAGGTTGGTCATAACTTTCCTTTCAAGGAGTAAGCGTCTTTTAATTTCATGGCTGCAATCACCATCTGCAGTGATTTTGGAGCCCAGAAAAATAAAGTCTGCCGCTGTTACCACTGTTTTTCCATCTATTTGCCATGATGTGACGGGACCAGATGCCATGATCTTAGTTTTCTGAATGTTGAGCTTTAAGTCAACTTTTTTACTCTCTTCTTTCACTTTCATCAAAAGGCTCTTTAGTTCTTCGCGTTCTGCCATAAGGGAGGAGTCATCTTATGCCTAGAGTTCACTGCCAAAAAAGAAATCCAAGGTAGAGGGAGGCTGGGAGGTATAGTTGAAACAAAATGGGTTATAAGCTGATTTTTACTGAAAGTGGATGATGTGCCTGTGGGTTCATTATACTATTCATTCTATTTTTATATTTATTGACACCTTCTAGAATGAGAGAAAGAGAGAGATCTCCCTATCCTACTTGCTATTCTTTTTTTTTCTCTCAAGAGATAGGAACAGGCACTTTCCTGGAAGTACAGTGGTTAAGACGCCAAGCTTCCCAGCTTCCCCAGTGGCACAGTGGTAAAATATCCGTCTGCCAATGCAGGAGACACAGGTTTGATCCCTGATCCATGAAGACCCCACACGCCATGGAGTAACTAAGCGTGTGTGCCATAACTACTGAGCCCGTGCTCTAGAGTCTGGGAGCCGTAGAGATAGTGCTCCACAACAAGCAAAGCCACCACATCGAGAAGCCAGAGCGCTACAGCGAAGGGTAGGCCCCAACCCCCGCACATAGAGAAAACCTGCACAGAGCAACGAAGACCTGGAACAGCCAAAAATAAACAAACAACAACCACAAAAAGACTCTGCGATTCCAAGGCCGGGGGTGTGGGTTTGATCCCTGGCAGGTGAATTACGGGGCTTTCCAGGGGGTGCAGAGGTAAAGAACCCCCCTGCCAATGCAGAAGACGCAGGTTCGACCCCTGAATCAGGAAGAGTCCGTTGAGTAGGAAATGGCAACCCACTCCAGTATTCTTACCAGGATAATTCCATGGACAGAGGAGCCTGGCAGGCTGTAGTCCAGGGGGTCGCATGGACTACACGACTGTACACAAAAAGGAGGAGGAGGAGGGGAACTAAGATCCCACGCATCACCCGGCATGGCCAGAAAAAATAAATAAATAAGGGAAAAAGAGAAATAGAGACAAAATAATTAAGCGCTTTTAAAGCACTTTCTATCCCCTCTTTAGAGTCTCCCTTGCTCTTGCCATTAGACCAATAGCCACTCCTCAGCACTGCCCACTGGGAGGCATACATCTGACCACACTGCTAAGGTGCTTGTGGCTTACCACCCCAGGGGTAATCCTTGCAGCTCAGGGGTGAGAAGAGGTCACCCCACAAGACAAAGACAGAAACAGTGGGTGGTGAAGTTTCAAGCACCGGCTGCAGGCCAGAGGGAGGATATTTCTGCGTGTATTAGAGGTAGGAAGGAGGCTCTCTCACATTCTGCCCTTTGCAGGAAGCCCTGGCAGAGGGCACTATGGTTTTCTCTTTATTTCTCTTCTCTGAGCTTTGTTGAAAGTCTGGGCAGCAAGCTCTGAATTCAGCATTGTTCAGAGACAGGAGATACTGCGAGATGAGGGTAAGCAGCTGGATAAATTAGTAAGATTCTGTCTCATTAATATGGGATGAGGGAAAAAGGTCCTTGCCTCTCCAAGTTTGCTGTGGGCCTGCTGCTAGCATGCAGCGCCCAGCCTGGCACCAGTCACACCTGGTAACAGGTTCTCAGTAAATTCTCTTCCTCTGAGAGTGCGGAGAAATGAGCAGGGCAGGGCTCAGAAATTCTGAGCTGGTTAAAACCTCAACCTGTCCAGCCAGTTCTGCTCCAGGCTGCCACAGGCTGCTACTTTGTGTGCTACAGACATTTTTGTATACCTTCGTGTGTTCTTGGGCTCTTCGTTTGTTTATGCTGCTCTTTTGCACACAAATCTGTCCCTGTATATACCAGACAGCCCTATCGAATGTTGTTCTATCACCTTAACATTGTCAGACTTCCTTCCTAGCACTTATATGGAAGCATTAGTCAATCATGTCTGACTCTTTGTGACCCCATGGAGTATAGCCCACCAGGCTCTCTGTCCATAGAATTCTCCAGGCAAGAATACTGGAGTGGGTTGCCATGTCCTTCTTCAGGCGACCTTCCTGACCCAGGGATTGAACCCAACTCTCCTGCATTGTGGGCAGATTCTTTACTATCTGAGCCACCAGGGAAGCACCCTAGAACGTATATGAAATGATCCTACTTATTTATATATTTACTTGATTAGTTGTTATCTAAGATATTCGATAATATTCTAAGGCCATCTCCCTTAGAATGTCACCTCTTTGATAGAAATTTTGTCTTGTTGACCACTTTGCCTTCCAAAACAGGGTGTTTGTGGAGATTGAATGCATGAATGACCACACACACGTTTGTCTTCCAAAGGAGAGCATGGACAGGTTAGCGAGACAGCTGCTGTGTGAAGGGTCCAGAGCCAGTCCTTCTCCAAGGCATGGGACCCCACTGTGGCCCTGACTGCAACACACTGACCTTCCACCCTGCTCTCCTTCCTTTCTCTCTCTAATATTAATATATATGTGTGTTTGTTTTGTTGTAATACCTTTACTTGGAGTTTGGTTACAAAAGTAACACATACTTGTTCTCTTTTCTTTTCTTCTTTTTGGCCACAGCTTTGTTTTGGCTGTGTAGCTTGTGGGATTTTAGTTCCCTGACCAGGGCTTGAAACCGGGTCACAGCATTGAAAGTACTGAGTCCTAACCCCTGGACCACCAGGGAATTCCCCTTGTTGGTTATCTTTTAAAATGCACAAGTATATTTTTTAAATAATGGAAAATTATCCCCTTCCTTTCATTGCCTCTTTCCAAAGGTAACCAGGCTGGCATTCAGATGTATATGCTCCCAGTCTTTCCTGGAGCACAGGGGAGTCTTCACCACTCCCCCCACCAAGACTGCACAGTTCCAAGCTGAGGACAGCTGCTTCCTCACTCCTCTCCCCCTTTCAGAGAAAAATTCTCCATGTCCTGAGATTTCTCAGAAACAAAACACTACAGCTTTCCACATTCCTTCTATGCTCCCCACCCTCCTCCTTCAAACAAACAAAGCAAAACAAAACACAGAAATGCCAAGGAATGATTATAAAAACTGTGAGCTCCTGAATCAGACAGATCTGGATGGAAATCCTGCCATACCATCTGTCAGTTGCCTTGACCCTCTCTGAGCCTCAGTTTCTTTGTAAGAGAAAAGATGATGTACTTACAAGATCGGGTTGGGACAAGGGTTAAACTGGGCACTAGACAAGGGCTGGTGCGTGGGAGGAGATTTCATAACTTAATTTTTCTTTCTTCCCAATATCATTCCCAGGCCAATTGCGACTGCTTCCCTGTCACTTTTGTTTTGCTAGAGATGAAGAACACCAAGGTTTCTTTTCTTTTGTAAATACATCATGTTGTTCATCATCTCCTCTTCCTTCCCTTCACTGGGTTTAGTACTTCTTTCCTCAATTCCCTGTTTCCCCATCAATGTTCTCAGGGCCTGTTTACAGGGTCCCAAAGAAATCGGGCTTCAGGTGAAAGAAAAAGGGGGGACCCCACTCCAGTACTCCTGCCTGGAAAATCCCATGGACGGAGGAGCCTGGGAGGCTGCAGTCCAGGGGGTCGCAGAGTCGGACACGACTGAGCCACTTCTCTTTCACTTTTCACTTTCATGCACTGGAGAAGGAAATGGCAACCCACTCCAGTGTTCTTGCCTGGAGAATCCCAGGGATGGGGGAGCCTGGTGGGCTGCCATCTATGGGGTCGCACAGAGGTGGACACAACTGAAGTGACTTAGCAGCAGCAGCAGCAGCAGCAGCAGCAGCGTCCCCCACCCCCGCCCCCTGTGGCTGCGGCTCCAGGGCCCCCAATTCAGCCAGGAACACCCCACTTCCTGTTTGTGGAGGCCACAGCCAAAGCTCAGGCAGTGGTTATACAATCAGTTACACAATCGCCTGGCTGTCTAGCTGTTAACCTGATAACCTATCACCTCTAATACTTACTGTGCTTCTCTGGGGTTTGAAACAACAGAAGGAATACACCCACCCCGCCAGCCTTCCCAAGCACCCTGTTTCGGGCTGGGGGATGCCCAGAGTCAGGGCGTCATGCAGGGCCACCCAGGTGAGTAGACTGAAGTCCAACTCGCCCAGCTCTGGTTGGCCTCTGTTTCAGGAAAGGGATCCCTGAAATTCCTGAGAGGCAGTACTAGGGGCACTCAGGAGACCCGTGCTGATTGGGGTACAGTTCACCCCAAGCCCTGTTCGGACCCAAAGAAGCAACTACACCAAGGGTGCTTCTCCGTTATCATTATCAGTCTGAACCCTGACCCTGGGTTGCCGCTACCTGCAGCCCCGATTAGGACAACTTTCCCCAGAACTTTGCAGGCTCTGGAGTGAGGATTCTGAGAGAAAATCACAGGAAGAGGCTAGAGGTGAGAGTGTGGAGCCGCAGGGCATGAGAGAGCTTGCATTGCGTGACAGACTCTGGGACGAGGTAAATAATAGCTTCTTTGAAGTTAAGAACTTTTGATAAGGCGGGGGCTGAGGGTTCTTTCTCTTTCCGATCTTGACTGTTAGTCTCCCTCAAGCCAAAAAGTAGAAGAGTAAAGAAGAGGTAGGCAATAGAGACCCCAGAATGAGGGTGGCCAGAGGGATGGGGCAGGGTGAGTGGAGGCAGCCTGGAAGCAGGAAGCTGGCAAAGGTGAAGAAGCAGCCCTCAGGGCCCCCCCCCCCCGCGGGACAGCTGCACCCCCTTGTCAGCTGCCTGGGTGACAGTACAATGGCAAGAATGTAGAAGCAGGAAAGAGCCAAGAGGGGCTGAGTGACACTGGGGATGAGGGGATAAGAGGACCCCGGTCATGGGCAGCCACAGAGCATCCTCCCCTGAGTCAAATGATCCCTCATCCATGGGAACCAGGAGGCCAGACACCCAGCACACCACACACCGAAGCCCAGCCTCACTCTCCTGCCTGCCACTCTGGTTTGGAAGCCCTGTGGCTCTTTTCAACTGGCAACCTCAAGCCCAAACGTTGCTTTCACTCTCCAATAAAAACTTCACCGCACAGCTTTCATCCGAGGAGATGAAAGAGGCTTCCAGAGACCAGAGCCAGCAGGTTCCTAGAAGGGGGTGGGGGTTACCCCAGTCACGTAGCCAAGTTTGATGACAGAGGGGGCCCTTGGTTTCGAGATGCAGAGCAATTTGTGGGAGTCCTCTTGTCCAGCTCTCTAAACCCTCGCTCCCCAGATGAGGGCAGCCCCCAGAGAGTTAAGGGATCAGGCTTCAACCATGCCTCAGTTCTTGAGCAAGTAGCTGTCATTTGCCTAGGAGCTGGGACACTCTATTAGCAGGCTCAGCAGTCATGGAATCCTCCAGTTGGAGAACTATATCCTGGATAGATGGAGAGCCTGAGTTTTAGGGCCTGTCACGGTCAGCTAGGGACAATGGCATCACACTGGACTGTCCTCGGGCCCTACTACGCTGCCCTGAGGAGTTGTCAGGGCACCAGGCTGGGAGATGAGGGGGAGCATTCCACTTTCACCTTCTGAGGTTTACGAGGGTAGCAGAGGGTGATAATGAGCACTGCCGAGCTTCCTTCCACTCCAAAGCTTATGAGGAGCGAATGGGTCTGGGGCAGGTGGAACCTGGACACACAACCCCGCCCTGGCTCCTATCAGGGCAGCTGAGGTAGGGGACACAGATGTCTGGAATGAGAAGGAACCTCAAGGGGGAGCTGACCCTGGCTACGGATGGGGGAGCAAATGAGCCCACAGTCCTCAGGGTCTCTGAATGCCAAGAGTCAGGTCCACGTGCAGAGATGAGCGTTGAGAGATCCAGAAACGTGTGAGCATACACACTCATGCAAACACACGTGCCCATGCCCACAAAAGCATAAACATTCTGGCAGGTACACAGATGTGCACAGGCACACACGTACACAGCCACAGATGGTGACACACAAGCGCCCTCACATAGCCACACAGACACAGATATACACTCCCGCAGGCACACGCACACACACGCAGGCAGCGCCCGCCCAGATACACAGAAGCACATGCCCAGGCACCCACCCCGCTAAAGGGAAACGTGCTCAGACACAGCGCACATCTGCACACGCTCAGGTTCCTTCGCGCACACACACTTGCACTCTCACACAAACAGCTGCCCAGGCCGTTTGAAAGTGCCCCAGCTGGCCAGCCGCTATCCGTCATTCCCTCCTAGCGGCGGCCCGGGCCCTCCCCCTGCCCCGCCCACCCCAATTGTTTGTATAAATTCGGTCCCGGTGCCCCTTTCCCGCACAGCCAGCCAGCCTGGACACCTGCACAGCCTTCTCTTTCTGCCCACTCCTGGCAGACCCCTCGGGAGCAAAGCGCACCAGCGAGCGGCATGGGTAAGGAGCGGGGCTTCCGACCACCGTGCGCGGCCCGCCGCTGGCCCGCCCCGCTCCAGGAAGTGACCGAAAACCTGGAGCCGGAGCTGGTTAGCGGCGGGAGCTGCGCGGCTCTGCTCCACCGTCGCCACCCCACCCCTGCATTTCCCAGAGCCAAAGTTCTGGAATCGTCCGTCTGGGAAGGCAGAGGGACTGCTGGGAAGGGTGACCTTGGGCTCCAACCCAGCTCCGCAGCTGCAGCCTGGGACCAGGGCGCCTTGCAGCAGCTGAGAAAATACGTGCGGGTGAGGGCACTTAGGAGCAACTGTGCCGCGACAGTTACCATGGGAGATTGACCACCCTGCTCCAGCCCTAGGCCAGCTTCTCGCTGCAGTCACTAGGGAACCCGGCCGGCCGCGGCCAGGGCGCTCTCCAGCCATCCTGCCCCACCGATCACTCCAGGAGGGAGGTCAGGGAGCCCCCACACTCTCTTAAAACGGGGGGCGGGGAGAAGGGCTGTTTCAGGCTGTCTCAGTGCCTCCACCTGCTCAGTCCTCCAAGTCTCCAAGCTCTCCTGTCCCCCTGTCCGTGGACTTCTTGATGTCAGGCTGAGGAGGAGCCTGGGTCTGCTTGGGAGTATTGAGGTTCTTGTCTCCTGAGACCTGGCTCTTTCCTGTACTGATGGAATGCCCAACAAGCCAGCCTGGCTTTGGAAGAACCCCTGGGCTCATCTCCAACCCAAAGATATTCAGAGAATGTTGCTTGAAATGCTTAAGATAGATGCTCCCCTAGAAAGAGGACTGATGCTCAGTGGAGTTTGAGTGGCTCTCAGGGCCTGACCCTGACTGGGGGAAATGCTGTGGGTGTTGGGGCATGGGGCACTTGGGCTCTGGGATGGGAGGATAGTGCTTGGGGCGATACCTCCTTCACAACACACCTCCTTCATACCTTTACTTCTCTCTCAGTCTCTGGCTTTGCAGTTTTTGTATCTCTGTCTTGATGTCTTGGAGTTTTGGTTTGTTTGTTTGTTTCACATTTTTATTCATTTATTTGGTTGCATGGGGTCCTAGTTGCAGCACCAGGGATCTTTTAATTGCAGCGAGGGTTCTCTAGTTGTGGTGCATGGGTTCCAGAGCTGTGGGCTTAGTAGCCTTACTGCCTGCAGAATCTTAATTCCCCAACTAGGGATCGAACCCACATCCCCTGCACTGCAAGGCAGATTCTTAACCAGTGGACCACCAGGGAAGTCCCTTGATGTCTTGGAGTTTTGAACCTCCTTCCATTCTGTTTCTGGCAACCTCCTTCCCCTCCCCCTCCCCTCCTGTGCCAGACCCTGACGCAGCTTGGTTGTAGAGCTGAACAAGTATTAATTCCTTGGGGCTGGGCCTCACCTGTCCCAGCCCAGCCCAGCCCTCTTTCTGGGCACCAGGCACTACCTTGGATCTCTGGCACAGCCCTACCCATATTTATACATTTCTCACCTGAAAGTACTTCTGAATACTTTGTCTTGTTTGGCCTTCACGGCCACTTAGAGAAGAAGGTGAGGTATTATTAGCCCTTTTAGGCAAAGGGGAGAAAATGGAGAGAGTAGATGTCAAACCTGGACCTTGAAACCACACTCTGGACTCTACAATGCTGTTACTGCCTTTCAGACTCCTAATTCACGTGGCTGCTGCAAGTAGCGGGCCTGGCTCCCTGGCTGAGGGCCTGAGCCCAGGCACCAGACTGGCCATGCTCCCCCAGGGAGGCTGTTTCAAGTCCTGTGAACTCCACTCCAGGGTTTTTTCTGGCCTACAGCTCCCTCTGTTTATTCCTCAGCCCTTCCTCCAGGTTAGGCCCCAAATCCTGATGCTTAATGCCTAGTGGTAGCCATCCTTGTCAGGGACTGACTTTGGTTCCAGACTTTGGTCCCCTAGATCCACGTGGCTTCTCTTGGCAGACATCAGGGGACACAGAGGGCCACTTCCTACAGCTCTGGTGGTTGGGCATCTGAACTTTCCAGGGTTGGTTTGCAGATAAACCAAGTGGATGGGGCCCACACAGGGGTAGAAACCAATTTCTAAGGATCTAAGGATCTTCAGCTGGCATCAGTCCTGCAGCCTTGAACTTTCTCCTAACCCTTCCCAGACTCTTGGTTATATAACCCTAGCGCTGGCTGGCACCCTGAGGTCGGGACCCAGAGGGGAGGGAAGCAGGAAGTATCCCAGCTCCTGGCTTAGATGCCTTTCAAGTGAAATGAGATGAATAGGCGCCACCTGAGGGCTATTCCTCAAGCACAGCCAGGGTTTACTGGCTGCTCCCAGGCAAGTACACAGCCCCACACTTGACTTCAACTCCTGGTTTATTTCTCATACAAGCCCACTGTGGTATTCTTATTACCCTCTTTTTACAGATGATGTGAAAACTGAGGCCAAGGTTAAGTGATGTGTCTAAGTTCCCATGGCCAGTCAGTGACCAGCTGAGATGGGGGCTCAAGTCAATGTCATAACCATTGCACCAGACAGCCTCCCCTGCACTTACCCTTCTCCTGCCTCCCCTGGATCCTGCTTGAGGGTCTGTGCACCTTCAAGTGTATCTCTGCAACTCTTCCCACCACTCCCACACACTCAGGAGGGTCTGGAGGGGACCTGGGATGGTGCCTCTGCCTTGGCCAGTGGCGGGATGGGAGGATTGGGGGCTGCAGCATGTAAGGAAGGAGCCTTGGCCCTCCAGAGCGTGGGCCAGCCAACAAGCGCCATTGTTTCCACAGCGACCAAGTGTGGGAAGTGCGGACCTGGCTACCCTTCCCCTCTGGAGGCCATGAAAGGTAAGTGTGAAAATGTTGAGATCCAGCATCCCCAGGAGTGGGCAAGCCAGTGCCTGTTACTGACCCTGTTGCTGGCACACCCTGCACATAAGTCTGGCCCTCCTCCCCAGCCTGTCACCCCCACTGCCTGCTTTCTACCCTGTAGGACCCAGGGAGGAGCTTGTCTACCTGCCCTGCATTTACCGAAACACGGGCATTGAAGCCCCAGATTACCTGGCCACTGTGGATGTTAACCCCAAGTCTCCCCAGTATTCCCAGGTGAGGTGGTGCTTGGACACCAGTGGGCCCTAAGACCCCCTCCTCTAGACTGCCCTGACAATGCCCTCCCCGCTCCATCCTTCTTCACCCTCCCTGGGTCTGGTTGTTCAGGTTGCTCATTGCACAAGAGCACCCCCACCCATGTGCAAGGTCAGTGCTGGAATCACGGCTGTGCTCTGCTGCCAGTTGCAGTGGGTCGGGAGCCCCTTTTTGAAAAGTGCACAGAGGCATGGTCTGGATAAGCACCGCCCATACCTGCTCTCCTCTGCTAGGTCATCCACCGGCTGCCCATGCCCAACCTGAAGGACGAACTGCATCACTCAGGATGGAACACCTGCAGCAGCTGCTTCGGGGACAGCACCAAGTCACGCACCAAGCTGGTGCTGCCCAGCCTCATCTCCTCCCGAGTCTATGTGGTGGACGTGGCCACCGAGCCCCGTGCTCCAAAGCTGCACAAGGCACGTCCTCTGCCCTAGCCAGCTCTGAGCCCCTAATGTGCTCAGCGCCTGGGGCAGCCTATGGGCAGGAAAGCTGCCCCTACAGCAGCTGCCTCGGGCTCCTGCGCAGAGTCAGGCTTGGCAGCAGGGAGCGGGGCTGGACTTTGGAGGAGAGTTACCATATGTGCTGGGTCATTGTCACCCAGAGGCACCACAAGGGAGGAAGGAGGCTCTTGTTTTTCACTCTGAGCTGAAGGAGCCATTTCTTCCCCAGTGAGTTCGTGAGGCCAGGGTTTCCCTTAGGCGGAGCCTCTGATCCCTCCTTTCAACACTTTGCTGAGTGCCCTCTTTGTGCCAGGCACTCACTGCTGGCCGCTGGTGATACAGAATTGACACTGGCATCCTCCCAGCCTGGGAGGAGCTTATGGTCTCAAAGGGCTGTGAATGCCCTCAAGACTGGGGAGGAACGGGGAGGAGGGAGGAGAGAAATTCCAGCTTTCTGCCAGAGAGTTGTCAGTCTGACGCCACTGCTGCTCTGCAGACTGAACCTTTGCCATATTCCTACAGGGAAAATTGTGTCCCTGTTTGAAAGGAAAAGAGGGTGGGTCAGCAAGTAGGAGTGTGAGAGGGGAGGAGTAAGGAGTGGAGACTCCTGGCCCTGTTAGTTTCTGACATCATTCCTTACCCCTCTCCAGGTCATCGAACCCAAGGAGATCCATGCCAAGTGTGACCTGGGCTACCTCCACACCAGCCACTGTCTGGCCAGTGGGGAGGTGATGATCAGTTCCCTGGGAGACCCCAAGGGCAATGGCAAAGGTATTGTAGGCACACCTGTGAGGGAAGCGGACTCCAAACTATGGGAGGGATGGAATGACCTTCCCGGGAGAATCAGAGGGGGGGTCTCATCCAATATTTAAATAATAATCATGTAACTTTGGTCTTCCCAGCTGGCATTAGTGGTAAAGAACTTAGCTGCCAATGCAGGTTGACGTACGAGATGTGGGTTCAATCCCTGGGCCAGGAAGATCCCCTGGAGGAGGGCAGGGCAACCCACTCCAGTATTCCTGCCTAGAGAACCCCATGGACAGAGAAACCTGGTGGGCTGCAGTCCATAGGGTTGAACACAGTCAGACAAAAGTGAAATGACTTAGCACACATGTGTGTAACTTTAGCTGTTTCAATTATTTTTATGAGAATGAGCCTTGAATGATGAATTCACTTACAAGTTCTGGTCTGCCATGGGGAATGTGAGAGAGTACAGACATGGCCTCAGAAAACAGATACATTTAATATCAGCCTTCCTGAATTCAAGAGCAAATCTTACAATCCTTGGGATCCTTAATTGTCACAGCTACTTGCTCACTTATGGTGTGATCAATAGCTTTTACATGAAATGTCTACTATGTGCCAGACGCAACCTACGAGATAGATGCTACCATGATCCCTGTTTTACATGTTAGGAACCTGGGGCACAGACTGGTTAAGTCAGCAGCTATTAAGTGGCAGAGCTGGAACTCAAACCTGGCACTGTGGCTCCCCAATTTATGTCCTAATCACCGTGCTGTATTACTTCTCTCCCAGCCTCACCTGTTTCACCAGAGCTTTCCACCCAAGGGGCTTGGAGTGAACTATCAGTTAAGGTCATGGGTGGCCTTACTGATTGCTGCATTAGACTGCAGTAAATTACTGCATTAGATTGCATTAGATCAAGGTTACTGCATTAGACTCCATTTAACTGCTTTTTCTAGAAGATGGGTTGCATGACATTCCAAGATTTAAAAACACTTAGGAGTAGACATCTATTTACATTTGCAAAGAAATGGCAAGGCGTCACAACCTACTCAGCTAGGGAAAAACATAGTGGGGACTCGTGTCGAATTACAAATTAATAGCATTTTCTCTGTCTAAAAAAATGTAGTGAGCAGAATGGAGTTTAGACTCTGGCAGGAATCCTACACTGAAAATAGGAGGCTGGGCAAAGGAAGCATAGGGTACAGAGTCCCAAAAGATCCTGGCTCAAGGGAGGAAAAATGGACCCTGTGGTCTGGGAGAGGGAGGAACTGATGAGACGCAGGGACGCCAGAGCAAGTCCCCACCTTTCACCTGGCCTTCTGGGTGGGACCCTTTGGACAGGTGGCCAAATCCACCTCCTGAATCTAAGGACCTGGCAAACCCAGCAAGGAGGAGCACCGGGCAATAGGCTCGGAGCCTCCTGGACAGGCCTGGGGTGAGGGCTGAATGCAGGTGCTGTCTCCACCACCTCTACCTACCGCTTGACTTTCCTCACTGCTCAGGGGGTTTTGTGCTCCTGGATGGAGAGACATTTGAGGTGAAGGGGACGTGGGAGCGGCCTGGAGGTGCTGCGCCTATGGGCTATGACTTCTGGTATCAACCTCGACACAATGTCATGATCAGTACTGAATGGGCAGCTCCCAATGTGTTACAAGATGGCTTCAACCCTACTGATGTGGAGGCAGGTGAGAATCCCCTGTATACCCATGGGCTGGCTGGAGCCTGCTCACATGAACCCCTGCTTTTCTCTTCCAAACCCCCACTCTCCAGCCATCTTACTTCCCTCATGTGGATCTCGGAACCCTGGGGTGATGGTATAGGATGTGCTGAGTGCTCTGACTTGCTCAAGCATCCTTCTGATCCCTCCAACCCATCTTTCATCCTTCTACCCTGGGCTGGGCCCCAGCCTTGGCCCAGGCTCTCCTGCCCTGATCCTGATTCCATCTTTCGGCCACGTCTCCACCCCAGGGCTGTATGGGCAGCGCTTACACGTGTGGGACTGGCAGCGCCGTGAGAGGGTGCAGACCCTAACTATGCAGGACGGTCTCATCCCCCTGGAGATCCGCTTCCTACACAACCCGGCAGCCGACCAGGGCTTCGTGGGCTGTGCCCTTGGCTCCAACATCCAGCGCTTCTACAAGAACCAGGTGATGTGAGCTCTGGCCCTCTCCTCCCAGCAGTCCTGTCCACTGTCTGCCAGCTTCTGTACTGTGTCACTCCCTTCTCCCTCAGGGTGACCCAGGCCTCCTCCTCCTCTGGCTCCACCAACCCAGACTTCCCAGGAATTAAAAATAAGGCACCCGCCCTGCCTCTCTTCTCTGTCCTAGGCTAATTTCTCCCTAAGCCCCAACTGGCCATATTCATTCATTCATTCAAAAAATATTTAGTGAGTCAGGCACTGTGCTAGGGCTTCTGAGGTGGTGCTAGTGGTAAAGAACCCACCTACCAATGCAGGTAGATGTAAAGAGACGTGGGTTTGATCCCTCAGTGGAGAAGAACCCCTGGAGCAGGGCACAGCAATCCACTGCAGTATTCTTGCCAGGAGAACCCCATTCATGGGCAGAGGAACCTGGTGGACTGAGGTCCATAGGGTCGCAAAGAGTCGGACACAGCTTAAGCAACTTAGCGCGCGCACACACACACACACACACACACACACACACACACACACACTGTGCTAAGTGCTGGGAATACAAGGGGAAAACAGACATGATCCCTGCCTTAGGAAGGTCTGCATGGGAGCTAGACCCTAGCGGCAAGACCTATACCTACTCTGTCTCTGCAGACAGTACACTCTAGGGAGACAGACCTGACACCCATCACCCAGCTCTGACAGGCTCCCCTCTCTGCCTCTTAACCCCAATGCAGGGAGGGACTTGGTCAGTGGAGAAGGTGATCCAGGTGCCCTCCAAGAAAGTGAAGGGTTGGATACTGCCTGAAATGCCAAGTGAGTGCTCGGGGGAGCATGGGAATTGGAACGTTGATTTCTGGGCTGGGGAACAAGAGTCCCTAAAGCCTGTGGACCCCACCCCCTACCCCCAGGCCTGATCACTGACATCCTGCTGTCCCTGGACGACCGCTTCCTCTACTTCAGCAACTGGCTGCATGGGGACTTGCGACAGTATGACATCTCTGACCCCAAGAGGCCCCGCCTCGTGGGACAGGTGGGGTCCCAGCAGGATGGAGAGGGAGGGAGGGAGGAAGTAGATGTCTAGACCTGAGGCAAAGGGTACAAAGTACCTGGGGGATGATAAAGAAGGTGCAGGAAAAGCAGAGATGGGGGCTGAGGGATGTTCAGGCCAGCACCACAGGGAATCGTGGTTGCACGTGGGGAATGTGAGGAAGTGAGGTGCTCTTCCTGGAATGTCCTCACCGCCCACCACTGTCCTCCTTTCTGCTCTGTACCTCCCCATCCAGATCTTCCTCGGGGGCAGCATTGTTAAGGGAGGCCCTGTGCAGGTCTTGGAGGACCAGGAGCTGAAGTGCCAGCCAGAGCCCCTGGTGGTCAAGGTGAGGCTGTCTCCCCCACAGATCAAGGGTCCCTCAGATCCCTGCTGGAGAAGTATGGGGGGAGAGGGCTGGGCCGCAGCTGAACATCTCTCAGGGTTTGAGTGGTGCCACTGATTCCCACGACCTGTATGTAACCCTGGGGTCTGACCCCTGGTTTTCCCAAGGGGAAGCAAGTGGCTGGAGGCCCTCAGATGATCCAGCTCAGCTTGGATGGGACCCGTCTCTATGTCACCACATCGCTGTACAGTGCCTGGGACAAGCAGTTTTACCCTGATCTCATCAGGTAAGGAGACAGCCTGGCTCCCCTCCCAGCCCTCCTCTCCCAGAGGGGTTGGGCTTCCTGAAGACTCCTCAGCTCTGCTTGCAGACTCTGCTCCCTCCTCAGGAAGCCCTCTTCCCTCCCCCAACACTTACCTAACTTTGAAGGAGAGGTGGCCCCTGACCTCTTTCTTCTCCTGCCCTGTCTCCGCCAGGGAAGGCTCTGTGATGCTGCAGATTGACGTAGACACAGTAAGGGGAGGGCTGAAGTTGAACCCCAACTTCCTGGTGGATTTTGGGAAGGAGCCCCTTGGCCCAGCCCTGGCCCATGAGCTCCGCTACCCTGGGGGCGACTGCAGCTCTGACATCTGGCTCTGAAGCAGCCTCCCAGCCCCCCACTCCGGCTCCTAGCTGCATTCCACATTTTGAACCCTCCGTTCTGCAGAGACCTGGCTTCACTCTGCTCTCTCAGCCTCTGACCCTTAGCAGCTTCTCCTTTTAAAGCCAAACCCAGGCTGTTGACATGTAGTTAGCCATGTCTCCATCTGCCTGCCACGGCCACAAGCCACTCACTGTGCTGTTTTCACATGAGCTGTTGGAAATGATTTTTCTAAAAAATAAACTGGTGAACCTCTTCCTGAGATCACCTTGTCTCTGGGGGCACTGGGCCTATGACTCCTCCTCTGTTGACCCTTTGTATCTTGCACAGGAAAGTCCTGAAGAGGACCAAGGGGTGGGGTAGTTATGATGACTAGTTCATGCCAGTGATTACAGTACTATGCTAATGGTGCCAAAATCTCACTTTTATGGCCAGACAGAACCTGAAGATTTTTGAAGGTGGTTGTCACAAGAAGAGCTGGCAGAGTGAGACTATCAATCAGTGTTCCTAAACTATTTTTTTTTAATCTTTAAAAAAAAAAACATTTATGTATTTGGCTGTGCAGGCTCTTAATTGTGGCATGTAGGATTTATTTCCCTGACAAGGGATCAGATCTGGGCCCCTGCACTGGGAATGTGGAATCTTACCCACTAGACCACCAGGGAAGTCGCTAATTTGTGCTTTCTTTTAATGAACCAACCATCTCACCCACCACCCCAAGGAGAATGTAACATGCCCTCTCACACACAGGAGATCCCCTAGACCCCTGACATAGATGGTGCTGTCCATTCCCAAGGCTGCTGCCAAGACCGGGAGAACACACCAGTCCGGGAAGGTTAGGTACGTCACCTCCTACCTGGAAGATAGGAACAAGACGGGGCAGGAAGGCTGGGACATCAAGGTAACCAACCCAGCAGACCAGGCCCCAGCACTCTTCCCTCCTTGCCTGGACGGTGTTTTAGAACGTCGCCCAAGTCAGAGATGTCTCCTTTCTCTGCATTAAGTCATTAGTTGTTTGTAAGAGGAATGCAATGGGAGTTTCAGGAATCTATGAGGCAGCAGCCAAGCAGTAATTCCATTGACTCCTTCACAGACAGTACCAACCAACATGCAGGTATTAATCTACCTTATTTTCAGTCTTCCACAAAGATGTCTTTGTTCTAAATACTGGAACAGTCTGAGACCCCCAAGATGGCCAGGCTGCCCTCTTTCCCCCTGAGGTCTCTATGGTTTTGTTTCGTTTTGCCCATGCCATGCAGCATGTGGGATCTTAGTTCCCCAACGATTGGAGGCACTGAGTCTTACCCACTGGACCATCAGGGAAATTCCCTTTCCCTGAGGTCTTTAAACATGCTCCTTGAAACATCCACCTCAACTTGAGTGTTGATTCCCTCTCACTGCCTTACCTGCCACCTGGGCTAGGTTGTCATATCCCTGGGAAAACCTCCTTCCCTAATGGCTCCAGGTCAGTGACATCCTACACTTTACCTCTGGTGGCTCAGTGGGAAAGAATCCATCTGCCAGTGCAGGAGCCACGAGTTCAGTCCTTGGGTCAGGAAGATCCTCTGCGGGAAGAAATGGGAACCCACTCCAGTATCCTTGCCTGGGAAATTCCATGGACTGAGGAGCCTGGCAGGCTACAGTCCATGGTAGTCACAAAAGAGTCAGGCATGACTTAGCGACTAAACAATAACAACAAACACTTCATCTCAGCTCGAATATATGCCACGTTATACTGAGAAGTCCTGCCTACTCTCAGCATCCAGCTTCTGCCTTAATCAACAAGTGACTGTAAAGGATGATCAAGTTTCAGGGAGCCTTGGGATTTACTGGGTCTTAACAGAGTTCAACGAAGAGCCTGCCAGGCTATAGTCCATGAGGCCTCAAAGAGTCAGACAAGCCTGAGCAGCTTAGCAAATAGCATGTACCAGAAGTCTCAGGCTTCCCAGGTGGTGCTGGTGGTTAAGAACCTGCCTGACAGTGTAGGAGACACAAGAGACATTCAACCCCTGGGCTGGGAAGAGATGGGCATGGCACCCCACTCCAGTATTCTTGCCTGGAGAATCCCATGGACAGAGGAGACTGGTGGGCTATAGTTCATGGGGTTGCAAAGAGTCAGTCAGACACGATTGAAGCGACTTAGCACTCAAACCCAGACAACACAAGTCTCTCCTAGGTTTCTACCCAAGGAGAAACTGTCCTTTTCGATAACCAAACTTCTTCGGAAAGAACTTGCCTTGGGGTAAGCAAATAGTTGATGAGGAAAAGTCCCTTACAAAGTCCTTTACAAAATGTCAGCTGGTAGGCAGGATGTGGTCCTGGTGAGTCACCACCTAGCACCCCAAGATGGTCAGGCTCCAGGTGTCCTGACCTGTGGGGAGGGGTAGCCACCAGCTCGCCCAATGCATGACAGCCTTTAGGGGCTGGATTCCATGTCCCATCAGTCCCTGGGACATCAAATGCTGCCCCTAAATTGATGCCTCCAACTCCAAAGCCTCCCAACTCCCAGGCAAAAATAAAATGAAGAAAACAACCAACCAAACAACAGCAACAAAAAATTTTAGCTAGTAAATTCAGAAGGAGTGATAGAATTTGGATAGTACCAATGTGTAACCTCTAATGACAACTGGATCCGGGCAATAATCATCAGTGACTGCTAAAACCATTCAGTGAAAGACCGAAATGGGGTTTCATAATGGCTAGATCAGATGATGAAACCCGAATACACTATTCAATCTTTATATCACAAAAAGAGTGAGCCTTGACATGATGCAGTAGGACGCACACAGCACCATCTATAAAGTATTCTTGCCAAAAAGTCAAAATTAAACTGATCAAGACCGAAGAGACATGGTCAGTTTACAGGAAACAAAAGAGACAGAGGAACAAGTTTTAAAAGTTTAAAAACAGGACCTCCCTGGTGGTCCAGTGGTTAAGAATCCACTTGCCAATGTAGGGGACATGGGTATGATCCCTGGTCTGGGAAGATCCCACATTCTGTCAGGAAGTTAAGCCCATGCACCACAACAACTGAGCCTAAACGCTCTGGAGTTGGTGAGCCCCAACTACTGAGCCTTCTTGCCTACAGCCAGCGCTCTGCCACAAGAGAAGCCCCTGCGATGAGGACTGCCACTGGAGAAAGCTTGCGCAGCAACAAAGACTCAGAGCTGCCAAAAATAAATAAATACATACAAATAAATAAAATTTTAAATAATAAAAGGCTATTATACTATAAAGGTGCAGTTATAAAAGTGGGGAATGTGGGAAATTCTATAGAGCAAATGACCAGTTTCCTCAACAAATAAACTGAGAGAATATAGATTAGAAATATTTAAGAAACATCAACCAAAACCAAATGTAATGCAGTGTGTGGACCTTGCTGTTATTGTTTTGAACATATCACAGAAAAGTACATTTTCTTTCAGAAAATTGGAAAAATTCGGACACCCAGTGGCTATTTGATGATAATAACAGATTATTTTTTAGGTGTGATTATGGCATTAGGACTGTGTTAAAAAGAGTCCTTATTTTTAATCATACTGAAGTATTTACATAAATCCTTAACTATTTGATATATGATATATTATTTGATATATATATATATAACAGCTATAATGATACAATGAATATCTACATTAAATAATCTAGAGTGAGTGAGTTGGAGAGTGGAGGAGGTCTAGATAAAACAAGATTGGCCAAATGTCGATAATTCTTAAAGCAAGATGATGGGTAAGTGTATATGGGGGTTATAGTTTTCCTTCCTTTTTTCTATATTTGAAATGTTTTCATAATAAACATTGTATTTTTTTAAAGAAGTCTCTTCACCTACATCCTAATCCTGGCCTCATCTCACTATTTCTGCCCTTATATCACTGGAACAGACACTCCAAATACAAGAGAGGCCCTCCTGTCACCAGCAATCTATGACCCAGTCTCCCCTAATCCCTGATATATCCACCATGACAAGACCTCTCTCTTCATGAAGATTCCACCCCATGCTCCACCGCTGGGCTACTGAGCAATAGCAAAGCTGAGCTTGCTACATGAAAACTCTGGTCTATCACCCGGCATCTCCTGCCAGCACCACGGTCAGCTCCACAAGTCGGCCTAGGAAACCATCTGGAAGGTTCTGGAGAGTTTGCTAAGCCCAGGGACACCCTTCCACCCTGAGAAAAGCTGTAGCCTCAGTCTACCATGACAAAAGATGTGAGAGTACTGGAAAGTGTTCACCCCACTGCCATTCCATCAAGCATGATCAGCCCTCCCACACACTGTGGTTGGGTCCCAGGCAACTGCACTCATCTCAGGGACTAATGAGGATAATCCTCCTTCTTGCATCTTCCATGTGTTTGATTGCCTGGTTCCATGCTCTAAATATCTGCTCTTGGCCATTCTCCAGCATGCTCTTAGGAGTCCCTTCCCTGCCTTACTGGTTTTGATGCTTAGCAGGCTTTCTGCTCTAAATACTACCTGACAGACGAATATGTACAATATTTTGTAAGGTTAAAAAAAGTAAGTTGCAGGGACTTCCTGGTGGTCCAGTGGCTAAGACTCTGCACTCCCCATGCAGGGGGCCCAGGTTCAATTCTTGGTTGGGGAAATAGATCCCACGTATTGCAATTAAGAGTTCACATGCCGCAGTGAAGATTGAAGATCCCGTGTGCCACAACTGAGATCTGGCTCAGCCAAATAAATAAATAAAAACAAGTATTATTTTTAAAGTTAAGTTGCAGATATATGTGTGCGTGTGTATATACTTTACATATATATAGTAAAATTCCCACTTTTAAGAAGAAATTCAACGAAAACTTCCATTTAGTTAGACTTAAGTTTGTAAGGACAGGGTAATGGGTATAGGATGCTACTGAGCAGAACATGTTACCTCAGAGGAGTGAAGGTTTTATAGCGAAACTTGACAAGATATTTCTAAAACTAATCTAGAAATTTAAATGCACTGTTTCAGTTATCTATTGCTGTGTAACAAATGACCTCCAAAACTTAGCAGATTAATATTTTTACTCACAAACCTGTAATTTAGAAAGGGCTCTATGGGAACAACTTGTTTCTGTTCCACTCTGTGTCAGTGGGAGCAAATTAAAGGCTAGAGGCTAGAGCCGTTTGCTGGCTCACTCACATGTCTGATGAGTGATGTTGGCTGTTACCTGGGACCCCAGCTGGGGCTATGACCTACACAGGGCCTTTCCATCTGGCTGCGTGGCTTCCTCACAACGTGGTGGCTGGTTTCCAAGGGCATGTCCCAGGAGACAGGAAAGAAGAAACGCTATTACCTGTTCTAACCCAGACTTGGACGTCATACAGTGTCACTTCCACCACAGGCATTTATTGAGACACTCACAAAGGCTAAATTAAGGGGACAAGAAACAAATTCGACCTCTTGATGGGAAAGTGGCAAGGTTCTCGAATACCACGTGGAACCAGAACTGTTATTGTGCCCATATTTGAAAAATATAATCTTCCCTATGTAGGAATAATTTTTTTCAAAACTAATTTATTTTAACAAAATTAATAATGGAAAACTTTCAGCATTAGACATCAAAACACACTGTTGCTGTTGTTGTTTAGTCACTAAGTCATTTCTGACTCTTTTTCAACCCCATGGACTCTATAGCCCGCCAGGTTCCTCTGCCCATGGGATTTTTCCAGGCAAGAATACTGAAGTGGGTTGCCATTTCCTTCTCCAGGAGAGAGGGCTTCCCTGGTGGCTCAGACAGTAAAGAATCTGCCTGCAATGCAGGAGAGCCAGGTTAGATCCCTGGGTCAGAAAGATCCCCTGGATGAGAACCCAGGATTCCCTCATTCTTGCATCTCTTCATTCCCACTCCAGCATTCTTGCCTGGAGAATTCCACAGACAGAGGAGACTCGTGGGCTACAGTCAGTGGAGTCACACAAAGAGTCAGACACAACTCAGCAACACTTTCACTTTCTCCAGGGGATCCTCCCAATCCTGGAATGAAACCCAGGGATGAAACCCATTACCTGCATTGGCAGGTGAATTCTTTACCACTGAGTTACCAGGGAGGTCCCCAAACATACTATATAATTACATTAATTAAAATAGAGTGTTATGGATAGACTATTAGACAAATAAAATCAACAGAAGAGAAAAAGGCCCAGAAATAGGCCCAACTATAAAAGGGAACTTAGCATAGGATAAAAGAATAACATTATAAAAGGAAATCACTATAATAAGAAGGAAATGATAAATATTTTGAAATGACTGGCCATCCATTTAGGAAACAAATGAATTAAATTAGGTCCTATGGAAGACAATATTGATTGATTGGCTGCTGAACAATTATTCCCAAACCTTTTTCCCTTGCATACCAGAGGTAACTTATATCCTTAACTTTATGATAATGATATTATTACTTTTCATTTATTTTTTTACCAGATATATAAATCCATAAATAATACATTATTCAATTTTGCCTTCCATTAAATAGCTATTCATTGCATTGTACTGTATATTTTCTTTTGCGTTCTTTCACTGTTTCTAAAATTCATCCATGTGGACATGTGTAGCCATGGCTCATTCATTTATACTGCTCTCTGACATTCCATCATATGAATGTACTACAGTTTATCATTCCATTGCAGGTGGGCATTTGGGTTGTTTCCAGTTTTGCTAATGCAATCAATGGGACTATAAACCTTACTCCTTCTGTCTTTAGGGAATATCTGTAGGGGTAGGATTGCAGAATCATAAGATATTAACACATTCGACATTACCAAGTAATACAAAATAGTTATACAAAAACACATGATTTCTCAAAATAGTTATACCAAGTTATACTTTTCACCAGCAGTAGATGAGAGCTCCTGTTGATCCACAGCCATGTCAAATCTCAGTATTGCTAGACTTTTAAATTTTTGCCAGTTTATTAAATGATATCTTCATGTGGTTTTACTTTATATTTTCTTGATTACTATAGAGAATGAATAACTTTCCATATTTATGAGCCATTTCTGCTTCTTTTATAAAATTCCTGTTCATTTTCTCTGCCCTTTACTCTATTTGGTGGTTCATCTTTTTATTTGTAGGAGGTCTTTATAAATTCCAGATAACAATCCTTTTCAGTTATGTCTTGAAAACATCTTCTCCAAGTTTGTAGCTTGACTTTGCACTCTTTTTATAGTAGTTTTAAAAATAAATTTGTTTTTAATATTAATGTATCTAAATTGATCCGTATTTTCCTTTACGGTTTACATTCTTATGTTTGTTTAAGAAATTCCCTCCTAGGACTTCCCTGGTAACCCAGTGGCTGGGACTCTGAGCTCTCAATGTGGGGGGCCCAGGTTTGATCCCTGGTGGGGGAACTAGAGCCCAGAAGCCACAACTGTTAGGGGAAGCACACTGATTGAAACCGCCCACCCTGGCCAGCACCATAGTAACCATTTGCATGAGCTGTTTTACCACAGGAGGTCCTGGTAAGGAACAGGGAACTAATAAGCCTCCACCAACCAGAAGAATTCCGGAAAGGTCAAAAGGAGACACCACATGTCCCGCCACCTCCCAGAATCCTTCTCTCTAGCATCCATCTTGGCTGAACAAGGCATGCACCACCAGGAAGGACTCTGAGTCAGAATGATTGGCTAAAGACAACCCAGAAACTAATCCCATCACCATAAAACCCGAGACTGCGAACCACGCGGCAGAGCAGTTCTCCTGGGTTTCCTTACCCTGCTGCTCTCCACCCAGGTGCCCTTTCCCAATAAAATTTCTTGCTTTGTCAGCACCAGTGTCTCCTCGGACAATTCATTTCCGAGTGTTAGACAAGAGCCCAGTTTCGGGCCCTGGAAGGGGTCCCCCTTCCTGCAACACAACTAGAGATTCTGCATGCCAGAACTAAAAAAAGATCACATGCGAGGGAGATTGGAGATTGCATGTGCCATACCCAAACACATAAGTAAAAGTAAATATTAAAGAAAAAAGAAATTCCTTCCCAATTTTAGTAAGCAATGTATAACAGTGCCTAAGAGCAAACTCTGAATCCAGACAGCCCAGTTCAGATCCTAGGTCCATCACTTACTGTGTAATCTTGGGCAAAGTATTAATCTCTCATTACCTCAGTCTCCTCGTCTGTAAAATAGGAATAATCATTGTATCTATCTGATAGAGTTGCTATGAGATTAAAAATATAACATATATGAGGCCCTAGAACAACCCTCAGCACATATTAATGTTAATAAATATTTGCTGTTATTATAATGATGCTTATCAGACAATTTTTATTGTTACTTCTCAGGGCAAGGACCATCATACTGTTACCAAGTCCAATCTCACTCTGCTCGCTGCACAATAGACCAATGAATCCAAGAGACAAGGCTAGCGCCTCAAAATCACCATCTTATTGGGGTCTGGATGCCAGGTTGTTTTATAGATTAGAGAGAAAGAAGCAATGAGGAACTGAAGTCAAAAGGCAGAATAGAGATGGAGATGCAGTGGGGAAATAAAATGAAAGGCTCTTCAGTCTTGCAAAACATCTTCAAGGGAATGTCCAGCCTTCAGAAGGGGTGTGTTAGTCTCTTCTATTCACAGGTGGGCAGGGACAAACTAAACAAAGGCACTTTTAGTTTACAGTCAAGCAGAGGGGCAGGGTCCTCCAGGCAAGCCATGGAGTATAATTATAATAATAAAAGCAAGTCAAAGAAACAGTTTTCAACATGGAGTCAGAATTGGCTTCCTTCCTGCAACAATACCTTATTATACCTTATTCAGCTTTGTATCCTCAGCTCTTAGGCAGAAATTTGGCATAAATATTTAGTTGCCTCTTTTCCCCATCTCTAGCCTTCCCACCTCCCAACCCAACCTGGCCTTTCTACAGTGCTGTCAAAATAATTTCCCTTTCACAGCTATGATACTTTTCCTCCCTTTGCTAAAGCTTCTGATTATTCTCTGCCACCTTCAAATTCCTAAACCAGGGCTTCTGTGGTGGTTCAGTGATATAGAATCCAGCTGCCAATGCGGGAGACACAGGTTCAATCCCTGATCTACATGCATCAGAGCAACTAAGTTTGTGCACTAGAACTACTGAGCCTGTGCTCTCGAGCCTGGGAACCTCAGCTACTGAGCCCACATGCCCTAGAGCCCCTGCTCAGCAACAAGAGAAGCCTCAGCAATGAGAAGCCCACGAAGCAACAAAGACCCAGTGCAGCCAAAAATAAATAAATAAGATTACTTTTTCAAAAAAAAGAATGAAATTCGTAAGCCAGTATAATTAACCCCAAATTCTTTTTCCATTTAAAGTGCTTTACATTCCACTTTGTATCAAACTGGTGTTTGGGGTATCTTTCCATCAGTCTATACCCATATTTGTACATGAGCACCTGAAAATCTGGATAAATGCAATCTAGGGCAGTATTCAAGAGAATGGCCTCGGAAGGCAGAGGGACTGACTTTGGATCCTGATTCCAGCACTTACTACAATGTAACTCTGGACAAGTCCCTTCACCTCTCCAAGTCTGCTTCCTTGTGTGTAAAATGGAGGAAACAATAGTTCCTTCTTCAAAATAAGGTATTTAACGTTTGGTCTGGTATCTGGCACGCAATAAACAAATAAATTTTAGCTGTTGCTAGAAAACCTTCTAGGCAGTATATTTGTATTTCTAGGCAGTATATTTGTATTTCCCCAACTCCACAATCCCCTGGGTTTGTTCCCCCAGGACCCACCAAAGCTGGTAGTAGGGAAATGCAGGCTGCAAAGGGCGATGATCACAAAATCAGGCTTCCCAGATGGCTCAGTGGTAAAGAATTTGCCTGCCAATGCAGGAGACCCCAGAGACATGGGTTCTGTCCCTCGGTTGGGAAGATCCCATGGAGAAGGGAATGGCAACCAATTCCAGTATTCTTGCCTGGAAAATTCCCTGGACAGAGGAGACTGGTGGGCTACTGTCCAGGGGGTCACAAAGAGTCAAAATGACTGAGCTGCATGAACACATGAGGAGGCAACACTGCTCTCCTCTTTACAAAAACACAATGATGATGAGACTGGAGAACTGCAGGTCAGGACTACAAACACAGTTTTGGGTGTAATGTATCTGCTGCGCAAAACAAAAAACTGTACATCCATTCAAAGGGTGGTTAACCTTGAGTCCCTGACCTCTTAAATTAGATGCACCATTTGGCCTGTACCTGTGTTTTCATGGCAGAAGGTTCATTGTTTTCATTAGACTCATGACCTTAAAAAGCCTTAACCAAAAGGGAGAGGGACGCTTGACCGTTCAGTACAATGTTCTCTGAAACGAAAAAGTCCAGGTGGGAATTCAGCACTCCTTGGGGAAGTCAGTCAAAATTCCATTGTTCACTGACTGCAGAACTGCTGCTGCTGCTGCTGCTTCAGTCGTGTCCGACTCTGTGCGACCCCATAGACGGCAGCCCACCAGGCTCCTCTGGCCATGGGATTTTCCAGGCAAGAGTACTGGAGTGGGGTGCCATTGTCAGTCAAAATTCCATTGTTCACTGACTGCAGAACTAAGGGGATGCAAAAGCAGCAGCGACTCTTTGGAAGGAAGGTACTTGCGGGAAACTAGGAAGACTAAGGGCACTTTAGCTTTATGTGGTACAGCTGCTGAGGTTAAGAGGCCTGCATCAACTGAGGAATGTGAGCTTGTGCTTGCGGGTTTCTTCAGAGTCTCTGCAAGCACGTGTTGGGTGGTGGGGATTAGGGGGAATAGTTCAACTTGTTTTTCATCAAAAGCTGGTAATGTGAGTTTCCAGCGACTTCCATCACTACTACCTATAATTTTCTAGCTATTTTATCATCCATTGAATCTTTTCTTCCAGTAGCTCTGACTCCCGAAGGCAAAACTGAAACACGGAAGGAGAAAGCAAAGAAAGCTTCAAAAGGAGGAGAGCGTCCGGTCTTTCGTCCTGCGGTCCCTTTAAGAGAAGAACCTCTTGGGACCGGCAGTCCCAACCGACCCCAGTTTTAACCGAAACCTAACCCGGACTTCCCCCTCTTGACTCAAATAAGCCCAACTTTGGATTTTCCCTCCCCTATTGACCAATCAGATTCTGTTACCAGGCAGATTTTAGCGGCCGCCGGTGCGAGCCCGGCGCCTTCTGTCTCCGGGTGGCAGCAACGACCAATCGTAGAGCAGGCCGTCCGAGTATCTAGGCAGATCGGGGCCGTTCCAGCCATTCAGAAAAAAGGAAATAAAGCAACGCACGAGCCCGCTGGGCCAGGATCGTGGGGCTGGGCTGGAGTGAAGGTGGCTACGAGGTAGTTTCTCTTTCTCCCTTACCTTTATTGTTGCTTGTTTTGGAAGGTGACTGTTCAAAGGTAGGGAGGGGGCAATATGAGTTGGGAGGAGAGCAGAGAAGATTCTGGCTGTTTTTTCAACTGCTTCTTCACCCATGTGCACGTGCCCCGAATCTAGGACCCCTTTCCCGCAACCGGGTTTTCTACGCCCAGCACAGGAGTTCCGCTACCCTGAACCCCCTACTTTGCAGCAACGCGGGATTGAATGGAGGGGGAAGGGAGGGAGTGGGGGCGCGCGTCGGGAGGGGAGGTGAGGGCGATGACGTAGGGGCCGGCGACGTGGGGAGGGGGAGCTGCGGGGGAAGCCGTGGCGAGATTAAGTAATGAGAAGTTGGGCCCAGTTTTTTCCAAGCCTGGATGGGCAGAAAATGTTCGTATCCTTTCTGACCTCCCAGGCAAATTCAGTGGTGAGGAGTGTATTAGAGAATTAGACAACTTTATCTTGTGGTGGTTGTTGAGGGAAAGGAGGGCAGTATGGGGTCAGAGGCAGGAATGAAAATTTCTCTCTAACGTGGATTTCCAATCCCCCGTATCTCTTCCTTTTCAGTTTTCCACATTTAGGTGGGGCAGACAGAATGGAGATGGTAAAGATCTCTTTGGGTATATATGGGCCTGGAGAAGTAATGGAATAATTTCTAATTTTTGGAGAAGGCAAATTATAGAAAAAGACCACTGGGGAAATTCGGAGGCTTTCTTTCTGTTTTTCTGTCTTTCTGGGTAGAGAGGTGAGAAGTGCCCTGGGACTTCCAGCGGGGAAGGGAAATCTTGTTAAATCTTCTTGTCCTGTCTTCTCTCAACTCTAGCCCTCATGCCAGGATGGCAGAAGATGAAGCTGATGGGAAGAGCCCAAAGACTGGGGGAAGGACTTCCTCAGGCACTGCTGAGGCGGGGGAACCGACCACCCTTCTTCAGAGGCTCCGAGGTACCATTTCGTAAGTACTCATCACCATCTCCAAACCTTGTTTCAGACCTGGGTATAGATCCCTATAGCACTTCCCTTCCTCTGTATTAGATGACCTGCACCTCCCCAAGCGAGTGCATCTGACCAGGGGAGATTTTCATCATGGTAGCAGTTCTTGAGCACCTGCTAGGCTGTTCAGACCCCTTCCTCTCCCTGGCAGTCATCCCCAGGGATGGGGAGAAATCTTTTGTATGACCTCCAGCTTTTTCCTCTTCTCTACAGCAAGGCCGTGCAGAACAAAGTAGAGGGGATCCTGGTGAGTATTCTGGGAAGAAGGCAAGAGAGATGGCATTGGTGGGGGGGATGAAGATGGTACGGATATGGGTTAGAAAGGTTTATGCAAGGGAGTCAGTGCTGTCTACCCTGTCAGAAGATAAATGGCTTTACAACTTGTTATCGCCTTGACCTTGAGCATCTCACTTCATCTCTGTGACCTCTTGTGGAGAAGCCCAGTAGGAATCAGAGCTGATCCCCGCCACTCCCCTTCTCACCTTGGTAATCCTTAAGGGCTCCTCAGGGCACGTTGAGCACCTAGCCTCAAATCATTTCTAAGGTCCTTTGTCAGCCTGACACTCACTCACTCAGCTAGACTGTTTAGTAAGGATCAGAGGATCCTACCTTGGGTATTTCTTGACCTTATAATTTTTCCTGCCTCTCTGTTCCTCCTTACCTCAGCAAGATGTACAGAAATTCTCAGACAATGACAAGTTGTATCTCTACCTTCAGCTCCCCTCGGGGCCCAGTACTGGAGACAAAAGGTAGGTTTGGTGCTGGAATTTTAGATATCAGAGGTGCTTATTTTTAAAGAAAGGGTCCCTAGGGGTGGTCCCTGGTGGTCTAGTGGTTAAGACTTCACTTTCCAATGCAGGGGGTGCGGTTTCAATCCCTGGTTGGGGAGCTAAGATCCCACATGACTCCCGACCAAAACGTAAACACCAGAAGCAGTATTGTAACAAATTCAATAAAAACTTTAAAAAAAAAGAAAGGCTCCCTTAAAAAGGGCTTGGTGAATAGGAAAAGTCATAACAGCTCTCCTTAGTTGGGAATAAAAGTTGCTGTCCTGCCTTGGTTTACCAGGGAAAGGTGAATTCTGGATGCACTGATTCAGTCCAGCCCTACTGAGTGATAATCTGGATGGATGGAACCAGGGCAACTGTTGGGATGTTAGTAATATTTGTCTCTCTTATTTCTCTTGCAGCTCAGAGCCAAGTACACTCAGCAATGAGGAGTACATGTATGCTTACAGGTGGATCCGCAACCACCTGGAAGAGCATACCGACACCTGCCTGCCAAAACAAAGTGTTTATGATGCCTATCGGTGGGTGGATGGGAGCGGGTAGATGGGGTCTGGGAAGGTGGGCCTAGGACTATCCCCTCCTCCCTGGAGAGGCCCCTGCCTTTATGGAGCCTAACTTCAAGGGTTTCCCAACCTTGATTCCCAGGGACCCTCTGAACCCACCCACAAACCTCCTGCTCTGAGTATTCTTCCCACTCTGTCCCTGCCTCATTCAGGAAGTACTGCGAGAGCCTTGCGTGTTGCCGCCCGCTCAGCACAGCCAACTTTGGCAAAATCATCAGAGAGATCTTCCCTGACATCAAGGCCCGAAGGCTTGGTGGCCGGGGCCAGTCCAAGTATCCTTGACTGGAGAGGGTGGGCTGGAGGACCTGGGGAAAGAAACTTAGGATGAGGATGTGAAGAGCTGGAAGTGGAAACAGCCCAACCTTCCTACTTGGGCACCTCCAGTGTGTTGGTTACCCCTTAACTTATGTCAGATATTGCTACAGTGGCATACGAAGGAAGACCTTGGTATCTATGCCGCCTTTGCCCGGACTTGACCTAAAGGGCTCTGAGAGTGTAAGTAACAACCCTCCGACTACACTCTTCTCCCCAAGGTAGATGGCAGAAGACTTCGGGAGATGTTTTGAGGCCTGACACAGCCTAGGTCGTTTGGCACAGTTTCTCAGCCTATAGGATATGCCCTTCTGCCTACGCTATGGCTGAGGCAGAGGAGGAAGAGAATTTGGGGGTTTCTGGGATGGGATGATAGAAGCTACTGCCATCCCTAGTCTGGTCTTACGGTCAACACTGGTGCCTGAGAGGGGCGGAAGGGCCTTTGTTCACAGTGTAATTGGGTGTGTCCTTCCCCTGTTTAGCCAGAAATGGGCCCAGAAGTAACCCCAGCACCTCGGGATGAGCTGGTGGAAGCAGCCTGTGCCTTGACCTGTGACTGGGCTGAACGAATCCTGAAACGGTCCTTCAGTTCCATCGTTGAGGTTGCCCGCTTCCTGCTACAGCAGCATCTCATCTCTGCCCGATCTGCACATGCCCATGTTCTCAAAGCTATGGGACTCGCTGGTGGGTGGACGCTGTATTATGTTCTGAGAAACCTTCAGCCACTTTCACCCTTAAAGGCTCTCCCACAGATGAGGAGAGAGACACCTTCTGTTCCTAGAGACCCTTCCCAGACATGCCTTAGCCCACCTCTTTCCCCTGCCTCTCTACCAGTCAGTTAATCAGAATCACCTCCCTCCTCCATTTTGTTCTTTCCTCACCTCTTTTCCTTTTCTGGCACCTCCGCAGAAGAGGACGAACATGCCCCTCGGGAACGGTCATCTAAATCCAAGAATGGGGTAGAGAACCTGGAGGGCGGTTCTCATAAGAGACCAGAGAGACAGGCCCAGGTGAGGAAGCTGATGCCCTTGACCTTACTCCCCTGGGCTGGGGGTGTAGTATACTCTTTGCCCAGTGGGTTCAGTACTTTTTCACGTCCTGTTCCTATATTCCCGCCATTGTCCAGTCTTCCCACTTACTGTGTTCTTCTCTTTACTTTTTAGCCTCCTAAAGAGCTAGACCCCCGGGCGGGGGCTGGCCCCTCTGCACGTGGAGAGCGAAAGAAGAGTGTAGTGGAGAGCCCGGCGCCAGTAGCCGATAACCCGCAGGTTAATGCCCTAGTGGCGCGGCTGCCTCTGCTCCTCCCCCGAGCCCCTCGCTCACTTATTCCGCCAATCCGAGTCTCTCCACCCATCCTGGCCCCCAAACTTTCTGCAGGCACTCTGAAAATGGCTGCACTGCCTCTGCCCAGTAGGGCTGGGGGACCCCAAGCAGCTGTTCCCATCATTAACATGATCTTACCAACGGTTCCTGCTTTGCCTGGACCTGGACCTGGGCCTGGGCAAGCTCCCCCTGGGGGACTCACTCAGCCAAGGGGTGCAGAGAACAGGGAAGTGGGCATAGGTGGTGACCCGGGACCCCATGACAAAGGTGTCAAGAGGACAGCTGAAGTGCCTGTGAGCGAAGCCAGTGGGCAGGACCCACCAGCTAAAGCCACAAAGCAGGATCTAGACGATACAGGAAGTGATGCCAAAAGAAAACGGGGGCGCCCTCGAAAAAAATCAGGTGGAAGTAGGGAAAGGAATTCTACCCCCGACAAGTCAGCAGCTGCTGTGGACTCGGCCCAGTCCTCAAGGTTACCACGGGAGTCATGGGCCTCTGGAGGGGAGAGCAACTCAGCTGGAGGGTCAGGGGGGCCAGGGCCAGTGGGAGAGGCTGAGAAGGGGGTGCTTGCCCAGGGTCAGGAGGATGGTGCTGTTTCCAAAGGAGGAAGGGGCCCCAGTTCCCGTCATGCCAAAGAAGCAGAAGATAAAATTCCTCCTGTCACCCCCAAAGTGAGCGTCATCAGGGGCAGTAGAAGCCAAAAGGAGGCTCTTCATTTGGTCAGGGGAGAAGTAGACACCTCCGCACAGGGTAATAAAGACTTAAAGGGGCATGTGCTTCCGAGCTCCATTCCCCATGAGCGAAAAGACCCCAAAGCAGCACCCCCATGATAGGGATGTGGGAAGGAGTGTTTATAGCCCTATGTTAACTCTACCTGGCTGCCTAGAAGAGGCCCTTCTTTGCACTTGCTTCTCACTTGGCTCTTCATTCTCTTCTGTATAGACAGCTGAGGCACCCTGTCTTACACAGTGCCTGATTTTTGCCTCTCACCTTTCCAGCTCAGTCCCCTTTGCTTTAGAGTCACTAATCTATAGTGACCCCTCTCCTGGATCCCTGCACTATCTTGTGCGAATATAGGGATGAAATACTATGAATGCCTAGGCTTGGAGTCTTTTGGTTTTAAGTCATAGAAAACCTAACTCAGACTGGCTTAAAAACAAAGATTTATTCGCTCATGTGACTGGCAAGCCCAGAGGTAGGGCCAGCTCCAGGTAAAGCTGATCCAGTGACTCTGCAAGTCTCTAAATACCTGATTGCTTTTTCCCCACCACTCTACCTTCTGTAGGATCATCTTAAGCCTGGTCCATTTCGTGGCTGCCAGCACTCCTGGGATTCCATGTTTCCTCTCTCATGTCCAGCCAGAAAGAGAGGGCATCTTTGTGCCAGGAATCCTAGCAATAGCCCTAAGATTCACTTCGGTGAGGTCAGCCTGAGTCACATCCCTAGCCAGTCACTGTGGACAGGAGATTGGTATAATAAATGCTAATTTGCTTATTCACGCTACATCATGGCCTGTACCTTTTGAAAAAAAAGGCAGGATCAGCCTCCTTAGAATCACATAGATTCCTCAATGGGGACTGGGAGTGGGGAGTTCCCGGGGAGTCACCTGACACCTGGCCACTGCTATGAAGTAGGTGTGGTTTTAGCTTGCTAGGCTGAGACCAGTTATCTTCCTTCCTTTTTTTCCAAATAGTCTTGAATTTTCCTTACAGCAGCTGTAAACCTCTTTCCTCTTCTGGTCTCAAGGAATGAGAGGGAACTCTTTCTCGTTTGGAGACTAGCTCTTTAGTCTCATCTGGATAACAATCCCCCTTTTTCTTCCACCTCCATCCTGAATTTTAGTTTTCTCCTCATTCCCAATGCTCCACTCTACTGCCTCTTTCACCAAGTAGAGTGAGATTTACTCCCTAGTCATTTCATTAAATTCACTCTGTATCCACCAGGTGTCAGTCTCTTGTCATGTAAGTGTCAGGATTTAGCTGGACCGGGATTGTGGGTTTAGGCTGTGTGTATGGAAGGAGGTAACTTGCCTATCAGGGAGCACCAGTAGGAAGGGAATCCAGGTATATATTTGGGAAAAGCAGTAAACCAACCAACATTATTAATTAAGGACCTACTTTATCTTCTGCATAGGGTAGCTTCCATCAGGGATTCTCCATTTTCTTTCAGGGAGCCTTCATTCATTTGTTCATTTATGTCCACCATTGCAGATTTTTAAAAATTATATGTAATGTTTTATATCTATATAGAATATATTTAACGTGAATAAGTTATAAAGCATAATAAATGACCCATCACCCAATTTGTACATTAAAACATTAGAAATACTACTGAATTTCTTGTGTTCTTCCCCTAGCCTAAGCTCCTGGCTCTCCCTAGAGGTCACCACTATCTTCAATTTTGTGTTTATTAACTACCTGCAATATATACATTATATATATATATATATATATCTCCTTTCCATTTATGTATATACCCTTTAAAAATGGTTTTGCTTTTTAGCTTTACAAAATTTTATTCTCTAATACTCCCCTGTGGTTTGCTTTTTTTTTCCCCACATAACATTATTCCTGAGATTCATCCATGTTGTAGATAGCTATTATTCGCTCATTTTTATCTATATAATATTTCAAGTGCATAAACCACAATTTATCCATCCGTCAGTGGACATTTGGGTTGTTGCCAGTTTTTTGCGGTTATAAATAATGCTGCTACTAACATTCTTGTACAGGTTAGTGCCTTTGTTTTTAGTAAGCTTTCTAAGGCTTCTGAGATGGTTCCTTTGGTCTGTATACCCTCTGAGTTGGAAACTGTTTCCTCTTGTCTCATTCTCTAAAAATGTTTATATTAGATTGAAATGAACCATCCTTTGATCATTTGATAAAACTTAGTTGGTAAGCCATCTGAGCCTGGCATTTCTTTGTGGGAAACATCTTAATGATTAATTCAATTTCTTTAATAATTATAGGCTATTTGGGCTTTCTATTTCTTCTTGAGTCAATTTAGGTAAAGTGTTTTTCTAGAGTTTTGTGCATTTTACATCATTTTTAAAAAATGAAATTCCTTCCATGTTCTTTTTTGCCTTTGCTCCCTGGGTGGTCTTCTCCTCCTTTGCATTTCTGCTGTTTACTTGTGCCTTCTTTTTTTCCCCTTTGACCAACTACACCAGAAATTTGTTTTACTTGTTTGATTTAGCTGCCACTCTGAGCTTTGTTGATCCTCTCCCTTCAATATTTGTTTTCTACTTCATTAATTATGGATGTTATCTGTGGTATTTCCTTCTGCTTTCTTTAGATTTAATTTTATGTTCTTTTACGTTGACTCTTTGCGACGCCATGAACTATACGGTCCACGGAATTCTCTAGGCCAGAATGCTGGTGTGAGTACAGGGATCTTCCCAACCCAGGGATCAAACTCAGGTCCCTTGCATTGCAGGGGACCAGCTGAGCCACAAGGGAAGCCCAAGAATACTGGAGTGGGTAGCCTATCCCTTCTCCAGGGTATCTTCCCGACCCAGGGAATGAACCGGGGTCTCCTACATTGCAGGCGGATTCTTTACCAACTGAGCTATAAGGGAAGCCTCAAATATTTGTTTTCTACTTCACTAATTATGGATGTTATCTGTGATGTTTCCTTCTGCTTTCTTTATGTTCTTTTACATCTTAATTTTTATCTAATTAATTTTCAAGCTGTCTTTTTTTCTATTACAAGTTTTCAAGGACCCACTTCCCTGTATTCTCCACATTTTTCTGTTTAAAAATATTTATTACCTAGTTCTAAGAATATTTAAATTACCTTTATGACTTTTTTGATTCGTGATTTAGAAAAGTTTTCTAAATTTCCAAAATCTAGATATTTAAATTTTTATCTTTTTGATACTAATTTTCAGTGGGATCATTTGTGCTCAGGAAATGTGGTCTCTGTGATAGCAGTTCCTTGAAGTTTGTCAGGATTGTTATATTCTGGGGCTTCCCGAGTGGCTCAGTAGTAAAGAATCTGCCTGCCAAAGCAGGAGATGCAGGTTCGATCCCTGGGTTAGGAAGATCTCCTGGTGAAGAAAATGGCAACCCACTCCAGTATTCTTGCTTGGAAATTCCCATGGACAGGAGTCTGGCAGGCTACAGTCCATGGGGTCACAAAGAGTCAGACTCAACTTAGTAACGAACAACAGCAATTTTATATTCTGTAACTTACCTTGGATATCTACCTGTTTTGTTGTTTTCCGCTGATTTTCCCATAGCAGCTTGTTCTCTGGTATATTTTGTATTTTTGGATTTTGAGCTCCTATTTTGTTAAACTTCATCTAAGGAAATCCAGTGGACCTAAATTGGGGGTACTTTCGTTCAGAGAGAATTTGCACTTGTTTCTGCCAGGTGACAAAGGGTGCTCCTTACCTGGGACTGTGTTAACCCTTCAGGAGTCCTGATTTAACTCAGGAGTCCCAGATTTTCTCCCCTGCTTTGGCTGGGCCCAGGGTTTAGCCTCTGCTCATGGTACTGATGCTAGCATTTGTCCCCAGAGCAAACCTGCTTCTCCTGCTGCATGTTACTCATTCTGCATAAGTGTTCAGCTCAATGTTATTTTTCCCCCATCCTTTAGTGATCTCTTCTACTTTTTGATGAGCGTGACAAACATGTTTACTCTAATTTATCCAGGATCCAGTGGTATTCTAGTGAGAGAGCCCTTTCTCTCCTCCATGCTGCCAGAAGTAGAAGTCCATTACTATAGTTTGGGCATTTTCCTTCTTGTTAAGAGCTCGGCACTTGTTGGAAGCTAGCTGACTTAGCACTGTCCTTAAGTCAGTAATGATCTCAGCGCAGTGTGAGTTATGTTAGCAGTAAGCACAGAGAGCGGTGGGAGCCCAGAGAAGTAGACAGGGATCAGAAATGACTTCCTAGTAGAGGTGAGTAGGACAAGGACAACTCATAAAGCAAGGACAGAACAACAGAAGACATGATACAAAGAACTGAATCATGATACCCACTCTGCTGCCTAAGAGCTGTAAATTCAAAGAGATTGAGTAATTTGGGAAGGCTTCATGGAAAAGGTAGCCTTGAGTTAAGCCTTTAAGTAGAGCTTAAGTAGATAGAAGAGGAAGTCATTCCAGGAAAAGCAGGAGTTTGGGGATGTGGGATGTGAGTAAAGACATGGCAGTCTAACCCAGTAAAAAGACCTGTTTGGCAGAAAGGTTCTGTATGAACAAGAGAGAGAAATCAACTGGAAGAAGAACGCACAACAGTTGAATGAATGGGTAAAAGTTATCCAGTGATGGAATTGAAAGTAATCCATTGATTGAATGAATGAAAGGTATGAAGTTTGCATTAGAGGATGGAGGAGCTGAAGTCAAAAAGAACTCCCCAGACAGCTGTTGCCATTATCTGTGTGGGAGGAAATGAGGGACTGGACCAGGTTGCTAACAAGTTGGAGGTGATAGGCATATGGAACTGTAAACCACTGGTGATAGGATAGAAGCTTCCATGGGAACAGTGCCCTCACCACGATTGGGTTTGGGGATATATCCATTCACTTTAGGAGACCAGACCATTGGGTGATTTTATGGCAACCCACTCCAGTGTAATTACCTGGAGAATCCCAGGGACGGGGGAGCCTGGTGGGCTGCCGTCTATGGGGTCGCACAGAGTTGGACACGACTGAAGCGACTTAGTAGTAGTAGTAGTATGGGGGTTTTAAGTAACCTATTTTATATTTTTACCCTAATATTTTAAAAATCTAACATGAAACAAGTTATTCTTTTCTTGGTCAGGAAGTCTTCAGTTGGTTAGATGAAGGGCTAAAGGAAGGTTTTGGGGACTGCCTACTGCTTCCTCTCTACCATTCCTTATTCTCTCCCCAATACCCTGTTCCCCAGTCCCATTGTTGTCTTTTTTCATTTTAGCCCTAGCATAAAGTAAGTCAGAAATAAAAATTTGTTACTTATTAAAACTTGAAATAATCTTTTGCTATTAAACCAAGGCAAACTCTATATGTCTAGTCTGTGGCCTCAAATAAATGAATGTATTGTTAATTTTTGTAGGCAACAGTCAATTTTCTTAAAAAAAAAAAAGCAAATACCACATTGACTCACATGCTAAACTGGGGGGTTAATATCATTATATATTTGTCTGTATGTTTTTTCTCATGGTTCATCAGTAGGCCTATTCCTGCTTTGTCTAGGATCATTCTGCTCCATCTTATGAGGTAAAGCTAATTTTATATGTATATATATATATATGTACATATATATATACATGTGTGTGTGTATATATATATGTATACATATATGCAGTATTTCTTAAGACATGTTTGTGAAGAGGCATTTTACCGGAAAGAGCATGAGTTCAGTTTTAATCTTAACTTTACCACTTTCTATAGGATTTTGAACATTATTTAGTCCAGTTTTTTTAAACCAGATTCAAAAACGGATGGCAACTCTGTAGTCGGTTATGAAACCAATTTAGCAGTATGCAAAGCTAAATGTTTTGGGTCCATTAGCTAAAACTCCCATGCTGCCAATGTGGGGGGTGGGGGTGGGGTCAATCCCTGGTCATAGAACTAAGATTCCATATGCCTTGTGCCATGACCAAAAGATAAAGTAACTTTAAAAAAGTGAAATAGAGTAGAAAGTATCAATGTGCATTGCATACAGTACAGTAGTTGCATATCAGTTCCTGAAACTTATTTCAGTGAAGACCATGTCTATGTGCTCTTCAATGGTCATGATTTAAAAATTGATTTCTTATTGTGGGTTGAAGTAAAACAATTTCAAAAACCAATGACTTAGCCATTCTGAGGCTCAGTTTCCATAAAATAACATCTGTTTCACACAGATATACTGAGGAATAAATGAGGTAGCATTAGTATTTATACACAGTAGGAGGCCAAGCAATAATTGCTAGTAGCTTCTTTTTCTTTTCTCTGGGGAAAAAAAGCCAATATCTATGGTTCAGGAAAAAAAAATACTCTTTATAGTTTGTTTAACCATAGGGGTGTTTAATATATAATTGGAGCTGTATTATGACCTGGGTCCTCTAGTTTTACCAACTTTTGATGAATAAGCCAACTTCTTTCCTCAATTTGATGACATTTAAATAAATAAATCAACACAGCTAAAAGCTGGTTCTTTGAGAAGATAGACAAACCATTAGCCAGACTCATCAAGAAAAAAGGGAGAAGAATCAAATCAACAAAACTAGAAATGAAAATGGAGAAATCACAACAGGCAACACAAATACAAAGGATCGTAAGAGACTACTATCAGCAACTATATGCCAATAAAATGGACAACTTGGAAGAAATGGACAAATTTCTTAGAAAAGTATAACTTTCCAAAACTGAACCAGGAAGAAATAGAAAATCTTAACAGACCTATCACAAGCACGGAAATTGAAACTGTGATCAGAAATCTTCCAACAAACAAAAGCCCCAGACCAGACAGCTTCACAGCTGAATTCTACCAAAAATTTAGAGAAGAGCTAACACCTATCCTACTCAAACTCTTCCAGAAAATTGCAGAGGAAGGTAAACCTCCAAACTCATTCTATGAGGGCACCATCACCCTAATACCAAAACCTGACAAAGATGCCACACAAAAAGAAAACTACAGGCCGATATCACTGATGAACATAGATGCAAAAAATCCTTAACAAAATTCTAGCAAACAGAATCCAACAACATATTAAAAAGATCATACATCATGACCAAGTGGACTTTATCCCAGGGATGCAAGGATTCTTTAATTTCTGCAAATCAATCAATGTGATATACCACATTAACAAATTAAAAGATAAAAACCATATGATTATCTCAATAGATGCAGAGAAAGCCTTTGACAAAATTCAACATCCATTTATGATTAAAAAAAACCCTCCAGAAAGCAAGAATAGAAGGAACATACCTCAACATAATAAAAGCCATATATGATAAACTCACAGCAAACATTATCCTCAATGGTGAAAAATTGAAAGCATCTCCCCTAAAGTCGGGAACAAGACAAGGGTGCCCACTCTCACCACTACTATTCAAAATACTTTTGGAAGTTTTAGCCACAGTAATCAGAACAGAAAAAGAAATAAAAGGAATCCAGGTTGGAAAAGAAGTAAAACTCTCACTGTTTGCAGATGACATGTCCTCTACATAGAAAACCCTAAAGACTCCACCAGAAAATTACTACAGCTAATCAATGAATATAGTAAAATTGAAGGATATAAAATTAACACAGAGAAATCCCTTGCATTCCTATACACTAACAATGAGAAAACAGAGAAATTAAGGAAACAATTCCATTCACAATTGCAATGAAAAGAATAAAATATTTATGAATAAATTACCTAAAGAAACAGAAGACCTATATATAGAAAACTATAAAGCACTGATGAAAGAGATCAAAGATGACACAAATAAATGGAGAAATATACCATGTTCATGGATTGAAGAATCAATATAGTGAAAATGAGTATACTACCCAAAGCAATTTATAAATTCAATACAATCCCTATGAAGCTACCAATGGTATTTTTCAGAGAACTAGAACAAATAATTTCACAATTTGTATGGAAATACAAAAAACCTCGAATAGCCAAAGCAATCTTGAGAAAGAAGAATGGAACTGGAGGAATCAACCTGCCTGACTTCAGACTATACTACAAAGCTACAGTCATCAAGACAGTATGGTACTGGCACAAAGACAGAAATATAGATCAATGGAACAAAATAGAAAGCCCAGAAATAAATCCATGTGCCTGTGGACACCTTATCTTTGACAGAAGAGACAAGAATATACAATGGAGAAAAGACAATCTCTTTAACAAGTGGTGCTGGGAAAACTGGTCAACCACTTGTGAAAGAATGAAACTAAAACACTTTCTAACACCATACACAAAAATAAACTCAAAATGGATTAAAGATCTAAACATAAACCAGAAACTATAAAACTCCTAGAGGAAAACATAGGCAAAACACCCTCTGACATAAATCACACCAGTGATTTATAGATCCTCTATGACCCACCTCCCAGAATAATGAACATAAAAGAAAAAATAAACAAAGGGACCTAGTTAAACTTAAAAGCTTTTGCACAACAAAGGAAACTATAAGCAAGGTGAAAAGACAGCCTTTAGAAGGAGAAAATAATAGCAAATGAAGCAACTGACAAAGAATTAATCTCAAAAATATACAAGCCGCTCCTGCAGCTCAATTCCAGAAAAATAAGCCAATCAAAAAATGGGCCAAAGAACTAAACAGAAATTTCTCCAAAGAACACAGACAGATGGCTAACAAACACATGAAAAGATGCTCAACATCACTCATTATCAGAGAAATGCAAACTGAAACCTCAATAAGGTACCATCTCACGCCAGTCAGAATGGCTGCTATCAAAAAGTCTACAAACAATAAATGCTGGAAAGGGTGCAGAGAAAAAGGAACCCTCTTACACTGTTGGTGGGAATGCAAACTAGTACAGCCACTATGGAGAACAGTGTGGAGATTCCTTAAAAAACTGGAAATAGAACTGCCTTATGACCCAGCAATCCCACTGCTGGGCATACACACCGAGGAAACCAGGGCTGAAAGAGACATGTACCCCAATGTTCATCGCAGCACTGTTTACAATAGCCAGGACATGGAAGGAACCTAGATGTCCATCGGCAGACGAATGGATAAGAAAGCTGTGGTATGTATACACAATGGAATATTACTCAGCCATTAAAAAGAATGCATTTGAGTCAGTTCTAATGAGGTGGATGAAACTGAAGCCTATTGTACAGAGTGAAGTCAGAAAGAAAAACACCAATACAATATACTAACACATATATATGGAATTTAGAAAGATGGTAACGATGACCCTATATGCGAGACAGCAAAAGAGTCACAGATGTAAAGAATAGTCTTTTGGACTCTGTGGGAGAAGGCAAGACTGGGATGATTTGAGAGGGAACCATTGAAACATGTATATTATCATATGTGAAGCAGATCACTGGTCCAGGTTCGATGCATGAGACAGGGTGCTCAGGGCTGGTGCACTGGGATGACCCTGGGGCATGGAATGGGGAGGGAGGTGGGAGGGAGGTTTTGGATGGGGAACACATGTGTGCCCCTGGCTCATTCATGTCGATGTTTGGCAAAAACCACTACAATATTATAAAGTAATTAGCCTCCAACTAAAATAAATTTATTTAAAAATAAATAAATGGCATTACTTGACCCTGTTAGTACTTTCCTGCCCTCACACCCCAAGGTGCCATATGCATACATGCGTTCCCATCAAAGTAAGAGGCTTCACGCATATATAGGCCAGTATGGGTTCCTATAGGGTCACCGTGTACAGGTTACCCATGTACATCTATACCTGTAGTGACTCCCTAGGACCTAAGACAGAAGTGTTTTGTTTTGTTTTGTTTTTTTTCTATGAAGACAGAATATAAAAAATAGTTTCAGTGTGGTGAGGAATTTTGGATAATATGCTTTTAAATATGGGAAACAGAATAGTATTTAGTTTTGTAATTTAACAAAGAGACTGAGGGAAAAAGAAAAGCAAATAGGAAGCGGGGGAATAATTTAGTCAAAATATTTATAAATATTTTTATTTTATTAATTCATTTATGAAAAATAACTTTTACCAAAACAACAATAAATCTGATAATTGGCACTGTTACACATTTTTGGAAATCTGCTTAATGCTTGACTGGATTCTCATATCTGCTTCTGCATTCAATTTGTTGCTACATAAACAAATATAAACATTTTTTCCTGTGGTGGAAACCAAGGATACGGCTAGGAAACAAAAATAAACTCATTCTTGCCTTGAGGAGCTCAGATTAGAGGGAGTTGGAGACCCAGATAAAGAGGGAACCAAATAAAACTCCAAAAGAAGACAGAAAGCAAAGTCATAGATGCAAAGAAACACATAAAGGCCCTTAGAAACTTGAAACAAAATCTACCTCACAATAGGGTGTGTGCGTGTGTGTGTGTGTGTGTGTGTGTGTATGAGGATGAGGTGGGTCTCAGTTAATAAAGGACTTACAACTGCCATACCTACAAAAAGTTCCTAAAGTTTGAGCAGAGATGTTACTGGAAAGTAGAAAAACTTCCTCCAATAAAAAGTAAACTGTACGTCTCTTTTTACAATGTTTCAAAACGCTAGTCCTTCAGACCTTGGAATCCCTATCCTTTGAGGGGATGGACATGTGACATTTCAAACTCTAGGCAAAGCAGGGTCATCACCTCTCCATTCTTGCTCCACAGCTGACGAGGAGCTGGCCAAGAGCTGCTGGGCCTGACAGGTGGACTGGTGATTCCCCACTCCAAACCAGTGGTGACAAATTTAAACTATCTTTGGCACTCTTGGCCTCTTTCTCTGCTCATCTTTCATTACTGTACTCCTGCTTTAACCTAGCTTATCAGCTTGTCTTCTCATGAGCGAATTCCCTTCAGAATGCTCCCTCGTCTTTCTTGTTCCACTGGATCATTTCCAGTATCTCTATGACCTGGCTCACAATATTGAGAAAACTTTCATAATGTTATCATATACAGAGCGGCCTTCTGTATTAACCATATGTTCCTTTAGCAATCAGGTACCCTATTTGTTCTTTTATAAATACTGCACATTTTACATAGGTATTCTCAAGCTTCTTTCTTTTATATTATTGTCCCTGTGCTGGCATCACCAAGATGATGGACATGAGTTTGTAGGCTCTGGGAGTTGGTGATGGACAGGGAAGCCTGGCATGCTGCAGTCCATGAGGTCGCGAGTTGGACATGACTGAGCCACTGAACTGAGCTGTGCTAAGTCATTTCAGTCGTGTCCAACTCTTTGCAACCCCGTGGACTGTATGTGGCCTGCCAGGCTCCTCTGTCCAGGCAAGAAAACTAGGGTGAGTCGCCATTCCCTCCTCATATTATTGTCCTGATCATAGTAATCTGTCCTCTCTTTTAGTCCTCACAAAACCCTGTAGGGTGTTAATATACCTGGATCTACTTTGTACACATAGAAACAAAGGTTCACAGAGGATAAATCAGTCATTTCAAATCAAACAACCTTCAAGTGGCAGGGAGGGTGGCGTCCAGGATCTGGGCTCAAATACCTAGCCTCAATGTAGACTATTAAGTAAGGTCCTATGAGGGGCAGAGGTTACGTCTGGACAGAAGTTCTGATGGAAAGGGTTCCTAGTCAGTATGCTAACTGACAAATAGAATCACACAAGACAGCACCAGAAGTCCATTTGCAGGCCGATTTTTGTTTATTTGTTTAGATTTTACATGGTTTGGTTTTGCTCGGAAGGCGTGATTATGCCCTCCAAGCTTTTGTCATTTCACTCACCTTTCCCAACCTGGCCCAGTCCAGCCCCTCCCAGGATGGATCGAGGTCCGAAGGCTGAAGGCCAAAGGCTGCCCAGGCAGGTGGTGACCTCGGAGGCAGAACCGCGGCCTCGAGTCGCGCCGCTAACGGCGAAAGATTGACGCGGTTGGACAGCGCCATTCCCCAAGCGATAAGGGGCGTAACCTTGGCGTCGTCCTTAAACATGAGTAAGAATAGGATAGTGAAGGTGACTATCTTCCCAGCCTGTCCTTTCTTTCTCTTTCTGCTGTCCAGCTCGGCCCCCAGCGTCCGTCCCCCGACCTGATTTACTAAAGGAGTCGTGTGGAATAGGGGAAAGTCACTGACTGCCATTACGGTAACTTGGTTGCTAACTCGAACAGGCTCATTTACGTATAATTTGCACGTTCCACTGTTTACTGAAGTACGCGGCAAGCCTGTACTTCTCCTCTAGCAGGGAACCCACGCCCGCCCGCTACACCGCCGCCTTCTGCTCTAAGCCGGGAGCCCCTGCCCCTTTATCCAGAAAATCTTACTTCCCTTTCGGCTTCCTTAGCTTCGCAAAAGCTGCCTCTTAGGCCCGCCTCCCAAGGCTTGGCCCCTCCTCCCACCCGTAAGCTCCTCCCCTGGTCCTCTCCTCCTCCCCGGCTTCCAAATCTCTCTTCCCGCCCCCTTCTCTATTTCTGAACAGGCATGTTTCAGGCAGCTTACCCGACTCCTTAGATTACTATGGGATCCGTAGGGTCCTGAGCGTCGGAGTAGCAAGAAAGCATAGCCCACGAAGGGCCTGAATTCAGAAGAAAACTCGAGATCTACTGAGGAATTTATTTATTTATTTTTAATCCTGGTGGTGCGAGGGAGGAAGAGAAGGTTGTGAGGCCCGGTCGAACGCGCGGCAGCGCGAAGGCCCCCTCAGGCGGCGCTGAGGGCAGCCCCGCAGCCGGGGCCTGGTGCAGCCGCCGCGGCCGCTGTCAGGGAAGCGCAGGCGGCCAATGGAACCCGGGAGCGGCCGCTGCTGCTGAGGCGGCGGTGTCGGCAGCCCGACCCCGACCGCCCGCACCCCCTCCGCCGGGGTCCCCCGGAGGTAAGCGACTCCTACCCTGTGAGTGCCCCTTGCCCTGTGTGTGAAGGGGTCCCTCTCCCACCTTGTCCAGCACAGCCTCCCCCGCCCCCACACCTGGGTTCGACTACAAAACTATCCTCCCGGTGGCACCCGCATTCCGGGTTCCTTCACCCGTTCTTCCCGAACCTGGGGTCCTCCTCTGCTTTTTGGCTTCCTCTTCTGTTTAGCTCCTCCCTCTGCCGGGGATTCCCCCCTCCCTCACGCTTATCCCTGTTGCCTCCGTCCCGAATTATCTTAAGTCGTCAAGCCCTTCCACATCACGATGCCTTTTATAGGGTCCATCCTTGTTTGTCTTTCCTCATTGTCTGTGCCCCAGCCCCTTTCCCCACGGCCTCCGCCTTTATCCCTTTTCCTGTTTTGCCCCTTAACTCCGATGTCTCTGTGCATCCCCAGCCCCTGGTTCCCGGGCCTCTGTGGCCGGCTCTTCCTCTGCTGCTTCTGATTCCATTACCTCACTGCCACCCACCCACCCAGCTCCCGGCTTCCAAGAACTGTCTATTCCTTCTCCTTAAGGGATCTCAGGCCCTCACCATCATTCCCAAAGTACTGTTTACATTCTGCTTTGACCTTAATCCTTTCTTCTCTAGAGTACTTAATGATTCCTGTAACTTTCTTTAGCTTTTCTCGACCCTTCCTCAGATCTCCCAACCTCTGGAGGTTTGTTCCTGTAGAAGAGAGATCTGACAGTGCTCCTTCCCATTCAGGATTTCCAACTTTGACACTTCCCTCGAGTTTCAAGGGTTTTGCTGATCCTTGTGGTATTGTTTTGCCGGTGGTCTTTATGTGTTCTCTGTCCCTCTGCCTTTACATACCACTTATTTCAGGATCAGCTAAACCTTGAGCTAAGAAGATGTGTTGGGAGGAGGGGGGAGCCTCAGCTGTCTCAGGCTTTTCTCTGGACAGAGGGTGTTTCAGAAGGATGGAGCAAGTTTGAAGCAGTTCCTATCAGATTACACTTTGCTGGAGGAATGAACAGGCCTGCATGGAAACTGAATGAGGTTGTGAGAAATTTTGTTTTGGATAATTTAATTTTAGGCTTGTCTTAGAGGGATCACAGAGTATAATGTCTTCCCACCCCTAAGAGGAATCGGTTTACTCTCTGTGGCTTTACTAGAATGGTCTTGGTTAATTCCGTAAGAGCTTAGGCCTGGAGTGGATTTGGTCAGGGGGTAACTGGGAAAAGGAACATGAGCCAATGGAAAGAGCATGTATATTGAAAATCAGGACTCCTGGGTTTAGGATGTGACTTCTTCGCTTGACCTTTAGCGTGACATGTTTTGGGAAAATGGTCCACTTTATAGGCATAGGTACAGTAATAGGGGTATAGCACAATGTGGGGGAAAAAATTTGACTTCATTATTTGTTTACAAAACACAGGGTTCCTCAGACACAAGGTATTTATTAGTAGTGATTCAGTTCTGAGAATTTTCCTTCATTCTGGCTGTTGAACCTTTCTAGTCTCCAGCCATGGGAGTAAATCAGTTTGAAAGGCAAGCTCCAGGCCTGACTCTTTCATCTGCCTTGATTTGGTTCCCCACTGCTTTAAGTTGCTGACCAGCTTTGCTGTTCCTCTTGTTCTTGAGCCATAACTCCAGATTCTGTAGGCGTAAAGTACGTTTGTGGGAAAATCCTTTGAGGAATCTGGCTGGAAAAGAACAGTTGAATTGAGTTGGGACTTAGGAAGCTAGTTGCTCACCTGTATGCCATGTCTCTCTCTTGGCCTCCAATCGTGAAAAGAACACGTGAAGTTCCCTTCATCTTCCTACTCTAAGCCTGTTTGAAAGTAATCATGCTGCTTTGTCCCACTTCCCCCTTTGTCTGCCTCCTCGTTAGCCAGCCAGTGTCCGATCTCGTAAGTCCCCTTTTTAGGAGCAGCTTTGCTCCTTGGGAGCACCCCTAAAGAGAAGTCATATTCCTCCTGGTTTCTCTGCTTCCTTCTCAGAGCTGGGTCCACACTGTGTGAGAACACATTTGCTGAACACTATCCAAAGCAGAAAATTGAGATTGTCTAATTTGGGGAAGAAGCTTGAGAGGGACCAAGTGGCATGAGACCGGAGAGAGCCTAGTTCAAGTGCATTTGGAGTTTGTGGAGGAACAGTTCAGAGAGAACTGAGTATACAGGTTGCTTTCTTTGCCATCTGTCAGTTACAGCAGGGGCTCCCAGAGCTGGCTTGGGCTGTCTGGCTGGTATCTGCTTATACCAGCTCTAGAGCCCTGAACAGATTTCTCTGCCTCATTCAATATTGACTGAACTTTCCTGAGACCACTGTTCTCCCTTTCCCTGATGCCACTCTGCCTTGGGGCCTTGGGTAAGCATTTACCTGGTTCCTGGTAGGGCTTGAGCTTGTTTGATGGCTTGGTTCTGTATTTCTAGAAGGGAAAGGTTGTACTCAAACTCCATGTTTACCATTGAGGTTAAGAGGGAAGGATGAGCTGAGACCTCCTTAAAGAAAGGTTTGAGTTAGACTTTGAGACATGAGGAGGGAGTCCTCAGGAGCAGAACAGACAGCTTAGGATGATTAGAAGTCCCTTTTGAAGAGCAGCTTCTTTTTCAAAATTATTATTAAAGACTGATGTGCATTTGGAAACAAATCCAATGGTACTTAAAGAATTTATGATGAAAATCAATAGTCTCTTTCCCTTCATCCCTACTCCTAAAGATAACCTCTTCTCTGAAAGTTATTGCCAGAGCTTTAGATAAAATTTTTGTTCTTGTTTGGTTTATGAATTATTACAAAAGAAGACTGTGTTTTAGAAGATTCATACCTCGTGTTTATATGTTTTTGTTTCTACTGGAAGCCTGAGTACCTTTAAATGACATATTTGAACCTCCTTGCCGTTAACTTTTTAAAAAATTATTTATTTTTAATTAGAGGATAATTGCTTTACAATGTTGTGTTGGTTTCTGCCCTACATCAGTGTGAATCAGCCACAGGTATACGTATGTGCCCTCCCTCCCACCTCCCACCCTGTCCATTAACTTTTAATAGCGTCTCTTAACTACCTCCCTTGTAGGATGAAGATATTGACTCCACTACTCTTTTTTCCAGTTCATATGATCCATCTCTCCATCTCAGAGGGATCTTTCTTTTTTTTTTTCCAGAGGGATCTTTTAAAAGGTGATGGAAAATTGAGCTCACCTTTCTGTTTGGAGGTAGAGCAATAAATAAGATGGTCTCTTAAGGGTCATTCTATGAAAATACAGGAACATATTAAAAACATGAGGACTGATCTGAAGCAGTCATGCTTATCTAATTCATGGAAAAAGATTTCAAGAAGGGGATGGTGATTAACTATGTGAGGAAATTGATCTGGGGCCCTTTACACCTTGTCCTAGCAGAGACCAATCCACCAAGTCATTTCATGGAGGCCAGTGGAGGGTTGTTTGTCTAGATTCTTTTGAGGTGATGAGAAGCAAGAAGCCAGGTTAAGTGATAGCGTTCCCTACCCCCAGAACCTTCTGGAGACTTGGATGCTCCATCACAGAAGACATGCACGTGTGCCTCTGTCCTCCTTCCCTGCTGTTCTCTGCTTGGCCCTGAGCAGCCCTCTGATGCTCACCTGAGGATTCCCTTCTTTGCCCAGACATCAGGTGTGGAGCCAGTTGGTTGTCAACATTCCCCGTCCCCCTCCCACACACACCCCTTTCCGAGAAGCTAGCTGCTGGTCTGGGCCATGGTAGACCTCTTCAGTTCCCTTCTAGCCTCACCAGAAGGCCACTTTAGGCTCCCAGTGTGAAATGTGGAGCCTCAGTTGTCTGTGTCCTTGAGAGCCATAGGAGTCTTTTGATATTAAAGGTTTGGACTTACTTCTCTGGGGTTTTTCTTGTTCTCTGACTTTTAAAAGGGGAAAGGTGGTGAATACAGAAACCGTTTCTTCCTGTTTTGCTTTCCAGTCCTTTCACTCTCTTTAGTTACTCATCAAAGCTGTATTTACTTTGCATTTCAGAATGAATTAACTGATGTTAAAGACCATATCTGGATTTAGGTTTTAAAAAATCCATTTATTTCTTATTGCCTAAATTGCCAAAACAACCTGCATTTCCTTCAGCTCCTCCTTCTCCCCATGACTTGCTTCAGAGGCAGGCAGTTCCTGAGACTCAGGAAGGTCAGGAGGGAGGCCAAGCTCCAGTTTGGTGGTTTCTAGTGGCATAGCTGCCCTTTACAGGAGAGGAGTTTGCTTTTCCTCCTCCTCTTGACATTATCTGTTCCCTGGGGAGTAAAGGCTGTCAAATGGGGGACCTGTTCTGTTCAGTGGGCAAGTCCCCTAAATATGTGATATGGGATTTCCAGCTCAACCCTGGGATAAAAGAAATGATGGCCTCCTTGCCTTCCTTCTTGGTGCCAGTAGTAATCCCAGTTGTGACCATTTCCAGATCGTCTGCATTTCCTAGTGAAATCTGAAATGCTGTATGTGGGAGAATGTCTGAACTTCTTTTCCCTTGGAAGTTTTGAAAAGTGGTCTTTTAGGAGCTTTTGGTGTCTTGAAAATCTCTGGAGTAGAGGAAAAAAGAATCATGTGCCAAGCATAGAGAGATTAAAAAAAAAAAAAAGAGTTGGTTGTATAAAGTGATTTGAGTCTGTTGTGTGAGTGTCTAAGCAGACCTAAAGGGTAGTAGTGGTCCCAGCTGAATTTGAGGAATTTGAGAGCCCTCTGGTGCAGTGTGCTGCAGAGTCGCAGCAGGTACTGATTAGCACTTCCCTCTTCTTATTCCTGTGCACCCCACAGTTGCGAGTAGAGACAGGTCCACATGGGCAGAGGCAGCCATGCCGGTTCTGCTGCTCAGAGGCCACTGCCTCATTTGGGAAAGAGCATAGTGAAAGAGTCGCCACCTTCTTGCTGATTCTAGTCTCAGACTGCATCAGAGAAATTCAACTGGGGGATGAACTTCTTGCTTGACAGAGTTAGGAGAAAAATAAACTGAAGTAGCCTTTTTTTTTTTTTAATACTCCTTGAGAGCTTAAGAGTTCTCCATCCATCTTCCTGCACAACATTAGTGGTTGACTGCTGGGGGAGAGCAAGCTGGACTATATATGTTGGGCAGATGAAGGTGACTTTGAGTCTTAAAATTTCAGAGATTCAAGAAGAGGCCCTGAAAAAGTAGTGGTGGAAACTCAGGCTTTGCAGAGTGACTAGCGAACCTGTGTCTTGAGCCTCCTTCCACTTACTTGGGTTTACTAGGGTCAAACCCCACTTATCAGGTTCATTGATGCCACTATCAGTTGGAAATTACCTGCCTTCCAGCTCCGCAAGTACTTCTGCCTTCCTCTTGCTCATGCTCTTGAGTGTGACGTGGCCTCATGCTATTTGTATTTTTGTGAAGAGGCCTCTTGAGTCCTTTGCTACCTACAGCCAGACTCTGGAGCTACGTCAATCTGACATTGATATAGTGTACCTCTCCCAGTCCTTGCTTTGAGATTTCCTCCTGTTCTGCACTGATTCTCCTGATCTGGATTTAGTGAGTCTCTGAAGAATCATTCTAGGCAGGCAGTGGCTTTTATCAAGTGTCCTCTCACTGACTTTCCTTCTGATCCCTCCAGAGGGGGATTGTTGGTTGTATGTTTTCTTCTCCTTTGAACATTCTGGACACGTGGCCTCCAGCCTGATACCTTTTTGTCTTCTCACAGCCCCTCCAGTTCTTGGAGTGTGTGTATGAGGATGGGAGAAAGTAGGGTTGGGATAGGAGAGGGCTCACATAAATGTTTTGGAAGAGTCTCGAGTAACAAATGTTAACTAAATCACTCTCCATATAAACAACATAGGCGTGTGCATGTGCGTTGTTTATCAACCTTTTAGGTGATTAGGATTTAACTAGCACTTGTAGCAGAGAAGGCAGTGGCACCCCACTCCAGTACTCTTGCCTGGAAAACCCCACGGCGGAGGAGCCTGGTGGGCTGCAGTCCATGGGGTTGCTAAAAGTTGGACACGACTGAGTGACTTCACTTTCACTTTTCACTTTCATGCACTGGAGAAGGAAATGGCAACCTACTCCAGTATTCTTGCCTGGAGAATCCCAGGGACGGGGGAGCCTGGTGGGCTGCCGTCTATGCGGTCACGAAGAGTCGGACACGACTGAGCGATTTCACTTTCACTTTTCACTTTCATGTACTGGAGAAGGAAATGGCAACCCACTCCAGTGTTCTTGCCTGGAGAATCCCAGGGACAGGGGAGCCTGGTGGGCTGCCGTCTATGGGGTCGCACAGAGTTGGACACGACTGAAGCGACTTAGCAGCAGCAGCATTTGTAGAGTGTTACTGTGTGCCTGTACAGACTTCCTTGTAGTTCAAACAGTAAAGAATCTGCCTGCGAGGCAGGAGACCAGGGTTCGATCCCTGGGTTGGAGAGTTCCTCTGAAGAAGGGAATGGCAATCCACTCCACTTTTCTTGCCTGGAGAATTCCGTGGACAGAAAAGCCTGGTGGGCTACAGTCCATAGGGTCGCAAAGAGTCGGACACGACAGTGACTAACACACACACACACACGCTGTGTGCCAGGGACAGACATGTTAATTCCTTTTGCATACATAAAGTTACTCATTCTGTTAATACACAGTGACATTAAGAAATAGACATGTTTCTTCCCATTTTACAGTTGAGGAAACAAACTCAGAAGATAGGAGGTTTGCCTGAGTTTACACACATACTGGCAGAGCCAGGATTTTGAATCTCAGCCTGTTTGAGTCCAAGTGCAGGAGTTTTTCCACTATCCTTCAGCTGCCACAGTGCTGGAGGAAGGGAGCATGATGTCATGTCCTCAGACGAGCAGAGAAATGGCACACCTCAGCAGGGTTGACGATGGATGTTTCTGAGCTATTTCCTTCTCAGTAAAGCCTGGTGTGTTTGCTGGCCATTATTTTTTGGGTGCTTTGAGTCTAAAAGGGAAGGTAAGAAAAGTATCTGTAACTGGAAAAACACATCAAGATTTTAGCGCTAAATAAAGGTGAGATATTCAGGACCTGTGTATGGAGTGTTATATGAGGAAGAAAATACAGTTTAAAGAGGAAAAATTAAAGGTTACTGGCAAGGCATTTGAGGGAGATATGGGAAGAACATGGAGAGAGAAGAGCATTTGAAGAGTTGGGGACAAGAGAATTAGGACCAGAATTGCTTCCCAGTCTCTCTGAAGAATTTGTAAACCTAGATAAACATAACACACATAAAGCAACATTTGGCAAATACAAGTTAAGAACAGAGGCTAAGATGAGTAACTAAGCACAGAAGGAGTGAAGAGTAATGTAGGCATCGGAGGCACAAGGAGGGAGTCAGGGTAAGCTTCCTGGGAGGGGATGACTTTTCATCTGTGTTTGAATGAGTCCCAGAAGACTTAAAGAGGGGATGCCTGGGAAGGTTTCCTGGCGCGGGCCAGGCCTGAGGTCGGCACCACTAATGGTGTGTGTGTGTGTGTCTCCCTTTCTCTTCCTTTCTCCCTCCTTCCTTCTCTAGCTTGCAAGCTCCAAGTCTGGCTGTGGCCATGGGAGACACGGTAGTGGAGCCTGCCCCGCTGAAGCCACCTTCCGAGCCTGCTCCTGGCCCGCCAGGGAATAATGGGGGCTCCTTGCTAAGTGTCATCACGGAGGGGGTCGGGGAGCTCTCGGTGATTGACCCTGAGGTGGCCCAGAAGGCCTGCCAGGAGGTGCTGGAGAAAGTTAAGCTCTTGCATGGAGGCGTGGCCATCTCTAGCAGAGGCACCCCACTGGAGCTGGTCAATGGGGATGGTGTGGACAGCGAGATCCGTTGCCTGGACGACCCACCCGCCCAGATAAGGGAGGAGGAAGATGAGATGGGGGCCACGGTGGCCTCAGGCACAGCCAAGGGAGCAAGAAGGCGGCGGCAGAACAACTCCGCCAAACAGTCTTGGCTGCTGAGGCTGTTTGAGTCGAAACTGTTTGACATCTCCATGGCTATTTCATACCTGTATAACTCCAAGGAGCCTGGAGTGCAGGCCTACATCGGCAACCGGCTCTTCTGCTTTCGTAATGAGGATGTGGACTTCTATCTGCCCCAGTTGCTTAACATGTACATCCACATGGACGAGGACGTGGGTGATGCCATCAAGCCCTACATAGTCCACCGCTGCCGCCAGAGCATTAACTTTTCCCTCCAGTGTGCCCTGTTGCTGGGGGCCTACTCTTCAGACATGCACATTTCCACTCAGCGACACTCCCGTGGGACCAAGCTGCGGAAGCTGATCCTCTCAGATGAGCTGAAGCCTGCTCACCGAAAGAGGGAGCTGCCCTCCTTGAGCCCAGCCCCTGACACAGGACTGTCTCCCTCAAAAAGGACCCACCAGCGCTCTAAGTCAGATGCCACCGCCAGCATAAGTCTCAGCAGCAACCTGAAACGAACAGCCAGCAACCCTAAAGTGGAGAATGAGGATGAGGTAAAATTCCCGGGCGGGACGAAGGGGCAAGCCAGGTGGCATGGAGTCAGGATGTCTGGTTCAGGGTTACTCTCCGTTTCACTCCTTCCCTCTGTTTCATTTCACCAATTAAAGATGGAATGTTAGAATGGAAAAAGACCTTAGGATTCATGTATTCCAGCTGCCTCATTTTACAAAGGAAGAACTCAGAGACCCAGGGAGATAAAGTGACTTGCCTCAGGTCGTATAGCTTAGTAGCAAGGCTGATCCTCCTGACTGTCCAGTGGGTTTTTACTAAATTGCACTGCCATCCGCTTACTTCCTGAGAACTGTGGCAGAGACCCTCCCCAGCCTGACTTGAACCCTGGGATATCTACCAGGACCTCTCAGAGCAGCAACCATGGCAGGGAGAAAAAGGGGTTCTGTGTGTGAATTCTGTGTGTGCTGGGGGAGGGGAGATGATAAGCAGACCCTCAGCTTCATTCTCCTGGCCACTGCTCTTCATAATCCCTCTTCCTCACTCCCTGGAGATCCTGCTCCTTGTTGACATAAGGGTAAGGTTCATTCCCTATCACTGAGGCATCTGCAGAATGCCTTCCTGCCTGCCTTTCCTTGGGGGAAGGGCTGTCTTGCTTGTCTCTTTCCCATATCATTTGGGAGAAGCACAGAAGGGAGAGGGAGGCATTCCTGATACGGAGTAAATCTTGGGCACACCCAGTGTCGAGTCAAGGACCTGAAGCCTGAGAAGAAAAAGCAGCAGTTGGGGTGTCCCATTTAGGATACAGAGTGGGGTGAGGTAAGCCATCAGCTGGTCACGTTGTTCAGTGTCCGACTCTTGGCGACCCCATGGATGCTGCATGCCAGGCTTCATGCACACCATTTATTCCACATCTGGACAGAGAGCAGGGACACTTGCCCCATGAACAACCAAGTGTTAGTGACCTACCTGACGTCCCTGCCAGAAAGTGGTCCGCCATTCCCCACCCCACCCCTGACTCCCCACTAGCCAGGCTCCCATCTGGCTGCCAGCCTAGCCTTAGGGAAGAAGGGAGAAAAGACCGAGGCGTTTGCACTTGCTGGAGAATGCGTGTAGCCATGGTGCTGGCATCTGCCTCTCTGGGGCCCACAACCCACCCACAGTTTTGATACAATGGGACTTCTTTCAAGTAAAGAGAGGTCAGAGTGACTGGGGCAGGGAAAGGCAGGAGGGAACGAGAGTACAGAGCCTGGTCTGTCTGGAAATTTGGTGTTGTGATGGTAATGGGAAACTAAAGGAGCTAACATTTATTGAGCACTTAGTGCGTGCCAAGCACCATGTCAAATATTTTACATGTAATCCTCGCAACAGCCTTAAGAGATAGGTATTATTTCACCACTGAGGAAACAGGTTGGATGATTTGCCTCAAGTCTCTCAACCAGTGTCTGTCACACCCAGCCTCAGCTGTCAGAGTCCATACGGGGAAGAACAGCCTAGGCCTTAGCCATGAAGGTTTCCACACCCATGCACAGGCAGGGCCCAGCTGTTCTCAGAACCAGAATGGACCATTTTCATTTCCGGTTGAGCTTGGCAGGAAGCCCAGGGTCATGAAAGGAGGCTGTGGCAGAGCGAGAAGAATCATCCAGAGCTGGTGGGACTAAGGTCGTGCAGGGTTTGGGAGCTCCTCTTGGGGTCAAGCCTGTAGTAGTATGAGTGTGAGCAGCTGTAAGTGAATCCCTCGGTGCCTCGTGTCAGGCGCCTCTTGGCTTTTCTCCACAGGCATTTTGTAGTACTCATCCTAGGACCAGGAAAACGGAGGCCTCGGCCTTTTGTCCTCCGTGCTGATCCTTAGTCCCCCTTGCAGCCCACTGCTGCCTAGGATGGGGTTTGGGGTGACGCTGAGACGCAGGTGTTCTGTGGATGCTAAAGTCCTCTAGATTGTCCCCTCCAGCTGCCATTCTTCCCAACCTGGCTCCTGTTTCTCGGGTCAGTAGATCCAGGACGAAAGGAGACACCACTCCCGGGTGATACGACGCTAGCAGAGAGAGACACCAGAGTCCCCTGTGGCTCCGCAGGAGCTGCGAGAGAGTCACCAGGAGCCTAAGCGTTGGAGCCTTCAGCCAAGAGGTCTCTCCAGACCCCTTTGACTTTTCGAAGATACATCTTTCAAGGCCTTTGTCTCCCAAGCACTGGTTTTCTTTCTTCTGATCGTCCCCCTCCCCTGTCATGCAACATTCGTTCACCCAGCCTGTAGTTCTTGAGCTTGTCCACAGCAGAGCCTGTGCTGAAGGCAGCAGGGGGTGCAGGATAGAATGCTGTCCTTTCCTCCAGGAACTTCCAAGGTAGTAGGGAGATCCCATTATCCAGGAAGTTGCTTGGTTTGTGACTCTTCAATTTTATATCCTGAAACTTTACTGAATTTATTAGTTCTAGTGGTTTTTTGGTGACTCTCCTAAAATGTTGATTCCTGCACTTGAGGAGGAAGTATACAGCTCTCTGAAACAAAACACATGATTATCTAAGGTCTGAACAGAGACTTTCAAAGGAGAGACACCCTGCTTGCCCTCTCTGGCTTTCCCCGTGGGTTCTGAGTTTAATACTGTGCCCCCACCACCAGCAGGGACCCTCTGGAGGGTGAAGCGAGGCCTCCAAGAAGAATCCCAGGTGCTCATGCTGTCTCTTCCTGCCTAGGGTCTCCCAGCAGAGTGCTTCTCTGCCCAGATCTCACAGAGGGTTCTATTTTTTAATGAGGAATCTACACTCTCCCCTACAAGTAAACAGCTCCAGCACTGATTTCTCCCATCTCCTCCCATTCCCGCTCCCACCCCCCGCCCCAGCCCAGCCCTTCAGTTTTTCTCAGCCTCGTCAGGGAGCTCTTAAGTGGCGCAGGTAGTTTTCCTTTCCAGTTGTACCCACCTGGTAAATATTTTGGCCTAGGGTGGGGGCTCAGCGAACAGAGCGATTTAGATCCTACCCCCACCCGACACGTTCCCCCTGTACTGTAGATCAGCCTTGTCTTCTCAGGGCTGTAACCTTTGTACAGAGAAATCTGCTATCACACTGGAAGGCCAGGAGGCCTTCCAGCCCGATAGAGTGTGATGTCAGCTTCTTGGCCTCAAGCTTCTCTCCTTAGAGCTGACTCAGGTTGAGTGACTCAAGTCTCCAGAGGAGAGAGGAGCAGTTCACGATATATCTCCCTGCCCCCAAGGCTGTTAATGAGTCAGACAGGACCATCCTGTCTGTAGAAGCAGCTGGAGCAGGGCTTGTGGAACCCATATCCTGCCTACTGTTCCTTCCCCACCCAACTCCTGGGTAGAGATTGAGCCAGCAAGTCATCATCAACTTCAGCATCCTAGCTGCCTTGGTGCTCCCTCCCACCACCACTCCCCCTCAAGCAGAAGAGCTACGGCCTTGGGAGAGTGTTCAGCTTGACTTCTCCTTCAAAGTGCCACTCTTCCCAGATTCTTTAAAGAAAGACCCGACAAGAGGGCCTCCAGCTGGAATCGAATGTAAACCGTGGAGTTGAATTAAGTGGCTGCTTGAAATTCTGATCGCAGAGTAGCTCAGTGACCACTGCCCTCCTGCCCTGGGAGCGGCTTTGACTTTGTCTCCCGAGTCCAGGACCCTCCCTTCCTATGTGCCGTGTACCCACATTGCCCCTCTCCCTGTCCTGGGAGACCTTGGTGGACAGAACTCAGGGTGGGCCTGTGCACGAGTGCCCCGGAGCCACTCAGTGACTTGCAGCGCCAGTCCTCGGCCCCGTTTTACTCGCAGACACTAATAAGACATAGGAATGGGGTGGGTTTTAGCTAACTCTCCTGAACTGGGGCCAGGACGGCTGCTGTGGAGCAGCCAGCCACTCAGCTTTCTCAGATGGATTCAGCTGGGACCTGGCTTCTCAACTTAGATCCAAAAATTGTAATTTATCAAGTGTCACATGAAACAGCCTGATCGGAGGCCTACAGAAGTTTGGTAGGTAAGACAGTTACTCATCCTTAACTCCCAGCAGCACCTAGCACAGACGTTTCATGCTCCTGGGTCCCTGCTAGCCCTCATCACATGATTCAAGGGTGGGATTGGGTTTCCCAGGGTGATAATGAGGCTGATTAGAGAGGAGATGTACCTGGCACTGAAAGGCTAGCTCTTCTGCATCCTCCTTGACGTCTCCAAGAAGCTGGAGGAACGTGGGATTTCTGGTATGGGAGCCATGCAGCTTGTTATATTCAGTCTCAATGGTGGTCTCCATGGAGAAGGGGTTGGTTGAGAGCATGTGGGTGAATACCGAGGAAGCAGGAAAGCTTTGCAGCATCGAGGTACCTGCCTCCCTGACAGATCCAGCTGTAGGAATTTTTCCTAGAAGGAAGACTTGTGCAGGCAAGAACAGAAGGGCAGGAAATGAAAAGCAGAGGCCACTACCTCTTCAACCCTTCTGACCTCAAGGTCTACGCTAGCTTTCTAGTATCTTCCACAATGTCAAGAATCTGGGCAAGTGGCATTTGTGGGCTGACTTTCTTTCATTAAAGCAGAAAGGTAGAGCTACATAAGAGAAACAGTCATGATCCAGGTTGGAGCTAAATTCTTTGCCTTTGTCTCTCTCCCTTCCCTCCCTGCCCCCTTCTTCTCCCCTTGCCCTCCGGCCCTTTCCCAGGAGCTCTCCTCCAGCACCGAGAGTATTGATAATGCATTCAGTTCCGTAAGTGGGGCCAGGCTGGGACTGGGTGGCAGGCTCCGCCCATGGCCGCATTTCCTCTCCGTCCCCAGGTCTTCTGAGTCCCCAGGTCAAGGCTGGAGTTAAAAGTTGCCTTTTCTTCCTGGGACTCCAGCCCCTCACTCCCAGGCCTCTGAGACCTGGAAGAGCCCCTGTTCTTCATTGCCAGTGCTGAGGGGTCTCAGTTGATCCTTCTCCCAGGACAGCTGGGTTGCAGTGCAACGCAGCCCCCAGCTCCTGGTTCTCTAGAGCAAACAGCTGGGAGAGAGGTAGAATTTATCCCTGGATTAAAGCCAAGAGCAGCTTGGCAGAAACCCCCAGGATCCTGTTTCTCCCACCCAGCACCCTTTCCCTGTGGCTTCTGCCGTCAGACCATCAAATACTTACTCAGTGTCTTCTGAATGCCAGGCCCCATGCTGGGTGAGCTGACTGGAGAAGCAAATAGGATTTGGCCTGAAGGAACGTTGCGCCTCCCCACACCAGTTTCCTTTTTAACTTCACGTTTCTTCCAGGTCTGAGTTCTTCCCTTTCCCAGCCCCCTGCCCAGGATGTTTCATAACCCTCATTCTCCTTTCTTGTTCCCTCTGGACTAACCCCTGACCCTCCAGTCCCACAGGGTCTCGGACCTTGTTGCTGGGCAGAGACGTGAGAGGAAATGCTGGACCCTCTGGGAGTTTGGATGATTCTTTTACATTTTACTTTTGATTTGTCTTCCCAATCGGTTTTCTCTGTTCTGTGCTGATCCCCTTTCAGTCATGACTCCTATCTCCTCCCATGTGGCAGTGCCTCTCTCTCGAGGCCTGGGGTCATATTTCCAACATGCTGACATAACTTAGGGGCTCCCAGCCCAAAGGCTGAATTGAGGATGGGAAGGAATTCTGTTGTTTCTAATCTGAAATAACTATGAATTGGTTGGGGTGGAGGGTCTCTGGGACCATGACCGTTTGCCACCTGAGTGGATGGATTAGGGGATCAGGATGAATGAAGGAGTGAGTCTCCAGATCTCCTCTTCTGTTCTTTCTCTCTCTGAAGCCCCTAGGATATTTCCAGGGACCAGAGGGCTAGTTCTGTTGTCTTCCTGTCTTTATCTCTTTTTCGACTCTGCCTCCCGAAGCATTCCTGGCTGATTCAGACACCCGGGTCTTCATTACTGTGTGGGGCCCTGGGCCGGTCCCCTGTAGGTAGAGCCTGAGAGCTGAGCTGTGCCTTTGAACCCTGGCTCTGAGCACATGCAGAGGTGGGCCTGGTACTGCCCAGCTTTCCAAAGAAGCTCTTTATGGCAATGTGAGGGAGTGAGGGTAGAAATTCTCACTCGGGAAACTGAGCTTGACACACAAAGAGGGAGAGAAGCCTGGTGAGTGAGATACTACTGTTTCTATTTGAGGAAGAGATACTGTTCTTGCCTAGCTGAGGAGAGATGGGCCAGGGAGCTGGGTGCCTATCTTGATAAAATGCCTCTTAAGGTGGAAGGACTTAGGCTGGGAAAGGAGCCCTTTTCCATGTCTAGCTGAGCCCATCTCTTTCCCCATCCCCACCTGACTCCCAACACTGACTTTGCCCTTTCTGAGAATGCAGTGCCCAGCGTGAGCAGCCAAGCCCACAGAAGGGAGCAAATGTGGGTAGCCTAGTCCCTGAGAGGTAGGGGAAGAGGATCCAAGGAGGAATCACTGAGAAAGACAGGCCTTCAGGGCCGGCACCAGGGCCTGAAAGGAGCTGTCTTCTCCACCCACCTGTGCACACCTCCCAGCCTCCATCTGCTTTTTCTTTCCCCGTTGATTGTTCCCTCATTAGTGCAAAGTCTGCTCATCCTGCCTCATACCCTGCATGCGCACTGACCCTCGGTGAGAGATTGTAGGGTGGACAGGGGGGTGCCGTGGAAGCAGCGAAAGTCACTTGACTGGACTGAATCCTCCTTTGAAAGGGGAGGTGCTGATTCACAGCTCCCCTCTGGAGCTCTGTGGGCCTGCTGGACACCCAGCCCAGGGATCCTGCAGGGAGAGGGATGGCCTCGTTGCTGAGATGGGTGAAGCGCTTCAGGTGTGAGCAGCATTTCTGTCTGGGTCCCTGGCTGACCTGTCTGGATGCCATCCTCCCGTCCGTCTGGAAGCCTTGGGACAGTTCCTCGGGAACTCAAGTCCAAGAGAAGTGGGGTGCACCGAGTGGCCTGGAGTCACACACCCCCTTCCCGTCAAGAAACAGCCTGCGAAGGAGGGCAGTGCTTGCTTTTCTGCCTGCTCCCAATTCAGGTTGATGGGCATGGGTGGGATCTCCTGAGAGGGCCGAAAGGTATCCCTTCCCTGGAGTACTGGAGACACTGGGACCCCTGGCCTGCGGGGCTAGTCGTGACTGAGTGGGAGGACCACTTTTTTCTATGGTTTCTTCACCATCTTTTACTTCACCCCACCCCCTGTAGCCCGTCAGACTGGCTCCTGAGCGAGAATTCATCAAGTCCCTGATGGCGATTGGCAAGCGGCTGGCCACGCTCCCCACCAAGGAACAGAAGACACAGCGGCTGATCTCAGAGCTCTCCTTGCTCAACCATAAGCTCCCCGCCCGAGTCTGGCTGCCCACTGCCGGCTTTGACCACCACGTGGTCCGTGTGCCCCACACCCAGGCTGTCGTCCTCAACTCTAAGGACAAGGTAGGTGGGCTTGGGCCTCAACCAGACCCCTCATCTGACTCTACTCCCGTGGCTGTGTACAGGCCTAGGGAAGCCCCCCTGGCATCCTGGACTCCTCCATAGCTCATATGCACCTGTCAGCCTTGACTTTACCTCTGCTCTGTTGTGATTCCAAGGGCCTGCCTATCCCTGTTCTTGAGCTTTGTTTTTCTGGACCAAAGAGGCCTAATGTGTTCAGCTTGCCTCCTGCTCTGTCTCAGAGGAGAGCCACTCTCCTCACCACCCTCTAGTCCTTCTGGGAGCTCTTCTCCAGCCCTTCCATAACTCTTAGGCTTTCCAGGTACAGCAACAATAAAAGTAGAGAAATGTTTGTTTCTAAGACCTTTTCTGATCACAGTGGGCAGGGAGAAGGAGAGAAAGGTGCCCAGTTCACGTTGGAGAGAATTAGCTGAAGTAGTATGCTGGTTGAAATGAGTACTAATGGTTCAGATGTTTGTTTGTTTTTTCCAGAAGATGTATTGAAGATTAGAATCCTGTCTGGCACAGTGCCCAGCTTTTTTCTAGTCTTTCTGTTTTGAGGACAAGCCCGAGGCATTCAGGCCTCTCTGATGGGTGGTAATTGATAGTTTGGGGTGTTTTGGTCAGGTGTACCCTCTGTACATTTTGAAGCTCAGCTGAACATTTGCTAGACTATATACTCTCAGCCAGACTCTTACATATGTATTCAAAGGATCCGTTCCTGCCCTCAGTAGGACATTCCTGGTGTCTGGGGACTGAGGGAGGTGGGCTGGTGCAGGGGTCAGTGGCAGGACAAACTGTGTTACCAGGGTTGTGGTCTTGGGGAGCGGCGGTGGAGGGACATTACAAATACTGTTCTCACCACCCCAGGCTCCCTACCTGATCTACGTGGAGGCCCTCGAATGTGAAAACTTCGATACCACTAGCGTCCCCGCTCGGATCCCCGAGAACCGGATTCGGAGCACCCGGTCTGTGGAGAACCTGCCCGAATGTGGCATCACCCACGAGCAGCGGGCAGGCAGCTTCAGCACTGTGCCCAACTATGACAACGATGACGAGGCCTGGTCGGTGGATGACATAGGCGAGCTACAGGTGGAGGTGAGGGAGCTCCAAGGAAGTAGTACTGGGCATAGGACCTGTTCGCCAGGCGCTTTCAATGTATTTGAGACAACACAACACTCCCTGAGGCTGCTGCTGCTGCTGCTAAGTCGCTTCAGTCGTGTCCGACTCTGTGCGACCCCATAGACGGCAGCCCACCAGGCTCCTCCGTCCCTGGGATTCTCCAGGCAAGAATACTGGAGTGGGGTGCCATTTCCTTCTCCAATGCATGAACGTGAAAAGTGAAAGTGAAGTCGCTCAAGTCGTGCCCGACTCTTAGCGACCCCATGGACTGCAGCCTACCAGGCTTCTCCGTCCATGGGGTTTTCCAGGCAAGAGTACTGGAGTGGGATGCCATTGCCTTCTCCAAAGAATGAGGCTGGAGAGGCCAAAATGGGCCAGATATAAGAAGGATCCTGTAAGGTGCAGAAAGAAACTGGGATTTTGTTCTGGGGTTGTAGGGATCCAGAACAGGATTCTGTTAGAACTATGACCCAACCAGATTCCATTTTGTGAAAAGGCAGACTCTACTTGAGCTGGCAGTCCAATTGGGGAGACCAGATGCAGACATTTAAGAGGAAAAAAAAAAAATCTGTGTGTAAGATACACAACACAGCAGTGTGCAGAAGTGGCGAATGGTGTTAGGAGAAACGCACTGGCACAAGGGAAGGAGAAAAGAAGGGGCTTGACATGGGCCTTGGAGGCTGACATTGTATAGAGAGAGGTGAGGAGATAAGATTGAATGGCTTAAGGCTTCCCTGATGGCTCTGTGCTAAAAAGATCCGCCGCCAGTGCAGGAGACACAGGTTCAATCCCTGGTCAGGGAAGGTCCCACATGATGCGAAGCAACTAAGCCCCGTGTGCCACAAGTGTTGAACCTGTTCTCTAGAGCCCAGGAGCCACAACAAGAGAAGCTGCCACAGTAAGAAGCCCGAGCACCACAGCTAGAGAGTGGCCCCTACTCGCAGCAACGAGAGAAAGCCTGCACAGCAACAGAGACCCAGCACAGTCAAAATGAATAAAAGATGGGATGGCTTAGTTTAAAGAAACGCTCAGAGGAACCTAGCCTGGAGAGTGCCTGTTCTGGACCCTAAGGAAGACTGCATTCCTGGCCTGGGGAGCTCTCAGAATAAAGCTGAAAGTTCAGCTTTCTGTGATGGTCTTGGCAGTGGTTTGCAAACTTGAATGCATTGGAAGTCTTCTGGAGGCTTTGTTAGGAATTCATATTTCCGGATCCCATTCCCAGTCATTTAAATTCAGATCGATGGTGGCTTGGCATCTGTGGTTTAGCAGCATTCCAGGTCATTCTGATGCAGCTATAGTTGACACATTGAGAAACACTGCTAGAGGGTCTGGGGGCGGAGCGGGGAACCTAGGTAGTGTAGGGTCCAGGAGATGCATGACCTGGGGAGGCTTCTTGGAGCAGAGTTTGAAAGGGAGGACTGGTCATGCTGTGGAGAGGGCAGCATGAAGGGTGATCTGAAGAGGAGGTGGAAGAGGCAGCCTGTGCTCAGCGCTTCTGACCTGCAGTGCCCTGCTCTCCCCAGCTCCCTGAAGTGCACACCAACAGCTGTGACAACATCTCCCAGTTCTCCGTGGACAGCATCACCAGCCAGGAAAGCAAGGAGCCTGTGTTCATCGCAGCAGGTGACATCCGGTATGGCCAGACCGTGCGGCCCCTCCTTTCTCATCCCTCTCTTAGGCGCCGCCTGTCTCTGTTCCCATCCTTTCTGTCAGCCTATAGCTTCCTGCTTCTCTCTCACTCTGTTCTTGTCCTGAGGCCACCAAACTAGAGGGAGTGAAGGTGTGGGTTGAGGAGTTACTGGGCTACTACAGAAAGTAAATTTTAAAAGGACTCCAAAGGAATGAAAGCACCAGAGGAAGGTCTGAGCGTTTCCCAGAGTGGGTCTGGGAAGACGCATTGCTCAGAGAAGGAGGAGATGGTGTGGGAAATGCAGATGCTGGAGCTGTATCTGTCCTGATGCAGAATCCTGGTAGGAAGATGGGGAGGGGCTGCTAATCTGCGTTTAACATGATTACAAACCACCAGGTGAGCAAAGCCATCAGTGGTTTGTTTCCTTCCATGAGTCCTTCTTAGCCCAGGTTTCTATCTCTGTGTGCCCAGAGTTAAGGAAACAGTGCAGGAAATGCCAGCATAGACAGGGACAGGAGGCTCTGGGGTAGCTCCTCCAAGCAATGATACAGTTTCTTCCTGCTAGACGTCGCCTTTCGGAGCAGCTGGCTCACACCCCCACAGCCTTCAAACGAGATCCAGAAGACCCTTCTGCAGTTGCTCTCAAAGAGCCCTGGCAGGAGAAAGTGCGGTGAGTTGGGTGGGGATCCACCCTCCATATTCTGTCAGTCTCCTCTGAAAGATCCGTCAGGCCTCAGGCAGTCTGAGTCCTTCCCTTGAGGGGGGTTTGATTTGAATTTTTCATAGAAGTTGTGTCTCTGTCCTCAACCTGGCATCACCCCCTGCTCTTTTTTTTTTTAAATATATTTTATTTTATTTTTGGCTGTGCTGGGTATTCATTGCTGCACGTGGCGCTTTCTCTACTTGCAGAGAGCAGGGGCCACTCTCTAGTTGTGGTGCACGGGCTTCTCATTGCAGTGCCTTCTTTTGTTGTGGAACACAGGCTTGAGGGGGTGTGGGCTTCAGTAGTTGCTGCACATGGGCTCAGCAGTTATGGCATAGGGCTTAGTTGCAAGATCCCATGTGGGATCTTCCTGGACCAGGGACCAAACTGATGTCGCCTGCATTGCAAGGCAGATTCTGAACCACTGCACCACAGGGCAGCCTGGAATCACCCTTGGCAGGTCCTGCTTCTCTTCACAGGCGCGTTAGAGAGGGCTCCCCAGGGCAGCCTGGAATCACCCTTGGCAGGTCCTGCTTCTCTTCACAGGCGCGTTAGAGAGGGCTCCCCAGGGCAGCCTGGAATCACCCTTGGCAGGTCCTGCTTCTCTTCACAGGCGCATTAGAGAGGGTTCCCCCTATGGCCATCTGCCCAATTGGCGGCTCCTGTCAGTCATTGTCAAGTGTGGGGATGACCTTCGGCAGGAGCTGTTGGCCTTCCAGGTGTTAAAGCAACTACAGGTAAGAGAAGAGGGGGAGAAAGAAGGGAAACTCAGCCCATCTACAGATGTGTGAAGTGATCACACAGGTCCTTCTGCAGGAACTCTGCTGGGGACCAACTTCCTGCCTAGGCTGAAGTTGGATTTCCATTAAACTAAGCTGGTGCTTCTCCCGAGAAGTAAAGCCCCAGGAGCAGCTCCACAGCGCTCTCTTGTGGCCCTTTTGTGGCTGGCACCTGTTCTGATCACAGATCAAAAAACTCCCAACTGATTTGCAGCAAGTGGTTTGCGGTGGGCTGAGATGTCAATCCCTGACCCCCAGGGTGGATGCCTACAAGCAAATTCACCTGTTTAATCAGTTCTTGATATAAATATTTTCATTTTCTGGAGAAGATTCCTCTTTTTCCCAGTTGTTTGAACTGGGATTAACAGCTCCCATTTGCCCTGCCTGGGATGTGACAGTGAGGTCTCCTCTCCCCTCTCCCTCTTTTTAACTTCTGTCTATAAGATGCCTTTTCCTACATGCCACCCTGCGTCTGGTCAGACCCTGGATTTCCTTTCAGAACTTCCTGGTCCTCAGTGGGATAACAGGGTTTTACTTACTCGATGGCCTAGATTCCAAGGCCACCAAGGATGGGAACTGTCTGAGATTGGGAACAGAAGGGATGTTGGCCTCATCCTCTCATTTAGAGTCTTAATGCCACTGTGTGCTTCCTCACAGTCCATTTGGGAACAGGAGCGAGTACCCCTGTGGATCAAGCCATATAAGATCCTCGTGATCTCGGCCGACAGTGGCATGATTGAACCGGTGGTCAACGCTGTGTCCATACACCAGGTGAAGAAGCAGTCGCAGCTCTCCCTGCTCGATTACTTCCTACAGGAGCATGGCAGCTACACCACTGAGGCCTTCCTCAGCGCCCAGCGCAATTTTGTGCAGAGTTGTGCTGGCTACTGCTTGGTCTGCTATCTGCTGCAGGTCAAGGACAGGTAGGTGAATTCCTGTCCCTCATCCTTAGCTTTTCTCCAGGGTTTCCTGTCTCCCCATTTATTCATCACCACCTTCCACTGCCAAGATATGAAGATGAAACAAACACATTTTAGGTCGAGACAGATGTATTCCTGTGCTGTTAAGGCAAGGAGGCAGACTGACAAGTACCAGGGCAAGGGGCAAAGAAGTGAAGCATTTATGGGAGGAGCAGGGGTCTGAGCATGCAGAGTCTTGAAAGACAAAGGAGAATGAGGACAGAGAAAGCTGTGGATGGAAAAGGAAGGATGTTCCAGGCAGAGGAAACAGCTCGAGATCCTTTAAGCACGAGCCACACTGCATGGCACAGTAACAGTGACGTCACGTAAGTCGAGGCTGGATTAGTAGGGCCTTCATGAGGCCCAGGAGGTTTATTCTGCAGGCAGAGGAAACACCGTGAGCCAGTCTGTGTTGAGTGAGTGTGCCCTGTGGCACTGTGGGCAGGGTGGATCAGTGGACCTTCAGCTGTCAAACAAGAGGTGATGAGGCCTGGTGTGAGGGCAGTGGTAGAGACTGAGAGCAGAGAGGAGCAGATGAATATGAAAGACACGGTGGACACAAGTTGAAACTCCCAGCTCTGAATTCTCCTCTTGTGGCATATGATTTCCAAAACTCAAGTTGTTTTGCGCAGAGCTGCCATTTCTGCCAGTATCATGTGACCTTTAGGAAGCTCGTCTTTGCACATAGGTGAACAACATACCACACAAAGGTTGTTACACCCTTGAGGCCCTGTTTTTAAGACTGTCTCCAGACAGTGACTCAGGGTCAGTACTGGACTGCAGCTGTGAGTTGTGCCTCTCAGGGCACAGGGCAGCTGTCCTGGGAAAGCACTAGCCCAGTGGCCTGTGCTTCCAGGGTTCCCAGTGGCATGGCAGCACATTAAGGTTAGCCAGCGGAGCCGCTTATCAGAGATCTAGCATCTGTTAGGTGCCTGCGATGCCTGACATTGTTTAAAATTGAAGTATAGTTGATTTGCAATATCATGTTAGTTTCAAGTATACGGCAAAGCGATTCAGTTATGTATATATATGTATGTGTGTGCGTGCATACACAGAAGCCTGGTGGGTTCAGTCCATGGAGCTGCAGAGTCAGACACGACTTAGTGACTAAACTATGTGTGTGTGTGTGTGTGTTGCTTAGTCGTGTCCAATTCTTTGCAACCCCATAGACTGTAGCTCACGAGGCTCCTCTGTCTATGGAATTCTCCAGGCAAGACTACTAGAGTGGGTCGCCTAGAGGATCTTCCCAACCCAGGGATTGAACCCAGGTCTCCCACATTGCAGGCAGATTCTTTACCATCCGAGTCACAGGGATATATATACACAGACACACATACATATTCTTTATCAGATTCTTTTCCATTATAGATTAATACAAGATATTGAATATATTTCCCTGTGCTATACAATAAATTCTTGTTTATTTTATATAAAGCAGTGTGTATCTGTTAATCCCTCCTAATTTATCCTCCCTTCCCCTCTGGTAACCATTGATTTTCTGTGTCTGTGAGTCTATTCCTGTTTTGTAAATAAGTTCACTTATTACTCTACCATAATATTTATCTTTTTGTCTGACTTATTTCAGTTAGTGTGATGATTTCTAGGTCCATGCATGTTGCTGCTAATGGCATTATTTCATTCCGTTTTTATGGCTGAGTAAAACTTGGTTCCAAGCTTTAGACTGTCTCTCAAGAGTCAGGATTTGGAACCCAGGGCCCAGAGAGCCTAGAGCCTGAGCCCCTATGTTGAGTAAGTGGGGGCAGGGAAGCAGGTGATACTCAGGCCTCTGGGCTTTTCTTTAGGAAACTAATATATTTAAACGATGAGAGTCCATCCTTTAAAAGTGGAGGAAGAGACGGGCAGCTGGTAAATCTTTCATTATAACTCAAAAAAGAATAGAGGTAGTTAAGTCCTGAATGGACTCATCCACTGGTGAGAAGCCTCAGCAGTGAAGGGGCCCCCGAACGAGTGTTTCAGAATGAGGGCCCTGCAGCAGTGCAGCGGTTAAGGAGGGAAGCGTGACTGCCCTTCATCCACTGGCTTGGGGCCTTTCACAAGTCAGTCGTTTCTTCTCTCAGGGCTTGTCTCCTCACCTGTAAAATGCGAGGCTGGACTAGGACATCTGGGGCTTTCTGGCTCTCAAGATTGAGTGTTGCTGAATTTGTTATGCTTCCCCAGAAGGGTAGAGACTCAGATGGGACTGGGTTATCCCTGTCCCTCTTCTTTTGGCCAGTCAAACCAACCCCAGAGAAGGTGGCCTCAGACCGTGAGCTCTTAGCCTAACAAAGCCTCTTTTGACTCTGAGGAGGTCCCTTATGGGCCAGGCCTCACATGCTTAGCATGTTAATTTTTCCCCTCCGACTGGCCATTCATATAGGAATCACAAAGACCTGGGATTTCTCTCTTGTCTTCATGCAGCTAGCCTGTAGGAATTGCCTCCTGGGAATTTTTTTACATAAGTGGTTTTACCAGACAGTTAAAGCTGACTCTTTGAAGCCCCCACACTATTTTACATTTAAACTCCACTCAGCCTGGGATTGCTGTTCCCTTCCAGTGGGGTTTCTGATTTGCAGTGGGCCAACAGGAATTACAAACAAAACACAGGTAATTAGGTTGTAACTGGCCGCCTCCCACTAAGCCAAGTGCTTGGCCTCTGTGACAGCTGGCCAGAGTGCAGAGGCTGGCTTTTCTAGCTTTCCAGTTCTTTACTAGATTGGGATTGGGTGCTTAGAAGCGCGATTATTGGGAAATGGGGATAATCTTAAAACTCTGTTATTGTTAATGATAGCAAGTGAGACCCCATTGCCTTTGTTAGCAGTCTACTTTTCTAATTTCCTTTCTTCCTCCTGCCAGCTTTGGGTTCTAGGGGCTGGACCCAGAGTTCAGCAGGAAAAGTGGCAGGGCCCTTGCCTGGTGTCGTGTGGCCAGTGTGTTGCAGCTTCAGCTCCCACCTCAATCGGACTTCCTACTGTCTCTTCCTCCCATCTGCCCCCTCCTCAGACACAATGGGAACATCCTGTTGGATGCAGAAGGCCACATCATCCACATCGACTTTGGCTTCATCCTGTCCAGCTCACCCCGAAACCTGGGCTTTGAGACATCAGCCTTCAAGCTGACCACGGAGTTTGTGGACGTGAGTGAGGAAAGAGAGGTGCCTCACTGTGGTGTCATGGGAGGGGCAACTGGTAGTCTCTCCGCAAGTGGGAACAAACAGATCAGAAATGGGAGTAAGTCAGGGTGAGGTTGGATGTCCTGGGAGGCTTCCTGCCTGGTAAGAGGTGGGTACGTAACAGTTCGGCACATTTACCTAAGGGAGGAGTTGTGAGCTCCCTTGCGCACACAGCTCTCTCCTCGCAGGTGATGGGCGGCCTGGATGGCGACATGTTCAACTATTACAAGATGTTGATGCTGCAGGGGCTGATCGCGGCTCGGAAACACATGGATAAGGTGGTGCAGATCGTCGAGATCATGCAGCAAGGTGGGCCGGGGAGAAGCCTGTGTTCAGGACAGGGTGGGACCCATAGTGCCTCGGGATTCCCTCTATGTTGGGTCCCTGGGGCATGGAGCCTCCAGAAGGTTGATTCCACCTCAAGACTGGGGGTGGGGCTCCCAGCTCTGATCCAGTGCCCTGCTTCTCCTTCCACATATTCCTCCCGATTCCTGACAGCTAGTCCTGGGGGTGGGAGGGCCGAGGCAACAGAAACTACCTCCTGTGTGCACTAAGAGGGGTAAAAAAGAGGAGTCCCATCTCCAGCCTCCTGGTCTCTTCCTGTCTCCCCATCCTTTGTCCCACTCTGAGTGTCTCGTTCCATTGCTTGGCTCTTCACCAACTCAGGTGTTTTCAGTCACCACCTTGCTCCGCCTGGCCTCTGACTTCTGATGGCCCTGTCCTCAGACCCCTTCCCTGGGCCATACTCACTCCTGCTCAGAGCCGAGCTGTGTTCTTCTCTCCTCTATCTGCTCTCACTGCTGTTTCCTCACTGCTTTGCCATCTATAGTCTTTTGTCCAGGATCCCTCCTCTCCCATCTTCTCTGGGCCCTCATCCCCATTTCCCCCTCAGGGCTTTGGTGTCCACCCATTCTGAGCTGCCAGTCTCCTCCTCCCCATCCCTGCTCCCACCCCACAGGTTGTCGCCGTTGCTCAGGAGCATCCCCGTCTGGCCCCGTGATGACGGTGGCCCAGGTCATCTGTGAGTGTCAGACGTAGCATAGGCAGAGGCCTGCAACCAGATAAGTGCCCAGCTCAGGGCCCGCTCCCCAGACTTCCCGGCCCTCCCTCTGGGTCCTAAAACTGCTCCCTCCACCCTTCCTGGAGGAGATGCGGTGCTGACTCCCTGCCCTCCTCTGCCCTTGTGCCCTTACCTAGAGGCACTTAGGAGTGTGGGATGAACAGGGGCTCAAGACAGGGCCTCTCGCCGGCCCTCCCTTCTCTGCCCAAGCAGACCTGCACGCACGCTGTCAGGGTCTGAGAGGGAGGGCAGGGCAGCAGGCAGCCTGGCTCTCTCCTGTTACACTGCGCCTCCCTCCTTTCCTCGTGTGACCCTGTTCCTCGCTGCTGCCCCCAGGCTCTCAGCTCCCTTGCTTCCATGGCTCCAGCACCATCCGCAACCTCAAGGAGAGGTTCCACATGAGCATGACCGAGGAGCAGCTGCAGCTGCTGGTGGAGCAGATGGTGGACGGCAGCATGCGGTCCATCACCACCAAACTCTATGACGGCTTCCAGTACCTCACCAACGGCATCATGTGACGCCCTCCTCTTCAGGCCCCAGCGCGATGGGGGGGTTCAGGGGACCCTCCCTGGGAAGGCCCTTGGAGAAACCCTAAGCCAGGAAGCCCCACCCCCCAGCCATCCACCAAGGGGAATGGAAGGCAAGACATACAAAGGATCATGTGGTAACCGTAGAGCTTGCCGGGGCGGGTGGGGAGAGCCAGCTGCGGGGTCCAGACTGACTGGGGCTTCCTTGCCGCCACCCCAGCTGTGTCAGTATTACCACCTGATGGACTCCAGGACTCACTGCCCTCCAGAGAACAGAAGTGATAAGTGTGGGGGGCGCTGGGGCCTCGCTTCTCCTCACCAGGGTCCGAGAGGTTCTTTCCACAGGCCATCTGCTTCATGTATTCTGGGTCCCAGGAAGAAAAGAGTAGGTTCTTGGTACTGAGGACTTGATCCTGTGGTTGGCCTTTGGCCATGCTGCTGCCTGACTGTCCCCTCCCAGGGACTGAGCCCTAGCCCGAGTTCCCCTGGGTAGATGGGCTTTGGCACAGGGTCCTGCCCTTGCTGAGGTCCCCCATCCCAGAAGTGAGGAAGGGAATGATCACGGCCCCTCCAGTCTGAGGGTACTGGCCTAGCCTCGGGGAATTCCTTGCCCTGATCCCTTCCCCACACCCAGGGAGCTAGCTCTCAATTTTTTATTTTTTTGTTTGAAATAAAGTCCTTAGTTAGCCATCTGTGTCATTTCTGAGATGTGTTTTTTTCAGGGGTGGGGAGTGGACATGGCTGTGTTCAGGTTACAAAAGGAACTACACAGAACAAGGGGAAGGCTGCATTTTCCCTGCCTGTCTTGGTCAATAACCACCTCATCCCCCAAGAAGGGCCTTCCCAGCTTTGTCACTCACCTCCCTCCCCGACCCTTCCACATTGTTACATAAAAAGAGGAGCTTGAATGGGGATTAAACCACAAGCAGTTTTAATGGTCTGGTTTTCTCCCTCCCATTCCCCCACTGTTAGTATTATTACTACAAGAATAAAGGATTCCTGAGAGCCTGTCCCCTCCTCTCCCTGGGACCCCCTTGACAGGACTCACCCCCACCAACCCCCCCTCCCCCCTGGATTTCTGGGGAAAAAAAAAAGTGAAAGGCACTGCAGGGGTCGGGGCTGGAGTGCCAGTGAGTCTGAAGGGCATGCTGGGACCGCCATCCGTGCCCACAGAGGTGAGGAGTGTGTCCCTGACCACCCCAGTATCAGGCCTTCCCATCCTCCCACCCCCACCCCCCCGGTCCCACATTGGGGGGGGCTGCAGCAAGAAAATAATTAGTGTTGGGCTCAGAAAGAAGGAATGGAGGACCCACTCTACTAGGACCCAATGGGGGGACCGCAAGTAACTACCATCCTCAAAAGCTGGTTGTCCCTGGGGGTTAGCGGAAGAGGAGCTGAACAGAACGTGAATTATAATGGAACTCCCCAGCCCAGCGACCAGGCAGCAGCAGTGACCCAGGGCTCCCGAGGCAGAGGGCGGGGGCTCAGTCCAGGCCTGGGCCCTAGTTGTCCCCACTGCCCCCTTGCCGAGCCCTGATGAACGCCATGCCATGTGTGCGGAAATGGGTCTTGAGGTTGAGAGGGCTGTCGCAGCTCTTGCCACAGACCTTACAGGTCAGCGGGCCTCCTGAAGCAGGCAAGGGTGACTCTCCACCATCTGGGTCGGACCTGGAAGGAGGGGGGGCCTCTTCCTCCCCATCCCCCAGGCCTAGGGCACTGGCACTCCCCACACCCCGTTTCTTCTTGTGGCTGATGAAACGGTGACGGCTCAGGGAGCCAGGTGAGGCAAAGCACAAGCCACAGTCGAGGCACTGCTGGGCGCCACCGTCCACCCTCAAGCCCACCACGAGGCTCTGTTCCGCCGAGCTTCCGCTCCGGTAGCGCAGGGGGCCGTGGCCGCCCGACCCGGGTGCACCCCTGGGGGACTTGGCTGGCGGTGTCGTGCTGTCAGGCTCCTCACTGCAAGAGTCTGAGGACTGGCGGCGCTTGCGTCCTGGCCCCTGGAGAAGAGGAAAGGAACTGGGTGTCCGGGGCCTCCCACGGCCCCGGCACCCCCACCCAGCACCCTGAGGCTGTGTTCACGTCCGCGCGGCAGTGTGGGCCTCCGCCTACCTGGGCTCTGGCACCAGGGCCCCGAGCCAGGGCGCTCCCCCGGCCAGGGGACTGGGCCCCGAGCGGCAAGCCGTGCCGGACCTGGACGTGTTTCTCCAGGATCAGGCGGCTGCTGAAGGTGCGCTTTCCCTCTGTGCAATACCTAAAGGGGAGAGCGGGCGGGTGGGCGCCGGGGCACAGCCCAAAGACCAAGGCTCGCGGCTTGAGCAGAGGGAGGCCTCAACCGTCAGTCCACTCAGACCTAAGAGGCAGGCGGGAAGGTTGTTTTGGGGAACCAGGGTTGGGGGCACCCTGCGAGACAGAGAAGAGGACAGGGGCACAGGGGTGAAGGTTACCTGCAAGGGTAAACTCGCTTGATCCCCTCGTGGTTGACCCTGACGTGGCGCCTCAGGCTGGGGGCCGAGCAGAAGGACCGCTCACACAGGCGGCAGGGAAACTTCTTCACCGACTAGGAGAGCAGCGGGTGGGGGATCTCAGAGCCAGGCTCCCATCCGGGACCCCATCCCCACTGCCGCACAGGCCAACCCCAGGGCAGCCCCCTGGCTCCCAGGGGGCACCCCCTCACCTTGCCATGCTCCTTCTTCATGTGACCCACATACTCGTCACGCTCAGGAAACCAGGAGTGACAGAGGCCACAGGTCCAGCCGCCAGGGCCCCCGCCCCCGCCCTTGATGCCTTTGCTCCCCAGTTCTCGCCGGGGCCGTTTGGTTGGGCGAGGGGGCTCGGGAGAGCTGGGCGGCTCCTCCTCTTCTGAGGTTGAAGACGATTCCTCAGTAGGGGCAGCGGTTCCTGCCCGAGACACAGCCAGCTCCTCGGGCTCTGTCTTGGGGGTCAGAAGGGCACCCCCAGCTCCTTTCCCAGTGGTCTCCTCCCCCGGGCGCCCAGACTGATGGGTGTTCTGTGAGAGGGAGACAAGGCATGTGGCTGTTGGGGGAGCGGGAGGAGGGCCTGGCTTTGCCCAACTCCTGGCCTCTCCCTTGCTCCCATTTCCAGAGGGGTGTGTGATCTTAACCCCGGACTGATAGAGCTGAGCACCCCACCTCTGTCTCTTGACTCCTGTACCTTGAGATGTTCCAGCATGGTCCTTTTTTGGGCAAAAAGCAGAGGACAAGATGGGCACTTAAAGACGCTGACACGCTGGGGCAGCAAGTGCTGGTCAAAGTGTGAGGAGAGGAGGGGTTTGTGAGTGAAGACCGTGTCACACATGGCACACTTGTAGATCATCCTGTGTGGAAGGAGAGGACAGTGCTGACATCCTGCCCCATCAAGGCCCAATCCCACCCCACCCCTATGCTCCCTCCCCAGGTCTCACTTGGCCTGCTGTGTGTGGAAGCTGGGATGCTGGGTGTAGAGGTGGGCGTGGGCACTGGGTGCAGACTTGAAGGCCATGGGGCAGATGGGGCACTTGTGGAAAACCTCGCAGTGTGACGTCTGGATGTGGGACTTGATGGAGTTCACACCCCCAAACACCACTGCACAGCTGGGGCACCTTGGGGAGAAAGTCAGAGGCACGGTGGTGAGTGGGGGGCGTCCCTGCAGCCACCCCCAACCCCACACTCATTCTCGGGGACCGGGTGGCCTGAGAAGTTAATCGGCAGTGGAACATGAGCAAGCGGAGGAAGGAAGGAGCCACAGGACCCGGTCCCGGAGGGCAGGCCTGCGGAGGTAGAGCTGGTGCTCCAGAGGTGGCCCTGCTCGCCCGCTCCATGGGGCCCGCCTGCTCCGTGGGGCCCGCCCGCTCCATGGGGAGCGACGGAAAGGCAGGGAGCTCAGGCTGCACTCGCCAACACAGCATGGCTGCGTGATTCAGCAGGAGAGACGGGCTCGCCTTCTAAAAGGCTGGTCCCAGGAGCCACGAGACCATCAAGTACAGGAGGAAAAGTGTCGACATATGGGGAGGAGGTGTGGGAGGCACCTGTATCCTACGCGGCGAGAGAAATGTAGGCAGGCCTCCCGGAGATGGGTCTGAAAATTGGCTTGCAGAAAGTTGCCCCCACACTCAGGACAGACGTGGGGAGGCCGGTTCTTATGCATGCGCTGGTGGGCGCTGAAGCTGCAGCGGTTGGGAAGCATCATGGGGCAGGTTGGGCATACCTGTCGAGGGGGTCGAAACAAGGTGAGTCTGTGAGGAAGGCCCTGTCCCCCTTTCCTTCTAACCAAGCCCCCACACCTTCCTAGACCCTGTCCCCATGGCACCTGGCTGTCCCCTTCCCAGGGAGGGGCTGTGAAAGGCAACTCACGTTGCTGGTGGCCCCAGGGGCAGGGGGCCCGAGCTGCTGGAAGTGGGCAGCCATGCCAGCCTTGTCGCGGCACTGCTCCTTGCACTCCAGGCAGCGGAAGCACGTGTAGGTAGAGGTGGCAGGGGTGGCGGGTGGCTCCGTTGAGAGTGGCAGCACGGGGGCCTCGGCGGCAACTGCAGTAACGGCGGATGTGGTGACGGCCCCTTCACCCTTGCCCAAGGCGGGCAAGGCTGGAGGTCCGAGGGCAGGTGGGACAGCCAGCAGGGGCGTGATGTCCGGCTGCCCCACCATCTGGTCCAGGGCCACCGGCCTCATGACCAGGTGTGAGCACTGCATGACGAGCCCCTTGTCCTTGTGCTCACGGGCATGCAGAAGCAGGCTGCACTTGTTGAAGAAGACCAGGCGGCGGGCGCAGTGATTGCAGGTGACCTCAATGCGCATGCTCCGGCGGTCATAGTGTCTCGCCAGGCTCTTCTCCAATGAGAAGGCATCCCCACACTCGAGGCAGCGGTAGCCTGTGGGTGGCAGGGCCAGCCCGGCCTCAGCCGGCGGACTCAGGTTCGGCCGGTAGGCAGGCAGCAGGTTCTTGCTGTTGAGGATCTTGTTGAAGGCCTCCACCAGGCTGGACTGGGTCCGTGAGATCACCGTGCCACCTGCTGCCCCCGGCCCAGTGGCCGGCTTAGAAGGCTGCACCATTACCACCGAGGCGCCATTCACCTTCTGCCCCCCTGTCCCCAGCCCTGTCCTCCCCTCAGCCTTGGGCAGGGCTTGGGGCACCAGACCCAGCACATTCTTAGGCATCATCTTAGGGCTGGTGGCAGTGCCCCCAGGCAGAACCACCGCTTTGCGGGCCACGCTGGCAGCCATCAGCATGGCAGTACTTGCATTCTGAATGGTGGCCACAGGCAGCACAGTGCCCTTGAGCCTTGTGCCATCACCCAGTTGGACACTCACCACCTTCGGACCCTCGGGGGCTGGGGTTGCTGGGGACAACTTCAGGAGGTTAGCCTCCGCCAGGAAGCCCCCCTCAGCCAAGGGGGTAGGGGGATCAGGGTCTGAGGGGACCCGGGTTACGGTCCTTGTGATATTTCCGCAGGATGTTTTAATGGTCTTGATCCGCACCTTGAGAGGCCGAGAGGAGCTGGAGGCAGGGGAGTCATTGCTGTCCTCATCCGCAGCCTCAGCTCCACTGGAGGGACTCTGGGGACTTCCCGGGGAAGACTTGTCTACTGGTCCCTCATCCTCCTCTTCCTTCAGGGGCTGACAGCTGGGCTCTTTAGGGGAGGCAAGAGGGCTCTGGTGCCCCGGAGACTTCTTGAAGAAGGACACCCCTGCCACCTGGGAAGGGGAGGCACTGGCAGGGACTCCCGTGGCCTCAGGGCTAGCGCCTGAGCCTGGCTGGGAGAGGCTCTGGGGATGAAGAGGGCTGCAGCTTTCCTGCTTCAAGGCCCCCAGCAGTGGGGGAGAAGAAGGGGGCAGCAAGGCTGAGCCATTCTCCCGGGTCAGCTCAAAGGGAGAGGGGAAAGCAGGTGGGGTCAGGGCCCCTTCCCGAGGTGGGGAGGGCGCAGAGGGAGGAAGGGGATCAGGGTGCTCCCCTGGCTCAGGCCCAAAATGAGCAAACAGATCCAGTGGAGCTTTGCCTTCCAGGGACTTTTCTTTCCAGGTACCCCCACTAGGAGGAGCTGGAGAGCGTGGGGTTCCTGGAAGGGATGGCTCAGGGCCCCCAAAACCATTCTGCATCAGCCGAGATCCCAGAGGGCCTTCCTTCGTCACTCCCCCCGCCCGGGCCCCTTCCCCTCCTGAACTCCCAGCCAGGGACTCTGACTGCTCAGGACACACAGTGTTCTTGACGATGACGCTGACTGCTGAGACGTCCGGCGGTGGCAGGCTATGGTCAGAGGCCTGGGTGGGCCCCCCAGGGCCATCCCTGGCAGGAGCTGCTGTTGCTTCTCCAGATTCACCTCCTACACTGGGTTCAGGCTTCCCAGAGCCTCCTGGCCCCTCATTTTCTTCTGGCCCAGAATGGATGGCTTCATTTGCATCAATGTCAGGGATGTCAAAGGCAGCAAGGAGGTCATCAAAATCAGGGGTCTTCATGTCCCCCATGGCAATTGGTCCCAGACCTGGGGAGAACAGGGTTAAAAGTGAGAAACAGAGATGTCTGAAAGCAGGAACTCTGGACCTCCTCCCTCAGGATCTCTATATACATTCCCTCTCAGAAGCCCATGCACACTAACGGGTACACCTCCATCATAGTGCAAATCCTAGAGAGCTGGTGGAGGCACCTGTTTTGTCAAACCCTAAAACTGGAAAGGAAGGTAGCATGCACATTCCAGAGAAAGATCCATAGAAGATCCAGAGAAAGCAAAGGAAAAGAGACTTCTCAGAAACACAGCTAAGAGATAACAGAGTAGAGACAGAGGGAGCTCTGTGAGCGTCCTGGTTGAAACCACCACAACCCCTCCTGTGCCCAGCACAGAATCAATCAACTAATCAATACGACTATTAAGGAGGCGAATGTACACGATGCTCTAGGTTTAAAAGCTCATTCACGGCAGCATGGGATCCATTGATACTCTTAGTGGATCTTCTGGGGGTCCACAAAGATCTGAAAGGCCATATGCACAAAAAGGGCAGCAACTTAAGCCAAGATGCAAGGATTGATTCCAGTTCCAGCCTTATCAACAGCCTGCTGTATAAGCAAGTTACTCAACTGCCTTACTCTTGCTGTCTGAAACAGCGGGCAAGTAACTGGTTTATCATAGGGTTGCTCTGAGCATGATATGAATCCTAAACCTGAGAGTCAGAACCCACAGAATAATTGATTATTACAGCCAGGACAAGGACATGCCAGGCCGAGAAGGCACTGGGAGAGAATAAGCACTGGAAATCTAGGGCTAGGGTCAGAGATGAGAGTCTCTGGGGTCAGGGAAGGTCAAGTCTGGGCCACCTGGGGTCACTACTAGCACTTGGAGATCTAGCTCGGTTAACAGGGAGAAGTGGGTTCAGGGAAGTTGCCCAAGAGACCAAAATGGAAAGAATAAGACACAGGAACAGAAAGAGACAAAGAGAAGCAGCAACGGAAAACCGTGACGGCAGCCTGGTCACAAGGGCCCCAGCCTAGGCCTCAGCTGTCACAAACACCTGCTGCTCCCTCACCTACCTTCCCAGGAGTGCCTGGCCTTCCCCTAGCCAGCCCCGCCCCTGCCTCCCCATCTTGCTCTCTCAGGACTAGAACTCCAGGGTATGAGCTTATCCAGCACAGCTGCCACAATGGGAAAAGTCAGGCTCCTCACCCCTCTCATTTTTCCTCTGAGCTCCTCACCTCAGGTTATCCCCAACTCACACCCGTCACCCTAACCCTTTCCCCTTGGCACAGTGGGCCAGGAAGGTTCACCCAACCCCCACCTGTCCCAGTACAAGAAAAAAAAAAAATCCCAAGAGACTAAAGCAGTACTAAACCAACAAGGTCGGCTGAGAGCCTGTGGGGGACCCAGGCCTGTTCCCTCTCTCCCCACAGTGTTTCTGTATCTAGAAAGAAGCAACTGAAGAAGTCTCTTTCCTTCCACATTCCCTGCCCAGGATGCAAGCCATTTCCCAGGCCAATTCTCTCACCTCCTTCCAGCCTTTAGACTGTAACTGGAGAGAGTCCCAGCAGGTGGCAGCTGGCATTGCTGGGACCAAGGTGGGGGTGGAGGGAGAGGGTACCAACTAGAGAAAGAAAGGGGAGTCCTCCCTTCATCCCCCTCTACTTAATTCTGCAGGCTCTGGGTTTAAACAAAGCCCTCCACCCTTGCGTCTGCCCTGCTGGATGGCTGCAGCCCTCCCCTGCCCCGGCGCCCTTCCCACCCTCAGAGGCCAGAGCCACCTTCTGCTTCCGCGCTCAAAAAAGTGGGCTGGTGGAGCACAGATCAATGGAGGCTATGAGAATACACCTACGAACTTGCCTCCCCCAAGGAACTCCCTCTTTGACGTCCAAGTGACTTAGAGGTCATCGGATAGTCAGGAACAGGCAGTAGATCAAGCAGCGGAGCTCAAGGCCGTAGAGGCTTCCCCCGCCCCACAGTCCAGGCCTTTCCGCGGCTGCTGCGCCCTGTCTCTTGGGCTCCAGCCCCCCTCCTTCCCTCCGTTCTTCCCCAAAAGCCAAAGGAAGGGGTTGAACAGGAAGAGGGTGAACTGGCTTGGGTCGGGTGGGGGCCCCGCGTCCCCTTCCCTGGCCCGGGGCCTGCTGCGCAGAGGAGGGAGAGGGGCCGGCGGCCGGGGGCGATTAGGCTGCCGCCAAGCTGGGTAACGGGCTGAATTAAGTCTCTGCCATCTGCCGAGGACCTGCGCGGGGAGCATGTCCAGGGTTGCGGGGAGGGGGCGGAGTGTACATGGGAGAAGTCAGAGGGGAAACTGAGGCGCGCCGCCCTTCTCTAGTTCTCACCCGCGTGCGAAGGGAAGGACGGGCCTCCGCCAGGCCAGGCCCTTAGGGAGCTGCCGCGCCGCACCTCCCGGCCCAGGACTAGACGGGAGTAGGGGAGGCGTGGAAAGAGAGTGGGGAGGGGACAGTCTCTGCCTGACTCGCAGCTCTACAGCCGGGGTCCGTCCCAACTCCGACCTCCCTCCCTCCCTGCGCAGCGCAGCCTCCTGCCCCCGCGGACTCCCGAGGCTCTCTCGAGACCGGAGAGGAATCGGAAGGCGCGTCGCGGCCCGGGGCTCGAGCCTGAGTCCCGTCCGGGCCCGGACGCTGACCCGCGCCCAGGCGGGGTGCAGGCTCCGCTCCGGCCTGGCCCAGTTCCCCCGCCCCCACCCCCGGACACGGACACCATTTTAGGTCGCGACATCCCGCAGCTTCCAGTCCCCGGGCCGCGCTTCGGACGCCTCTTGGGCCAGGGGCGCCAGGAGTTGGGGACCCCGACCCTCCCTCCACGTTTACCCTGCTAGGGGCTGTGCTTTCAACAGGCTGGGAGTTTCGCCTACCGGCCCCAAGGAACGGGGGCGGCGTCGGGGCCACAGTAGAAGCCATCCCGGGGGGCGGCCCGCGGGGGGGGTAGTTGACCAAGTGGGGGAGGGGCGGGGGTATTTACCCGCCCCCCCAGGGGGCGGGGCCAAAGGCGGGTATTTACCCCAGACACGCTTTCTTGTTCCGCTCCCAGTGCGGGCCGGGACCCGGCGGTCTCCCCACGGCTCCGGCCGCTACCGCCGCCGCCGCCGCCGCCCTCTCCACGACCGCCGCTACTTCCTGCTTCTCTCCGGTTCAGCCTCCCCCTCCCTCAGCTCCCTTGGCGTTCCCGGTCTGGGCTGCCCGCTTTAGCACTCGCCATTGGTCAATGCCCCCGTCGTTCAGTACTGCGCCCCGCCCAGCTCCACACTGGGTTGGCCTAAAGGGCTGCCGCTCTGAACCAGCTCCGTCCAGCCTTCCCGGCATCATTGGGCAAGAAGCTTGGTCCTTCTGGAGATGCTTCTCCTCATTGGTTGCGCCGGGGCCCACCTGCCCCCATCTGTGCGTCTCAAAAATGATTGCCCTCCGTGACTGTCGCTTAGAAAGAAACCAATCTGATTCCCTGCTTTCCTACTGGAGGAGGCGACTAACCCAGGTGCGTCTCCGCCCCTTCACTCCCTATTGGCCACGATCCAAGAAGCCTACAGTTCACTTATGCAAATTTCAGAACCACTTTTTATTTGTTGGGCACTTTGAGGAGAACCTCTTTGGGCCTGAGTGGAACCCTGATGTGTGGGTTCATTTGCACTGTTTTCTCAAGCAACACCCCAATGTCAGTTTTTCCGTGAAGAAGTCATAAAGTGGGACGTCACCGAAAGCATCACGTCATCTGGTTGACCATTTCCTCGCGGTTTTCCCACTATATAAACCGTCATATAATCTACTTGGATGGGATCCTCGCAAGGGCTAGCTCTGAGGCGATGGCGTCAACCACTGCTCCTCCCTCTGCAGGAGGGCTCGTAGCGGGGGTGGGATTCGTAGTGTGGAAGGAACAGGCACCTGAAGCCTGGGACGGGCTTGCAGACCGGAAGTAAGGGAGAGGTGACGTTAGGGTGCTGGCGTGGCCAGGTCCATTTCAAAAGGGATCTTAAAGCGGCACTGTAGTAGGCTTCCTAAACACGGAGATAGGGGATGGAGAAACCCTCCCCACCTCCGTTACCCATTTAAAGAGCTCTCGTCTTCCCCGCCCCCAGCAGGGATAGAGGGTGGAGTCGTGGCCGGTTTTCCCGCGCTTTGTGGCCCCGCCCCCTGAAGGCGGAGGAAGAGGAGGGATACTCCGAAAGTGATACTCTCTAATCGGCCTGGCGGTTTACAGTCCTTGGTGGCGGGGAGGGGGTGGTGGTTTCCAAAGAGTCAGACACGACTTCGCGACTAAACAACAGCAAGTCAGCAAGCGCTCGCTGAACTCGTTTGCAAGTCCAGTATACCAACTCATGCATACCCCAGCCGGCCGGCAAGCCTACCTATTCCGCCTTGCACACAGCCGCTGGAAACCTTATTAAGATGTTTCTGTTGTGCTTTCCAAGACTCCCGGACCCAGGACACTATGGCGCTCCCTGAGAGAGTGGGTAATAGCGATTGTATTGAAGAGTGAATCAGAACCTCCGGGTGGGAGTATAGGGCCACCATTTGTCAAATGGTTCCATCGGGCAAGTTGCTCAACCTCCTCAACCAAATTTTCTCATGGATAAAGTTGGGATTTTAATGCCCACCTGGCATGGTTTCTGTGATGATTTTAACGGTTTAGAATGTCAAAGTGCTTTGTAAAGCCATGGCAAATGGGATTAGGAACCCCCTCTCCAGCTCTGACTTTCTCAACGTTGCCTGCAGTTGTTCCAACTCACAGCTCCTCGTCCACTTCTGAACGAACTGACTAGAATCGCATACTGAATGTATGGGAACGTATGGGAATGCCCGCCGGCATTCCATTCTCCTCTCCTCTGAGTCTTCCCGTGCTGCTGTGCTTGGTCGCTCAGTCCTGTCCGACTCTTTGCAAACCCCATGGACTGTAGCCTGCCAGCTCCTCTGTCCAAGGGATTCATCAGGCAAAAATGCTGGAGTGGGTTGCCATGCCCACCTCCAGCAGATCTTCCCAATCCAGGGACTGAACCCAGGTCTCCTGCATTGCAGGCAGATTCTTTACTTGAGCCACCAGGAAAGCTCATGGAACCATAATTATGACTCATATACTGGTACTATTTTTGTTGTTCAGTCACTAAGCCAGGTCCCACTCCCTGTGACCACATGGACTGCAGCACACCAGGCTTTTCTGTCCTTCACTATCTCCGGGAGTTTACTCAAACTCATGTGCATTGAGTTGATGATGCCATCCAATCATCTCAGCCTCTGTTGTCCCCTTCTCTTCCTGCCTTCAATCTTTCCCAGCATCAGGGACTTTTCCAATGAATCAGTTCTTCACATTAGGTAGCCAAAGGATTGCAGCTTCAGCTTCAGCTTCAGCACCAGTCCTTCCAATTAATATTCAGGACTGATTTCCTTTAGGATAGACTGGTTGGATCTCCACGCAGTCCAAGGGAGTCTCAAGAGTCTTCTCCAACACCACAGATCAAAAGCATCAACTCTTTGGCACTCAGCTTTCTTTATGGTCCAACTCTCACATCCATACATGACTACTGAAAAAACCATAGCTTTGACTAGACAGACCTTTGTCAGCAAAGTAATGTCTCAGCTTTTTAATATGTCTAGGTTTGTCATAACTTTTCTTCAAAGGAGCAAGTGTCTTTTAATTTCATGGCTACACTCACCATCTGTAGTGATTTTGGAGCCCAAGAAAATGAAGTCTCGCACTGTTTCCATTGTTTCCCCACCTATTTGCCATGAAGTGATGGACTGGATGCCATGATCTTCGTTTCTTGAATGTTGAGTTTTAAGCCAGCTTTTCAATCTCCTCTTTCGCTTTCATCAAGAGGCTCTTTAGTTCTTTGCTTTCTGCCATAAGGGTGGTGTCATCTGTATATCTGAGGTTACTGATATTTCCATCAGCAGTCTTGATTTCAGCTTGTGCTTCATCCAGCCCGGCAGTTCTCATGGTGTACTCTACATAGAAGTTAAATAAGGAGAGTGACAATATACAGCCTTGGTATACTCCTTTCCTGATTTGGAACCAGTCAGTTGTTCCATGTCCATTTCTAACTGTTGCTTCTTGACCTGCATACAGATTTCTCAGGAAGCAGGTAAAGTGGTCTGGTATTCCCATCTCTTTAAGAACTTTCCACAGTTTGTTGTGAATCACACAGTCAAAGGCTTTGGTATAGTCAATAAAGCAGAAGTAAGTGTTTTCTGGTGGATACATTGTGGTATTTCATTGTGGTTTTCATTTGTATTACACTGTTTAAAAATGTTAAGCACCTTTTCATTACTCTTATGGACCATTTGTATCATCTCTTTTGTAAAGTGCTTTGTCCAGAATTTAATTGTTAGTCTGTTTATTTCTTTGTTTTGGGCCATGCCAAGTGTCATGTGGGATCTTAGTTCCCTGAACCCACCAGGGACGGAACCCACGCCCCTCTGCCAGTACAAGCGTGGAGTCTTAACTACTGGACTGCCAGGGAGGTCTATTTCGTTTGTTTTTGTTTTATCTTGTCTTGCTTTTTGATTTGTAGTTTTTTATATATTCTGGACACAAGCCCTTGTCAAGAATGTTAATTTCAGATTTGAATTGCACTTCTGCCATCTTTTCAGCCTTCAGTCAGACTGGCAGAAACTTTTCGGGAAGTAACATCATGATGGCTGCCCAAGAAGAACCCCAGGTTCAGTTCAGACTTGTATTGGTTGGTGATGGTGGTACTGGTGAGCTACATTCAAGAGCCGACATCTGACTGGTGAATTTGAGAAGTATGTAGGTGCTGATTGGAGACCCTAAGTTGGTATTTGTTGCCATGCCTACTCTTGCCCCACCAGAGGTGCAGTATGATCATGATCTAGAGGTTGCTCAGATGACTGCTCTCCCGGATGAAGATGATGACCTGTGAGAAAGTGAAGTTGGGATCCAGAATCAGAAGTCCAGTTTTATAGGCAACTGTTCTGTGCTATCAGTGGTACAGCAAGTTTGCCACTTTATTATGTAGCTAAGCAGAACAAGTGCTTACTCTTTGAATGCTGAAGGAGATGGATGCGCTTTGGAGTGAATATGGCAGGTAAAAAAATATATACCTTCATTTTTGGACCTGTATGTTTAGGTCCTGTGGGATACAGTTATTTCCTCCTTGAGTTTCAAATATGAGACTGCCATAGGACTTCCTTGGTGGCGCAATGGATAAAAACCCACCTGCCAGTGCAGGGGACACAGTTTCAATCCCTGGTCTGGGAAGATCCCACATGCTTCGGGATTACTAAACCCATGCACCGAGCCCACGCTCCAGAGCCTGTGCTCTGTAACAAGAGAAGCCGCCGCAAGGAGAAGGCCGTGCACTGCAACGAAGAGCAGCCCCGCTCCCCACAGCTGGAGAAAGCCGCCTCACAGCAACAAAGGCCCAGTGCGGCCAAAAAATAATATATATAGTTTTTAAGTTTTAAAAACAACTGCTGTAGTCACATCATAATGTTGAGAGGTGGAATCTTGTTTGTTACTGTCGTTCTCACTCCTTTTTGTTTAGAATCAGAATAAAGTAGTTCAAATATTAAAAAAAAGAGAGAAAGAGAGAATGTCAATTCCAGATATTTTCTTCCTGGCTGTTGCTTGCCTTTCTATTTGCTTTCTTTCTTTTTGGCTGCGCTGGGTCCAGGCTGGTGTGCTCAGGCTTTCTCTAGCCTCAGCGATGAGGGGCTACCCCCTAGTTGCCATGCTGGGGATCCCATTGCAGTGCTTTTCTTGTTGCGGAGCACAGGCTCTAGATAGAGCATGGGCTCAGCAGTAGTGGGCATGGGCTTAGTTGTCCCAAGGCATTTGGGATCTTCCCAGGCCAAAGATTGAAGCTGTATCCCCTACCTTGACAGGCAGGCTCTTAACCACTGGACCACCAGCGAAGTCTGCCTTTCTACTTTCTTAATGATTTTTTTTTGGTGAACATAAAGTTTTAATTTTTTGTGGTAAAAGTCACATATTATAAAATCAACATTTTAAAGTGAACAATTGAGTGGCATATTCATATTGTGTAACTACCACAGCTATCTAGTTCGAAAACATTTTCATCACCCCAGAAGGAAACTCCATACCCATCAATCAGTTGCTCCTATGCCCCACCCTCTCAGTTCTTGGCAACCACCAGCCTCTGTTCTGTTTCTATGGATTTAACTATCTAGATATTTCACACAAATGGAATCATGCAATATATGACCTTTCATGTTTGGCTCCTATCACTTAGCAGAATGTTTTCCAAGTCCATCCAAGAAGTTTCTTTTTTGGGGGCTGCTCCACATGGTTTGTGGGATCTGAGTTCCCCAAGCAGTGATTTTACCTGAGCCATAGCAGTGAAAGCTCAGAGTCCTAAGCATGGACCACCAGGGAATTCCCAGAATTTAAAAAATTTTAATAAAGCTCAATTTATCAACCTTTCTTTTAGGTTAGTGTTTTCTACCTCCTGTTTAAGGTCAAGAAAACTTTTTTTTCCCTAGCAGGCTTGTTTTACTTTTAAGCTCATGAGTGTTAGTCACTCAGTGGTGTCTGACTCTTTTCGACCCCCCACCAGGCTCCTCTGCCCATGAAATCCGCTGGAGTGAGTTGCCCTTCCATTCTGTAGGGTAGCTCCCCAACCCAGGGGTCGAACCCAAGTCTCCTGCATCACAGCAGATTGTTTACTGTCTCAGCCACAGACCTCTTGTAAATTAATGTTTATATGTGATATGAGGTTAAGAATCAAAGTTCCATTTTTCCTCCATGTGGATATACACCATTTATTGAAAAGATCATCCTCTCCCCCACTGAATTGCAATGGAGTAGTATTGTGTTCCTTTTTTTAAAATAAGTGGTACTAAAAAAAAATAATAATAATAAATGGTACTTTTTTTTTTCAGGGTCAGGGGCTATGCTGGGGATCTTAGTTCCCCAACCAGGGGACAAACCCATGCCCCCTGCATGACAGTGCAGAGTCCTAACCACTGCACCACCAGGAAAGTCCCAGTATTGTATTCTTGGACTGGATAGTTCCAATAAATCTTCTGATAGCCTCCCAGCTTTCTGATCATGGAATATATAGCAGCCTCCCCGACAGACTGGTTCTGACATGTTCTGAGAATTATTCCTGGAAGCCCAGAGTAGAGCCCTCTCCTACTTTACTTCTAATAACTTGGTAAAAATCTAATTCAATAAATTCCTTTCTCCTCAAAATACCTAGGCTAGATTTTCTTTACTGTACGGAACCCCAACCAATCCAGTCCTCACAGTTATTTGATCCCAGCGCTACTGGTGGCTTATTATTGTTACCTGGAACTTTAATTTATCTCATTTTCCAGGCAGCTGTCTTGCTAAAGGGTAGGTGGGACTGTGGTAACAAAGAGGGAAAAGCTTTCCTGTGGTTTATTTTAAATTGTGGCAACCTAAGGGAAAACTGAGCCACTGAAACTGCCATATACGTGTATATACAGAGTCCAACCAAAAGTCCCCTCAGGGGCTTCCCTGGCAGCTCAGGGGTAAAGAATTTGCCTGCCAATGCAGGAGACACTGGTTCAATCCCTGATCTGGGAAGATCCCATATGCCACAGAACAACTAAGCCCGTGCACCACAGCCACTGAGCCAGTGCTGAAGAGCCCGTCCCCTGCAACAGGAGAGGCCTCCCCAGTGAGAAGCCCTCGTGCCACAACCACAGAGTGGCCCGCACTCTCCACAACTAGAGACAGCCTGCGCCGCACAACGACCCAACACAGCCAGGAATACATAAGCAAACAATTTTTTTTTTAAGTTCCGTCAGCCTCGTCCTCCCCAACTCAACAACACTCTCATTCAGGTAGACCGACTCTTCAGATATTCGAAGCCCTCACACCCCTTACCCTAATACTCCCTCTCCAGTCCACACCCTCTCCCTGGGTGACCTTGTCCACAAACATTTATCACCTTGGCCTAATAACTCTGCATCTCTCACTCAGATCTTCCACCTGAATTCCAAGGTGCCGCCAAAAATACCAGACACTTCCAAGGCCCCATAATGAGAACCAAATTCACTGCTTTCTACCAAACATTTTCTTGTTCCTGGATTTGCATCTCAGGGAAAGTTACCACCACTAACCCCCACACAGAAACCTGAGAATTGTCTTTTCCTCATCCCTCTTTCTTATCCCCTGTCATGACCAAAGCTTTTCAATTCCACCTCCTTAATATCTCTCAGAGTCCCCCCCTCAAGCCCACCATCACCACCCTTGTTCCAGCCACCATTATATCTAGCCTGGGTGTTTTCAACAGATTCCTCATCCTTGCCCCACCCCAAATGAAACTAATCATGCTCAAATGCCTAAAATTCTTCACTGTCTCCAATTGCCTGCATGATAAAGTCCAAACTTCTTGGAATGTGTGAGGGTGAAACAAAGACATTTTATGTCAACAGGAAGAACTTTTTACCGGATTTACTCCTGGAAGAATAAAAATTATCCCAAAAAGTAGATCTGTAAAGCAAGAATTAGTGTGGAAAAAAATTATTAAACTCATGAATAAAGTTAAATCAACTGCTTATATATGAAAATAATGATAATATCCAATTTATGTGGTTTTAAAACAAGATAGACATTTGGGTATAGAGGGCACATTGAATATGCTCTTTATTTTTTTTCCTTCCTGAAATTTACGGAAATGACAGGAAAGAGTTTTTTTTTAAAAGACAGAAGCTCCCAAAGACAAGGAGACTGGAAAAGACAACAGCATTGGATGCTTAAAAAGCTGATAAATATGTGTGACTGACTAGACAGATCAAAGAAAACTGAATTCTAAGTCAGCAGGCAAAGCTGAAAAAACAAACTGATAACACTGCAGATGAAGAACACCCTGATTATCAGGAGTCAGCAACACCAGGTACCTCTGAAGTGGTTGATAAATGTGGGATGAGAAACAGGAGAATATCTGAAACTCTGTTTGAGGAGGGGTGTATCCCAGGTCCACACAGCAATTTGACTGCCTCTCCTCAACCACAGTAGAGACCTGGAGGTTCATGCTCCAGAGAGGACTGAGAGAACATTTACATGCAGTATTCTGAGAACCCCAGCCTTTCCCCCCAGCTCAGTACCCAGCACACTGGCAATCAGGACTATCGTCTCCAAGTAGGAGACTGGAATAGGTTTGCTTTGGAGAATCTGATCTAAAGATACTGACATTTGGGGTTCCCTCAAGAAAAGACCTGGTTAGATCATCCTACAGAGAATCTTACAGTTAACAGCTCCCCAGAAAGTCTCAAAAATATCTTCTCCCACATACACTGAGAAACTAAAACGTAGCTGTGACTGAGAGAGTCAGTCCACCCTGCCATTCATCAAGCTGGGATAAGAGACACAGAAAGCCAGCAAAGTTAACAAGAAATACTGTTTTCCCCAAGCTATGTAGCAGAGACGTTCATAACAACCCCCTTCTGTGACGATTGCTTTCTTATGCACTGAGAAACCCTGTTCTTTAAAATCATAAACTATAAGAAACTTTGCTGTTGGAAAGCATATCAGTAAGAATGAGTCATTCTCCTTTTGCCTGGAGGATCCAAGTCACCCTGAGACGGAGGAGCAGCACTGATTGTTACAGCCCAGGTGCAGAGCTTTAGATAAGGGGTTTCTGGACATATCATTCCACATCAGTGTTGACTTCAGACTCCAGACGGGTACTAACCTCTTTAGACAGATCCCTATTTCCTTTGAACCTCCAAGAACACTGCCTCATTTAAATGTCATCTAAGGCTCACCCTTGCCCCCAATCCTGGAGCACACATATTTTGCCCTTTATTTCATGAAATGCCTCACATTTTCTTCGGTCTGTGATCTCCTTCACTGCCACAGGCCAATAAGGTCATGCTGGTGGTTGGCTGGTTGGGCTAGAATAACTCTCTCAAAGAAAACTGGGGGCTTTGGTCCACCAAAGCAAAGAGGAGACCAAGAGGGAAGTCCAGTGGAATATGAGAAATAGGATCCAGGCTTCCCTGGTGGTCTGGTCTACTGGTTAAGAATCCGCCTGCCAATACAAGGGGCACGGGTTCCATCCCTGGTCTGGGAAGATCCCACATGCTGCAAGGCAACTGGACCCGTGCACCACAGCTACTGAGCCCACACTCCAGACCCCACGAGCCATGACTACTGAGCCCACATGCCCTAGAGCCTGTATCCTACAACAACAGAAGCCGCTGCAATGAGAAGCCCATGCACCGCAGCTAGAGAAAGCCCCTTGCACAGCAGCGAAGACCCCCGCAGCTAAAAATCATCCAAAAATTAAAGGAATAAATGAAAATCTCAAAAAAGGATCCAAAAAAGTTCAGTAGGATTCAACGCAGAGAAGAAGTCAGGAGTTTGAATTCCCAGGATGAGCATGAAGGGAGATCAAAGAGGAAAGGGCAAGGAGGCCAGACAGGCACCAGCAGGAGGCTCAAGGAAGATGTCTGTGAGAAAGTGAGATTGACAGATACGTTCAGATGAGATCCAGACAGCTGGAGAGGAGCTTGGGGTCCATTAGTAAGGATCATAGTGACTCATCTATGAATATTATCTGCATAGTCAAAATAATGTAAATTCTGAATAGTCCTTTAACCAAAATTGTTATATATAACTATATGGAGGAAATGGGGGAAGGAGAAGGCAGATGTAAAACAGCTAACCCTTTTGTCTATTTTAGAAATCAGTGCCTAGGGGCTTCCCTGCTGGTCCAGTGGTTTAAGAGTCCAAGCTCCCAATGGAGGGGGCCAGGGTTGATCCCTGGTCGGGGAACTAAGATCCCACAAGCCTCACAGTGTGGCTTAAAAAAAATATATCAGTGCATAATGCTATTAAGTAAAAAATCAGTCACTGTATGTTACTTAGATATATGAAAAGAGGTAATTAATAAAGTACCAGATACAAGATTTGAAAGTGGTTGCTTCTAGGTAGGGGGAAATGGGGAGAGTAGACCAGAATGTTTTGTTTATGCCTGTTTACGACTATTAGAAATGTTTAACTTGAGGAATTCCCTGGTGGTCCAGTGGTTAGGACTCTGTGCTTCCACTGCAGGGGAACGGGTCCAACCCCTGGTCACAGAAATAGATCCCCAAAGCCATGTGTTACCTACCCCCCACAAAAATTCAGTAAATTAAAATTCATACCCATTTATATGTTGATTACAAGAGACATACCTAAAACATAAGAAATAGCTTAAAAGTAAAAGAACAGAAAATATATATGTGCCAAGCAAATACTAAACAAACAAATAAAACAGCTGGTGCAGGTATGTTACTACTAGATAAAATAAAATTTATGACTGAGAACATGAACTGGAGATAAAGAGAGCTGCCACATTGATATGTTTGAATGCACCAAGAAGATATAATTGTAAACCTTTCTCCAGTTTCTTAATAACACAGCTCCAAATTTATAAATTGTCAGAACTCCCAGGAAAAATTAATAATTACAATTGTGGGAAATGTTAACATATTTCCCTCAGTTGATTGATGGATCAAGAAAAATGTGCTTTGGACTTCTTGGAGGTCCAGTGGTTGGGAGTCTGCCTGCCAGTGCAGGGACGTGGGTTGGATCCCTGCTCTGGGAGGATTCCACATGCTTTGGGGAACTGGGCCCACACATCAAAACTACTGAAGCTTGCTCTCTAGAGCAGGAGAGAGGCCACTGCTGAGCCCATGCGCCCTAAAGCCTGTGCTCTGTGAGAGAAGCCACAACAATGAGAAGCCCAAGAGCAACTAGAGAGAAGCCTCCGCTCAGCGCAACTAGAGAAAGCCCACATGCAGCAACAAAGATCCAGCACAGCCAAAAACAGAGAAAGTTTTCAATAAAAAGAAAAAATGTGTTTCAGTAAGAATTTGGGAGATTTGAACAACATAATTGAAGGTTTGACCTATTATCTAAAACCCTGCAGCCAATAATTGGGGGCACATATTCTTTTTGCATACACATACAATATTTTTAAAAGGTTTGTTGAGGTATAACTGACATACAATAAGTGGTACATATTTAAAATGTACAATATAGGGGGACTTTCCTGGTGGTCCAGTGGCTAAGACTCTGAGCTCATGCAGTGGGCCTGGGTTCAATTCTTGGTTGGGGAACTAGATCCCACATGCCACAACTAAATAGCCTGCATGCCACAACTAAGACCTGGCACATCCGAGTATATAAATAAAAATAAAAATAAATATTTAAATTCAAAAAATGTGTACATTGAAAACCAGGTGGCGCTAGTGTAAAGAATCCACCTACCAACGCAGAAAACCTAAGAGACATGGATTCAACCCCTGGGTTGGGCAGATCCCCAGGAGGAGGGCGTGACAACCCACCTCTCCAGTATTTCTGCCTGGAGAATCTCTCAGATAGAGGAGTCTGGCAGGGCACAGTCCATAAGGTTGCAAAGAGCTGGACACAACTGAAATGACTTAGCATGCACACACATATGCACTGCTGCTGCTGCTAAGTCGCTTCAGTCGTGTCCGACTCTGTGCGACCCCATAGACGGCACCTCACCAGACTCCTCCGTCCCTGGGATTCTCCAGGCAAGAGTACTGGAGTGGGTTGCCATTTCCTTCTCCAATGCATGAAAGTGAAAAGTGAAAGTGAAGTCGCTCAGTCGTGTTCAACTCATAGTGACGCCATGAACTGCAGCCCACCAGACTCCCCCGTCCCTGGGATTTTCCAGGAAAGAGTACTGGAGTGGGTTGCCATTTCCTTCTCCAATGCATGAAAGTGAAAAGTGAAAATGAAGTCACTCAGTCGTGTTCAACTCATAGTGACGCCATGAACTGCAGCCCACCAGGCTCCTCCATCCATGGGATTTTCCAGGAAAGAGTACTAGAGTGGGGTGCCATTGCCTTCTCCTGCATTAAAAAGGAAATAATACTCTGCTTAGGAAGGGGCTCTTTACTTCAGGCACACACAAAATCACGAATATAAAAGTTGACTGAGAGTCTTATTAAATGGAGCCTGCTGGATTGAAAGAGTCAACTGCTTCTCTACCCTCCAAATGGAAGCAGTTCAGAATGGTAGCTGCTAAACAGTCACCCTACCAAGGTCTAACACAGATTCCAACCCTTTCTCAAGCACCCTATGCTCAGTTCAGTTCAGTCGCTCAGTCGTGTCCGACTGTTTGCGGCCCCATGGACTGCAGCACACCAGGCTTCCCTGTCCATCACCAACTCTCGGAGTTTGCTCAAATCAGCTCCATTGAGTTGATGATGACATCTAACCATCTCAGCCTCTGTTGTCCCCTTCACCTCCTGCCTTTAATCTTTCCCAGCATCAGGGACTTTTCCAATGAGTGGGCTCTTGGCATCAGGTGGCCAAAGGATTGCAGCTTCAGCTTCAGCACCAGTCCTTCCAATTAATATTCAGGACTGATTTCCTTTAGGACTGACTGGTTGGATCTCCACGCAGTCCAAGGGAGTCTCAAGAGTCTTCTCCAACACCACAGTTCAAAGGCATCAATTCTTTGGCACTCAGCTTCCTTTATGGTCCAACTCTCACATCCATATGTGACTACTAGAAAAACCATAGCTTTGACTAGATCTTTGTCACCAAAGTAATGTCTCAGTTTTTAATATGCTGACTAGGTTTGTCATAGCTTTTCTTCAAAGGAGCAAGTGTCTTTTAATTTCATGGCTACACTCACCATCTGCAGTGATTTTGGGGCCCAAGAAAATAAAGTCTCTCACTGTTTCCACTGTTTCCCCATCTATTTGCCATGAAGTGATGGGACCAGATGCCATGATCTTAGTGTTCTGAATGTTGAGTTTTCAGACAACTTTTTCACTCTCCTCTTTCACTTTCATCTTGAGGCTCTTTAGTTCTTCTTTGCTTTCTGCCATAAGGGTGGTGTCATCTGCATATCCAAAGTTATTGATATTACTCCCAGAAATCTTGATTCCAGATTGTGCTTCATCCAGCCCAACATTTCTCATGATGTACTCTGCATAGAAGTTAAATAAGGAAGGTGACAATATACAACCTTGATGTACTCCTTTCTCGATTTGGAACCAGTCTGTTGTTCCAAGTCCAGTTCTAACTGTTGCTTCTTGACCTGCATACAGATTTCTCCGGAGGCAGGTCAGGTGGTCTGGTACTCCCATCTGCTTAAGAACTTTCCAGTTTGTTGTCATCCACACAGTCAAAGGCTTTAGCATAGTCAATAAAGCAGAACTAGATGTTATTCTGGAAGTCTCTTGCTTTTTTGATGATCCAACGGATGTTGGCAATTTGATCTCTGATTCCTCTGCCTTTTCTAAATCCAGCTTGAACATTTGGAAGTTTGTGGTTCACATACTCTTGAAGCCTGGTTTGGAGAATTTGGAGCATTGCTTTGCTAGCGTGTGAGATGAGTGCAACTGTGCATAGTTTGAACATTTTTTGGCATTGCCTTTCTTTGGGATTGGAATGAAAACGGACCTCTTCTAGTCCTGTGGCCATTGCTGAGTTTTCCAAATTTGCTGGCATATTGAATACAGCACTTTCATAGCATCATCTTTTAGGATTTGAAATAGCTCAACTGGAATTCCATCGCCTCCTCTAGCTTTGTTCATAATGATGCTTCCTAAGGTCCACTTCACATTCCAGGATGTCTGGTTCTAGGTGAGTGGTCACATCATCATGGTTATCTGGGTTATGAAGATCTTTCTCGTATAGTTCTTCTGTGTATTCTTGCCACCTCTTTTTAATATCTTCTGCTTCTGTTAGGTCCATACCATTTCTGTCCTTTATTGTGCCCATCTTTGCATGAAATGTTCCCTAGGTATCTCTAATTTTCTTGAAAAGATTTCTAGTTTCTCCCATTCTATTGTTTTCCTCTATTTCTTTGCATTGATCACTGTTAAGAGGTGCAAAATTCGCAGCAAAGACCAGATTAGCAGTGTTATTTTCTCCTTCAAACCTTGAAAAATAATTAGGGAGGATAGTCAGAGCACAGAAACCAACATGCGAAATGTGATCTTTAAGGTTTAATATGCTACGTAAGATCTTTGGGTTTCCCCAGTGGCTCAGCAGCAAAGAATCTGCCTGAAGTGGAGGAGATGCAGGAGACTCAGGTTCAGTCCCTGGGTTGGGAAGATCTCCTGGAGGAGGGCCTGCAATCCACTCCAGTATTCTTGCCTGGAGAATCCCATAGAGAGAGGAGCTTGGCAGGCGACATTCCACACGGTTGCAAACAGTCAGACACAACTGAAGCAAGTGAAAACGCATGCATGCACTCACTTAAGATCTTTGGCCATAGTAACTCATGCTTAAGAACTGACTGGAAGCCTACTATTTATTTCAGGAAACTATGCTAACAAAAACAAACATAACCCACATCTGGCCTACAGCAGCTATGGCTGTTGGCAAAAACATCCTGAACCTCTTACACAGAAGAGGCTCCCTCTAGAGGTAGCTGCCGAAGGTGTGTAGCCCTTAAGGAAAGAGTTACCCACAAGGCCCACTTCAGATGGGTCATGAGAGATGGAGGACAAGAAACGACTTCCCTGGGACTTCCCTGGAGTCCCGTGGCTAAGACTCTGCACTCCCAATCCTGAGGGCCTGGGTTTGATCCCTAATCAGGGAACTAGATCCCACACGTCACGACTAAGAGTTCACATGCCACAGCTAAAAATCCTGCATGCTGTAATGAAGATCAAAGATCCCACGTGCTGAAACTAAGAAATAAGTAAATACAAATAAACATGAAAAAAATCCACGGGTCACAAAGAGTCGGACACGACTGAGCAGCTAGGCTCCCCAGGTTGGCTCAGTGGTAAAGAATTCGAGTGCCAGCGCAGGAGATGTAGGAGACGCAGGTTCATTCCCTGGTCTGGGAAGATCCCCTGGAGAAGGAAATGGCAACCCACTCCAGTATTCTTGTCTGGGAAATTCCATGGACAGAGGAGCCTGGTGGGCTACAGTCCATAGGGTGACAAAGAGTTGGATATGATTGAGTGTGCACACAAGTACGGAAAAAAAATGAAAAACAACCTCCATGAGGACAGAGCAAGGGATCATCGGAAACAATGAGGATTTTCCCAAGGGGGTAGAACTTGGGGAAACCAAACAGACCAAGCAAGGAACTTACTCCTGTGTTGGGGCAGGTGGTCCTTGCCCCCGAGATCCAATACACAGTGTTGTTCTGGTTATCTATTGCCACCCAAAAATTTAGTGGCTCAGAATAACAATTATTTGTTATCCCCAGAGTCCCCTTGGCTCCTAAGGGCTTGGCTGGGCACTCGAGGTATCTTACATGATTACAGTCACAGAGCTGCAGCTGGACCAGCTCTGGGCTAACTGGGCGTCTCAACTTTCTTCATATATTCTTGGGGCTTCTCAATGGCTTTCTATGTAGGCAAATGTGGGCCTCCTCACAAGATGGTGGAGCTGGTGGCCCTAGAGCAGTTGGAGTGCTGACTAGGGGGTCCCAGCATAAGTGTCTCAGCAAACAAGGCAGCAGTCGCCTTGCCTTTCAGGGCCCAGCCTCAGAGGCTATAGGGCATTACTTCTGCTATGCTCTACTGGCCAAGCAGCCACTAGCACATTCCGGTTTAAGGGATGAGAACATATACAATCCATCAATAGACCAGTGACCAGTGACTGCTGGGTGTTTTCCTTTTCTGAACAAGAGTTTTGCTTGTATATCAGGTGTTTTCGGGGCTGAAAACTTGTCTTTGGTTTACAGCTCGCTGAACCACAAACAGCCGCATGAGGAACTTAACAGATTCTGAGTAGCTAAAGGGATGTACTGCTACACAGTTTGGTGGTTACCTATCTAGACTCCATTCTCTGCTTCTTCCTCAGGAAAACAATTCTTATATTTCCCACATTCCCTTGCAGCTACGAGTGGTCATGTGACAAAATTCTGGCCAATGAGATGTCAGCCAAAGTTGTTGGATGAGACATCCAAGAAGGCTATTCTGTTTGTTTTTACTACACCACACGGCATGTGGGATCCTAGTTCCCTGACAATGGATGGAAGCTGTGCCTCCTGCATTGCAAACTCGGAGTCTTAACTGCTAAACTGCCAGGGAAATCCCAAGAAGGCTTTCTAAACGGGGGCAAAAAAGCTGATATGGATCCTTTTCTGCCCTTTGCCATTTCCTCCTGATTTCTGGCTGGAATGCAGAATATGACAGCTGGAGCTCCCTTTAGTCACCTTAGACCACAAGTCTTAAAAATGAAAACCACAGTCTGAGAATGGTGGTACCAAGAGATAGAAGGACCCTGGGCTCTGCTGACAATGGAGCTACTGTGACCCTCTATCTCTGGACATTTTTTACCCAAGAGAAAAGTAAAATTTCAATCTTATCTTTGGTCTCCATTATTAGCTGCTAAATGCAGTTCCTACCTTAGACAGAATGTCTTCCTCACTTGATTATCTAAGCAGGGACTCTTAGCTTCACTCTTGTTTTTATTCCCTGAAACTTACATAGAATCTGGCAATAAATATTGATTGAATGAATGCCTAGCACTTTAGGTTCTGATTTATTTAACTGTCTGGGTTTGATAAGGTACAAAGAATTCCCCCCGAACCCATCCCATCCTGCCATCAGCTGCTGTCTTCAACTCTGTTCTGTCAGCAAACTTCCCCATCCTTAGAACACATTTCTCAAGTACACCCCATGGTTTTCTTGTTATTTTCATGGAATACAAGTCTTGAACAGTCTGTTTTTAAAAATTTCAATCTTATATTCAATTCCTAGCTCACTCCCCACCGCCCAACTCAAGTTAGACTCACAGCCCAGAGATCTGAAACAGCAAAGTGGGGAGAGGGCTACCTTTATCTTCATTCTTCTTTCACCCTCCCTCCACTTCCTGCCTCTGACTTCTCCAGGCTTAGAACAGCGGGAGAAAGAAAAAGCGTAGTTTTATATGACCAGGTCTGTTAGAACCTTCCATATGACAGGTGCCTAAGTGCTGGCTTTCTCTTGGAGGGTGGTATTTGAGGAGGCTCACAGGCCCTCCACACCCCTTGGTATCACAGTGCATCACCAACTGATGTCCTGCAGAGCATCCTGAGCTTCTTCACTGTTCCTTGCCATTAGAGTCTTCTTGCCCTGCAGGGATCTCTCTTGGACAGAGCCCCATCTATATGGTTAAAACCTAGGTACTCTCCATGATGTCCTCCTGGCCCATGAGAAACTTCCACATCCTTATCATGCCAGGTGCCAGAAGTACAGGCTACTCTCGAGCACTGCCACTCCTGGTCTGGGCTCCAGTCATTCCCTAACATGCCCTGTTCACCAAACCATCAGCAGATACTTATCCCTATGTTCATATGCATCTCCCAAATGCCAGTAAACTCACGTCAAGTTTTTCCAAAATTCTCTGACAGGGGGCCCGGGTTTGATCCCTCTTTGGAGACCAGATCTTACATGCCACAACTAAAGATCCAGCATGCAGCGACTAAAAAAGAGCCTGCATGCCGCAACGAAGATTGAAGATCCCGAGTGCCCCAACTAAGACAGCACAGCCTAATTAATTAATTAATTTTTAAAAAAAACCCTCTCTCACAGTGCTTTGCTTGTGCTCTTTTGCAGCACTGGGATAATAATTCTGCTACCCAAGAATTATCCAGTCAAGGAGTGATTTTCCTGCAGGCACCCCCAGTCTCATGGTACTCTCCTTACCTGGTCTGTAGCTTCTGCTCACCTTCCTAAGGATGAAGTAGGGATGATAACGAAGCTCTATAGAACAGACCGACAACTCCATCTCCACAACACTTCATTCCCTTGGCAAGAGTCTCATTTATAGAGGCCGAAGATGACGATGAGGGACCATCACTGTTAGAGGAGTCGTCCTCTTTTGTCTGTCCAGCAAAGTCTTTCTCTACCATGTGGGGAACCCACATGCTCTTCTTTCCCTGAGGACTCAGCTCAAACTCTAAGACAACAAGAAAAATCTCTTCGAACATCCTCTTACACGTGCACTGCAACTTTTAATTTTTACAGCCACCTCATGAGTTAGAGAAACAAAGTAATTAAGACTTGGGGAAGTAGGACCCCCTGGTTAAACATGGTGGACTGAGCACACCCATTTATCTCTGCTCCATCCAGAAATCACATCGAAAGGAGAGTACGGAAATTAAAAAGCATCAAAGCTCAAGGAGAAGACTAGAGACAATGAGAGACGTAATTTTGAAAATTGGAACGTCTCATGTGTAAGGTTTTAAATCCTTAAGTTTGAATATTTTCCATTCTACTCGTGAGGTAGAGAGAGGAAAACCAAAAAGGCATGAAATAATTGGAGTCTTAAGACTTGTAAAGATTTTAAAAATTGAAAATGTTTAGTCCTCCGGCAGTAGAGGCAAGAGGACTGAAAATTTCTTCTGGGGATGATGACTGACACAGGAAAAAACCTGCAGGCACTAGAAGACTGATGCCTCCCTCACCCACCCCACAGTGAGTCAGCCCCAGCTGACCACCTCTGGCCCCTGCACTGGGCTTCTAATCAGCAGCTTTGGACCTCATGCCTGAATTGGAACAGACAACCCAAGTTCACAAGCCTCATGCATAAAAGACAGAAGCCAAAAGAAAAGGAACCTGGAGTGTAACATATAATGAGGAGACCAGAAGGAAATGTCCTCCAAACTGCAATTAATATCATCAGGAATCAACAGAAAACATTGCACCCGTGACAAAAGAATGGATGCTATTATTAAAAGAAACATTCAGAAAGCAATAAAGACTTGTCCTGGCTTCTACAGCACATATATTAAAGTCGGAACAATACAGAGATTAGCATGGCCCCTGCACAAGGCTGACATGCAAATTCATGAAGCGTTTCATGCTTTCTGTATAATTGATTTACTGTGCTGTACACCTGAAACACAATATAATAAATCAGTTATACTTTAATATAGTTTTTTAAAAAAGAAAAGACTTTCTGGAAATTAAAAATTCGAAGTGATCAGTTAAAAATAAATACATATTCAACCCCCCCATACCCCCCCAAAAAATGAAGTGAGGGACTTCCCCATTGGTCTAATGGTGAAGACTCTACCCTTCCACTGGAGGGGGCGCCAGTTGGATCCCTGGTTAGGGAACTAAAATCCCACAAGCCATGGGGTATGGCCAAAGAGAAAAGAAAAATATATATATAAATGGAAGTTTGTAATTTAATAAAAAGAATTCTGAGACAAAGTTGAAGCTTTCCTGGTGGCTCAGTGGTAAAGAATCTGCCTGCTACTGCAGGATGTGTGGGTTTGATCCCTGGGTCGGGAAGATTCCCTGCAGAAGGAAATGGCAACCCACTCTAGTATTCTTGTCTGGGAAATCCCATGGACAGGGGAGCCTGGTGGGCTACAGTTCATGGGGTCGCAAGAGCCGTACTCAGAGACTAAACAACAAAGTTGAAGAAATATCCTGGAGGATAGAATAAAAATACAAAGAAATAGAAAATATAAAATAAGTGTAAGAAAATTAGAAATTCAGTCTAGAAGACAGAGTATCTGGTTTTAGAAAGTGAGAAGAAATAGTCAGTAGGAAAATCATTAAAGAAATAATTCAATAACAATTTCCTACCCTGAAGGACATGAGTTTATAGCTTGAAAGGACCCATGAAATTACCAGCACATTAAATTAAAAAAACAAGGAAACAAAAAAAATTCTTTTAATCAAACACCCAAAGGTTTTTCATTATCAAATTTCAGAGTAAATATTAAGAGCAATCTGTAAAGTCATCCAGAGAGAAAAATCAGGATGTGTACAAAAGATAGTTGCATACTCAGAATGACACTGGATTTAATAATATTCCTAAAAACTAGAAAAAAATGGGACAATGCCTTCAAAATTCTAAAAACATTATTTTTAATCTAAAATTCTATACTCTACCAAGATATTTTCAGGCATGCGAAGACAGGAAATTTGTTTTCTGGGCTCCCTTCCTCAGGAAGCTTGTGGATGAAGAATTCCACTGAAACAGAGCAGAAGACCAGGGAGAATCAGAACATGGCATCTAGGAAACAGAGGAGCCACAGAGAAGGCAGGCAATGGGATTCCCTGGGTGAAGGCGTAGGGAAGAATCAGGACAATCTTGCTGCAGGCCTCATGCAACCAGCCAGATTAGAAGGGAAGGCCATCACACAAGGTCATCAAGCTACCTACTTTGACCAATTTGAAAGGTTTACACTTCTAACAGAGGGAATGAAAACAAAGCAAAGAAACAAAAAAGCCCAAGGCAGTTATAAATTCTGGGAAAAACAAAAATATGCATAAAAGGCAGATTTAATAGAGGCTTAATAGTAAACAAATTTCCCTGATGGCTCAGTGGCAAAGAATCTGACTACTAATGCAGGAAACACAGGTTTGATCCCTGGGTTGGGAAGATTCCCTGCAGAAGGAAATGGCAACCCACTCCAGTATTCTTGCCTGGGAAATACCATGGACAGAGAAGCCTGGTGGGGTTGCAAAAGAATTGGACAACTTAACAACTAATCAACAACAAAAACAAACCTTACAAAATCATTATTATAAAAACCATAAATACCAATTTATCCAAAAAATATTGTCTCCTATTGGAAGAGGAGAGGAGCATTACATATCGAGAAAAGGGCTAAATCCTAATCTTTTATTTTAAAAACTATACTAAGTGAACTGATTTTATTACCAAAATTTATGATAAAATTATGATAAAAAGTGATATTTCCTAAAAGCAGTGGGTTGGAGAGGTTTATTTTGTTTCTGATGAGTTGTGGGTTTAGTTTTTTTCCTCTCTCTCTCAAAAGATGCAGCAAATTTCTACATCTGTTATAGCATTTCATGGAGGTCTCTCTCTATGTACGTTAAAAGCTTGTAAAAGCTGCAGTCTTTACAACACTATGGATTGTAGCCCACCAGGCTTCTCTGTCCATGGGATTCTCTAGGCAAGAATACTGATGTGGGCTGCTGTGCCCTCCTCCAGGGAATCTTCCCAATCCAGGGATCAAACCTGCGCCTCTTATGTCTCCTGCATTGGCAGGCGGATTCTTTACCACTAGAGCCACTTGGGAGGCCCTAAAGGCATCTATTAGAAGACTGAAAAAAAACGTGTATAGAGAATTCCTTGGCAATCCTGTGGTTAGGACTCCGCCCTTTCACTGCTAAAGACCCCTGTTCAATCTCTAGTTGGGGAACTAAGATCCTGAAGGCTGTGCAGCCAAACACAAAGAGGAAGAATTGCATAAATTATCCATTCCTCTCTCACACAATATGAAAATAGTCTTAACAACTTAAGTCAGTTTTACCTGAGGTGCTGATTAAAAATACAGATTAATTATGCCCAAGATGTACTGAACGAGTATGTCTCTGAGAACTAGAAGTGACATCTGACTGAGTCCCCCTGCGATTGTCAGGCGTCCTAATGGAATCTACTAGAAAAATACATCTTGGATAACTCTACTGTGCTTTCACATTAAAATACTCTGTGTGTTATCACTCAGTCATGTCCAGCTCTGTAGCCCCTGGGACTGCAGCCCACCAGGCTCCTCTGTCCATGAAATTTTCCAGGCAAGAGTACTGCAGTGGGTTACCATTTCCTGCTCCAGGGGATCTTCCTGACCCAGGGATCAAACCTGGGTCTCCTTCCTTGGCAGGCAGATTCTTTACAGTCTGAGGCACCGGGGAAGCCTAACATGCAATGTGCTTTCACATTATAATAATTTATTTTGCATCAAATTTGTCCTCTTAGGATAGGAAAGTATTTTCCTCCTTACTCTGAGGTACATAAAGTGTTGTAGATTCAACAGTACCTCATTCTGTTGTTTCATCATTATAGTCTTAGCTCATTTGACATATTGCTCTGATTTCTCTATCTTATCAGATAAGGGCCTTGGGCATGATTCATATTTTATCTCCATTCTACTCTCAGGAAGATCAATAAAAGAATATCTCACAATTATTTGTCAAAATATGACATTGCCTTATAAAATAAAATCTGAGGAAAAATATCCTTTATTAAACTATATGACGTCACTCTATATGATACACTCTGTTCAGTTCAGTTCAGTCACTCAGTCGTGTCCGACTCTTTGCGACCCCATGAATCGCAGCACGCCAGGCCTCCCTGTCCATCACCAATTCCCGGAGCTCACTCAGACTCGCGTCCATCGAGTCCGTGATGCCATCCAGCCATCTCATCCTCGGTCGTCCCCTTCTCCTCCTGCCCCCAATCCCTCCCAGCATCAGAGTCTTTTCCAATGAGTCAACTCGTTGCACGAGGTGGCCAAAGTACTGGAGCTTCAGCTTTAGCATTATTCCCTCCAAAGAAATCCCAGGGTTGATCTCCTTCCGAATGGACTGGTTGGATCTCCTTGCAGTCCAAGGGACTCTCAAGAGTCTTCTCCAACACCACAGTTCAAAAGCATCAATTTTTTAGCGCTCAGCCTTCTTCACAGTCCAACTCTCACATCCGTACATGACCACAGGAAATACCATAGCCTTGACTAGACGGCCCTTAGTCGGCAAAGTAATGTCTCCACTTTTGAATATGCTATATCGGTTGGTCATAACTTTTCTTCCAAGGAGTAAGCGTCTTTTAATTTCATGGCTGCAGTCACCATCTGCAGTGATTGTGGAGCCCCTCAAAATAAAGTCTGACACTGTTTCCACTGTTTCCCCTTCTATTTCCCATGAAGTGATGGGACCGGATGTCACGATCTTCGTTTTCTGAATGTTGAGCTTTAAGCCACCTTTTTCACTCTCCTCTTTCACTTTCATCAAGAGGCTTTTTAGCTCCTCTTCACTTTCTGCCTTAAGGGTGGTGTCATCTGCATATCTGAAGTTATTGATATTTCTCCCAGCAATCTTGATTCCAGCTTGTGCTTCTTCCAGTCCACCGTTTCTCATGATGTACTCTGCATAGAAGTTAAATAAGCAGGGTGACAATATACAGCTTTGACGTACTCCTTTTCCTATTTGGAACCAGTCTAGGTCCATCCATGTCTCCACCAATGACCCAATGCCATTCCTTTTTATGACTGAGTAATATTCCATTGTGTTTATGTGCCATATCTTCTTTACCCAGTCTTCTAGTGATGGACATTTAGGTTGTTTCTATATCCTGGCTATTGTAAATAGTGCTGCATTGAATACTGAGGTGCAAATATCTTTTCAAATTATGTTTGGTGTTTTTCTGGGTATATGCCTAGGAGTGGGATTCCTGGGTCTTACGTTGTATTTTTAGTTTTTTAAGGAAGCTCCATACTGTTCTTCATAATGGCTGCACCAATATATATTCCCACCAACAGTGCAGGAGGGCTCCTTTTTCTCCACACCTTCTCCAGCATTTATTCTTTATAAATTTCTTGATGAGGGCCATCTTGAGGAGAGATAGCCGTGAGAAATATCAGTAACCTTAGATATGCAGATGATACCACTCTAATGGCAGAAAATGAAGAGAAACTGAAGAGCCTCTTGATAAAAGTGAAAGAGAGTGAAAAAGCTGGCTTGAAACTCAACTTGAAAAAAATTAAGATCATGGCATCTGGTTCCATCTCTTCAGGCAAGTAGAAGGGGAAGAAGTGGAAGAAGTGACAGCTTTCTTTTCTTGGGCTTCAAAATCACTGCAGACAGTGACTGAAGCCATGAAATTCAAAGATGCTTGCTCCTTGGAAGAAAAGCTATGACCAGACAGCATGTTTAAAGAGCAGAGACATCACTTTGCCGACAAAGGTCCATATAATCAAAGTAGTCATGTATGGATGTGAGAGTTGGACCATGAAGAAGGCTGAGTGCCAAAGAATTGATGCTTTCAACTGTGGTTCTGGAGAAGACTTTTGAGAGTCCCTTGGACTGCAAGGAGGTCAAACCAATCTGTCCTAAAGGAAATCAGCCCTGAATATTCATTATAAGGACTGATGCTACAGCTGAAGCTCTAATACTTTCGCCACCTGATGGGAAGAGCTGACCCATTGGAAAAAAACTCTAATGCTGGAAAAGATTGAAGGCCTTAAAAGGAGGAGGCAAAGTGCACTCAGTGGTCCCATGGATCTGTCTCTTGCTTCAACAGTGCTTGAAAGGAATAGACCCAAGGACACCCCCTTGCTCCAGCCTGCAACCACCCTCCAACTTTTTTTCCAGTTGCAGCCTTTGGAATCAGCCACTCAGCTATCCATGATCACCAGGACCAGTCACCATTTTTTGAGCTTCACTCCTTATTACTGATCAACCATGAGCTCCCAGATTTGTCAGAATTATTCCACCAAGGTGGAGGCCGCCATCATCACCTGGTCAACATGTATCTGTGGGCCTCTTATACCTACCTCTCTCTGGGCTTCTGTTTTGACCACGACAGTGTGGCTCTGGTGGGTGTGGCCCAATTTTTTGCAAAGTGGCCTAGGAGAAGCGTGAGGACATGGAAAGTCTCTTGAAAATGCAAAACAAGTGCAGTGGCCTCCCCCTCTTTCTTGACATGCAGAAATCATCTGAAGATGAGTGGGGTAAAACCCAGGGCGCTTTGGAAGCTGCCCTTCTCATAGAGAAGAATCTGAACCAGACCATATTGGATCTGCATGGTCTGGGTTGTACTCGTGAAGACCCCCACTTCTGTGACTTCCTGGAAAACCACTTCCTAGATGAGAAGGTGAAATTCATCAAGAAGATGGTGACCACGTGAGCAACCTCTGCAGACCAGCTGGTCCCCAGGCTGGGTTGGGTGAATATCTCTTTGAAAGGCTCACCCTCAACCATGACTAGGAGCCTCTGAAGCCCAGCGGCCTTTGAGGAGCCCCCCTAACATTAGGCTACACTCTATGGGGCTGCGAAGAGTCAGACAGGACTGACCACACACACACACACACACACACACACACACACACACACCCCTACCATCAGGGCTTCTGCCTGAAGCCCCCTCTCTGCAGCCACTAGGCAGCATCTTAACACTCTGGAACCCTCTTAAGCCTTGGACCAAATGGAAACAATAAAGGTTTTTGCAGCATCAACAAATAAATAAAAGGAGAAGGGGTGGCATGGAATGAGATGGTTAGATAGCATCACCAACTCAGTGGACATGAATTTGAGCAAACTCTGGGAGACAGTGGAGGACAGAGGAGTTTGGCACGCTGCAGCACATGGGGTTGCAGTGAGTCAGACACAACTTAGCTCTGGCACCCTATACCAAGGTCACAGGTGTGGAGCCTTGTACCAAAGTCACAGGATAAAAATCTCTAGAATTGACCAAGTCCCATAGCAACTGTTGCCACAAGCCTCCAGATCTAAACCGGCCAGTTCCTTGACTCCATATTATGTAAAATACCCACCCCACGATCCACCCTATAGCATCCTAACCAATCACCTAATGCCACCCTTCCAGTAGGAATTTTCTGTTTTGAGGTGTAAAAAACAGCTGCAAGCCTGTGAAAGCATTCAGCTCTCCCTTGAGCCAGCCCACTGTTGTAACAGGGCCTCCCACTCTAATAAACTTTATTCTTCTCTCATTCTGCCTCACGTCTGGAAATTCTTTTCCAACCTGCACACAGACCAGAACATTAGCAACTGGACAACAAAAACATTCTGAGGAGTGTGAGGTGATACCTCATGTTGTTTTGATTTGCATTTCTCTGATAACTAGTGATCATTGAGTATCTTTTTCATGTGTCTCTTAGCCATCTGTATGTCTTCTGGAAAAATGTCTATTTCAATCTTCTGCCCACTTTATGATTTGGTGATTTTTTTTTATATTGAGCTGCATGAACTGTTTGTATATTTTGGAGATTAATCCCTTGTTGGTTGTTTCATTTCCAGATATTTTCTCCCATTTTGAGGGCTGTATTTTCATTTTGTTTATGATTACTTTTGCTATCCAAAAGCTTTTAAGTTTAATTAGATTCTATTTGTTCATTTTTGCTTCTATTTTATTACTCTAGGAGATGGGTCAAAATATCTTGTTGTGATTTATGTCAGAGTATTCTGCTTATGTTTTCCTCTAAGAGTTTTATAGTGTCCGGTCTTATATTTAGGACTTTAATCCATTCCGAGTTTATTTTTGTGTATGGTGTTAGGGAGTGTTCTAACTTGATTCTTTTTCATTTAACTGTCCAGTTTTCCTAGCACCACTTACTGAAGAAGTTGCCTTTTCTCCACTGTATATTCTTGCCTCTTTTGTCATAGTTTAGATGACCATAGGAGCATGGGTTTAATCTCTGGACTTTTTATCCTATTCCATTGATCCATATTTCTGTTTTGGTGCCAGTACCATACTGTTTTGATTACCTTAGCTTTATAGAATAGTCTAAGCTCAGGGAAACGGATTCTTCCAGCTCTGTATTTAGTTCTCAAAATTGCTTTATCTCTTGGGGGTCTTTTGTGTTTCCATATAAATTGTAAAATTTTTGTCCAGACTCTGAAGAATGCCATTGGTAATTTGACAAAGATTGCATTGAATGTGTAGATTGCTTTGAGTAGTACAGTCACTTTCACAATGTTGATTCTTCCAATCTAAGAACATGGTATATCTCTCTATCTGTGAATCTTTTATTTCTTTCATCAGTGTCTCATAGCTTTCCAAGTACAGGTCTTTTGCCTCCATAGGTAGGTTTATTACTAGGTATTTTATTCTTTTTGCTGTGATGGTGATTTTACTTTTGAAAGACAACATGTGAGCTTTTCTGATTACAAAAGTAGTTACATAGTCTTTTTATTCAACTCAGAAAGCACAGAAAAGTGAAAAGAATAGACAATTCTTCTATAAATCCAGTTGACAGAGGAGACATTTTGAATAAAAATTATCTACTTTGAAGGTTTCTTGTTTTATTTCACACATCATGAGCATTTTCCCTTTCCATCAGTTCAGTTCAGTTCAGTCGCTCGGTTGTGTCCGACTCCTTGCAACCAGAGCGCTGGACTGCAGCACGCCAGGCCTCCCTGTCTATCACCATCTCCCGGAGTCGACCCAAACCCATGTCAATTGTGTCGGTGATGCCATCCCGCCATCTCATCCTCTGTGGTCCCCTTCTCCTCCTGTCTTCAATCTTTCCCAGCATCAGGATCTTTTCAAATGAGTCAGCTCTCTGCATCAGGTGGCCAAAGTATTGGAGTTTCAGCTTCAACATTAGTCCCTCCAGTGAACACTCAGGACTGATCTCCTTTAGGATGGACTGGTTGGATCTCCTGGCAGTCCAACTCTCAAGAGTCTTCTCCAACACCACAGTTCAAAAGAATCAATTCTTCAGTGCTCAGCTTTCTTTATAGTCCAACTCTCACATCCATACATGACTACTAGGAAAACCATAGCCTTGACTAGACGGACATTTGGTGGCAAAGTAATGTCTCTGCTTTTTAATATGCTAAGTTGTTCATAACTTTCCTTCCAAGGAGTAAGCATCTTTTAATTTCATGGCTGCAATCACCATCCACAGTTATTTTAGAGCCCCCAAAATAAAGTCAGCCACTGTTTCCACTGTTTCCCCATCTATTTGCCATGAAGTGATGGGACCAGATGCCACGATCTTAGTTTTCTTAATGCTGAGCTTTAAGCCGACTTTTTCACTCTCCCCTTTCATATTTCATTTCCATAAATAACCTATATATTTTTTATTTTAAAGGAAATAGATTTCATTGTAAAATAAAGCATCAACCAGAAAAGCATAAAGTCTCAGGTAAGGTTATTGATAGTGTGGACCTGATGCTTGTATACCAAGGGAAAAGCGCTGGCAGAGCAGATGCTGAAGACAAGAGAGACAGGAGAGAGGGGGCATAACTGCTGCCAGGAGAGGCCGAAGAAGATGAGAGAGAAGAGGTTCAGAGCTTTCAGAGCTTACTGTCCAAGGGCCTTGACTCCCTTTGTAAAGGGGATGTCTTCTGCTGAGAGTGATGGGGGAGTAGAGGAAAGTGTGATGAAGTAGTTGCTGCAAGGAAATGATGAGAGGGCTGCTGATAATGGGAAATAGTCATTTCGTGGAGGCTCACATTTTAGTGAGATAGACTGGGTTTTGATCTTGGCTCTCACCCTTAATTAACTGTCTTTGCTCAAATGACTTAACTTTTCTGAAACTGACAAGTCTAGATGAAAAAACTGAAAAGGTAGGTGGTTGAGAACCAATCCATGCTTGCAGTTTAGCTGGGCAAGTGTGGGTTAAAAAGGAGCTTGAGAGATAAAAATCATTGGAAAGATAGTGGTTTAAATGATAGGTTAAGAGGCCTTTGCTCATTAGAGACAGAAGCAAAGGAAAGAAGCTATCAGTGAAAAATAGAGTTCAAAGAAGTAATTTCACATGTTTCCCTGTACTACAAAAGTAACATCCTGAAACATTTTCTAACATTCATAAAAGCAACCTCTTCCCCTCAAATCTGTGTTTCTATAGTCCAGAAATAAACGTTGTTGTTTAGGTGCTAAGTTGTGTACAACTCTTGTGAGCCCATGGACTGTAGGCTGCCCACCAGGCTCCTCTGTCCATGGGATTTCACAGGCAAGAACACTGTAGAGGGTTGCCATTTCCTCCGTGGGATCTTCCTGACCAAGGGATCAAACCCACAACTCCTGCACTGGAAAGCAGATTCTTTACCACTGAGCCCCCTGGGAAGGCCTTTTCACCCCTGTCTTGCCAGTCCTTGTGTGAAGCTAGGAAACAATTAGATACAATTAAACATTTAAGTGTCCCAGGTGGCGCTAGCAGTAAAGAACGCACCTGCCAATACAGGAGATATAAGAGATGAGAGTTCAATCCCTGGGTCGTGAATATTGCCTGGAGGGCATGGCAACTGCTCCAGTATTCTCGCCTAGAGAATCCCACAGACAGAGGAGCCTGGCAGGCTACAGTCCATAGGGTTGCAAAGAGTCAGACACAACTGAAGTGACTTAGCATGCATGCATGCTATGTAGCAGGCCTTAGGAGTAGAAACTGTTTTTAACCTTACAGGCTACTGTTGTTTTATCAATAGGTTACAAAAGTCAGAGCCAAAACCAGACTGTACCGGCAAAATCCAGGATGGTGGACGAAATAGGCTAAAAGGTCACTGCTTCCCTTACCTTCATTCATCTCTGTGTTTCCACACTAACCCCTGAGAGCGGAAGGACTCTGCTCTGATTGATCTGTGTTTGTTTTGAAAGTACCTGGTATTTGGCAGAGATGCTTTGCAGCTGTACTTTGAGAGAAATACAGTGATCAACCGCCCCCAAAATAGCTCTGACTTGACCGCAGCAGGTGGATGGAACCTGGAGGTGTTAGAGCGTTACTTTTGCTTCTTAACACCATGCTAAGATCTCCACCCAAAGTGGGTGTCTGCAGTCTAACAGGCATGATTTATGCTGTGTGAAAAGGAGAGTGGAAGACTGGCCATGCCCTGGCTGCCCCTGAAAATCCCCTTTTCTTTCCTAGAGTCCTGAATAAATGTCTGCCTCCTAGGCCTTAAAACTCCCTTACTCCTCTCCCTTTGGGAAGAAGGTGCTTTTAGAACCCCTGTTCTCTGGCCATTGCATAAAACCCTGTCTTGCTTGCACCAAACTCAGTTTCATTATTAGCTACTTGAACTTTAGCAGGAAAGAAGTCCTTGAATAACCCGGGAGGAACTTGGTTCAGCGAAGAAGTCTCTACACAAGAAGAGAGATTCATGTCTAATTTGGTCACAAGAGCATGGTGGTCTTTACCCTCTTAAAAACTGAAGATTCTCAAGAGTTTTTGTTTATGTAAATTACATATACATTGATATTTACTATGTTAGAAATTAAAATAGAAATTTTAAAAATATTAATCCTGTAAGAAATAGCAACAATAAATGCATTACATGTTAACATAGTTCAGTTTCTATGAAAAATAACTACATTCTCCAAAACAAAAATGTAATGAGAAGGGAAAACTTTTACATTTTTGCAAGTCTCTTTAACAGATGATAGCTGGATTCTCATATCTGTGTCTGCATTCAATTTGTTGGAAAATGTTGTTTTGATTGACATATATAAAGAAAACATGACTTTTCAAATATGTTGTTACAAAAGGGAGGAATATTTCAAAATGCTTTTTCAGATAACTGTGGATATTCTTTCTTGTAACTATACCAAATCTTGATACACAGTCGTTTTAATTTTTATTTATTTTTGTCTGTGCTGGGCCTTCATGGCTTTGCAAAAGTTTTCTCTCGGAGAAGGCAACGGCACCCCACTCCAGTACTCTTGCCTGGAAAATCCCATGGACAGAGGAGCCTGGTAGGCTGCAGTCCATGGGGTCGCTAAGAGTCAGACACGAATGAGAGACTTCACGTTCAGTTTTCACTTTCATGCATTGAAGAAGGAAATGGCAACCCGCTCCAGTATTCTTGTCTGGAGACTCCCAGGGACAGAGAAGCCTGTTGGGCTGCATCTGTGGGGTCGCACAGAGTCAGACACGACCACGACTGAAGCGACTCAGCAGCAGCAGCAGCTTCTCATGTTGGGGAGGGCTCTAGGCACGCAGGCTTCAGTTGCGGCAGCAGGCAGTCTCAGTAGTTGTGATGCAGGAGCTTAGTTTGCTCTGCAGCAGGTGGAATTTTCCTGGACCAAGGACAGAACCTATGTTCCCTGCATTGGAAGGTGGATTCTTATCCTCTGCGCCACTGTTACCGAGTCCAAGCTCGTCGACTGAGAGGCTGACCGAGAAGATTTCAGGCTAGTGCTGCAAAATAACCATCTTGTCAGGGCCTGGAAGCCAAGTTCTTTTATGGATCAGAGACAGGGGGAGGTGAAGAAACAAAGTAAAAAGACCATTTCAGTTCATTTCACTCACTCAATCGTGTCCAACTCACTCAATCTTTGCAACCCCATGGACTACAGCACATCAGGCTTCCTTGTCCTTCACCAACTCCTGGAGCTTATACAGACTCATGCTCATTAAGTCAGTGATGCCATCCAACCATCTCAACCTCTGTCATCCCCTTCTCCTCCTGCCTTCAATCTTTCCCAACATCAGGGTCTTTTCCAATGAGTCAGTTCTTCACATTAGGTGGCCAAAGTATCAGAGCTTCAGCTTCAGCATCACTCCTTCAAATGAATATTCAGGACTGGTTTCCTTTAGAATTGACTGGTTTGATCTTCTTGCAGTCCAAGGGACTCTCAAGAGTCTTCTCCAACACCACAGTTCAAATGCATCAACTCTTCAGCACTCAGCTTTCTTTATAGTCCAACTCTCACATCCATACATGACTACTGGAAAAACCATAGCTTTGACTAACAGACCTTTGTTGGCAAAGTAATGTTCTGCTTTTAATATGCTGTCTAGGTTGGTCATAGCTTTTCTTCAAAGGAGCAAGTGTCTTTTAATTTCATGGCTGCACTCACCATCCGCAGCGATTTTGGAGCCCAAGAAAATAAAGTCTCTCACTGTTTCCATTGTTTCCCCACCTATTTGCCATGAAGTGATGGGACCAGATGACATGATCTTAGCTTTCTGAATGTTGAGTTTTAAGCCAACTTTTTCACTCTTCTCTTTCACTTTCATCAAGAGGCTCTTTAGTTCTTGGCTTTCTGCCATAAGGGTGATGTTATCTGCATATCTGAGGTTATCGATATTTCTCCCACATTCAGGATTCCAGATTGCGCTTCATCCAGCCTGACATTTCGCATGATGTATTCTGCATAGAAGTTAAATAATCAGGGTGACAATATACAGTCTTGATGTACTCCTTTCCCGATTTGGAACCAGTCTGTTGTTCCGTGTCCAGTTCTAACGGTTGCTTCTTGACCTGCATACAGATTTCTCAGGAGGCAGGTCAGGTTTGGTATTCCCATCTTTTTAAGAATTTTCCACAGTTTGTTGTGATCCACTCAGTCAAAGACTTTGGTGTAGTCAATAAAGCAGAAGTAGATGTTTCTCTCGGAGAAGGCAATGGCAACCCACTCCAGTACTCTTACCTGGAAAATCCCATGGATGGAGGAGCCTGGTAGGCTGCAGTCCATGGGGTCACTAAGAGTCAGGCACGACTGAGCAACTTCACTTTCAATGTTTGCTTTCATGCATTGGAGAAGGAAATGGCAACCCACTCCAGTGTTCTTGCCTGGAGAATCCCAGGGATGGCGGAGCCTGGTGGGCTGCCGTCTCTGGGGTCGCACAGAGTCGGACACGACTGAAGCGACTTAGCAGCAGCAGCAGCAGCAGATGTTTCTCTGGAACTCTGTTGCTTTTTCGATAATCCAACAATGTTGACAATTTGATCTCTGGTTCCTCTGCCTTTTCTAAATCCAGCTTGAACATCTAGAATTTCATGGTTCACATACTGTTTAAGCCTGGCTTGGAGAATTTGGAGCATTGCTTTGCTAGCATGTGAGATGAGTGCAATTATGCGTAGTTAGAACATTCTTTGGCATTGCCTTTCTTTGGGATTGTAATGAAAACTGACCTCTTCTAGTCCTGTGGCCACTGCTGAGTTTTCCAAATGTGCTGGCATATTGAGTGCAACGCTTTCACAGCATCATCTTTTAGCATTTGAAATAGCTCAACTGGAATTCCATCACCCCAACTAGCTTTGTTTGTATTCATGCTTCCTAAGGCCCACTTGACTTCCCATTCCAGGATGTCTTGCTCTAGGAGAGTTGTCATGCCATCTGGATCTGGATCATTAAGATCTTTTCTGTATAGTTCTTCTGTGTATTCTTGCCACCTCTTCTTAATATCTTCTGCTTCTGTTAGATCCATACCATTTCTGTCCTTTATTGTGCCCATCTTTGCATGAAATGTTCCCTTGGTATCTCTAATTTTCTTGAAGAGATCTCTAGTCTTTCCCATTCTATTGTTTTCCTCTATTTCTTTGCATTGATCACTGCAGAAGGTTTTCTTATCTCTCCTTGCTATTCTTTGGAACTCTGCATTCAGATGGGTATATCTTTCCTTTTCTCCTTTGCCTTTAACTTCTCTTCTTTTCTCAGCTATTTGTAAGGCCTCCTCAGACAACCATTTTGCCTTTTTGCATTTTTTTTTTCTTGGAGATGGTCTTGATCACTGCCCCTTGTACAATGTCAGGAACCTCAGTCCATCATTCTTCAAGCACTCTATCAGATCTAATCCCTTATCTCCTAGAATGGCAAGCCTGGGGCAGAGGGATGTGTTAGTTTCACTTCCTTAAGACCCTTCACAGGTGAGCAGGGTCAAGCTATCTCCCAGTGAACCAAAGACACCCTAGCCCAAAGGTCAGGTGGAAGGGGCTGGGCAGGTCTCCCTGAGGCATTTGCCTATGCCTATCATAACAAACGTAGCAATATAAGAATTGAAGTCACAGAAGCAAATCCAGTATGGATTCAAAATTAACCCTTCCAGTTGGTTATACCACCAAGGAAATTCAATACACAGTAGTCTTTAAAATGCCAGTCACTATGTGGGATCCCAAACCATATTAGTATACTTTTTGTAATCTGTTACATCTGAATCCATTGCTTTTCTCTTTTTTTTTTTTTTTTGCATTTGAAATGGATCATTTGGAGAATATTGATTCACTGTATAATGCAGAGCTTCCTAATGTTGACACATTACAACACACAACTTTGATACATAATAGGTACATATTAATATCACCCATCTAAAATATTTTGAGAATGTCAAGTTCACTGTAGCACATACAAGTTTTCCAAAATTCAAAATTTCACCTGAGAACTCAAATTTCATCACAGACAACAAAAACTGTCAGTTGTTTTCCTTGAAGTGAGGCTTACATCATTTACTTTTGAGAAAGTGTTTGCCAAATTCTCAAGTCTGAATAACCACGGTTTGTCTGGCAGCTATTCTACTTTTTGGCTGCACTGGGTCTTCGTTGCTGCTCCAGCTTTTCTTGAGTGGTAAGCAGGGGTACGTTCTGTAGTTGTGCGCAAGCCTCTTTCTCATTGCTGGGACTTCTCTTGTTGCAGAGCACGGGCTCCAGGGCTTCAGCAGTTGTGGCATGTGGGCTCTGACAGGGCAGGTTCCGATTCTTAGAGTGCAGGCTCGATAGTCGAGGCACAAGGCTTAGTTGCTTCACAGCATGTGGGATCTTCTCAGAGCAGGGGTCAAACCCATGCCGCATGTAATGGCAGGCAGGTTCTTTACCTCTGAGCCACCAGGGAAGCCCCTGGCATTGTTCTTTTAAGTAACAATGTTACATTATTTGAAAAAAAAAAAGCGGCTAGTTCATCTCACAAGTCAAACAACTGCACAAGTGCCATTCCTCAAGTCCCTCATTGCACCCCAGGATGCAGCCACACGCTCTATGTAGCTCCCACTTTCCCTCAGACATGCTCAAGATGTGGACTCAAGGGCTGAGGTTTAGGGACTTCCCTGGTGGTCCAGTGGTTAAGAATCTGCCTGCCAATGCAATCTGTCACAACTAGAGAAAGCCCGTGAACAGCAACAAAGACCCATCACAGCCGAAAGAAATAAGTATTTTAAAAAGGGTCCGAGGTCAGGGCGGCAGCCAGGAGGAGCTACCCCGCGTCTGAGGCCAGTGGAGGCCTGGAGGAGACACCCCGCATCCGAGATCAGGGGTGGTGACCTTGAGGAGCCACCCCGAGCCCGAGGCCAGGGCCGGCGGCCGGGAGGGGCAACCCGAGGATTGATCTCCCCAGGTCATTAGGTGCCCAGTATGCTACTGGAGATCAGTGGGGAAATAACTCCAGAAAGAATGAAGGGATGGAGCCAAAGCAAAAACAATACCCAGTTGTGGATGTGACTGGTGATAGAAGCAAGATCCGATGCTGTAAAGAGCAATATTCCATAGGTCCATGAATCAAGGCAAATTGGAAGTGGTCAAACAGGAGATGGCAAGAGTGAACATCAACGTTCTAGGAATCAGTGAACTAAAATGGACTGGAATGGGTGAATTTAACTCAGATGACCATTACATCTACTACTGTGGGCAGGAATCCCTCAGAAGAAACGGAGTAGCCATCATGGTCAACAAAAGAGTCCGAAATGCAGTACTTGGACGCAATCTCAAAAACGACAGAATGATCTCTGTTTGTCTCCAAGGCAAACCATTCAATATCACAATTATCCAAGTCTATGCCCCAACCAGTAATGCTGAAGAAGCTGAAGTTGAACGGTTTTATGAAGACCTACAAGATCTTTTAGAACTAACACCCAAAAAAGATGTCCTTTTCATTATAGGGGAGTGGAATGCAAAAGTAGGAAGTCAAGAAACACCTGGAGTAACAGGCAAATTTGGCCTTGGAATGCGGAATGAAGCAGGGCAAAGGCTGATAGAGTTTTGCCAAGAAAATGCACTGGTCATAGCAAACACCCTCTTCCAACAACACAAGAGAAGACTCTACACATGGACATCACCAGATGGTCAACACCGAAATCAGACTGATTATATTCTTTGCAGCCAAAGATGGAGAAGCCCTATACAGTCAACAAAAACAAGGACCAGCTCCTGGTCTTGTTTTTGTACAGGAGACAGGGATCAAGACCATCCCCATGGAAAAGAAATCCAAAAAAGCAAAATGGCTGTCTGGGGAGGCCTTACAAATAGCTGTGAAAAGAAGAGAGATGAAAAGCAAAGGAGAAAAGGAAAGATATAAGCATCTGAATGCAGAGTTCCAAAGAATAGCAAGAAGAGATAAGAAAGCCTTCTTCAGCGATCAATGCAAAGAAATAGAGGAAAACAACAGAATGGGAAAGACTAGAGATCTCTTCAAGAAAATTAGAGATAGCAAGGGAACATTTCATGCAAAGATGGGCTCAATAAAGGACAGAAATGGTCTGGACCTAACAGAAGCAGAAGATATTAAGAAGAGGTGGCAAGAATACACAGAAGAACTGTACAAAAAAGATCTTCACGATCCAGATAATCATGATGATGTGATCACTAATCTAGAGCCAGACATCTTGGAATGTGAAGTCAAGTGGGCCTTAGAAAGCATCATTACGAACAAAGCTAGTGGAGGTGATGGAATTCCAGTGCAGCTGTTTCAAATCCTGAAAGATGATGCTGTGAGAGTGATGCACTCAATATGCCAGCAAGTTTGGAAAACTCAGCAGTGGCCACGGGACTAGAAAAGGTCAGTTTTCATTCCAATTCCAAAGAAAGGCAATGCAAAAGAATGCTCAAACTACCGCACAATTGCAGTCATCTCACATGCTAGTAAAGTAATGCTCAAAATTCTCCAAGCCAGGCTTCAGCAATACGTGAACTGTGAACTTCCAGATGTTCAAGCTGGTTTTAGAAAAGGCAGAGAAACCAGAGATCAAATTGCCAACATCCACTGGATCGTGGAAAAGCAAGAGAGTTCCAGAAAAACATCTATTTCTGCTTTATTGACTATGCCAAAGCCTTTGACTGTGTGGATCACAAGAAACTGTGGAAAATTCTGAAAGAGATGGGAATACCAGACCACCTAACCTGCCTCTTGAGAAATCTGTAGGCGGGTCAGGAAGCAACAGTTAGAACTGGACATGGAACAACAGACTGGTTCCAAATAGGAAAAGGAGTACGTCAAGGCTGTATATTGTCACCCTGCTTATTTAACTTCTATGCAGAGTACATCATGAGAAATGCTGGACTGGAAGAAACACAAGCTGGAATCAAGATTGCCTGGAGAAATATTAACAACCTCAGATATGGAGATAACACCACCCTTACAGCAGAAAGTGAAGAGGAGCTAAAAAGCCTCTTGATAAAAGTGAAAGAGGAGAGCGAAAAAGTTGGCTTAAAGCTCAACATTCAGAAAACGAAGATCATGGCATCTGGTCCCATCACTTCATGGGAAATAGTTGGGGAAACAGTAGAGACAGTGTCAGACTTTATTTTTGGGGGCTCCAAAATCACTGCAGATGGTGACTGCAGCCATGAAATTAAAAGACGCTTACTCCTTGGAAGAAAAGTTATGACCAACCTAGATAGTATATTCAAAAGCAGAGACATTACTTTGCCGACTAAGGTCCGTCTAGTCAAGGCTATGGTTTTTCCTGCGGTCATGTATGGATGTGAGAGTTGGACTGTGAAGAAGGCTGAGAGCCAAAAAATTGATGCTTTTGAACTGTGGTGTTGGAGAAGACTCTTGAGAGTCCCTTGGACTGCAAGGAGATCCAACCAGTCCATTCTGAAGGAGATCAGCCCTGGGATTTCTTTGGAAGGAATGATGCTAAAGCTGAAACTCCAGTACTTTGGCCACCTCATGCTAAGTGTTCACTCATTGGAAAAGACTCTGATGCTGGGAGAGATTGGGGGCAGGAGGAGAAGGGGATGACCGAGGATGAGATGGCTGGATGGCATCACCGACTCGATGGACGTGAACCTGAGTGAACTCCAGGAGATGGTGATGGACAGGGAAGCCTGGTGTGCTGCGATTCATGGGGTCGCAAAGAGTCGGACACGACTGAGCGACTGAACTGAACTGAACTGAGATTTAATACAATTCATGATTTTACTGCTTCATCAAGGACAGTTTTTGTGTGTTTTTTCAATCCAGGGGTATGTGGACTGCCACTGTCTTAGATTCGTGCTAAGCCACCAAAAGTTTTACCCCCACTGCTTCAGCATTATTGCAAGTATCATCATCATGGAAGAGAAGAAAAACATCCTAACACAATATTAATGATGATAATAGTTTTGACCTCACAAACTCCCTAAAATAGTCTTGGGGACTCTTAGAGGCTCACAGACCACACTGTCAGCACCATCACTCTAAGTAAGTTACCTGCCTCTCTGGCTTTCAGTTTCCTTATCTAGAAACTAGGATTAGTGATGCTACAGCTACCTCACAGGGTTGTGGAAGCTGAATGATACGAAAGTGTGAAGCATTTAGAATAGTCTCTGGCACACTGTGTTATACAAGCATCTGCTAATATAATCATATATTCAGTATCATTGAGTGTTTTTCCAAAATAAAATTTATTGACAGTGTGTAATATTCTACAATGATGTAACCTAATTTTTGGATATCATGTTGTTTCCATTCTTTCAACATCCCTGTACATATCTGTGCCATTTCTCTGGTTAAATTCCTGAAATGGAGTTGCCCAGAGTACACGTATTTTTCACAGTACTGCTGGAAAGCATACATGGACCATCAAAGTGGGAGAGCTGAGAAAAAGAGGGGTCCATGGGCCGAGTATCTGAATCAGCTGGGGGCATCTCTTAAGGTGGACGTGTTGCCATAAATATGGAAGAATGAACTGTGATGATGATCTCTGAACTGGAAGAGGCCAAGGTGTTGGTTGAGTCATCCTCATGAACACTGAAGTCACTTAGCTGGCATGCAGAGGGCCAGAGATGGGACACAGGGCCCATCACGCCTAGATGCGCAGACTCTGCCAAAACGTGATTTGGCTGGAAAACTATCCCCAGACTCAGGAAAGCCAAAAAGACCATTATCTTTAAAACCAACACCTATAAAGGGCTGCCACGTCCTAGATGATGAGCCATTTCTCTCAAGTAAATATGTGATTCAAAAAAATGCTAGTGTCCTGCTCAACTTACACATTTTCAAACTCACTATTCAGAAATGGCACACATCCAATACGAACATAATGTAAGCACAGGGTACGTTTTCTAGTTTGATTTTGTGGAACCTTGTTTACATTCAAGCATTAAAGTCTGACTTCAGGATACTGCAAATTAAATTCATAGAATCTTGGCCCAGGCAGAAGCAGCACCACAGTGAAAGGAGGGGTTTTTTCCCCCAATAAATAATGCTATAACAAGTGGCTTTCCATATTACAAAATTGAAGTTGGATCCCTAAAAAAAAAAAAAAGAAATTGGATCCTTATCTCACTGGACACTGAGACAGAATAAGGAATTTCTATGTGAAAGGCAAAACCATAGAACTTTCAGAAAAAAAAAAAGAATATCTTTCTGACCTATGGAAGAGTTTACTGGACACAAGAAACACTAACTTTGAAAGAAAAGATTAAGAAATCTGACATTAAATTTAAAAGTTTTGGTCACTAAAGGGTACCTTTTGAAAAATGAAAAGAGATTCCCTGGTGGTCCAGTGGTTAGGGCTCAGTGGGCCTAACTAGAATATTACTAATACCTTGTCACATACCTAGCCTTCTTGAACCCACTTCTTCACATTCTCCTCAGAACTTTTATCCTGAATCTCACATTATTTTTTCCTTCCATGTCTTCTCATATACATAAAGTGTCTTAACAAGAATGTTTAGTTTTAATGTGTTTGAGCTTTATAAAAAATAGTTTTAGGTCATTCCCTGGCAGCCCTAACTCAGTAGAGCTCCCAGGGCCTAGGTTCAATCCCTGGTTGAGGAACTAAGATCCCTCAAGCAAGCACTATGTGCCAAAAAGAACAGTGAAAAGACAAGTCATAAATTTGACATACTTATAACAACATATAACCAATAATGATTTAATACTAAGAATAAAGAACTTCTATAAAACATCAATACAAAGTTAACTCAAGGACTTCCCTGGTGGTACAGTGGATAAGAATCTGCCTGCCAATGCAAGGGACATGGGTTTAGTCCTTGGCCCGGGAAGATTCCACATGCTGCAGGGCAACTAAAGCCTGGATGTCACAGCTGCTGAAACCCTCGAGCCTAGATTCTGTGCTCTGCAACAGAAGCCGTTGCCGTGAGCAGCCTGCACACCGCAACTAGAGAAAGCCCCTGCATGGCAATGAAGACCCAGCCCACCAAAAAAAATGAACTCAAGAGAAAAATGAACAAAAAATATGAAGAAATATTTCACAAAAATGGAACTACAAAGACCTATTTTTTTTTAAATTAAAGGATAATTAACCTCATTAGTAATTAGAGAAACACAAATTAAGATCACAATGATTATCGTTTCATCCTCACTGGACTGGCAGAAATTAAGAACTTGTAACGGTCCCAAGGACTGGAAAGGGATGAGTTCAACAGGAATTCTTAGACTGCAGGAAGGAGTGCAAATCCATACGGCCACTTTGAAAAACAATTCATCATTATCCTGTGAAGAATCCTAAAGAAATTCCTGCTTTCCCCACCCACCCCGCCCCCCGCAACGGGTTTGCCGCCAGGACACAGGTGTCATGAAAACCAAAATGGGAAAGAAGACCCACATCAACATCGTTGTCACTGGGCACGCAGATTCAGGGAAGTCTACCACGACTGGCCATCTGATCTACAAATGTGGCGGGATCGACAAGAGAACAATTGAAAAGTTCGAAAAGGAGGCTGCCGAGATGGGAAAGGGCTCCTTCAAATACACCTGGGTCTTGGAGAAGCTGAAAGCTGAACGTGAGCGTGGTATCACCACTGATATCTCCCTGTGGAAATCTGAGACCAGCAAGTACTATGTTACCATCACTGATGCCCCAGGACACAGAGACTTCGTCAAAAACATGATTACAGGCACGTCCCAGGCTGACTGTGCTGTCCTGATTGCTGCCGCTGGTGTTGGTGAATTTGGAGTCGTATCTCCAAGAACGGGCAGACCCGTGAGCGTGCCCTTCTGGCTTACACCCTGGGTGTGAAACAACTAATTGTTGGTGTTAACAAAATGGATTCCACTGAGCCACCCCACAGCCAGAAGAGATATGAGGAAATTGTTAGGAAGTCAGCACCTACATTAAGAAAATTGGCCACAACCCTGACACAGTAGCGTTTGTGCCAATTTCTGGCTGGAATGGTGACAACATGCTGGAGCCAAGTGCTAACCCGCCATGGTTCAAGGGATGGAAAGTCACCCGCAAGGGCGGCAATGCCAGTGGAACCACCCTGCCTGAAGCTCTGGATTGCATCCTGCCACCAACTCGCCCAACTGACAAACCCTTGTGTTTGCCCCTCTAGGATGTCTATAAAATTGGTGGTATTGGTGCTGTCCCTGTGGGGCGTGTGGAGACTGGTGTTCTCAAGCCTGGCATGGTGGTCACCTTTGCTCCAGTCAGTGTAACACCTGAAGTGAAGTCTGTAGAAATGCACCATGAAGCACTGAGTGAAGCCCTTCCTGGGGACAGTGTGGGCTTCAATGTCAAGAACGTGTCTGTCAAAGATGTCCATCGTGGTAATGTGGCTGGTGACAGCAAAAATGATCCGCCCACGGAAGCTGCTGGCTTCACAGCTCAGGTGATTGTTTTGGACCATCCAGGCCAGACCAGTGTTGGATATGCACCTGTGCTGGACTGTCACACAGCTCACGTTGCTTGCAAGTTTGCTCAGCTGAAGAAGATTGATCCTTGTTCTGGGAAAAATCTGCAAGATGGCCCTAAATTCTTGAAATCTGGTGATGCTGCCATCATTGATATGGTTCCTGGCAAGCCTATGTGTGTCGAGAGCTTCTCTGACTATCCTCCCCTGGGCCGTTTTGCTGTGTGTGACATGAGACAGACTGTCACTGTGGGTGTCATCAAAGCCGTGGACAAGAAGGCAGCTGGAGCTGCCAAGGTCACCAAGTCTGCCCAGAAAGCTCAGAAGGCTAAATGAATATTATCCCCCAAATCTGCCACCCCAGGCTTAATCAGTGGTGGAAGAACAGTCTCAGAACTGTTTGTCTCAATTGGCCATTTAAGTTTAATAGTAAAAGACTGGCTAATGATAAAAATGCATTGTAAAATCTTCAGAAGGAGAGGAGAATGTTTTTGTGGACCATATGTTTTGTGTATGGCAGTTTAAGTTATTAGTTTTTAAAATCAGTACTTTTTAATGAAAACAACTTGACCAAAAAATCTGTCACAGAATTTGAGGCCCATTAAAGAGTTTAATGAGGAAAAAAAAAAAAAAAAAGAAATTCCTGTATGGGTGTATCAGGAGATATGTACAAAAAACACTGAGATCCTGTTGATACTAGAAAAATAACTAGAGGCAATGCGAGATCCATCTACAGGAAAATGGTGAGATTACACAACATCCCCAGAATACGTAACATCCATGAAAAATGAATACGCAGCCACCAAGTGCAACTTTGAAGAACCTAAGAAACAAATTGGTTGTTAAAAACCATGTTCTGCAAGTCTCAGAGTATAGGACTTTTGGGGGGAGGGCCTCAACACACAGCTTGTGGCATCTTAGTTCCCTGACCAGGGATTGAACCCAGGCCCTAGCAGTGAAAGAACCAAGTCCTAACCACTGGAGCACCTGCCAAGGAATGCTCAAACACATTAAACATTCTTGTCAAGACTCTTTATGTATATGAGAAGACATGAAGGGAAAAAAATAATGTGAGATTCAGGATAAAAGTTCCAAGGAGGATGTGAAGAAGTGGGTTCAAGAAGGCTAGGTATGTGACTAGGTATTAGTAATATTCTAGCTTTTACATTGAGCAATTTCAGATATGTTAATTTCTTTACATCTTACTTTATATATAGGTTAAGTATTTTATGTGTAAAATATTATTTTTTCAAATATAATATAATAAAGAGAGAGATTATATGAATTGTGCATTCTATTTCATGCCCCACAGGATTTTGTGGAAACAAGATGAATCATGTTTCTCCTTCACAGACTTCCACCTTGTGAAAGGTCTCCAAGATCCCTGATATATGGTATTCTAAGTTTTCCACCTGTCTCCTGCTGTTTGCCGGCCCAACTAGTGTTTAAGCAACAAAATGCCTCCACGCCATCAGCACACACTATTCCTACTGAATGGAAACATCACCATCTCGTTTGCTGGCTGATGAACTTCTGGCCCCATTAAATGAGGGTTCAAACGTTGCCTTCGGGAATCTTCCCAGAGGCTACAAGGCTGTGGCCCTCTCTCCTCACTTTCACAGTGCCTTGCTCAGGCCTCTCTTTGGGCACTTGTTAGACATGGGTAACTGCTCATTTACAGGCTGACCCTTTCCTAGATGCTGAATCCTCAATGGCCAGTCCTGGCTTCTCTTCTCTGGGGGCCCAGTGCCTTACACAAATGGCTTTCAGTAAAGTTCTTCCTAAGGAAGGACTGTCCTGGGTGGTGATGAGCGGAAGGGGAATGGTCACGGGCAAAGTTACCAGTGTTTGAAGCAAAAAAGCAAGAAAAAAGTTGCCAAGCTTTATTTAGGCCGCAGTGGTTACAGACAACACTTCCGACCCTTCCCCCCACCCCACCCGGCTTGGGCCCCTGGCCGGCTCGTCCCTTCCCTCCAGTCTCACTTCTTGTCCTCTTCCTTCTTGTCCTTCTTGCCGTCTTTGGTGGCCTGGGAGGCCAGGGAGCCCATAGCATTTCTAATGGCCTCGTTGTTGGGATCCACGCCCGGAAGGTTCTCCAAGACACTCTGGAGGAATTCGGGGTCCTGCATCACGTCATAATCATCCTCCTCCTGAAAAGGGGGCAGTGTCAGCCCGGTGACGGGGGCTGGCTGCAGAGCAAGCCCGCGTGGAAGACGGGAGCGCATCGCCACACGAGCCCCTCTCCCCACTTGACTGGCCAAGGACAGGAAGGAGGGTTTAGGAAAATACCCAGTGCCTATTCATAGCATGCTGGAGCAGGAAAAGGCAAGTGTTCTTGCCTTTCCAGTTCCGCTCCAGTGTTCTTGCCTGGAGAATCCCCACGGACAAAGGAGCCTGGCGGGCTACAGTCTACAACATCACAGAGCCAGACACAACTGAGCAACTTAAGCACATACAGAGTATGAGCTTAAAACACTTATTCTATTTTTGTTGTTGTTGTTGCATAGGCATGGCTTTCCAGATCTTAGCTCACTGACCAGGGATTGAACCCCGGGCCTCCAGTAGTAAAAGCCCTAAGTCCTAACCACTGGACCACCAGGGAAGTCCCCCAAACATTAAATTACCGACCAATTAGAGGAGAAGCCTGAGACACTGCTTCCTGAGCTCAAAAGATAAAAACAGATGCCATGACCTTTAGGTTTCCTGCTATTAGACACCCACTCCCCGTTTTTGTTTTCCTGGAGCCTCTTTTTACCCTCCTGGAAGATGGCATCACTGAGAAGTGTCCAGACTGCTCCCACCAGCAAGGAAGGGAAATTACAAAACACTGAAGACATTTCTCCAACTCTGGCCACATTCTCCTTAGCAAGGTTTACCCACGAGAAACATTACCTCCATGGGTTTCTTTCCTTCTGCTCTAGAAAGAGCTCATCTATGAAACCCTGAGACAGGAACGGTTCCAGCCCTAGCAGGCTGAGGATCTCGACACAGGGGATGTTAAGGCTGATGGCGGCATGGAGTCATCGCCGGCCCTCACCTTGGTGGGCTCAGATGTGTCCATGGCTGAGCTGGCGTCCATGTCAGCTGACTCTGCCTGGCCAAACTCTGAGGAAGGAAGGTCAGTTTGCTCAGCTCCATTTCTTCCTGCAGCGTCTCTGCCGCGGCACGCCCACCCAGGCCCTGGCTCACCTGCACCCTGGAGGGACATCTGCATGGCGTAAGCAATCTGCTCCTCCTCAGTCATACTGCTTAGGTCAGGGAGCCCCGTGCGGCCAAACTCCTGCTGGCTGATGGTCATCTTCAGCAGGGCATCGTCCGAGTCTAGGAAAAGGAAGACAGCGGCAGGGTGGAACTGTGCCCACCCCCAAGCCCACGTGTTTCCACACCGCCAGAACCCCAGCCCCATCTACACCAGCCCTCCACAGAGCACCCCACAGTCCCGGGACTTCAGATTCCACCTCTTTCACCTTCAGTCCCGGTCGTGGCAATCCCGGCCTCAGCGGCAGAGGCGGCAGCTGCCCGCCGTGCCTCTTCCTCTTGCCGCTGCCGCTGCTCTTCCATAGACACACGCAGGGCCTGGCCAAAGGTGAGGAAAGTCAGACATTCTCCAGCCCTCAGTCCCCTGGGGCGCTGGAGAAAGCAGCTGAGGGGTGGGGACGGACTGTAAAGGGGCAGCTTCTGGTTTATACCCGTGGGGAAGCAGCTGGAAAGATGACAGATGACATAGGGGAAAAGGATGGGCTTGGGAGAAACCTGGGGTTTCATGGGGAGAAGCGAAGACGAGGGTCTGACAGTGGTGCCCCTAGAGATCAGACAGAATTATGGGGAAGAGGGACCTAGAGGGGGTCTGGGAAAACAAGCAAGGGTCCTTAGGACTGTCTAGCCCTAGAGAAGCTAGATGCTGTGTGAGAAGGATCAAGAAGGACACCTGGGCTCTCCTGGAGATCAGTGTTTGCTCACCAGGGCCAGCTCAGGATCAGCGCTGGGATCCACTCCAAACTCAAAGTCACTGGCACCAAGACCCAGCATGGCACCACCTTCCCCAGCCAGAATGGGCGAGCTGATGAGGGCATCGGCCAAGCTGGGCCCAGGAGGCACTGTCACCAGGTGAGAACCGGTTCCATCTTTGCCGTTCAACGTGTTTACAAAAGCAGTCAGCTTTTCTGTGTTCACCTCCTGGGGAGAGAAGAACCCGGGAGGCTCTCCTTCCCGCCCTGCCCCCATTCTCTGCCCCCAGCTCCTGTCTGCAGCCCCTCACCCCCATGCAGACACTCCTCTAGGCAAAGACTGTTCTCTATTTACGATCAAAGCAGTCACTGGCCCCCAACCAGCCCTTACTCACCTCTTCCCCCAAATTGATAATGTCAACATTTACTTTCCCTTACTCACCTCTTCCCCAAAATTGATAATGTCAACATTTACTTTCTCCTTCTTGAGGCGTTTAGCCAGTTTCACCAGCTAGGAAGAAGGGGAGAGAAATGAGGAAGTCTGTTCCATACCACGAGGGAAGGTGACACACATCGCAAGCATACCACTCCAAGGGCCCAGCAGAAACTGAATTCTGCACAACCTCCTTTCCCCAAACTGATGGACCCAGTGCTTCTTCCTGGCTCTCCCAAGAGCCAACAGAAGCCCCCTCCCAAACATGTGGTGCCCAAACTCCCCGGCTGTCACTTGGACTCACATCCTTCTCATTGTCCTCCACAGGGCTTCCCACAAAGGCAATGATTCGCATCTTGTGATTCTTGCCCTGCCGGTGCTTCAGGGCCAGCTTCAAAAGGAAGAGGGAGTTCTTGGAGTCAGCCACAGGAGTCCCCCAGCTCTTTCCTATCACTCTCTTTCTTACAGCTTCCATATACTTTGAGCCTACCATCACACTCGCACCAGATCTAAACCCCTCCCCCTCCCTTCCCCTCTATCTGTGCCTCTCTGTGGATAAGGAAGAGGGGTTAATCCTCCATTCTAGGGCCTTCCCCTTCAAGATCCTCACCGATCATCCCACTATAGCCTTTCCACTCCTTTCTCTACATCATCTCTCTTCCCTGGTGCTGCTTCTCACTCCAAGCGTCTAGCGGGGGAATGAGTAAGGATGGAGGCAGAATCCCAGAGCAAGGAGGAACCGCCAGAGGGACCCAGCAGGACTCACGTGGGCCACGCGGATGCCGGTGCAGAAGGTGATTTTGCCCTTGGGCTGGACAGTGTGAAGCTTAGACAGGATGCGGCCAGTGTCTGGGGTGAGCGTGGTCAGCACTTCACAGTCACTGGAATGGGGAGGAAGCACGTCTGTGATTTCAGGGTAGGACAACTGCCTCCAAACTGTGCTCGACTCACCTTTTCTTTAGAGACCGTGATGATAACTGTTATCTCTACTTTTCCTAAACAAACATCTACTGTTTAGAGAGCAGATCTTCCAAGTTCTCATTATAAGGAACAACTTTTAACTATGTGAGACATGGATATTAATTAAACTTACTGTGGTGATCACTTTGCGATACACACATTATCAAATCATTATACCTTCAACTTACACAATGTTACATGTCAATGACATAAAACTAGAGAATAACTGGAGAAAACTAGAGAAAAATCTCTAATGTGTGGATATGAAACACAGAAAATAAGAAGGGGGTGATTTTGAGAGAAGCTGGCCTCTTCCAGTATTTCCCCCAACCTCTCTCATGCCATCTTCCTCTCAGGGACCTGAGAATTCTCTACAATAGCTGGATGCTCCTTCTTCTCTCTTGTATCTTCATTTTTAGACTCATTTTCTGGCTAATAACACGAATGCTGGGATGGGCAGTCACTCACTTGAGGATTATCAGTTCCCAAAACAAATTACTTTGGGGGTAACACGGTGTGTGACATGCCCTGGGAAGCTGACCCCAAACCCTTTTCATTGTCTTTAAAATATGGTGAGGACTGCCCTGGTGGCACAGTGGCTGACCGTCCACCTGCCAAGGCAGGGGACACAGGTTCAATTCCTGGTCCAGGAGGATTCCACATGCCTCAGAGCAGCCAGACCTGTGCGCCCCAACCACTGAGCCCGTGTGCCTAGAGCCTGACTCCACAGCAAGGGGCGTGCTGCTTTTATTTATATGAGTAGTGAAGAAGGTAGTCTAGGAAGGTGATGGGCAAAAGCAGCCTCAAGGAATCCACGAAAAGGCAGCCCTAGGCACCGCAGCGGGTCACAGACAGGAATGGCCCCGCCTCCCCCGCACACCCTCCCGCTCTGCACCACCTACTTGGCCAGTGTGATGAGGCCCACATTGTTCTCGGGGTTGCTGCGGGTCTTGGAGTGGCAGACTATATTGACGGCATCCTGCTGGGCCTGCAGCCGGGTGGGTAGGAAGTCCCCGTTCCGCATGTACTCACTGTTGTCCACGCTGCCAGGTTGGGGGTGAAGCAGGAGAGACAGGCCACACTGTGAGACCTGTCTGAGACATTCCCTCCAGGTCCAGAAACCAACCCCCCACAACTCTCCCATGAGGGGTGCCACGGCATACGGCAGTGGCTCTCAGTCTTTGTGGAACAGAGGATCAGCTGCAACTTTTTTTTTTTTAATTATACATGACCAAGCCCTCATCTAGACTTACTGACTCAAAATAACAAAAGGCAAAAAACCTTTTTAAATCTCCACAGGTAATTGTATAAGTACCCAAGGCTGTGATCTACTAATGTACCATGTCCACCTTTTTATAAGCTGCGTTAAGTGTTATCAATCATGGTTGTGGAGAAACATGCTATCTGCTATTAAAATAGGAGTATTCCAAGGCAGGAAATCAACAGAGCAACTGAAAAATATTTATGAAATAACACACACTTGGCACACTGAGTGCAGGAAAGTGCAATCTAAATTATCTGGTTAAATGTTCAACAGCTTTGACAGCCGGACTGAACTGCAAAAATGAGGTTTCATAGATCTGGGGGTCTCACGTATTCTATCCCTATATTTTTCACAATCTGTAAGAATCCAAATAACATGGAATACAAGTGCCAGGTTCCTGGAGACCAAAAGAAGACAGGGAAGTGAGAAAGTTATCTACACCCCAGAAGAGAATGAATTCTTGACGAACTGAGTTCTGTCAAAACACTGAAAGCAAGCAGCATACTGAGAGACAGCTCATCTCTACTGGCAAGCTAAACAGGCTTGGAGGCGATTTTTTCTTTAGTATCCTTCGCCAGGCAATAAACACAAACCAAAAATGATGGAGAGGTAATTAAGAAACTACTGTAAGACAAGTAGAAAGGGTTGCAAGGGTAGCGTTCAGGCAGGTTCAAATCCCTACTCTACTACTTACTAGTTCTATGATCCTAAGGAAGCTACTGAATTTCTCTAATGTCCAGTTACCTCATCTGTAAAATGGGTTTTATTATACCTACCTGGATAGTGCTGGCTATGAGGATTAAACTCATGGAAAGTACTTAGCACAATGCCTAACAGTAAGCATGACACACAGACTAGTTCTTATAGACGAAACTCAATCCATATAAAGGAGGTCAAGGGCGGACTTTACTGACCAAGCTATATGCTTTTTTCCCTGATACACTGTTTCCAACTACTCTCCCAACAGGGAAATAACTGCCTTCCTAGCTTCAAATACAGTGGTGGCTAAATATATGAAACAATGGAAGCTTTGAGGATCATCCAGCTGCAATAGCTACTAAGTACAAAGGCTGTGGGCAAGACCAGCAGATGGATGAAGGCTGGAAGAAAGATGTCAGAGGAAGCCCTGGGAGGTGGGGGGGGGGGGGGGGGGGCAGCTGAGAGGGAGGAAGAACCTGCTGTGCAGAACACGAGAGCGGTCCTCCTGCTGTCACGAGTGTATCAGAACCACTTTGAGGGTGACGGTGCTGGCACTGGTAAAAACACAGATGCTTGCACACCTATGTGTGCACCCCTAAAAAATGCAGTTTGCTTTTCCCAACATTGAACTTTATACAGACAGGATAATACATGCATTTCCTGTGACTACTTTCACTCAACAGTAATTTTTCCCAATAAAATTTTATATCAAAATAAGGGCTGACAAAATTATCCAGCTATTCCATAAAATTTTCATTAAAAAAAAAAAAAAATACAGATGCCTAAGCTTCCCTGGCTGGGAGTCTGAGCCACCAGACCAAGCAGAATCAAATATACACAACTTTCTGAGGGCCAGCAAAGCATGAGCAAAGAAGTGGCTTTCACTGCTCTTCTATGGCTGGGCTGTTACAACAGGGTGCCAGTGCATCACTCTGGACCTAACCTTTCCTCCCATACCCCAAGCCAGATCAGCATTCTTAAATCCCATTTTGTATATAGCTCTGGCTCCACCAGCCTCAGAACGTTTTCAGTAGTCCTCCATTGAAGGGTAAAGGGCAGAATTCAGCCTCCTCAACCCGACATCTGTGCTCTTCTACCTGGCTGCATGCCCCTTTCTCCAAAAAAGGGAACCACCTTCAACCAACAACCTAATAATGAAGCCACACTAGTCCATTTTCTACTCCCTAAACAAGCCTTGAGAATGTACACTTCAGCAGCTTTCCTTATGCCCTTCTCCTTACATGTAATGGCCTCTCCTTAACATTTGTCTAAGTCCCTTCAAGGACCCTCTTAAATTCTTTCCTGAGGACTTCTTAAGCATCATGGCAACTAACAGATGCAGAGTGCTGCAGTTTACAGAGCACCACGACACACACTGCCTACCCTTGCTATGAGAAGAGTAGATGTTACTATTATATTCGCATTTTATAGCTAAAGTGAGAGATTTACTACATTCTCAAGAACATGCGGCTGGAAAGTACCCCAAACACAGGATTTTGGATTCCAAATCCTGTCCTCTTTCTACTCTTAACTTGCTTTCGTCCAGAGGCTGCCATATTTAGCAAATGAAAATACAGGGCTCCCAGAATTCCCTGGTGACACAGTAGTAAAGAGTTCGCCTGCCAATGCAGAGAACATGGGTTCGATCCCTGGTCTGGGAAGATCCCACATGCTACACAGCAGCTAAGCCCAAGTGAGCTGCAACTACTGAGCCTGTGTGCCACAACTACTGAAGCTCCGGCGCCTAGAGCCTGTGTTCCACAGCAACCAGAACCCTGCAAACCCTCACCACAACAAACAGTAGCCCCAGGTCCCAGCAACTATAGAAAGCCCAGGCAAAAGCAGTGAAGACCCGGCACAGCCAAAAACAAATAAAGAACAGAAAATACAGGACTCCCAGTTAAATCTGAATTTCAGACAAACAACAGTAACTTTCTAGTGAAAGTATGTCCCATCCAATATGTGGGACATACACATGGCCATTGTGATATTAAAAATAATTGTTTATCTGAAATTTAAATTTTACTGGGCATCCTATGTGCTATCTGGCAACAGTATCTACCCAGCAAAAAGAAAACCCTTAGGTGTCTGTTCCATGCAACTGGGGATTTGTGTGTGTTTGTGTATTATTCTGTTTTCATTCCAGGCTCACACTTAGAAGAAACTCTTGAAACCTTGCAAAAGTGTGGTCCTCAGTTTTAACAGCTAGCCAAGTCAGACTGATGAGAGCTCACTGGATAAGTGCCGAAGCGTCTTTGAGTCAGATAATCCTGAGTTTAAACCTAGGCTCCACCACTTAACCTGCTGTGTGATTCTGTGTAAGTCATTTAAAACTGCCGAGACGCGGTATCCTCATCTGTAAAAGGGAGGGAGTATTGTGAGGCTTAAGTGAGATGAAGCAAATTAAATGCCTAACATTTAGAAGGTAGCTTAGTAAAGAATCTGCCTGCAGTACAGGAAATCCGCATTCGTTCCCAGGGTCGGGAAGATCCTCTGGAGAAGGAAATGGCAAACCACTCCAGGATTCTTGCCTGGAAAATCCCAGGGACAGAGGAGCCCAGCGGGCTACAGTCCATGGAATCGCCAAGAGTCCGACACGACTTAACGACTAAGCCACAAACACTTAAAAAGTACTCTTGTAGTGCCTTTGACGGTAACACCAGGAAAAGCAAAGGAGTTAGCGACAAGTGAGTGGGGCAAGGAAGGGAGCTGAAACTCTCTTCCTAACACCCATCATTGTGAAAAGGAGAGGAAGGCAGAAGACTAGCACGGTGAGTCCGAGAAGCAGGACTCTAGCTAAAGACAGATGTAGGCTGGTCTAGAGAAGACGACGCTGTAATGGAGAAAAATAGCAGGACCGGTCAATGACTGTCCGCGGACTGAGGGTTAAGGGGGGTACCTCGGGCCCGTCCGTCGGGAACTACCTCTGGGGCCCCGGGATGACTCAGGGAGTCGCTGGAGCTCCTTTCCTCCCGGCCCAAGGCCTCATCTCTTCCACCAGGCCCCCTCGCCCACCCCAGGACCGCCTGGCCTCCGAGCTACAGGCGCCCCCGACCCAGTCCCGCTGCCCAAGGGGGCCCGAGGTGGCTCCTCACCAAACCATAGTGCTTTCCAACACCATCGTGCCTCCTTCCTCCCTCCCCGACCGGTTCTCCTAGACCACTAAACAACAGCTCCTCCAATTGGCCCGGCGCGCATCACCAATCACTGACCTCGGTTGGGCCAGCTGGTTCCGCCTTCATCCCCGTGTTGCTTTCTGGGAGTTGTAGGCGCCGCCAGAAAGAAAAAAAAAAGTGGGAGCTGTTTGGGGCGGAGGGAGGGGCCAAGTAACACAAAAAAGAGGGCCACACCTCCACCTGCCCTGCCATTCAGGTTTTCTGGTGGCGTTCCTTGCAGAGAAGAGCTAAGAAAAAACGTGAAGGAACTTCTGAAAGTGCTGAAGCTATGTCTATTCCAGCATCATCGTTTTTAAAAACTGGTGGGATGACTACTGACTACTGACTTTCCAGCTCCCCCGGTTCCCCATGGCACTTTGTTCATCAAACTACTAAGCACTTATACCTCTGAACTGCATTTGTTTGTGTATCTGTCTTTCTCATTTCATTAAGGGCAAAAGAAAGTGAAAGTGTTAGTCGCTCAGTCGTGTCCCCCTCTTTGCGACTCCATGGATTGTAGCCCGCCAGGCTTCTCTGTCCGTGGAATTCTCCAGGCAAGAATTCTGGAGTGGGTGGCAATTTCCTTCTGCAGGGGATCTTCCCCAATCCAGGGATCGGACCGATCTCCTGCACTGCAGGCAGGTTCTTCACCGTCTGAGCCATCAGGGAAGTCCCCATTAAGGGCAAGAGAAGTGTCAATCTCTGCTATCCCTAAGTCCACTACAAAGCCTGACATATGGTAGGAAGGCAGAAAAAAGTTTGATGAATCAATAATTTTAACTAATCTCCCAAAGAATGGGAGACAACCTAGTCAATCACTTTCGCTTTTTAATCAAATCACATTTTAGTGACTTCCCTGGCAGTCTAGTGGCTAAGACTGTGCTCCTAGTGCAGGGGGCCCCAGGTTCAATCCCTGGTCAGGGAAATAGATCCTACATGCCACAACTAAGACCCAGTGCAGCATCCCTCAAAAGAAGAATTACATTTTAAAATGTCTTAGGGATTTCTCTAGTGGTACAGTGATTAAGACTCTGCACTTTCAGTGGAGGGGCTGTGGGCTCATACCCTGGTGGGGTAACTAAGATCCCACATCTGTCATGGTATGGCCAAAAAATAAAAATAAAATTATTTTAATTAAAAATGCCTTGGCTGGAAATTCCCTGACAGTTCAATGGTTAGGACTCTGCACTTCCACTGCAGAGAGCACCAGTTTGTTCCTTGGTCAGGGAACTAAGATCCTGCATGCCTTGGCCTGGCTATAAATAAATAAATGCCTTGGCTTACTTACACATACACTCCAAAGAAAAACTGGAAATTCCAGGTGTCTATTTTGGAGGAAGTGGGGGAAGGAGCAGAGGACCCAGACATGACTACAGAGATGGTAGATGGAGATGCCAAGTGTGTTGGGCTCCAAAATCACTGCAGATGGTGACTGCAGCCATGAAATTAAAAGATGCTTACTCCTTGGAAGAAAAGTTATGACCAACCTAGATAGTATATTCAAAAGCAGAGACATTACTTTGCCGACTAAGGTCCATCTAGTCAAGGCTATGGTTTTTCCAGTGGTCATGTATGGATGTGAGAGTTGGACTGTGAAGAAGGCTGAGTGCCGAAGAATTGATGCTTTTGAACTGTGGTGTTGGAGAAGACTCTTGAGAGTCTCTTGGACTGCAAGGAGATCCAACCAGTCCATTCTGAAGGAGATCAACCCTGGGATTTCTTTAGAAGGAATGATGCTAAAGCTGAAGCTCCAATACTTTGGCCACCTCATGCGCAGAGTTGACTCATTGGAAAAGACTCTAATGCTGGGAGGGATTGGGGGCAGGAGGAGAAGGAGACGACAGAGGATGAGATGGCTGGATGGCATCACGGACTCGATGGACGTGAGTCTGAGTGAACTCCGGGAGTTGGTGATGGACAGGGAGCCCTGGCGTGCTGCGATTCATGGGGTCGCAAAGAGTCGGACACGACTGAGCGACTGAACTGAACTGAACTGAAGTGTGTTGTAGACATTACATAGATATTGATAAAATTTTAATGGATATGTTCAAAAGTTATTGATGACCATTAAAGGTATAGGAGTAAAATCTTTGTATTTCTAAGGAAAAAAAAATCTGTTACTATAATCATAGACAGGAAAAGGAAGAAAAATAAAGCATAGAAAAATCATTAGTGAAAAGTTCAAATATAGACAAAATATGAATGTAAGACATACCAAACTGACAAAAGGTAAAAAATAAAAGGAAAGGAAAAAACAACATATCAGGCAATAGTAATAAAAGAAAGCATGTGTAGCTATATAACTATTGTACCAATAGAAACCAGGGTCTCCTGAATTGCAGATGGATTCTTTACCAGCTGAGCTACATAGAAGTCCAGGTATATACCAATTGTACAAATAGAAATCAACACAAATCGGTGAAGTCAAATCCAAAGTATTTCATAAAAGATAAGATTCAACAACAAAAAATGTTCTGAGTTAATCAGGATAATGCAACTCTAAAGTCAATTTGAACATCGGGAATTATTATAAATTAGTGTTCTTCTAAAATGTATAAGTAGATAAACATTCAGCCCAAACTAAAGGAAGTGAATAGGAAATGAATTAATACTGTCATCACTGTTTCGGGATTCATGATGTCTATACAGGGAGGTTATCTGTCACCATCTCAGCTTTAGTCAGATACTTAACAGATTGTGACCAGTTTTTAATTACACGTTGAAAAGTCCTTGTAGATATTGCAAATACAAAATAGGGTGGTCATAAAAAAATGAGTTAGTAAATAGGTCCTATATGATGGATTTGATTCAACCTGGAGAATGCAGAATTTATACTCTCTTTATACAGATGTCCTGTTAGAACTATGTCAGAAGCTTTTCAATGAAGAGATATGTGAGTTGCAAAAATGATCATGAGATCATGAGAGGTGAAATCTGATAGGATCAGAGTTCAGTAAAACAAGAGCTCCAATATGAAAAAGAGCAAAAACAGTTCATCTACCTATGGGTCAGACACTATTCTAGGCACTTGGAAGGGAACAAAAAAAAAAGCCTGCATTTGTGGAGCTTGCTTTCTATGGGAAGGCAGATAATAAATGTCAGTGTTGAATAATGATGAAACTAGGGTGGATGTGTGTGTGTGTGTTTATATATAAACAGGATATTAAGACTTACAATTGAAAAGAGAGCTGAAGGACACCTGGGGAAGAGAGAAAGTGCAAATGCTCCAAGGCAAGAGTGTATTTAAGAACACGACGGCCAGTAGGGACTAGAGCAGAGGGAGAGAAGAGATGAGACCAGAAAGGCAAAGGTAGAAGAAAGGTCGGATTACGTATAGCAGTAAAGATTATTTTAAGGACTCTGAGATAGGAGCTGTAGGAAAGTTTCCGCAGAGGGTCTGTGTTCTAACAGATCACTCTGGTTTCTGCACTGAGAACAGACTATGGGGGAAAGAATAGGATACAGACCAGTTTGGAGAGACTGGTCTGTATGATCAGGTATGATGGTGGCTTTCTGTAGGGTGGCAACAAGATGTGAAAAAAATGACATATGGATGAATTTCGCATGTCATAAGATATACAACTTAGGGATTTCCCTGGCAGTCCAGTGGTTAAGACTCCATGCTCCCAATGCAAAGGTCATGGGTTCGATCCCTGGGTCAGGAAACTAAGATGTCGCATGCTGCTTGGCCCACCCCCACCTCTCCGAAATTCTAAGATACAAAACTTTTAAAATTTGCCAATGGATTTGATGGAGGATGTAAGGAAAGGGGGTATTAAGGGGTTATTAGAGTTGGTTCTAAGCAACTATTTCTGAAGATGGGCTAGGAGGGGCAGGAACCAGCAATTCAGTTTGGGACATATATTAGGTTTAAGATGCTTATTAGACACCTAAATGGAGATGTCAAGTACGTGGGTAGATATGAGTTTGCAGTTCAGAAAAAAAATCTGGGCTAGAGATAGAAATTTGGATTTTTAGTTGATCATGGGAGAGTTGGACAAATGATACAGGGCCTTTAGAGTGAAGGTGGACTAAAAGAAGGGGCCCTACGATGGAGCCCTGGACTTAATCATACATCTTGAGGCTAGAGAGAAGAGGAACCAGAAGAGGATGGAGAAGGAGCAGCGCGGCAGCACCTTGGTAAGAACCACCAGGAGGAGGCACGTGGTATCCCAGAAGCTAAATGAAGAAAATATTTATTTCTAGGAGTGAGTAATAAACTGTCAGATGCTGCTGACCTATCAAGTAAGAGGAGGACTGATATATTTAGCAACATGAAGGTCATCAGTGACATTAGAGTTCAAGACAGATTGGGGTCAAAAAGCTATTTGTAAAAATTCATTTCTAGGACAAGTTTTCTAACTTTGATCACTGGATGTTATTAAGGAATTACTAATTTTTAAAGGCATGATAATATTGTTGTATTGTACCTTTAGCTCTTGACCTATATGTTGAAGTGTTTATGCATGAAATGATACGATGTTTGGGATTTTTTTTATTGGGGTGTAGTTGCTTTTGTCTGGGATTTTAAAAACAGTATTTATTTATTTGGCTGTGCCAGGTCTTAGTTGCAGCATGTGGGATCTAGTGCCCCGACTAGAAACTGAACCCAGGCCCCCTCCACTGAGCAGAGTCTTAGCAATTGGACCACCATGTAAGTCCAGGTGAATCCCTGTGCGGAACTTAACATAAGCCTTTGGAGGTGCAGAGAGAAGGGAAGGGTGGGGTAGAAGGTATAGATGAAACAGATTGGCCTTATTTACAGACAAACATTGAAGCTGGGTGATGTATGCATGTCAATTTACTATATTTTTAGCTTGAAATTTTCCATAATAAAAATTTTTTTAAATTCTTTTTAAAAGAGAGGAAAAATTGGAAACAGCTGATGCATTTAATGAAATTTTAATGGGCCTCCTACATTGGGAGTGCAGAGTCTTAGCCACCGGACCACCAGGGAAGTCCCCTTGATGAACTTTTAAAAAATAATTTTATAAAAGATACTGATTTGTTTTCGTGTCTTTGAAAAGCTGAAGAATGAACAGTTTAATCTGAAACCTACTTTAACTAGCAACTCTTTGTTTAAAGAATTGAGACTCCAACTGTGGTAAGTAACTTTTTTGACTAGCTGAGATTGACATGTTTAAGAGTAAAACATTAGACTAGGACTTCCAGGTTATATATCCTATAGTTTGATTTTCCTCATTTTTGGAATAGGCCCTACTTGCAAGTGACTATAGATGGCAGGGTACAGCCGTAAGGTAGTAGCTGCTGCTCGCCACTAGAGGGGCCCTCTGACCATCAGAGGGTACCTAGCACACCCAGCAGTTGCCTGGGTAAGCTGAAGAGTGACAAGCTAAGAACAGCAGCAGGATCATTTTTCCCCTAAAATATGTTCAGATTTAATTCTTGTTTGGGAAAAAGTCTTCTTACCCAGTCTAAACGAGGACTGAGCCTCTGACTTAAAATTCAAAACTTTGAGAATCCTCAATTCCTCCTTCATTCCAGTTACTTGTTCTATTATAAAATTTATTACCATCTCAATTCTCTTCCTCTCCAGTTGGTATTGCCATCATCCTAAATGCACATTACTTCACACCTCAATTATCCATCTAACTTGTCAACTTTTTCTATCTGCTGTGATAGAACTGTCATCAGATTGGCTTTGGAATTCTTTTATGTCTCACTTATGGACAGAAACATCCTACATTTCCCTCACTGACTGCAGCTTAAAATAAAAATCCCTCAGCTCAGCAGCCAGGGTTTCCAGTGCCTCCACCCATACTCATTCCAATATTCTCCCTCAGATCTCCCACCGTTGCTTTCACCATGGTCTCTTCCTTGCTCTCTGCAACAGGCCATTCTGCTGGGAGTAGAGACAATGCTGCTGTCCTCGACTGCCAAGCACTCGTGCCCGTTCTCATACTTCTAAGGCACTTGTGCTCAAGTGAAACTTTCCCCAACACTTCAGGCCCACAGTAACCTCTAATTTTCCTTCTTAAAAAAAAAAAATATATATATATATATATATTTTTTTTTTTTGGATTGCACTGGGTTTTCCCTGCTGTGCATGGGCTTTCTCTAGTTCTAGTGAGTGGGCACAGGCTTACTTGCCCCTTGGCATGTGGAATCTTCACGGAGCAGGGGTCAAACTCACGTTCCTTGCTTTGGCCAGGGGCATTCTTAACCACTGGACCAGCAGGGAAGTCCACTTCTAATTTTCTTCCTTATTTTATGCTCTGTACCTCTCTTTCAGAAATCACATCTCAGGTATTCTTTCTGTGTGCATGTATGTTGCACTCTTCTGGACTCTGTAAACCCTGTAAGATCAATTACTTTTAACCTTCAACTACCCAGTGCATTGACTGTCCTTACTCATTAGCTGCTGCATAACTGTAGAACGATCTTAACAAAGTAGGGAATAGTGGTGTGGAAAGGAACACCATAAGCTCAACCTCATAGAGGTTAGAAACACACATAGCTGAGGAAAGCAGTCTTTATGCTTTTCTAAGAAAACTTGGGGCCAAGTTGAGAGAAGGAAAGGGAGAGAATCTCGGGCCAATAAATCTTAGCTTGCTTTTCACACTCTCCCTCTCCTATCCTCCTAAAGCCAAGCAAAATTTTGAGCTTTGGATCCCCAAATCCCCAGGCAACAGACCGACATTAGTTCCTTTTCTAGCCATTCACAGCTTTTCCTTGTCAAGTTTAAGTTAAGATGGAGGAAGTGGCCAGAAGGTAATGAATGAAATCATTTCTCTCAGCCTGAGTTAGTCCAAATCTGGAGTGAGGAAAACTGGAAAGGATTCATTCATTCCAGGCAATATGAACAAAACAGCCTGGGGTAGAAGGGTGGAGCAGATGGTGTACGAAAAAGAATCAAGAGGAAGCAAGAAGTCTAAATAACTGACAAAAGTTTAATGCATTAAAACCAGATACTTATCGCTTTTATACTGTATTTGCCATTTCCGAACAATACAAAGTAGAGGCAAATAGTGACACTTCATAAAAATGTTGACTCCCCATCCCCGTCCTTAAGACCCAGCCTCCCTCAAATATTCCCTCCCACCCCTGACAGAACTCTGTCCTGAATAAAACACTTAAATACATCATAAATAGTAAATTATGAAAAAAAAAATAGCAAGAATTGTTTCTTTCCTTCTTGTAAAAAAGAACATGGCAGCAAAGACAGGCAGCCAGAAGCTGGCTGAGGGTGTCTAATATAGACAGTTACTCGGGGTGTGGACCAAGCTACTATCAAGGCAGGGTGGGGTGGAGGGGGCAGTACAGGGATGAGCATCAGCCAGACTCACCAGGACCCCTTTCCCCTGACACAAGGAGGAGGGTCAGATGGTGAACCCGGGGAGAAGAGGGGTTACCCAGCCCCCATTTCCACGTTCTCTGCGTGAAGAGAGGCGGCAGGGCGCAGGGCACAGCACTGACTGCACTAAGGCAAGAATCTGCTGGCTCCCTATGCATTTCAGAGAACATTCTCTAGCCTCACAGTTACCTGTTCAACAGACAGGTATCCCCGTCTCCTCTGCTCCACTAACAGCAGAACACTGTAGGAAAAGGTGGAAGAGCAAGGAAGACATCTCCTTTGGAGAAGAAATCTAAAATTCATTTGATAAGTCTTCATATTTAGAAAAACAAGCAGAATACATTTCAAATTGCAAAACAGTAATAACGATTATGGCCTGGCAGTGAGTAGGGTTCTGCCTAGGAAGGGTTCTGACCTGTGAGCCCCAAGACTGCACCACTGTTTAACAAAAGGGGTAAAGACTACCCCGTGTCCCACTCTCTCCATTCCTTCAGCCTTAAGAAATTCATTCAGAGAGGAGGAGTTAAAGAGGAGCTGCTTAACACAGCAGTCACCACCTTCTGTTTCTCAAATACCAGGGCTCTTCTGAGGGAGCCCTGTGAATAGGCATCTCTCCAATACTTCTGGAGTTTTGATCTGAAAACTGGTTTGAAATTGTGTGCTATTTTCCTTTTCCTTTTTTAAGGAAACAAAAGGAGAGGGTTGGGAGGTTAAACATCCCCCCAAAAAATCTTTACGAAGATTACAGGCGTCTTCTTCCAGAGAAAGAGTTAAGGTAGGGATAATGTACCAGCCAGTCTGTCCTGAGGAAAGTAAAGAGTCCAGCTCCTGATGAAAGGTAGATGAGGGGGGGAAGAAAATCGCCAAGTCCAGCAATCCCACTTCCAACAGGAAGAAGGGGGATCTGAAACCATTCAGTTGTGGAAGCCAAGGCTGGTGAGCTTAAAACTGGTTTCACCCAACTTGGGAGTGGAGAGGATGCTGCTGTCCTCAACTGTCCCAGCACTAATGCCCGTTCATAAGGAAGGGGAAGGAGAAAAGGCTCTTCTTCTTCGGGGGGAGACGGAGAGCTCTCCTAGCTTCCACTGCACTCCTTTTTTGATGACCAAGAAAAAGAAAACTCAGCATTGCTGGGTCAAGGGCTGACATCTTGGGATCACAGAGGTGGTTGAGTCTCGCTCCAAGTCTTCTGAGGATTTTTGCTCACTGAAAAGGTAAAGGGTATAAAGCTAAGGATGTGGAGTATGAGATAAGGGGACGGCAAAGGAATTCAAGGTAATTTCAACCTAGATGGCAGATCTAAAAAGTTTCCTGCTAGCCCAGTCTCAGCTTCCAAGTACACAGTACCAAAACAAAACAAAAAACAAACAAAACTCCCCCGCAACCCCGCAAAACCAGAAAATTTTAAAGTAAGATTTAGGGGAAGAGGGGTACCCAGTCCCCCTAACCCTGACAACTACTTCCTTGCTCTACTCCATCAGTGATGCTGTTTATACCCTTTCAAAGCAGCCACCTCCCCCACATCCCAGAAACTTACATGGATGAACTCTGACTCTGGAACTTCATGTTTTTCCAAGAGGGTTGAACTAACAGGAGTGGGGAAAAAAAAAACGGGCAGAAAGAAGAATTAGTAAATGAGAAAAAGAACTCTTAGGTCAAATCTCAGACTGCTTCTCTGTATTTCACTGGGAATAAACTTAGAATTCAGACAGAAGGGACTAAGGAGTTACTAGATCTGAAAGCACATTCTTTTAATTAACAGTCTCTTGACTACCATAAAATACTTCCTTAACACCCTCCTCTACTACTGCTTTCAACCCTCAGGTGTGGTAGGCACCCAACAATCACTGCTGCCTGATAGTCATGCCATGGTGTCATTTTCTTCTCTTGAGTGTGGGCTGAACTTAGTGACTCTCCTCTAGTGAAGAGAATGCACCATAGGTGATGGAAATCAATTCTGAGATTAGGCTATGTAGCTTCCTCTTGGGCACATGCTCTCCAACTTGTTTGCTCTGAGGAAGTTGTTGCAATGCTGTGAGATGCATTATGGAGAGGACCATGTGAAAAGGAACTGAGGGAATACCACCAGCCAACAGCCAACGAGGAACCCTTAGCCCAAAAGCCTGCAAGAAACTGAATCCAGCCAACAACCACATAAGCTTGGAAGTAGATCCTCCCCCCTGGGCAAGCCTCCAGATGAGACCACACTGCTGGCTAATAGCTTGACTGTAATCTTCTGAGAGACTGAGCCAAGGGCACCTAGCTAAGTCATACCCAGATTCTTAAGCCACATAAAATCTGAGATAACAAAATTTTTTGTTTTTAGCTGCTAAAATTTGGGGTAACTTATCTCACAACAGGTAATACAGGTTTTTGTACCTGGGAATGAAATGCTGCTGTAATAAAAATCTAAAATGTAGAAGTGGCTTTGGAAGAGAAAAATGGGCTTTGAGGATAGTTTCAGTGAAAGTTTTAAAAGTGTCCTGAAGAATTCTGGACTGTAAGGGGTTTGCCAGTAAGGGCTTAAAGGGAACTGAGAAAAATCTTATTGGAAATTGAAGGAAAGGGGATCTTTGCAATGTAGTGGAACAAAGTGTAGTGACAATGTCATCTATACTTATGTGGGAAGTAGAATACATGCCTAATGAACTGGGTGAGCTAGCTAAGGAGATCTCTAAACTAAGTGCTGAAGGTGCCACCTGGTTTCTTCTTAATGCTTACAGTAAAATATGAGAGAAGAAGATAAATGATAGGAAGGACTAGAAGACAAAAAGAAGCCAAGGCTGGAAGGTTTTGAAAATTCTGAGCCTCTCTAGATAGCAAATGATGCTAAAATTAAGAAATGGATAGAATCTAAGGCACTGCCAGGAGAATGTGGTCTACAAATGAAGCCACAGGTGTGACTATAAAACAAACATCTGTCAAGAACTCACAATACTATTCAGTCACACGAAACAACATTCAAAAGATTAAGGGTATGTCTCTCAGATCCTCTCAACTTGAACAGGATCTCTAAGAAGCATAGAGCTTATCAAGAAGGTATCTGTGGGTATGGGTTTGGCCTAACAGTAAATCCCAATGAGATTCATAGGAACCCCACGAAATGTCTGAGGGCACTGTAGCAACAGAAACACTGTCCTGCTTGGACTAAAAAAGACAGAAATAGTACACAACGAAGAAACCACCGGATCCTCAAAATTCTGGCAAGTAGGCTGAGAAAATGACTCAGCTGCAAGCACATTCTAGTTTTCATGAAGACTCAAAAGGCAAAACCAAGAGTCCAAAGGTAAAGCCAAAAATCATGAATTATTCTCATGCTTTGAGACATGATAAAAGAAAACTCCAGCATTTGCTGGATTTTAGGCTCTTCTGTGCCTCCTGTTCTCCCTTTTTCATGCAGGAATGTGTCATGAGGTTATCTCTTGTTTGTCTCATCATGGTATGCTGGTGTGTGCGGAGAAGATAGCCTGTCTCTTTTATTAGTTTCACAGGTCTAAAGTGATCCCTACTTCCTGATACATGCTTAGGTACATCCACTCTCACTTGCCTATGCTAAGTGAAGCAGGCTGCCATATTCTGAGTTACCCTCTGGAGAGGCTCAGGTGGCCAAGAACTTAGGGAAGCCCCCAGAAAACAGCCAGCAAGGAACTAAGGCCCTCAGTCCAGCAACTCACCAGAAACTAAATCCTGTCAAAGAGCACATAAATGTGAAGTGAAGCCTCTCAGTTGGGCCTTAAGATGAGCCTAGCCCCGGCCAACGTGTGACTATCATGTCATGAAAACCCTTGAGCCAAGAACCCAGTTACACTGCAGCTGGATTTCTGACTCACAGAAACCTTGATATACGTTTGTTGTTTTAAGTCACTAAGTTTTGGGGTAATACATTATGATGCAATAGATGATCAACACACCAAAAACAAAACTAACTCACAATCCACATAATGGATCCTTTTGAAAGGCTGACTATTCACTGCCTTCAGTGCCTAGGAATCCTCCCAGCCTTAAATCCTAAGCTAAGAATTCTCACTTAGGTCATCAGGAAATGAAGCACTGAGTAAGATATTCTGACTGAGTACCAGAAGTTTGTACATAAGGGTTTCCCACCACCCCCTAAAAATACAGAGATGTTGATACACTTTTCCAAATCACTAAAGATGAGCTCTTAGGAAGACGAACGTGCAAAAATATAGTGAAGAACAAAAGACAATAACATCTGGGGAAGAAAAAAAAACAAACCAACAGAATTACGGAAGTTCTCAAAGACCTGAAGAGAGAGATGAGAAGATTACATGGAGAAAGAGGCCAAGGAACCAACCTTGTAGTTAGCGTTTGCAAAGTCTCTCCAACTACAGGTGAGAAATAGGGGTCAGGAATAGTCGAGACCTCACTGATTTTCTCCAAAGGTGGAGTCTGAGGTAAAACATCAGGACGACCCAAGTGGACGCCTGGAAAAAAGAAAGAGGAAGAAAATCAATAAATCAAAAAGAAGAGAAAATGGGGTGGGGGAAATAAAGGAAAAAATATGTAGCAAGTTGGCTTTTCGTGAACAGGAATGGGGACAGAGGTCCTAAGCAGAAAGAGATGAGGGCCCAGAAGGGAGGGAGGGAGCACCCACACACGGGGACTCCAACCCGGGCGCTGACCTGGCTCCACTTCCGCCTTTGTTGTCACTTGTGCCTTGTGCTCCCCAGAGACCGGTGGCTGGAAACTTATGCAGGAGTTGCCGCTGGGGCCTGCTCGCCGAGAGAAAGATGAGCCAGACCGAAACTTTTTGGAAGGAGAGGACTTCACTTCAAAAGGGAAAGAGAAAGCCTACTTAGCACCTACCTCAGAAATAGTCACCAAGACATAAATACAACTTGCTAGTGTCCCCAACAAAAACCCAAGGTTGTCCTTCTGCAAAGCAGGAAAAATGGTTAATGTCAACAAAGATGGGCTCTATGAACTGCTTATCAGAGGAGGGGCATCTCAGTTCATGTCACTTTGGAAAAGAAAGCAGAGAACCCAGAGGAAAGGGGATGCGTACTTCTCCCTTCCTACAACCTTGATGGCTTTGCGTCCACCGGATGACATGTCTCCTAATCCGTAACTCCTTTTTAATAGTAGCCTTCAGTCAAACCAGACACTCTGTATCTTTGTAGAACTTGACACACATAGCACCATGACGATACTTTACACTTGTTTACATGTCACTTTAAAAAGACTCTGAAAAGATTATTCTATGTTTGTTAAGACTGGCACGCATAGGTCCTCTTTGCCTCACTGAGGGACCACTAATGGCTATGATGAGGAGATGGAGATAGGAAGGAGCTGGAATCTGCCAGTGGCAGTAGCATGGAAGGTTTGGAAAGAACACTGGCACTCCCCAACTCCCTCCCCTAGGCTGAGACTCCAGCAAAAAGGTAAAACCCACAAACGAAATAAGAGAAGAGGAAACTGAGGGGGCAAATCAGAAGTGAGAGAGACAGAAAGAGGAGAGCCTCTAGCTGACTAATACCTGCTAAGCAGACATGAGTAAATGCTTCTCCAAACTTCTGATCCTAATCTGAGAACTCCACGGCCTTGGGGACACAGTAATATTCTTGCCTATCCCTGTTCACAGAAGTCTGGCTTTGCCTACCTCAGCCTGTGGCACGGATCCTACACCCACAATTAAGTATTTTTACAATCCCACTAGTTTCTCAGAAATGCCCCTCACCTCCACGACACACGTAGGGATTGCCAGGGGAGAAAGTAGCAACTTGGTAATGACTAGGGCAGAGTGACAGACATAAGGATGGGCAGCAGCTCTCAAGGGATGTGGGTAGAGGAAGAGAAGTCTCTGGCTTTGGCAGCTCCATGACAGGGGAGTCCTGCCCCCACCTCCTGAAGTAAGAGAGCCACTGGAGGGTCATCTGGCAGAAGCCACTTACAGGGGATCTTCTTAAAAACTGTAGTGCACATGAAACGCTGGAACCGTTCAGCGTAGAAGCTGGGGCGATGCACTGATACGGTGTCCTGCAGAGGAAACAAGATGGCTGGAGTTAGAGAAGGGGAGGCCCAGCAAGAGAATCTCTAGTCCAAGGGCCATTTTTCCCCTAGGCTGAGACCCTAGCAAAAAGGTAAAACTCACAAATGAAATAAGAGGAAACTGAGGGGGCAAATCAGAAGTGAGAGAGACAGAAAGAGGAGCGCCTCAAGTTGACTGCTACTCACCCCATCATGTACCAGAGCTTTCCAAGAATGCTCCAACTTCTTAATAAACCTGTCCAGAAAAATGTATACATCATGAATTCACATTAAATGAGTGACCTTACAGATTGTATTTTACAGACCTGAGCAATCATAGTGGAAAACCTTGAAAAGACAGAAGCCAGGGAAGCACTCCCACTGTTACGCTGCAGTTTTCAAAGGACAGACAGGGTAGTGCTTATTCAGCATGGAGATCAAAGATGTTTTTAGAGTAAGTCAACACTCCTCTCACTGGAAAAGGATATTTAATACATCCTGGCAAGTCAGGGACAAGAATATTTATTGTAAAAGGGGAACTGTAGAGACAGACAGGCAAGCCTGGAGGGAGGTCAAATATTGTCCAGTCCTCACTAGGGTCTGAAATCTTACAGGAGGAAAACTGGGGTCTAACATTTCCAGCTCTTCCCTCACTACCATCCACTGCTTTGGTCCCACAGGCTAATACTTTTCACAGAACAGTGATCCCTTTGTTTTTCTTCCATGGAAAAGAGGAATGTGTTTCCAATTGTATCCCAACATGGAGTATGACTCATCTCACAGGTTTTCCACAAAGAGCCAGCAGGATGGTGTATTCCACCCTGCTGCTTCTGAGGACTGACTCAGCTTTCCACAAAGGTGTATGCTATGTTTGTGAGATGGTAGGTACCGAAGTCAAGAGACAGGCATAACCAAAGAAATAAGTCACCATTTGAAACTCAGTGAGGCAAGCAGCCAGACTGCAACTTATTGTTCTTGCTTCAGGAAGAATCTGGTGACAAATCCATCTAAAAGAACAAGGTGAGTAAGTCTACATCCACTCTGAGCCTGGGATTGATGTTTCTCACCTGTAAGACTGTAGAATGTCAATGATCCCGATATAAAGCAGCAGCCTTTCCCCTTTACTATTCCGGGCCGGGATGCCACCCATACTGGGGAAGACAAGAGGGAAAGAGTAACAATATCTTCTGGCTAGCAGGCAGGAGCTTCTGCTAAATTCAAACCCAATCAAGAGCTATAACTGAGACCTAAACACAACTGTCCCATTTTCCATAAACGGGACAAGTGAGAGCCTTCACCCAACCCCAACCACTTTGGAGTATATACAACTTCTTGCTCTCCAAATTTCACTTGCCTGCCTCTCCCACCCCAATTTCACCAATAAGAATCTAAAATTCACCTCCTACTCAGCAATTTCAGGACTACTCTCCCAATTAACTCTAAACTTTCTTAGTACTCTCTCTTTTTTTGCCCTGCCATGTGTCTTGTGGGATTTTAGTTCCCTGATCAGAAATCAAATCCAGGCCCTCAACAGTGAAAGCAGAGGCCTAACCACTGAACCACCGGCAAATTCCTCCCTAGTACTTTATGTCCACTAAGACACTCTTCTTGAGAATCATGATAAAGAATACTTTAAATGAAACAACCCAAAAGACATATGATACTTCAGTAACTACACTTCTTTGGCCCACGAATGTAACAAAGATGCCTTCCATTAAAAACTGAAAGTCACTTAGTCCTGTCTGACTCTGTGACCCCACGAACTGCAGCCTACCAGGCTTCTCTCTCCATGGAATTCTCAAGGCCAGAATACTGGAGTGGGTAGCCTTTCCCTTCTCTAGGCGATCTTCCCAATCCAGGGATCGAAACCAGATTTCCCGCATTGCAGGCGGATTCTTTACCAACTGAGCCACTAGGGAAGCCCCAGAATACTGGAGTGGGTAGCCTACCCCTCTCCAGGGGGTCTTCCCAACCCAGGAATCAAACCGGGGCCTCCTGCATTGTAGGCAGATTCTTCACCAGCTGAGCTAGTTCTTGAGAATCATGATGAAGAATACTTTAAAATGAAACCACCCAAAAGACATCCGATACTTCAGTACTACTTCTTTGATCCATGAATGTAACAAAGACACCTTCCATAAAAAAAAGTCTGTAAGAAATTCTTTTTGATGAAGTTCTTACAGTTTGCAGGTATGTATCTAAGACTCTGAGCTCCTTCCAAGTTTACAAATCCCAAATTTAAGAATCTTCCTTTCCTTCTACATTCTTAGGAACGCTCACTCTATAGTTCTGCAAGTATTAATGTTGACTTCACTGCTGAATAAAGGCTACTCCTTCTCAGAAGCTGTGTACCCCTCTCCAGGAAAAAATGCTTTGAGCCTACACACTCCTTCCTGGTGCCCGAGTCCACTCACTGGTCATCGGTCTCCATGGTGCCACCTCGTCGAGCCTCGCCCTGGATAGATTCCATGGCTGTGGAATAGAGCGCCTTTTGGGGGGCTGGTCTGCGAGTGTCAGCTGAATACTGTGTTTCGCTGCCTAAAGGCTCTCGTTGTGCATGATCTATGTTATGGATTGACACCAGGAGGCTATAGTCCATTATCTTGAAGCTCTGCAGCACCTAATGGAAGGAAAAAACGTGATCTGAGCCTTGGGAGGTATGAGAATCTTTTTTCAGGATCTTACAGCTTTCCTGGTCTAACTACTGGAGTCACCCTCCAGAGCTAAGCACAGGATTATCCTTTGCTCCTCCCACTCCTTGGAGAACAGTACATTGACCTTCTCTGCTCTCCCATCACTGATACTCCTTCAGCTTTCCTGCACCAGAGTAAATACAAATTAGACCACAGCCTAGCCCACAAGACCTTCTTTGTTTGTTCTTTCCTTGTGTCTCTTCATGAAAAGAACATTATATACTCAGTGAAAGAAGAAATATGTATCTGAGTTCAAAAAAAATCCACAGGAGGGTCAGGTAGAAGCATACTCTGTGACAGTGCAGATCTGTGGCAGGACCTTATATGGCCAGCTTCAACTCGGTTTAATATCTGCTGAAGCCTCAACATCTGTAGGTAGGCTCTGTGCCTGCTTCTGTGGATACAGACACTTAAGAGACCATCTGTCCTCATGGATATCATAATTTAGGAAGGGAAATAAACATAAATACAATACAGTCTAGTATGTGTAATAATGGAAGTGCACACATGGTTGAGGAATACTATAGAGGAGGTCAGGAGGTATATAAACAGGTTTATGAGGGATACATTAGAAAGAAAATAAGTGCATGTAAACAAAGGAAGGAAAAAATAATGCAATAAGGCCAAGGCCTGGAGGCATGAAACAGCAGGCCACGAGCAGATGGCTATCATCTGGTGGTGGTGTTTAGTCACCAAGTCACGTCCGACTCTGTGACCCCATGGACTGCAGCACGCCAGTCTTCCCTGTCCTTAATTATCTCCTGGAATTTGCTCAAATTCACATCCATTGAGTCTGGTGAGGCAAAGTGTAGGTGTCTGGCATATAAGAAAGGATGGGAGGGGCAGGACAATGCCAGGCCTGATGAGCCATATTAAAAAGTGTGCACCGTCTTTCCAGTTCTCAACCTGGTATACTTCCACCAGTTCCAGTAGCTCACTTTGGTGGTACAGCTCACCCAAGGCTGTTTTGATAGGTGGGTAAAGGATAAAGAGAATACAGGACTGATTCTTATGTGTAATTTATAAAACCTCTCTGCTCCACTAAGTCTCCAGTCCTCACAACCAAGAAAGTCAAACTAAAATGGGCATTATCCTGGAGGAAGAGGCAGAGTAAGCGTAGGAAAGCAAGGATGATAACACTATGGACTGAGCAGATGACGATTCTGCAAAAGCAGCTTGCAAAAAAAAAAAAAAAAGGATGTGGAAAACAAGAGAAAGATGTCACAAAACCCAAAAGATGTTAAGAAAGTGGAAACAATCAACTGTCGAACACCGCAGAAAACTCAAGGAAGGACTAAGAAGTAGTCTACTTAGCATCCCAGTGGTCACTGGAGAGAGCAAGTCAACTGGAAGCAGTGCGAGCAAAAGCCAGGACGTAGAGGCAGGAATGCAGGCAAGAGACGAGAAAGGCCAAGGTGAAAGGAAGGCTTCATTACATGAAGACACTGAAAAAAACTCTCCTAAACTTTAAGTTGATGATGGGGGGAAGACGAAGGGATGCTACAGAAGTTGAGGTAGCTTCTTGAGAAACAAGGCTAGGGGGATGGGAGTTACAAAATTGTTTGAAGAGAGTACCAATCACTTGGCATCTCTTGAGAGAAACAGGAAATGCATTAATGAGCAATACTGATGGCCCAAGTGGAACTGGATATCATAAAACTATAGAGGAACTTCCCTGATGGTCCAGCGGCTACCACTCCATGCTCCCAATGCAGGGGGCTTGGGTCTGATCCCTGGGCAGGGAAGGAGATCCACATGCCACAATTAAAGACCTTGCATGCAACAAAGATCGAAGATCTAGCATGCTGTAACTAAGACCTGGTACAGCCAAATATGTAATTTTTTTTAATGGTATTAAAGAATCTGTAGAGATGCCAGTATACATAGCTGTGTGATTTTTTTCTAGCAGCACTCAGCTTCCAAGGTATAAATTTGAATTGGCAGGCAGGATCAAAATGTGAGCACTGATGGTATTGGTATGGAAACAAGGAGAATGTATGATTATGAGGCCCAGGACAGGTAGAGAGAAAAAAACAGACAGGGAGGGGAGTTAGACTAACAGAGAGAAAGTAAAAACATAAAGGCATAAATGATCTAATGTAAAAGATACTGTAAATGAAGTCTGACACATACGTTATATAGAGTCCCATCTCTTATAGATTAAATGCCTTAGAACCACCAAACTGTTTTAGTCACTGAGATTTCTGGTACCTGAGAGAGAAGGAAATGTGACAAACTCACCAAACAGTCACGCTGCAGGGTCTTGCATAGAGCATTGTACATATCAGCATCCAAAAAGAGACCATCAGGGATGTCTTGTAAGAAGTCCAGATCTTTAAGGGTAGGGAGAGGTTTCTCTCGCTCTTTTTGGGACGCTCGCCTTTTATATGTTGAGCCCTTGAGGTCATACTTGATATGCATCTTGACTGACCGTGGTAAGAGATTGTTCATCACGACAATTCGAATATTCTTACCACCTGCCTGCACACAGTACAGTCCATAGAACTTAGGCAGCAAAGTCCGAGGGTTCTGGTTGAGGTTCTGAGGGCAAGAAAGTAAAAAAGAAGTAGAAGAGCAAGTCAGCTGATTTTCAGTGAAACTCAAGGATAAAGCCTGCTACCCACTTTCCTCTGCTCATGGGATTTCAGATACAATCTGCCTGCCCAGAAGCTCATATTGTAATTGTTTTAAAATTTCCCGATGTACCTATCTTAATAATGGGATCACTACCAAGCCAAGTAGCAGATCCTCCAATATACTAAGCAGTCAGGATACTACAAATATGATGAATATATTCCTTTAGAGAGGTTTAAGGGAAGACAGCACTGAAAAAGTCTTAAGCCTTAGCCTTCTTTATAGTATATTTTTGTTGACTATGATGGGAGGCAAAGGAGAGTTCCCTAACTTCTCCAGCACCTCCAAGAGGTATCAGTAAGAATGAATATAGTACTATCAAGAGAAGTAACCAACCTCATTCCCTGATTTAGGAGCTGGACTAAGAATGGAAAGCAAAATCATCATTGAATAAAAACAAAAATAAAACAAATGGGATCTAATTAAACTTAGAAGCTTTTGCACAGCAAAGGAAAACATCAACAAAATAAAAGGAAATCCCCAGAATGGGAGAAAATATTTGCAAATGAAGCAACCAACAAGCAAGCAATCTCTGAAATGTACAAACAGCTCAAGCAGGTCAATAACAACAACAAAATACAACCCAATCAAAAAATGGGTGGAAGATCTAATCAGACATTTCTCCAAAGAAGACAGATGGCCAAGAGGCACATGAAAAGATGCTCAACATCACTAATTATTAGAGAAATGCAAATCAAAAAAACTACAGTGACGTATCACCTCACACAGTTCAAAATGGGCATCATCAAAAAATCTACAAATAGTGACAGAGAGGGTGTGGAGAAAAAGAAACCTTCCTACGTTGTTGGTGGGACTGTAAACTGGTACAGCTACTAATGGAGTATAGTATGGAGGTTCCTTAAAAAACTGGAGTTACCATATAATCCAGCCGTTATCAATCCTGGGCATATATCCAGAGAAAATCATAATTTGAAAGGATATACATACCCCAGTGTTCACTGCAGCACTATTTACAATAGCCGTGACATGGAAGCAACTTGTATGTCCACCGACAGGAATGGGTGAAGATGTAGCACGTATGTGCAATGGGCTGCTCTGTGTGCACGCTCAGCGGTGTCCAACTCTTTGCAACCCCATGGACTACAGCCTGCCAGGCTCCTCTGTCCATGGAATTTTCCAGGCAAGAATACTGCAGTGGGATACTATTTCCTACTCCAGGGGGTCTTCCCAACCCAGGGATCAAACCCACATCTCCTGCATCTCCTGCATCGGCAGGAGGATTCTTTTACCACCTGCGCCACCTGGGAAGCCCCACAATGAACAATTACTCAGCCATTGAAAAAAAAAGAATGAAATAATGCCATTTGCAGTGACACAGATGGACCTAGACTGTCATACTGAGTGAAGTCAGTCAGAGAAAGACTAATATATACCACTTTTAAGTGGAATATAAAGAAATGGTAAAAATGAACATGTTTCAAAATAGAAGTTGAGTCATTGATGTAGAAAACAAACTTGTGGTTACCAGAGGGAAAGGGAAGGGCATAAATTGGGAGACTGAAATTGGCATATACACACTACTGTAAATAGAATAGATAATTAATAAGAACATACTGAATAGAACAGGGAACTCTGCTCAATACCCTGTAATGACCTATACATGGGAATAGAACCAAAAAAAAAGTAGACATTATGTGTATGTATAACTGACTCACTTTGCTGTACGTCAGAAACTAACAAAACATTGTAAATCAACTATACTCTAAATAAATATATAAACATCACTGAATTTTGTCTTTGGGTAGGAAGATCTAAGCTAGGTTATACTTAAAATAGGACAGATAAACAAAACCCCCTTTAGCCATAGACAGACAAAAGAGATGGGACCAAAAGCACAAAGATGAACTACATCCCTAAGACCGAAGTGTTAACATTGCTTTCCCCCTGATGTCAGCCTGCCCAGCCTTGTCCAGGAGTGGAGTGGGCAGCTCGAGCAGCTGGTGCTCCTTGTCCTCTCACCATGTAGTATCCTGGAAGCAGCTTCTGTAGAAACTCTGCCTCTTTGTGCTGGACTGTTTTTATGATGAATTCGTCATCGCTGGACACGTAGAAGAGGGAACCACTAGCCCCAGAGTTGCAGAGTTCAATCAGCGGTTCATTGCAGAGGGAGTACTAGGGCCCAAAGAAAAGAGAGCAAGAGGTTCAGAGATACCAGGGCTTCCCCTATCAGAAATCAACTACAGGTACAATTCTATTCTAAAACAAAAAAATAAGAGCAAGAATGTGAAGAGGTCTTCCTTTGGAAGTACTCCTCTGATACTGGAGTCCCAGAGTCCTGAGGTCCGGAAGCTTACCAAATAATCATCAGGCCGGATACCAAATAACTCCCGAAAGTATCGGAAGGCAACAGGTGCGTAGGTCTTGAATCGAAAGTCATTGTAGTGATGAGCAGGGGTCAGGTTGCTCCCTTCACTGTGGTGTTAAAAAGAAGGAGTCATAACTTACCAGTCCCTGTAATTTAGGGAGTCCACAACCCTGGGAAGACACTCAGTCACCCAGAGGCAAGTCAATACATCCCTCCTGAGAGAACCAAAGGGACTGGATGAGTCAGTTACGTAATGGGACACAGGTGCAACACAGGGATTAAGACATGAAGCAGGGGATCATATGCCCCCTATCCAATGCCCTGAAGTGCTTTTCAGGGCTTAGTCCACAGGCCAGAGGCTCACAGAAGCATCCAAAGGATAGCATCTGCTGTCCAAATTCTCCAGTCCCACGTCACACTGATTAATATCAGGCTAAGGATTGGATGCATGCCTAAATTAGGTATGAATTTCTAAAATGTCCTAATGTTGATATAAAAAAGTCACATTTCCCAGGACATTCTTCTGAACATTAAGTAACCACTGTACCTCGGGAAGAAGATACTCTCCACCACGTAGAAGTCTTGCATGAGGACATCTCGCTCTGGTTTGGTACTCAGGCTTCCTACAGTGTGAGTAATGCCTAACTGGATGGCACCTTTTAAGGCTGATGAGGTTGTCTGAAACAAGAGGAAAGTTTCTAGTATTAAATCTGATTACAGCAGTAAAAACTCAGGAGAGAAGAACCAGAAGAAACAATGGAAAGCAAATGCCCTTCCAGTGGTTCATTCTAAACTGGGGCAATCCAGTTTCCCCATCTTCATGGCTCCACATGGCAGTGAAGCCTGAAAAGACTGGAGAGGCATGACGATACAGAGTAGCAAAGGTGTGACTATGGGAGCCAGCCTTCACTAGGCAAAGTGTTCCTCCAACCCACATCCACATCTGGAATATACACTGAAATGAGAGAACAATCTCAGGTCTCACTCCAAAGGTTCCTGCCCCCAGAGCATACAAAGTCCTCCAAATATTTTATTCATCAGATATAGAATATTAACTAAAATTAAATGATATTCTGACTGACTGAAGCTCAGTCCTCTAAGACCAGGCTTGAGTGATGTCCCAAGGCCAACAGAGTGGCAAAAAAAGGCTACTAAAAAGCCTGAAAGATTACAATTATTTCTGAGAGAAGTATTTAGCTTTACTAAATACTCATGTGTGTGCTTACTCCCTCATTTGTGTTCGACTCTTCGTGACCCCATGTACTGCAGCCCTCCAGGCTCCTATGTCCATGGGGATTCTCCAGGCAAGAATAATGGAGTACGCTGCCATGCCCTCCTCCAGGGGATCTTCCTAACCCAGGGACTGAACCCAGGTCTCCTGCATTGCAGGTGGATTCTTTACCATCTGAGCCACCAGGGAAGCCCATTATCATATTATGGTCAAAATACAAATATAAGAGCTCCATTCTTGCAATTAGGATTCCAATGTCATGAGGAAATGTCATATTAACTAGATCTGTGCTATCTAATACAGTAGTTAGTAGCCACACTCGGCTATTTAATTCTAAGTTAATTAAAATTTAATTTAAAAATCACTTCTTCAGTTTTACTAGACACATTCAGGTATGATTAGTGGCTACCACACTGGATAACACAGGTATAGCACATTTCCATCACCATAGAAAGTTCTATTGGATAGTTTTGTTCTAAGCAATTTCCCTTATCCCCAACCCTTACCAAGTATTACTTGCCTTTCTACTTAGTCCTCATGGGGCATTAAAATTATAATTAATTTTTTAAGTGCTTGCCTTTCTTAGACTAGAAACTCAGCTTGTCGTCTCAGTTTTCAGCACATAAAATGAGCTCAATAAATGTCTGTTGAATTGATCTGATCTGGGCAGTCAGATCCCTGACAGAGAACACGTGAGTATACCTCTCTCACTTCGGACAATGTGGTAAGACAGAAAACAGACACAAGAAAACTGACGTGGGCCAGACAAGGTACAGGTGCCATACGGGGGTTTAACATTCTACTACAGGAAACCTAAGCATCTCCAATTAGTCCAGAACTGAAGAACTGGATCGCCCCATGATGCTCCTCTTCTGCTTTCCCTTCACCAGTTCAATTTCCTCTTCTTGGTTATTGCTACTATCTTTTCAATCCATTTCATATCTCTAGCTCAAAATCAGATGCTCTAGGCCCTATCCACCAACTGAAACTATAATCTTAACAAAACCCAAGAGCTTCCCTGACGGCTCAGTGATAAACAGTCTGCCTGCCAATGAAGGGGACACAGGTTTGATCCCTGGTCCAGGAGGATCCCACATGCCATGGAGTGGCTGAGCCTGTGTGCCAAACTATTGAGCCTCTGCTCTGGAGCCCAGGAACCACAACTACTGAGCCCCTGCGGCAGTTACTGAAGCCCGTGAGCTCTAGAGCACGTGCTCAAGAGAAGTCACCCCAGTGAGAAGTCCACACACCACAACTAGACAGTAGCCCCTGCTCACCACGACCAGAGCAAAGTCCGCAAAGCAACAAAGGCTCAGCACAGCCAAAAACAAATAAATAAACATTAAAAAAAAAAAAAAAAAAGGACACACAAAGAAGAGAAGAAACACATCTGACCTGTCTGTATCACCAGGCTGAACTGGATCCAGCCTTTACTTTATGTATACCCAGCACCAGAGTAAAGACAGAAAAACATCAAAAACACATGGTTCCCCAAAGCTAGGTTAAAATGGCCTTGAAGGCTTATTGTTATTTGTTTGTTTAGTTACTAAGTTGTGTCCGACTCTTTGTGACCCCACAGACTGTAGCCCACCCAGTTCCTCTATCCAAGGGATTTGCCAGGCAAGAATGCTGAAGTGGGTTGCCATTACATGTTTATATCTTAACAGGGAAACACAACTGCTTCAGCTCAGTGAAAATTCATCTAATATCAGATTTGTCCATTAAGAACATTCTTATTTAAACACATATACAGGTGGTTAGATAATTCACCCTTTGTGATGTAAATTCTAAAATTCAAGTTGTATGATGGCTATTGTGCAAAGGTTTAGGGTATCAAGAAATGGGATAGAATGTGGAGAATATAATCAAAGAGACAAAACTAGCCCTTCCTGGAATAAGATGACAGGGTTCCACTCAGACGCACCTTTTTATATGTTGTCTCTCCTGAGGAATCAACACCTCGGTGACCTATTTTCTTCATGGACATGCCAGAGGAATAAGCCACCTATAAGAAGAAGATTCAACATTAGTATATAATTTCCACATAACACATCAAACTGCTACCATGATGGTACATCAAAATAAAACACTACCCTTTTTAGGATCAAGAACATTTTATAAAATCTTCTGAAGATCTACCCCATGCAAACACAAAGTTACAGTGTTGCTACCCAAAGAATTAAGTCGCTTGCTCAGTCTGTCCGACTCTTTGCAACACCATGGATTGTAGCCTACCAGGCTCCTCCATCCATTGGATTCTCCAGGCATGAATACTGGAGTGGGTTGCCATTTCCTTCTCCAGGGGATCTTCCCAACCCAGGGATCAAACCCAGGTCTCCCACATTGCAGGCAGACGCTTTAACCTCTGAGCCACCAGGGAAGCCCAAAGAATTACAACTGACTAAAAGAGCACTCCAAAAGGACACATATTTCACCTGTGGTCCTCAGAAAAATGACAAAGAATATTAAAATGATTATCACTGGAGAAAAGCAGAAACAGGGGAAGTAGGAGATATTAATAGCAGCCCCAGGAAAAAGGAGAGACCCCCAGTATAAAAAAGCAAGACAGAAATAGAGCTTCATAGACCCAGATTCCTTTCATAATTACTCCTCCTCTAACTTTCAACCCAACCTGAATACTATTTGCTCAAACTGACTTCACTAGCAGAAATGAACTAGCCACTAGCAAATATAAGTACTGTTCAGTCCAGATATTAAAAGGCTAAGGCAATGAGACAAATTCTCTAAGAAGAGGGCCTCCCTGCCTCAAAGAGATTCCTGAGAATATGATATGGCCTTGTTTTCTACTCACATGACAGCCTCAGAAAAAAGGAAGAAACAAAACCAGTGGAGTAGAAACTAGAAGGATATTCTCCACAGCCAAGATGCCAGCACAATAGACATGAAAGTATTCTTCATGATGCCACTATTCATTTAGTTAATAAAGCCAAAAGGCAAAAAGACTATTGGAAATAGCATGTCACCGTTTTAGGACTTGATTTAAGTTCTACTATCCTTACCAAGAATAGTAAGGCTTCCCTGGCGGCTCAGAGGTTAAAGCATCTGCCTGTAATGCAGGAGACCTGGGTTCGATCCCTGGGTCGGGAAGATTCCCTGGAGAAGAAAATGGCAACCCACTCCAGTATTCTTGCCTGGAGAATCCCATGGACTGACGAGCTTGGTGGGCTACGGTCAGACACGACTGAGCGACTTCACTTTCACTTTTCATTCTTACTAAGGCCCTTAATGGAGAAAACCCTCAATAAATAACCTGACAGAACCTGGAAGATGTTCTGAGAGAAAAGCCTAAAATCCTATGCCAAAAGGGTCCACATTACACCCCGTCACAAACCCCAGGAGAGATGCAAGAAGTAAAGAGAGAGTTGGGAAACACATCATGAGAAAAAAATTAAACAAATATAACATACTCTGCACAAAAAAGAAATACAGGAAACCAACAGCTTCAGTATGGTTAAAAGAAGTTTGCCATATTCACTGAAGCTATGCAATCAGGAGGTATTAACAACAAAACAATACAGTGAGTTATAGTGTCAGACTGGCTTAGAATCCTAACCTTCTTAATACCATATTATTAATTATGAGAGCTTGGGCAAGCTAAATAACCACTAATCCTCACTTTCTTCATCTATAAAACATGGATAACAACAGCAGCTACACTAATAGAGGTTCTTTGCAGGATTAAATAAGAATACTTACTCAGATACATTATTTACATTTTGGTACACTACATACATGAACTGTATGAAAAGGCAAAAAGAAAGGACACTGAAAGATGAACTCCCCAGGTCGCTAGGTGCCCAAAATATGCTACTGGCGATCAGTGGAGAAATAACTCCAGAAAGACTGAAGGGATGGAGCCAAAGCAAAAACAACACCCACCTGTGGATGTGACTGGTGAGAGAAGCAAGGTCCGATGCTCTAAAGAGCAATACTGCATAGGAACCTGGAATGTTAGATCCATGAATCAAGGCAAATTGGAAGTGGTCAAACAGGAGACGGCAAGAGTGAATGTTGCCATTCTAGGAATCAGCAAACTAAAATGGACTAGAATGGGTGAATTTAACTCAGATGACCATTATATCTACTACTGTGGGCAAGAATCCCTTAGAAGAAATGGAGTAGCCACCATAGTCAACAAAAGAGTCCGAAATGCAGTACTTGGACGCAATCTCAAAAATGACAGAATGATCTCTGTTCGTTTCCAAGGCAAACCATTCAATATCACAGTAATCCAAGTCTATCCCCGACCAGTAACGCTGAAGAAGCTGAAGTTGAACAGTTCTATGAAGACCTACAAGACCTTTTAGAACTAACACTCAAAAAAGATGTCCTTTTCATTATAGGGGACTGGAATGCAAAAGTAGGAAGTCAAGAAACACCTGAAGTAACAGGCAAATTTGGCTTTGGAGTACAGAATGAAGCAGGGCAAAGGCTGATAGAGTTTTGCCAAGAGAATGCACTAGTCATAGCAAACACCCTCTTCCAACAACACAAGAGAACACTCTACACGTGGACATCACCAGATGGTCAACACTGAAATCAGACTTATTATATTCCTTGCAGCCAAAGATGGAGAAGCTCTATACAGTCAGCAAAAACAAGACCGGGAGCTGACTGTGGCTCAGATCATGAACTCCTTATTGTCAAATTCAGACTTAAATTGAAGAAAGTGGGGAAAACCATTAGACCACTCAAGTATGACCTAAATCAAATCCCTTATGATTATACAGTGGAAATGAGAAATAGATTTAAGGGACTAGATCTGATAGAGTGCCTGATAAACTATGGATCAAGGTTCGTGACACTGTACAGGAGACAGGGATCAAGAACATCCTCAAAAAAAGAAATGCAAAAAAGCAAAATGGCTGTCTGGGGAAGCCTTACAAATAGCTATGAAAAGAAGAGAAGCGAAAAGCAAAGGAGAAAAGGAAAAACATAAGCATCTGAATGCAGAGTTCCAAAGAATAGCAAAGAGAGATAAGAAAGCTTTCCTCAGTGATCAATGCAAAGAAATAGAGGAAAATAATAGAATGGGAAAGACTAGAGATCTCATCAAGAAAATCAGAGATACCAAGGCAACATTTCATGCAAAGATGGGCTTGATAAAGGACAGAAATGGTATGGACCTAACAGAAGCAGAAGATATTAAGAGGTGGTAAGAACACACAGAAGAACTGCACAAAAAGATCTTCACAACCCAGATAATCACAATGGTGTGATCACTCACCGAACCAGACATCCTGGAATGCAAAGTCAAGTGGGCCTTAGAAGTATCACTATGAACAAAGCTAGTGGAGGCAATGGAACTCCAGTTGAGCTATTTCAAATCCTGAAAGATGATGCTGTGAAAGTGCTACATTCAATATGTCAGCAAATTTGGAAAACTCAGCAGTGGCCACAGGACTGGAAAAGGTCAGTTTTCACTCCAATCCCAAATAAAGGCAATGCCAAAGAATGCTCAAAGTACCACACAATTGCACTCATCTCACATGCTAGTAAAGTAATGCTCAAAATTCTCCAAGCCAGGCTTCAGCAATACATGAAAACCGTGAACTTCTAGATGTTCAAGCTGGTTTTAGAAAAGGCATAGGAACCAGAGATCAAATTGCCAACATCCACTGGATCATGGAAAAAGCAAGAGAGTTCCAGGAAAACATCTATTTCTGCTTTATTGACTATGCCAAAGCCTTTGACTGTGTGGATCACAAGAAACTGTGGAAAATTCTGAAAGAGATGGGAATACCAGACCACCTGACCTGCTTCTTGAGAATCCTGTACGCAGGTCAGGAAGCAACAGTTAGAACTGGACATGGAACAACAGACTGGTTCCAAATAGGAAAAGGACTACATCAGGGCTGTATATTGTCACCCTGCTTATTTAACTTATATGCAGAGTACATCATGAGAAACACTGGGCTGGAGGAAGCACAAGCTGGAATCAAGATTGCCGGGAAAAATATCAATAACCTCAGATATGCAGATGACACCACCCTTATGGCAGAAAGTGAAGAAGAACTAAAAAGCCTCTTGATGAAAGTGAACGAGGAGACTGAAAAAGTTGGCTTAAAGCTCAACATTCAGAAAACTAAGATCACGGCTTCTGGTCCTATCACTCCATGGCAAATAGATGGGGAAACAGTGGAAACAGTGGCTGATCTTTTATTTTTGGGGGCTCCAAAATCACTGCAGATAGTGACTGCAGCCATGAAACTAAAAGACGCTTACTCCTTGGAAGGAAAGTTATGACCAACCTAGATAGCATATTCAAAAGCAGAGACATTACTTTGTCAACAAAGGTCCATCTAGTCAAGGCTACGGTTTTTCCAGTGGTCATGTATGGATGTCAGAGTTGGACTATAAAGAAAGCTAAGCACCGAAGAATTGATGCTTTTGAAGTGTGGTGTTGGACAAGACTCTTGAGAGTCCCTTGGAATGCAAGGAGATCCAACCAGTCCATCCTAAAGGAAATCAGTCCTGGGTGTTCATTGGAAGAACTGATGTTGAAGCTGAAGCTCCAGTACTTTGGCCACCTGATGTGAAGACTGACTCATCTGAAAAGACCCTGATGTTCGGAAAGACTGAAGGCAGGAGGAGAAGGGGACAACAGAGGATGAGATGGGTGGATGGCATCACTAACTCAATGGACATGAGTTTGGGTAAACTCTGGGTGTTGGTCATGGACAGGGAGGCCTGGCGTGCTACCGTTCATGGGGTTACAAAGTTTGGACATGGCTGGGCGACTGAACTAAACACTACATTTGGTACATTTAAAAATGCTTAATAGTGACTTCCCTGGTGGTTCAGTGGCTAAGATTCTGTGCTCCCAATGCAGGGGGCCCAGGTTCCATTTCTGGTCAGAGAACTAAATCCCACATGTGACAACTAAGACTGATGCAGAGAAATAAATTTTAAAAAAATAAAAATACTCAATAAATCTGAGCTGTTAATATTCATAATAAACTGTGACAAAAGTAGAGCTGTATAATCACTAGCCTACCAAAGAGATGTAAGAACCATACCTAGCAATAGATTTCAAGACCCCAGTAGGAGGGAAATAAGGACGTCATAAACAGGTATCCTTCTATCCCAGAATTAAGGTTTTAGAACCACTGTATATCAGTATATAAAACTCACCTCAGATGCCGTGGGTCTCTTGATTCCAGATGCTGTTTAAAAAAAAATACATAAACATAACTATAAATATGTATACACACTTGCATGATCTCTATCAAGCTCACTGAAACAATTAGGATTTGAGTCAAACTAAACCTGACAATGGGTTCCTGCCTCAGTGATACCAGATCCTTTTGGATAGGGATTTTAAATGTCCCTTCCTTTTCCTCGTCCATACTCACAGAACCCTTATACATATTCCAGCCTTTTTCTAGTTTCTTTTTCTTATCCAAGTGTTCATATTTTCTCTAGGAAATACATCTGTTCTTAATACATTTAACCATCAGAGCCCAAAGTGTCTCATTTGATACCATGGTTGAAAGAGAAAGGGCATAAGAGATACCAGAGTTAGCGGACAGCCTAGACTTGACTAATAATTTTTCCTGTAGAGCTAAAAGGGTAAGAAGCTTTAGAGCATATCTATGGTGCTTTGCACTTCTACTAATTATTTCAGAAAAAAAGGTAAAAAGTTGATCTACAGAAGCTTCATTTACAACAGCCAAGATATGGAAGCACCTAAGTGTTCATCAACAGATCAGTGAATAAAGCAGCTGTGGGTGTTTGTGTGTGTGCATGTGTGTGTGTATCTGTATGTAATAGAATACCACTCAGTCACAGAAAAGAATGAAATCTTACACTCTGCAAGTGTGGACAGCCCTAGAGTATTATGCTTAGTGAAATAATTCAGAGAAAAACAAACACTTTATGTTATCACTGCTATGGGAAATCTAAAAAATAAAACAAATGTATGTAACAAAAGCAGACTCACAGAGAACTAATGGTTACCAGTGGGAAGTGAAAAGGGCAGAAGGGCAAGCTGGGGTAGGAGTAAGAGACACAAACTATTATGCATAAAATAAATAAGCAAATAAATAAATAAGCAAGGATATATTGTACAGCATAAGGAAATATAGCCGTTACTATGCAGTACTTTTAAATGGGGTATAGTTTATAAAAATATTGAATAATTAACTGTATACCTAAAACTAAAATAATATTGTCAATCAACTATCCTTCAATTAAAAAGAGTTGGTCTGTAAAGATGAAGAAGCTATGGATGGGAAAATGCAATGATGAAAAAATGAAAAAGCATTCAATGCAGGTAAAACCTGATTCTATACCCGTACATCTTCATCTTGATCCTGCTGTAAATGCAACAGGAATTTGTTGTTTACTCACTAAATATTTCATCAGTGGAGATGTAAAAGATATGTGTGTAGTTAAATATTATTTATGACTTTTATCAGTTTAAATATAGAAAAGATTTCAAGAATATGTTTAGAAAGTGACTAAAAGACCACTATCCATAGAAAACTACTCCAAAAGGTTAAATCTTTTTTTTCTTAAGGTTAAGTCAGTTCTTAAGGGTATGCCATCCTAAAGACTTCACCCATGATCACTCCGGAGACACATGATCAATCAGGCAGACAGACCTTTCTCCCCTTCATATTGAAAACTGTTCGTCTTTTTTCTTCAAAGACTACTGATATATTACTTTGATCTAGTTTAAGAATTCAAAGAGAATAAAATTAGCCACATTAAAGAAAATTTAAAAGAATCCAGGAACTTCCCTGATGGTCCAGTGGTTAAGATTCCACCTTCCATAGCAGAGGATGCAGGTGTGACCCCTGACTGGGTAACGAAGATCCCACATGCCACGGAACAACTAAGCCCATGTACTGCAACTACTGAGCATCCACACAGCAAGAGTCCGTGTATCACAACCAAAGAGTTCACACGATGCAACAAAGATCCAGTGTCGTGCAACTAAAACCTGATGCGGCCAAGTAAATAAATTAAATAAATTTAAAAAAAGAAAGAAGAATCCAAATAGGACAAATCCTCAATAACATAAGTTAGTAGCTGAGTAAGAAAATCTCAGTTCTGGTCCATATGTAAGGTTTAATGGTAAAAGCATTTCTAGTACCAATAAACAGAGCAGCAAAATTTCCTTAATGAGTCAGAGCAGCAAAATTATGGGGAACAGATGGTTTTCATTCCTCTTTGCTAAAAAAGGAGGTAAGAAAAATGTCATCTAGCTGTTAGGAAGATGTGCTGCATAAAATGACCCAGAAAATTAGAAAAACAGCAAAGCCCAAAAATCTATGTTTCTTGCAGGATGCTTCATCTTCAATCAGGTCAAGTTCAGGTAGGCGAAAGACCTGGAACCTAGGACTGGAACCGTAAGCTAAAGCTTCCAAGGAACAATAAGTCAGCACAACTCAGATTCAAGATTAAAACTGCTAACTTAACTGTAAAATTTAAGGCACTCACTAACAAAAAATTAGTCAAAACCTTTGAGTCTTAAAACCTTTCATTTGAGAGCCAACCTGCTGAGCTGGGTTCAGACCCCTGTTGTGTGTGTGTGTGTTAGTCATTCAGTCATGTCTGATTCTTTGCAACCCCATGTACTGTAGCCCACCAGGCTCCTCTGTCCATGGAATTCTCCAGGCAAGAATACTGGAGTGGGTTGCCGTTCCCATCTCCAGGGGATATTTCCAACCCAGGGATCAAACCTGGATCTCCCACACTGCAGGCAGACTGAGCCACAGGGAAGTCCTCAATTCCCTGTTACTACAGGCAAATTATTCTCTATTAATAACTAAAAAAGAAGAATCTGTATTAGAAGGTTTATGTAAAGATTAGATGAGACAAACTAAATCAAAGTACTTCATGGGTGGGAGGGGGGTTCATGTTTGGGAACGCATGTAAGAATTAAAGATTTTAAAATTTAAAAAATAAAAAACTGAAAAAAAAATATATATCCAAAAAAAAAATTAAATAAATAAAGTAAAAAAAAACACACAAAAACAAAGTACTTCATGGACTGTGATGTGCTACACAAATATGTTGTCATATGTGAGTTCCATGGAAGAGCAAAGTAGGGCCCTCAGGAAGGTTTAATGTTCAATTACCTAGACCATCATGAAATTCTAATTAGCACCTCAAAGTTCTTGGCTGCTCCCCAAACCCTTAGCCTCCCCATATCCCCAACAAACCCTTGTGCAAGTATTCACACAACAGTAGAATCAGTGATGCTCGATGAAGAAATACGCATTCTTTCAGCTGAGAAAACAACCCTGATTCTGGACTCCTTGGTCAGTACTTGGCTTATTTCTTCCTCTTTTACCCCAAAGGAAGGGGTTTGGAGGGATCTGACAGAATCAAGAGCCAATGTCTAATTCTAGGCTGACAGTTTCTCCTAGAACAGAACAACCTCTTCATGTGAGGAGTCACTGGACCAAATTAAGCAATGAAGCAAAAAAGCAGGTAAGTGAGTTCAAGGCAGTGTGTAAGTCCGGGGCTTTCTTACTCCCTAAAAAGTTCTACCTTGCTACCTTTCCTAGTTTTATCTCATAAACACATAGCTCCAGGGCTGCTACACTCTTGCAAAGTACCCAGAATGAGAGTGGGAGGACTTAACTCAGTGGAACATGGTGCCAATTACTTAGCTATCTGCAACTGCAAAACTTGGATTAATCCTCAAAACACTACAGCTGAGGCAGCTAGAAGGATACTGGGGTCTGAATAATAATACGATTGGGGTCCAGTGGTTAAGAATCCATCATGCAATACAGAGGACACTGGTTTGATCCCTAGTCTGGGAAGATCCCACATGCCAAAGGGCATATAAGCCCGTGAGCCACAACTACTAAGCCCAGGCACCTAGAATCTGTGCTCAGCAACGAGAGAAGCCACTGCAGTGAGAAGCCCCTAAGAGTAGCCTCTGCTCACAGCAAGCCAATGTTTAAGGAGAATGAGATTTATCCCTAAGTTAGGATAAGATCAGAGTATCAGTCAACAGAAAGTTTGCTTTCTAGCATCTGTGTAAAAAATACTCTGATAAGTATACACTATCATCTTATAATCCATACCCACAATCCATATATAGCATCTTTTTTTTGGGTGAGGAAACTGCAGGTCAAGAAGCAACAATTAGAACCAAACATGGAACAACAGACTGGTTCAAACCCAGGAAAGGAGTGTGCCAAGGATGTATCCATTGTCACCCTGTTTATTTATCTTCTATGCAGAGCACATCATGCGAAATGCCAGGCTGGATGAATCACAAGCAGGAATCAAAACTGCAGGGAGAAATATCAATAACCACAGATGTGAAGATACCACCACCCTTTCGGCAGAAAGCAAAGAAGAACTAAAGAGCCTCTTGAAGGTGAGAGAGTGAAAAAGCTAGTTTAAAATTTAGTATTAAAAAAACTAAGATCATGGCATCCGGTCTCATCACTTCATGGCAAATAGGTGGGGAAACAATGGAAAACAATGACAGACTTTATTTTCTTGGGCTCCAAAATCACTGCGGACAGTGACTGTAACCATGAAATTAAAAGACGCTTGCTCCATGGAAGAAAAGCTATGACAAACCTAGGCAACATATTAAAAAGCAGAGACATCTCTTTGCAGACAAAGGTCTGTCTAGTCAAAGCTATGGTTTTTCCAGTAGTCATGTACAGACACGAGAGTTGCGCCATAAAGAAGGCTGAGCACTGAAAAATTGATGCTTTCCAACTGTGGTGCTGGAAAACTCTTGAGAGTCCCTTGGACTGCAAGGAGATCAAACCAGTCAATCCTAAAGAAAATCAATCCTAAATGATTCATTGGAAGGACTGATGCTGAAGCTGAAGCTCAAGTACTCTGGCTACCTGATGCAAAGAGCCGACTCACCGGAAAAGCCCCTGATGCTGGAAAAGATTGAAGGCAGGAGGAGAAGGGGACGACAGAGGATGAGATGGCTGGATGGCATCACTGACTCAATGGACGTTGAGTTTGAGCAAGCTCTAGGAGATGGTGGAGGACACAGAAGCCTGGTGCACTGCAGTCCATGGGGTTGCAAAAAGTCGGAGACAACTGACCGACGGAACAGTAACTGCTACTGAGTTCCAATGTCAAATTTCCTCCTCCTCAGGGAAAAACATTTCCTTCATGATCATGTAGTTCCTACCTATTACTAGGCCCTGGACCAAGAAGCATTCTAAAAGGCTAATGTTGCTCCACTGGCAGCAAAAAATAAAGCCATGATGAACAGGTTGTTTCAGAAAAATAACTGTTTAAACAGCTTAATTCTAAGTGGGTCAATATATGATGCAGAGCCAATCATGGTGATTTCTTCAAGTACCAGTTCCTCTGTGGAAAGATGAAAATGTAAAAAGATCTATGGGATGTAAACAAGGACCAATGTGTAAAACTGTACTCAATTACATATTTACTAATAAAGACTGGCTTGTTGTCCACTAATAACTAAACAAACAAATAAAAGACCTAGAGAAACAAGGATATACTCACTTTGGGCATTTTTAAAAAATTCTGACCAAGGCAGGCTCAATCTGGCTGAGATCTATAGATATTAATGAAAATTGATTTTTAAATAGAACAAATTAAGAACTTAGTCCCTTCAGCCACATATGAACCTACACACCCATTTAAGCTAACAAATCAATAACAATTTATATTAAACAAATCATTCAACAAGAGCCTTTGAGATTTTAACCTATTCTTAATGTGAAAGTTGCTCAGTCAAGTCTGATTCTTTGGGACCCCATGGACTATACAGTCCTTGGAATTCTCCAGGCCAGAATACTGAAGTGGGTAGCCCTTCCCTTCTCCAGCGGATCTTCCCAGCCTAGGGATCGAACTCAGGTCTCCCACATTGCAGGCAGATTCTTTACCAGCTGAGCCACAAGGGAAGCCCAATTCTTAATAGTAAGATGTATTTAATCTATTATAAGTAAATAAACAGAGCATAAGGGATGTGCTCAAAATTAAAGAGCAAAGGTAGTGACAGAGACAGAATTGGATTCACATTCCCAACCTCCCAGTTCAACTCTCTTTCTTCTAAATCATATTTTGTTTCAATTTTCTGGCCACTCAGAGTCTAAGGGGGAAAGGAAAGCACCAAAGGAACAAGAATGCTTTTACAGACTAAATAAATCTTACAACTGCTAATGGACAGTATGAACACGTATTTTCTTCCCCTGAGGTTTTCCCTTCCCTTCCTACTTTCATTGATATGAGGATAAAGAGTCCTCCTTTGGTTTCTCTCAACGGAATTAACAATGCCACTACTCTGCTCCTCCAGCAACTGTCATCAATGTCACTAGCAAAAACAGCGGGAAAGTACCTTTCTTTTCTTTCAGTGAGGTTCTACTTGTTATGAAACAGACAATGCCAGTATTCTAGAGGAACAGCAGCTGCCTTTCAACACTGGTACCTGACAGAGCAATTTCACAGATCTTAAGGTCCTCACTAGCAGTACAAAGTACCTCTTTTCTTCATAAAAAGACACGAACAACTTTAACAGAGAGAAAGTTTTTAATTCTTCTCAGATTAAGAGTTTTCTTTTTGGTGTCAGTAGGACCATGACTCAATCTCATTAAAAGCATAAGAGTTAGGATCACTGAATCTTCAATGACAAAAAGAGGGCATCTGATAGGCACTCTTGTTTTAATGATTTTAGAATTGACTGTACAATCAATTACCAATCCTTGGCAAAAATCCACATTAACTTCTAAAATATTTTCTGAAAGAATGATCAATAACTCCAGGTATTACACATGGAGGAGCTCAGAATTCTGACAGCACAAATCAGAAGGGCAAGTTCCCCTCTGCACTATTCTTTGTTGAACAACCAATATTTAATCTTGTTTAAAGTCAAGTTAGTTCACACACAGACTTTTAGAGTAGTGAGAGAGCAGTAAGGTATTGTGGGTAGGAATGTGGGCTCTGAAATCAGCACACCTAAGCTGGCTAGGTTTTAATACTAGATCTACATTTACTAACTAGATAACCTTGACAAGTTGGTTAAAACTCTCTAGGCCGTGGTTACCTTATCCATAAAATGGAGATATAATAACATATACATCATAGGATAGTTATGAGAATTAAATAAATCCCATATAGCACTTAACATGTAATAAATGCTCTGTAAATACTAGCAATTATTATTATCATTGTGAATTATAAAACCCCATCTACAGGATAAGAAGGGTGAGGGAAAATGAGAAGTACAACAGAAAGGGAAAAGAAAGAGAGACACATTTACTGCAACAAAAGGAAATGGAGTTATGGGAAGACTTCGAGGGAGACAAAAGATAGTCAATGGATTCATCTTATATTGTGAAACTGTGAGAAAAGAAGTTGCTATGTTAAGGTAGCATTTTTTTTGGAGAGGGTAGAGGGAAATGGAAGCTAAAGTCAAATAATCTTTGCAGTACATTCACAGCCTTCTCAAAAGGCCATGCACACTACTTAAAAGAAAAAAAATTGCAATTGTTATAGGGAAGAGGAGTCCGCTGCTAGTAACTGTAAGGAGCTCATGCTTCTTCAGCACAGATACACATCAGATCTACCTCTCTTACGGCTGACCCCACAGCACAGAAAGTGGAGACCTAAATGAGGAAAAACAGAAAATTATCACTTACTTCTGGGGTTCTACTTGCTTACAACAGAACAAGCATATTTTTTTAAAAAAACCCACATTACATCTCTAAAGTTTAAAATTATTAACAGGACCTGACCTGATCCCTAGTACCTATTGTGAAATGTGAGAAGATTTTCTGCAGGTAGAAATAAAAAAAAAAAAGGCGGCAGCTCTTGCAGAAAAACTCCAGGAGTGATCACAAAACTTGTAACCCAAACAATTTCACTATTACATGATTTCAGGTTGGCAAAACAATTTCAGGTATAAAGCCCCTTGCACACAGGCTTCTATCCTTTTAAAACGGAATGTGTATACATTTTACTTGAGGGTCTTCCACTCATGAGGGCAATTTGGTAATATCTAGCAAAAAGCCTTAAAAGCAAATATGTACCATTTGTCCCAGACGTGAGAATTTATCCTAAGAAAATAACTGGTCAAGTGGACAAAGACATATATGCAAATATATTTATTGTAGCACTGTATGTAACAACTATAATTGGAAAGAATCTAAATATACAATATAGGTGATATAAGTTGTGGTACAGTCATAAAATGGAATAGTATAGAACCATTATCTTTATGTTCATTTATGGATAGGCTGTCACAATAAACTGTTTAATGGAAAAAGCTAAATAATTATATAGTACAGTATTTGTCTAAAACACTTATCTATAAAGTCACATGTATTTATACACATAATAAATGTCCAGAAGATTATAGACTAAAATGTTAAAATATGATGATATTGGATAGTATGATTAAGGTGATATTCTAAGTTTAAGTTTCTATTTTTCCTTATCTATATAAATTTTCTATAACAAACAGGTAATTTAACAATTAAAGAGATACGTGGGAATGGCTTTATTGTTCTGTTTTATAACCCATTTTCCCCAGTAAACTAGTGCTCAAAGTTCCACACATACAGATCACCATCAATCCCCTCCCTACACACTAACTTGAGCTCATTACAACATCATATGCTGCTACAGAGATAGACTAGAAGGGAAAATGTGAAAGATGATGTCTAGAAAGCTGCTGACAGTTGCAAGCTACAAATAAAGCATGACTCCTATACACTCACTCCCATTCTCCATTATTACTCTGAGATGCCCACACAACCTGAAACAAGCCTGTATCAGCGCATAGGCTAACAGGTTCTCTCTGAAGAATTTCTCTTTCATATCCTTTAGAGTATCAATATGCACCCATAAAACAGGTATCCCTAATTTCAGCGTTATCTCCTGGATACTTGAAAAATAAAGATCTAGCCTCTAAATTATGAAAATTAGCTGAGAAATCTTTAATGTTACTAAAATAATTTCAAGACAACTGAACCAGCCAGTTAAGTGCCACAGAGGAAATAATCCAATCAATTCTTGCTAAAATACAAAGTTGAATCATCGTACTATGTCACAGAAAATTTTTCTGAGTAACTCTGAATAGTCTTAAGGAAGCACTCCATTTTGGTCCTTAGTCCCAGCCTAAATTGTGTTTGTGATGAAAAAGGTACCAAAGGGGCTGGTTTCTGGTCACTTGGCAAAACATCACTAGGACTCTCCATAAACTGTCTGCAGCTACTAAAGCACTGGCAGCTATGACTTCCTATTGAGAGCAAGGAGAAAATGTAGAGGAAGAAAAGAAAATTAATACAATTCTGAAAAGTGTGAAAAAGATACACTTTAGAGGAGAAATGAGTTGGCCTTAAAAGAGATAATCAAAACAGAGATACTTTCAGACAGTACACAGCTCCGAAATAAAGAGTTGTCACTCCCCTCCCCCACTCCCCTTCAGCATGTGGAACAAGAGTTGGCCTTAATAACAGAGCCTCTCCCAGTGCTTTCAGAGCAGAAACATTTCCGTCAAAGATGAGATGACATCATCTTCCAGATGAGAAACTAAGAGGCAGCCTGTAACTGACTTTAATGCGTGAAGTACACACATAATTTCAGTATGCTAGAACTGGGCCGGATGTGCATTCCTCAGACGAGTTTTGCCTGAACAGGTCATAAAGAGATTCCAGAGACTTAGCTTAATGAGCTACCAATATTACTACATAAATCTGTCAATTCCTATAGAAATCAGAAAGAGACAAGCAGGCTTTTGGGAAGCAAAATGGTAATTCTGAGGGGGTATTTTGGTTGATAATATTGACAGCCAGAGATTTTTTAAAAAAAGCAAAAACCTGCACAAAACAAAACAGTCATCACCCGGTTATTTGCTGGACTATCTTAAATAATCTCTCCAGTCCTCTTTAACCTGAAATACTGAACGCCACTTTAATTATACCCCTGCATGTAGGAGGCACAATAGGTTATCCAAATGAAAATACTCAGAAATGCCAGCCTAATGAGAAGCACTGCTAAGCACACATCTCTAAGGGTAGCGTTGGGGGGTGGGGGCCAGGCACTGTTACCATACCCTCAGTAAGAACTAAACCAAGTCAATCATGAAAATCAAGTCACATCTTAGAGAAAAGTTAAATTTTGTTAAGTTCAGTTCAGTCGCTCAGTCATGTCCAACTCTTTGCAACCCCATGAACCGCAGCACACCAGGCCTCCCTGTCCATCACCAACTCCCAGTGTTTACTCTAACTCAGGTCCATTGAGTCGGTGATGCCATCCAACCATCTCATCCTGTCATCCCCTTCTCCTGCCTTCAATCTTTCCCCAGAATCAGGGTCTTTTCAAACGAGTCAGTTCTTCACATCAGGTGGCCAAAGTACTGGGGTTTCAGCTTCAACATCAGTCCTTCCAATGAATATTCAGGACTGATTTCTTTTAGGATGGACTAGTTGGATTTTGTTCCTAGCAGGTGTCAATTTTTATTAAGAATTTTCTAGAAAAAGGTCTGAAAAGCAAGGATGCTCTTAGAAACAAAAGCTCAAAACTCACTGATCTACCAGTCCTGGGTCAAGTAGCAAGGAATGAATCACAAATTTACTAAGACTCATCGTGATAACATACAGACTTTATGCAAAGTCTTTGCCACTATTAACAATGTCTTTGAACCTGTTTCCTAATTTGGAATATAAGAGGGTTAAATTAAAATATCTCTACATTTCCCTTTAATAAACTTTTGCTTCTAGTTCTATAAGCCACATTTCATGATTCTCAGTCCACAAATATGTATCTCTTAGCACTAAAATTCTGGTTGAAATTTGGGGGGTGGGGGGTTGGATATCTGAGTCCTTCTTTAAAAGACCTGAGTCTCTTAGATAAGCCAATCCAAAGCTAAGGAGCACTTAAGATTTCCAGCAGTTCACCACCTCCCAATTCTATTTCCAAACCTGGTTCTATCTTAAAAAAAAAAAAGGCAGTATTGCTGGCCTGAAACATACACTGAGCTGAGAAAGTAACTTAAATAATACCACAATGGGTATTAATTGTCCCAACAATGCACTTCAATCACCCCCCAGACCCTAATGCAAGAAAATCACAGAGATATGACCAAGTTACTTCTCTACCATTTCTTTTATACAGATTCTTGTCAATGAGAACTTGAAGTTTACCAGGCATGTTATGCAAAGGAAAGCTAGTATTAAGCTATTCATATATCCTTTAAAAAAAAAAACAACTCTTCCCATTCTCTCCCAGCAACCTTTGCTCACTCCCCATCAATGTTACTGATCCTTTGAGATGGTGTTTATTCTGGGTTAACTCCATGAAGCTCAGTTTAATACACAGCAAACAGTAAGATATACTTACTATTTGCCTACAAGGAATTTACCCTTCTCTCTCTTTTTGCCAGTCTTCCTCAGACTCCAACAATAGGGGGACTTTTGGGGAATCAGATATTTAAAAATTAATACATTCTGCATATAGCCATTACAAATAAACAGAATTATTTAATAGAATAAAAAAGAAAAATAATCAGTGGCAAAGTTTTAAAAGATGGAGGAGCTGAGGCACAAAAGTTCAAACAGAAAACATTAAAACAACAGTTCATAGTAGATATGAATAAAACAGGATCAACACATACGTAAAAATGAAACAATGTTCTCTTTTGATAGGAAAAGTGTGGAGAAGTGAAGTGCAACAGGGGAAACGAGCCAGGAAGGGGTTTCCTCTAGAAAACACCATCAGTCCAATCACTCTCTCTTTGAGACTGAATGATGGGCTGGGGTTTAGAACACAAAGAAACAGATTCCCTCTGCCTGGCTATTAGAAAATAGCATACTTCCTGAAGTATACTTGTATCCTTGATCAAGAGGACACACTCAGTAAAACGAAAAACCAAACTGACAAGTTGGTCTTTTTGCTTTCTTCATGTCAAGTAAGACTATGCCAAAATTCTACGAAAGTAAACATCCAGCTTAAAAGGTTAAATACCCCCCAACCTCAACTCAGAACTTCTCACCAGTTACCTGAATTTGGCCTGGTGAAGCTGTTCAGTTCACAAGCTGTAGTTTCCATTATTTTTATTTTTAAAATAGGCTGATGAAACATGTAATAACTAGTAGCTAGCACATATTTGAGGACAGTTATTAATCAGAAGTTCTACATCAACTCAGAACAGCACACAGAAATTAACAAAACAAAAAACAAAGAAATTAACAAAACATAATATGTGTTTTGATATTCAAGGCTAATTTGTAAGTACACATTACCAATTAATAATAGACACTGGATACCTATTAAGTCTATATAACTATACTTGACCCTGGGCTTTAGCAGTCATGGCAGAAATAAATGGATAATTAAAAAACAGTGACATTCTGATGTCAGTTTTCTGGAAGAATCTACCAAAGTGACAAAATAAAAAAGGAGGTGGATGTAAGCCCTCTGTGGAAAAGCATAAAGAAAAATTTCTCCTTACTTATAAAATACCAACCAAAAGGATACCTGTTGATATTCTCATTACATGGCATTCTGTTCTGTCTTTACATTTCCAAACTCCAGTTTCTCCCCCCAATAATGTGGCTTAAGTTCCTTTACTTTTCACTAGTATAGAAAAATTAAAGGGAAAGAGATCAGTCTACAAATGGCTTACACTGTACACAAAGAACACAGACAAAAAACCCTCAACGAAATTCCTACCATTTGGAGTTCTCAGATTACAGCATACATTTACTGGTGGAGCTCTGCTGGGAAGGCCAAAGCCACCAGAATCAAGGACTGATGAGACAGGCTCTACCACAAAAGTTCTGGGCAAAAATCTTTCCTTCCTGTGTTTTTTTGGGGTCTCCCTCAGCAGTTTAAGGGAAAATCAGAAAAGGAGGTATAAATGTTACCTCCAAATCATCTGTACTTATGACAGAATCATTTGGTAATGTGTGACAATTTCAGAAATGTGCTGGTCTGAAGCAAAATGAGCTACAGGTTCATGATTTAATAAGGTTTCAAGTCCTTTTTCTTAAGGGAGTCACACATGATTTTATCACAGCTCTTATTTTAGGGGAGCAAGGGACACTTTAATACTCTAACTTTACTTTTTAATTCTTCCACCAAATTCAAATCAAGTCACCAAAATAGAAACTTTACTCCCTTTCTGGTAGTAAAAAGACTTGGTGGCTTATTTTCAAATTCTTGATGAACTAGTCAAACTGCAGACAGGGGAACAGGCTCTCTATACTGTCACTAGCGTGACAGATGGCAGCACTGTCAACAGCATCTCGTCAGTGCTTTTATTTTTTAAGTGGTACCAGTGACCAAATAATGAGGCTAGGACAAAAAGGAAGAAAAGGAATAAATTTCCTTTACACATTGAACAGCTGAGCGCAAACTGCATCATCTTTTATTAACAAAGTATAAGAACAAGGAAATGATGATGGCGCCTGTAAGATTGACATTAATTTATAATCACCTCCCTCTAATCCAAACATGGTAATTACTCCAATGGAAAAGCTCTCTCAAACATCTCTTAGAGTGTATGGTTTGCTTTAACTCCTGTATCTAACCTGTCAGCAGCATAAAAGACCAGCTCCAGCTTAATGATTAAATAATATAGACGGGGGTTAATACTGGCAGGGAAGAACTGTTTTAAATTACCAATCCTTTCTAATTTGAATGCCAAAAGATTTTGAACCTTAAAAGGTTATGAATGACTTATCTAAAACATCAATCTGTCCCTGAATCTTAACATTCTTGTTTTGTATACACTGCCAGAGAACCTTACCTTTAGGATTTCAGTTTCACCAATATTTAAGTGAGTTCACCTAAACATCTAAGGACAGTAAGTTGATTTTAGAATGATTAAAACACAAACATACACACTCCTACCTTGAATTTCTACAAGGCTACCTACCTTTTTAGCCTTTAACAATTTCAGTTCAGCTCAATTCAGTCGCTCAGTCCGACTCTGCGACCCCATGAACTGCAGCACGCCAGGCCTCCCTGTCCATCACCACCTCCTGGAGTTCACTCAAACTCATCTCCATCGAGTCGGTGATGCCATCCAGCCATCTCATCCTCTGTCGTCCCCTTCTCCTCCTGCCCCCAATCCCTCCCAGCATCAGAGTCTTTTCCAATGAGTCAACTCTTCTCATGAGGTGGCCAAAGTATTGGAGTTTCAGCTTTAGCATCATTCCTTCCAAAGAACACCCAGGACCGATATCTTTTAGAATGGACTGGTTGGATCTTCTTGCAGTCCAAGGGACTCTCAAGAGTCTTCTCCAACACCACAGTTCAAAAGCATCAATTCTTTGGCCCTGAGCTTTCTTCACAGTCCAACTCTCACATCCATACATGACTACTGGAAAAACCATAGCCTTGACTAGACGGACCTTAGTTGGCAAAGTAATGTCTCTGCTTTTGAATATGCTATCTAGGTTGGTCATACCTTTCCTTCCAAGGAGTAAGCGTCTTTTAATTTCATGGCTGCAATCACCATCTGCAGTGATTTTGGAGCCCCAAAAAATAAAGCCTGACACTGTTTCCACTGTTTCCCCATCTATTTCCCATGAAGTGATGGGACCAGATGCCATGATCTTCGTTTTCTGAATGTTGAGCTTTAAGCCAACTTTTTCACTCTCCTCTTTCACTTTAACAATTTAGGAGACCATAAACCAATTTATTCCTGCCAATGCCTTAATTCCCCTGGTACTATCCAGACAGAGCACCACTCTCCTCCAATCACAAAACACATTCTCAACAGCCTTTTTGGCATCTGAATCGAACACCTTATCCTCTTGAAATAGGAAGTATTCTATTAAATTCAGTAAGCAAAAACTTAAGTGAACATACAGATATGCAAAAGAAGTCAACACTGTGTATCTGCACACAATAATCCCATGTTTTCAGGAATATTTATGAGAATTTTTCTGAATTTCTTAATCCAACAGTTTCAATATTTGCCAAAGAAACAGAGAAAGAGGGTGAAAGAAAAAGTTAAAAAAAAAAAAAGGAATCCAAAGCTATTTGTTTTTAGTCATTTTTTATTTTTAGCCATTTTTGTATCTTGACCTCACATATGAACACAATAAAGCCAAGAAGCTGTAAAATTGACTGAAATCTATTGTTTTATTTTCTGGTGAAAACACAACAGCAAAAAACATTTACACTATCTGAATAACCTCCTGCTAGTCTTAGGATATGACAGAAAATATAAAAACATACAAAAATATCAAATAGTAACACCTAAAACTAGTAGGACTATCTGAAGTAGGAGCCAAAACCTGAAGACATCACTATGTGACAGAAATATTTTCTTTTACTCCTAAATCTGTCCACGTGGACAATATTTTCATGAGATAGAGGCTGAATTAAATTGTGGGACATAAACACAAGGCTTTTAACATTAAGCTGTTTCTAATGCCTGATCTGATAGTTAAGAAGTCTGCTTAAAGACTACACAACCATTCTTGTTCCAGCACTGAGGGAGAGGAAAAGAAGTTTTAAATTAAGAAGCTATTGTATTTAAAAACTTTCATTTTAACTTTATCCTTCTTCACACTTAGAATGCAACAGTTGTTGTTCTGGCCCACTAATCCTTTACAGTAAAGGCAAAAACCACCTCTCAAAAAACTAAAAATAGATTGTACATAAACAAAACTCCAGTTTGTGAAGAAGCTATTTATGACCAAGTATGTGCTCACCTGAACTGAACAGGAAAAGGTGGAACCCTCTATTTAGTCAACTCTAAACGAGTAGGATGCAATCCCAGCATTAAGCAAGTGTCAATGTCTCAGGTAGAGCATCCATCATCTGGCGGCCTCTCCTGTTCCCAGTGTATAGGTAACAGTCACTGTGGAACCCCAGACATTTCTGATGGAAGCTCTAGAACAGTTTCTTGCTCAAACTCCACTCCCCCCTCCAACATACATCCCAACACCACACATTTTCCCCTCCTACACGCAATCTGTTGCCTTTCTTGTGGGCTCCTTGGCTCTCCCTCAATCTTCAACAGTTTCTAACTACTTTGAGCTAGATTCCCCGGCTCCCTTCTCCAAGTGCCAATTTCGTGCCTAAGCATTCTTCCAGTCCATTTCCTATTATGCAATATTCCTACACAGCACTTAGAACCATCCCCACCCTATCCTTTTCAAGCCTAATTTCCTGCATCACCTCCCTCAACTTCTACTGCAATTCGAGACTCTATCGTTCCGCCTTCTCCATCTGTTTTCAGTTTTTTAAACCCTGCTTTTCTACATACCTCAGACTCTCTTCAAAAACTTCCCATTCCTTCCCAAAGCTGGGCAGTCAAGAGATGGGAGTCTCCAGAGGAGGATGTTTGATAAAACGTGTAGGTGTATCTGTCCGCGCGAGCGCGCGCGTTTTGGGGGGAGGGGAGGCACGAAGTGAGAAGGAATGGCGCATTAGGGGGAGGCTCTCAGGAGCCTCCAATAACTCATTCCCACCCCCAACAAAATCCCCAATTCCCTAACGCCCCAGCATTGGAAAGCATCCCATAACGTTTCCATACCTTTTACGTCCCATGGTTTCTCTTCCACGTTTTTGTCCAATTAACCCCGCAATCAAAGTGGAGTCAACCTGCCTCTCACACTACGTAATTCCTCTCTACTTACGAAGCCTCTATTTACTCTTTCTCTACTCCCTTCGATTCCCTCTTTCCTCCTTACTCCCACCGTCAATCTCCATTCTTTTCTGACCCTACTCCTTCAAAGTCCTCAACTCGGTCTCCCTGAAGACAGCTAGTGTTTCTGACAGCTTCCCTTTTCTCAATCAAATTCATCCTTTCCTCACATTCCCTCTGCTTGCTCTGAAAGCTACATGAAAGCCTAGTTCTCGGTGCTCCTTACCGGCAACGCCTCAATCATGCCCAGCTACAGGTGCCCTTCCTGAGTCTCGCTCTTCCTGCCATCGCACAGTCATCAGCCCCCAGCCCACGCCACGCCCTGATTACCTGAGGCCGAGGTGCAGGGAGGGACGCCGGAATCCGAGGATGAAAACCCTGTCGCCGACGGCCCAGAGGAGGCAGACGCCATCTTGGCAGCCCCCTCCCCCTCAGCGGCCTCTCTTTTTCTATCGCGCTCTTCCTCTTCTCGGAGTCGAATCTTCCCCACGTATCTTCACAGAACCCGCGTTGTGCGGGGCACCTCCCCGCCCCCTCCGGGGCCTCTCTCAGATATGCTGCGCCGGCTCCGGGACCAACTCAGGGCGGAACCATTAGGATGGCATGGGGGACAATTCTCGTCTCGCACCGTTTTAGCAACTTTAACCCCTTTCCGTAGGAGCTACTTTCCCCTCTCACAACAGAGTAAGCTCAAGCGGCTGCCGGGAAACTGCGTCTGGATCAAACCACACCTAAAAGAAAAAGGTGGGGAATGAGAAGTCCCTGCGGAGCGAACTCCCCTCCCCCTTCTCCCTAGCCACAGCCTGTTTATCGCCCAACCCCACCGCTTCACTCCCGGTGGCCAAGGAAATCCGGGCACCGCGCATGCGCCCAACCTTCTTCTCAGCGGCCACCCCGTCCAATGGGGGAGGAGGGCGGCCCTGAGAGGAGGCAAACCAATCAAGAGGCTGAGTTTGGTCACGTGACACAGGTCGCTCGCGCCTTGGCAAATCCAAGGAAGGAAGACAGTGCGGCTCTGTCTACGGTGGCTTGGTGAGTCAATATAGAAGGTAGTCTTAGACCGGACTAAATCGAGAAGTCTGAGCTCTCGAAAAGAGTGTGCTGGGCTGGCATTCACAGCCCAGGAAAGCCTCCCGACTGAAGCGCTGGTGTCTAGTCAGACAGTTAAACAGTTAAGTATCACAAAACATCACATGCCACCAAGTATTCTTCCGACTTTACCGCCTTGTTTATTATTTAACGAGCGTGCGTGTCTTGCCTTCCTTTGAATGACATTTGAAACAGATCCACACTTTGCCTCAAGCGCAGTGCTGGGCACAGTGATGGAGCTGAGTAAATATTTGATAAATAAACGAATGAAGACCTGTTTAAAAGGCCACGGAAGACGATCAGAAACATAACAGTCTTCCTGTGATCCGAGCCCTTAGCCTCTCTGTTACCTCTCCAAAGGTCACTGAGACTCAGAGAAATTCCCCTTTCTAGTCTAATCTTCGTACTAACCCCGCTCAGTTTTAATAAAATACCCTGGAGATTATGAACCTTGATGGGAAATATGAAGACCTATCTCTGAACAGACTAAACTGCCAGAGAGCAAGGACTGTTTCATTCTTGTATTTACAGCTCCTCCCATGATGTAACTCTGTACGTAGTAAGGGCTCAATAATTATTTGTGGAATGAATAAATGAAGATGAATGGGGTTAAAATCCTGGGTATTGCAGCCCCCAACATGGGCCTAGTTATTCTCTATCCGAATGTCTTCTGGGTCTTTGAAAGGGAACCTAGTATCTGAACGTCCAGAACATAATTCCAAGCATTTACCTCTGCTTTCTACTCCCTCATCAAGATGTAAAATAGTTGTTTCCCTGCTGCCACCTGCTGGGTTATTCATCTTCTTTTTGGTAGTGGAAGTAGATCACTTCAAATGCTTGGATTGCCTCTTACCCTGATTCACCAAGGCATAGGTCAAGAGAGGGATCACCTTCCTTGAATTTGATCTATGAATTAGGTTTCAAGCTTCCTGAAACAAGAGACCCCTGTATTGTAGTTTCTCGGGGGACTTTGTTTCTCCTTTATGTACCAGAAAATAGCCACTATTACTCCTACCATCTTGTATTATGTCAGTCTGTTTACTTGTTCTCCCTCAAAGTCTGTGAACATTTCAGGGCAAAGATTACATCCTATCCATTTTTATATCTCAAACGTCTAGAACACTGCCTGGCACAGAGTAGGTGCCCAATACATGTCTACTGAATATATGAATGATTGAAAGCAAAAATCAGAAAGGAGTTAACAGTGTTTTCTATGTGTGTGCTTAGTCACTCAGTCATGTCTGACTCTTTGCGACCTCATGGACTGTAGCCTGCCAGACTCCTCTGCCCATGGGATTCTCCAGGCAAGAATACTGGAGTGGGTTGCCATTTCCTTCTCCAGGGATTCTTCCCAATCCAGGGATAGAACCCAGGTCTCCTGCATTGCAGGCAGATTCTTTACCATCTGAGCCACCAGGCATAAAGCCAACAGTGTTTTTCATATTTTCCCCCAAACCTTGTCTTTCCCTCCACTACAGCTTAATCCCTGGGCTGGCTTCTGAGTCACAGAGCCACTCTTCCCCATTAACATTCCTTGCATAGCAGTACTCTAGTGATGTGGCAGTGTGTGGAAACAGGAGCAAAGCAGGACACATTGGCCTGGTGCCCCCGAGAAAATGGAAAAGGGAGTTTACCAATATATACTTTGGAAAGAGGAGGGCAATCTGATGATCTCAAAATAGGGCCCCACATACAAACTTGAAGGACAAAGTGTATACACAGACACACACTAAGACACAAACAGCCTTACTAACATGACATTCATGCCTTAGAACAGTACCTCAGGTCAAAATGGAGTGGTTAGTTCAACACAGAGGCAAAATAAGATGATGATACCTTATTCACTCGATTAGTCATTAATTAATTCATTCATTGAATTAGCTATGTCCTCAACTATGGGAAATTCTGGCATACACAGATGATAAAGTCTCTGCCTGCAAAAAGATCAGACTAATGAGGGACAGACACAGAAATCATTAAAACAATGGGTGGGTTAGTGGGTTAGTCACCTAGTTGTGTCCGACTCTTTGCGACCCCACGAACTGTAGCCCGTCAGGCTCCTCTATCCGTGGGATTCTCCAGGCAAGAATACTGGAGTGGATTGCCAGTCCCTTCTCCAGAGGATCTTCCTGACCCAGGGATCGAACCCAGGTCTCCTGCATTGCAGGCAGATTCTTTACCATCTGAGCTACAGGGAAGATCTCTAAAACAACAGGTGCCATCATAAAGTATGCATAAATGCTGTGTTTTGAAAAACATATTTTCAGAATAAAAATGGGGAAGAGAAGTTGATGCATTCTTTTTTTTAAGTAATTTTTATTGGAGTATAGCTGCTTTACAATGGTGTGTTAGTCCTGCTGTACAGCAAAATGATATACATATATCAACTCTTTTTTAGATTTCTTTCTCATTTAGGCCATCAAAGCACTGAGTAGAGTTCCCTGTGCTACACAGTAAGTTCTCATTAGTTACCTATTTTATGTATGCATGCTAAGTCTCTTCAGTCATGTCCGACTCTTTGCGGCTCCATGGCCTGTAGTTTGCCAGGCTCCTCTGTCCATGGGATTCTTTTTTTTTTTTTTTTGGTGTTTTTTTTTTTTTTTAGTTTTTTTTTTTTTAAATTTTACAATCTTTAATTCTTACATGCATTCCCAAACACATGGGATTCTTTAAGCAACAATACTGCAGTAGGTCACCATGCCCTCCTCCAGGCAATCTTCCCAACCAAAGAATCAAACCCAAGTCTCACATTTCCTGCATCAAGCAGGCAGGCTCTTTACCACTTGCACCACCTGAGAAGCCCCATTTTGTGCGTAATATTATCTATGTCAGTCCCAATCTCCCAATTCATCACACATCCTCCTTATCCTTATGGTAACTGTAAGTTTGTTTTCTATATCTTTGACTCAATTTCTGCTTTGCAAATAAGTTCATCTGTATGATTTTTCTAGATTCCACATATAAACAATATACAATATTTGTCTTTCTCTTTCTGACATAGTTCACTCTGTATGACAATCTCGAGGGCCATCCATGTCAATGCAAATGGGATTATTTTGATACATTCTTGATGGCTCCACAAACTATTTGAGATTGGAACTACTCCCGAGGTTCTAGGAGGCATGATCTCAATGGTTCTAGAAAGTTTGGGAAGAGAGGAAGGGTATGTGAGAAGACGTCACTGTATTATAGAATTGGAATTTTGCCAGATAGACCAGAAAGAGATTTTTAAGGAGAAGAAAAGCATAGAGGTACTACAGAGAATTGGTGTCAGGGAACTGATGCTAGAATAGGATGATGTGGCAGGAGTTGAGGCCATGAAAAGCAGGGAGAGGCTGAATTACGAAGGATATGACTGTGATGCTAAAGCTGAAACTCCAGTACTTTGGCCACCTCATGCGAAGAGTTGACTCATTGGCAAAGACTCTGATGCTGGGAGGGATTGGGGGCAGGAGGAGAAGGGGACGACCCAGGATGAGATGGCTGGATGGCATCACGGACTCGGTGGACGTGAGTTTGAGTGCACTCTGGGAGATGATGATGGACAGGGAGGCCTGGCGTGCTGCAATTCATGGGGTCACAAAGAGTCGGACACGACTGAGAGACTGAACTGAACTGAACTGAAACATCTATGTGCTTACTAAATACTGTGCTAAGCAGTTTATAAGGATTACATTTCTTAATCTTCTCAACCACCTTAAAGGAAAGATTAATACTTAGGTTAATACCTATCGCTCACACTTTACAGAAAAGAAAACTAAAATTCTGTGAGGTAGAGTAACGTGTCCAAAGTCATGAAGTGAAGTGAAGTGAAGTCGCTCAGTCGTGTCTGACTCTTTGCAACCCCATGGACTGTAGCCCACCAGGCTCCTCTGTCCATGGGATTTTCCAGGCAAGAATACTGGAGTGGGTTGCCCTTTCCTTCTCCATAGGGCTAGAATTTAAGCTCAAATGCAAGCTTACATCTGGCTGGCTCTAAAGCTATGTTCCTAATCACACTACTATTCTGCCACAAGGATTTTGGACTTTATCCTGTAGTCAACAGGGAGTCATTAAACAATTTTGAGTAGAAGAGTGACAAAATCTGGGTTTTGAGAAATGTTTCTTAAAAAGGCCTCAAGGACAGTCGTCCTTGGGTGGGCTCAAACCACCAATCTTTTGGTTAACAGCCAAATGTGGTAACCAGTTGCACCAACACTGTACAGGAGGCAGTGACCAAAACCATCCCAAAGAAAAAGAAATGCAAGAAGGCAAAGTGGTTGTCTGAGAGGGCTTTACAAATAGCTGAAAAAAGGAGAGAAGCAAAAAGCAAGGGGAAAGAGTGAAGATAAACCCAACTAAATGCAGAATTCCAGAGAATAGCTAGGACAGATAAGAAAGCTTTCTTAAGTGATCAGTTCAAAGAAATAGAGGAAAACAATAGAATGGCAAAGACTAAAATTGGAGATATCTGGGGAACATTTCATGTAAGGTTGGGCACAATAAAGGATAGAAACGGTAGGACCTAACAAAGGCAGAAGAGATTAGGAAGAGGTGGCAAGAATACACGGAAGAACTATACAGAAACGGTCTTTGGAGAAGGAAATGGCACCCCACTCCAGTATTCTAGCCTGGAAAATCCCCAGCAGAGAAGCTGGCAGGCTTCAGTCTATAGGGTCGCAAAGAGTCAAACACAACTTAGCGACTGAGCACAGAAGGAGGTTTTATTTCTTCTTTGGGTAACCACTCGTTTGCACTCAAAAGAATCACAATTTATAATTATTTTAATGTGTATTTATATTATCTTAAAATATAATGTTTTTTATCAAATGAGTTGATTTAAGTAGTAAATGTCCACATTTTAAAACTAAAGAAAAAAAGAGGTCTTAATGGCCTGGATAACCACAATGGTGTGGTCATTCACCTAGAGTCAGACATCCTGGAGTGTGAAGTCAAGTGGGCCTTAGGAAGCACTGTTTTTTTCTTCAGTCACTAAGTTGTTTCCAACTCTGCAATCCATGGACTACAGCATGCCTGTCCTTTACTATCTCCCAGAGTTTGCTCAGACTCATGTCCATTGAGTGGTGATGCCATCCAACTATCCCATCCTCTGTCACCCCCTTCTCCTCCTGCCCTCAGTCTTTCCCAGCATCAGGGTCCTTTCCAGTGAATCAGCTCTTCAGGTGGTCAAAGTACTGGAGCTTCAGCTTCAGCATCAGTCCTTCCAAAGAATATTCAGGGTTGCTTCCCTTTTGGATTGACTGGTTTGATCTCCTTTCTGCCCAAGGGGGCTCTCAAGAGTCTTCTCCAGCACCACAATTCAAAAGTATTACTTAGGAAGTATTACTGTGAACAAAGCTAGTGGAATTGATGGAATGCCAACTGAGCTGTTTCAAATCCTAAAAGATGATGCTGTGAAAGTGCTGCACTCACCATGTCTGCAAACTTGAAAAACTCAGCAGTGGCCACAGGACTGGAAAAGGTCAGTTTTCATTCCAATCCCAAAGAAGGGCAATGCCAAAGAATTTTCAAAATTCCGTGCAATTGCATTCATTTCACATACTAGTAAAGCATGGTCAAAATCCTTAAAATTAGGCTTCAGCAGTATGAACCAAGAACTTCCAGATGTATAAGCAATAAGCTGGCTTTAGAAAAGGCAGAGGAACCAGAGATCAAATTGCCAATATTCATTGGATCATTGAGAAAGCAAGGGAATTCCAGAAAAACATCTTCTACTGCTTCACTGACTACACTAAAGCCTTTGTGTGGATCACAACAAACTGTGGAAAATTCTTAAAGAGATGAAAATACGAGACCACCTTACCTGTCTCCTGAGAAACCTGTATGCAGGTTAAGAAGCAACAGTTAGAACTGGACAAGGAACAACAGACTGGTTCAAAATTGGGAAAGGAGTATATCAAGGCTGTATATTGTCACCCTGACTATTTAACTTATATGCAGAGTACATCATGCAAAGTGCCAACCTGGATGAATCACAAGCTGGAATCAAGACTGCCAGGAGAAATATCAGCAACCTTAGATATGCAGATGATACTACTCTAAATGACAGAAACTGAAGAGATACTAAAGAGTCTCTTGGTGAGGATGAAAGAGAAGAGTAAAAAGCTGGCTTAAAACTCAACATCAAAAAAAAAAAAAAAATCATGGCATCCAGTCCCATCACTTCATGGCAAGTAGAAGAGGGAAAAGTGGAAGTGTTACCGAAATCGCAAATCCACGCGCCCGATGCACAGTGAGGCCCATAAATACTAAACATAAGAGTTTGGAAGAGAGAAAGGTTTATTACAGATTCATACAAGCAGATGGGTGGCTCATGTCCTAAGAACCCCAAAGTTACTGAAAGCTGTCAGCACGTCCCTTTAAAAGGAAAAGGTGAGGGATGGGCATGGTTAGCTGTTACAGACTTCTGGGTGTCAGATCCTTCGTTCTCGAGGTCAGGTCATGGTCAGGTAATGATGTTCCTGAAAATCTCTACCAGATGAATGTTATTCTCTGTCCTGACGAGAAAGGGCAAAGTCCCGAGGCACAACTTTTACCCACCAAGGTCCCAGTCCTGGCTAAGAGGAGGCAGATCTCAGTTGGCAGCTCCTTCAGGGCCAGGTTCCCATATCCTGCCCAGCTGTCATCCCTGAGGGAGCCAGGCATCCAAGCCAAGTGGCCCTCAGTCTCCTCAGGCCGTCCAAATGGGGAGACCAGGTCTCACAGACTGTGACTCATACAGACGGCCACTGCTGGTGGGTCACAGAGACAGGGAGAGGTTCACTGCTCCTCAAGTCCTGGGCCATGGCTAGTGGAGGGCCTTAGTGAGGGCTCTGGAGCTCTGCAGGACATAGTGCCTGGGCTCACTAGTCTGCTCCCTGGGCCCTCCAGCTCACCTGCTGGCCCAAGGCTAGGTAAGCTGGAGGGCCTCCAGGAGAAGGCCTGCATCTGCCCTTTACCTCACTCTCCATCTGATGACCACCACCCCATGGATTGTTGACTGAATCATTTCCCCAATAGTCCCCTGTTGACAGTTACCAGTGGGCAGGACCCACTGCCGTGCTAACCAAGAGCTGAGCAGGCCCTGTTGCCTAGTAACAGGGTGCAGAGTAATGAGGCACAGCAACGCTACGCGCTAAGGGCTGTGCTCATCCTGCTCTGTTAGAGAAGCAGTAACAGACTTTATTTTCTTGGGCTCCAAAATCACTGTGGCTGATGACTGCAGTCATGAAATTAAAAGATGCTTGCTCTTTGGAAGAAAAGCTATGCTAAACCTAGACAGTATTGAAAAGCAGAGACATCACTTTGCTGACAAAGGTCTGTCTACTCAAAGCTATGTTTTTTTTCAGTAGTCATGTATGGTCGTGAGAGTTGGAGCGTAAAGAAGGCTGAGCGCTGAAGAAACCAGCCTTGGGGTTCTCGCGAGATCTACCTCCTTAATACCAAGTGCCTGTGTCTGGCAGAGCTGATGTGAGATGAATAGACAATCCTTCCCAGTCGCTGGGATAATCATGAGCATTGGCTGGACCTTCCAGCACACACCGAGATAGTGAGGAGCCAGACAAAAAGCACAGACTATGGTGCCAAAACAGACTAATAAGGAACTTAGTGATTTGGCCTGTGACCCTCCAGCACAATGTTCTGCAAGTCCAGTTGGGGGATGATATGTTTCACTGGCAAGTCACAATTATGGGACCTCATGACAGCCCATATCAAGACAGTGTATTTGTTTTGGCAATTCATTTGCCTACAGACTACCCCTTCAAACCACCTAAGGTTGTATTTACAACAAGAATTTATGATCCAAATATTACCAGTAATGGCAGCATTTGTCTCGATATTCTAAGATCACAGTGGTCTCCTGCTTTAACTGTTTCTAAAGTTCTTTTATCCATTTGTTCACTGCTATGTGATCCAAACCCAGGTGACCCCTTAGTGCCAGAGACTGCATGGATCTATGAAACAGACAGAGATAAGTACAGCAGAATATCTCGGGAATGGACTCAGAAGTATGCCATGTGATGCTACCTTAAAGACAGAATAACCTGTATTATAGTTAGAATAAACTTTAAATTAGTGCTTCTTTTCTGATTTTCTTACCGGGCTGCTCTCGTATCAGACCTCATCTTTTTTAATTGTATTTTTTGTTTACCTCCCTCCAGTCACATGCCCATCTGAGAAGACTTAAGTTTTTCCAGCTTTGGACAATAACTGCTTTTAGAAACTGTAAAGTAGTTATAAGAGAATAGTTGCGCAAGATTCAGAATTTTTTAGAAAATGTAGCATGTGTAATATGTAGCCAATGTGTTCACTCTAACTTGGTTACGAGACTAAAACCATTCCTCACTGCTCTAACATGCTGAAGAATCATCTGAGAGGGAGGGAGATGGATGCTGAGTTGTCGCATCAAAGGAAGCAGGATTATTCTAGCAGCATCCATCCTTGTTTAAGCATTCCACTGTTAGAGATTTGAGGTTACATGATATACTTTATGCTCATAACTGATGTGGCTGGATAATTTATTGAATTTATAGCATCAGCAGAACAGAAAATGTGATGTATTTTATGCATCTCAATAAAGGAATGACCTGTTCTTGTTCTACAGAGAATGGAAATAGGAAGTCAAACACACTTTGTATTCGAAAATAGGGTCTCAAACATTTTAAAATTTTCATTTAAATTGTTAGGAGGCTTGGAGCTATTAGTTAATCTGTCTTCCAATACACTGTTTAATATAGCACTGAATAAATGGTGCAAGTTGTCAATGGATGAGTGATCAACTAATAGCTCTGCTAGTAATTAATTTATTCTTTTTCAATAAAGTTTCATAAACCAATGAGTTTAGTTCAGTTCAGCTGCTCAGTCACGTCTGACTCTGCGACCCCGTGAACTGCAGCACGCCAGGCTTCCCTGTCCATCACCAACTGCTAGAGTCTACCCAAACCCATGTCCATGGAGTCAGTGATGCCATCCAACCATCTCATTCTCTGTCGTCCCCTTCTCCTCCTGCCCTCAATCTTTCCCAGCATCAGGGTCTTTTCAAATGAGTCAGTCTTCGCATCAGGTGGCCAAAGTACTGGAGTTTCAGCTTCAACATCAGTCCTTCCAATGAACACCCAGGACTGATCTCCTTTAGGATGGACTGGTTGGATCTCCTTGCAGTCCAAGGGACTCTCGAGAGTCTTCTCCAACACCACATTTCAAAAGCATCAATTCTTTGGCACTCAGCTTTCTTTATAGTCCAACTCTCACAACCATACATGACTACTGGAAAAACCATAGCCTTGACTAGATGGACCTCTGTTGACAAAGTAATGTCTCTGCTTTTTAATATGCTGTCTAGGTTGGTCATAACTTTCCTTCCAAGGAGTAAGCGTCTTTTAATTTCATGGCTGCAGTCAACATCTGCAGTGATTTTGGAGCCCCCCAAAATAAAAAGTCAGCCACTGTTTCCCCATCTATTTTCCATAAAGTGATGGGACCGGATGCCATGATCTTCGTTTTCTGAATGTTGAGCTTTAAGCCAACTTTTTCACTCTCCTCTTTCACGAGGCTCTTTAGTTCCTCTTCACTTTCTGCCTTAAGAGTGGTGTCGTCTGCATATCTGAGATTATTGATATATCTCCTGGCAATCTTGATTCCAGCTTGTGCTTCCTCCAGCCCGGAGTTTCTCATGATGTACTCTGCATATAAGTTAAATAAGCAGGGTGACAATATACAGCCTTGACGTACTCCTTTTCCTATTTGGAACCAGTCTGTTTTTCCATGTCCAGTTCTAACTGTTGCTTCCTGACCTGCATATAGGTTTCTCAAGAGGCAGGTCAGGTGGTCTGTATTCCCATCTCTTTAAGAATTTTCCACAGTTTATTGTGATCCACACAGTCAAAGGCTTTGGCATAGTCAATAAAGCAGAAATAGAGGTTTTTCTGGGAACTCTCCTGCTTTTTTGATGATCCAGCTGATGTTGGCAATTTGATCTCTGGTTCTTCTGCCTTTTCTAAACCAGCTTGAATATCTGGAAGTTCATGGTTCACGTATTGCTGAAGCCTGGCTTGGAGAATTTTGAGCATTTAGCTGTCTGGATTAATCAGTATAGGAAACAATCTTTTGTAAATGCAAAGCTGTTTTTTGTATATATTGTTGGGATTTGGCTCATTGTTTGACACCAAATGATGATGTAAAGTTTAAGAGAGTGAATATTTTGCATGTTCAGTTAAAAGTGCGCAGTCTGTTACACATTGATTGACCTGATTTATGCAGAATTAATAAGTTATTCAGATAGGATAGCTTTACTATGCTGCACATGATACTGGCAGCCTGAGAGTTCATAGACGAACTTGGGACCCAGCAGTTTTGAAACGTGTATGTGGAGTTTAAGGAATTTGTTTTCCAGGTGCAACCCCCATCTAACTACAGTTTTTCTTCACCTTGTACTCTTGACAGCTGAAAAGACCATAACATGGGAGTAATAATGGGTCAAAATTTACCAAAAAAGTACTGTTTTGGTGTGGGAGTTGTCACAAGGCTATGTGGAAGTGACTTGAACTATGAGGGATATTGAGGGTTTTTTTTAATGAATTGAATATCCATTAAAATGGATTTGTTCAGCCATTTACATTAATGAACATTTAAATCCAACAGATGCCATTTCAGGTGACAACATGAATGAATAAAAGTCAATGCTGTTGAAAAAAAAAAAACCTATAGTTTTTCCAGTAGTCATGTGCGGTTATGAGAGTTGGACCATAAAGAAGGCTGAGCGCCGAAGAATTGATGCTTTTGAACTGTGGTGTTGGAGAAGACTCTTGAGAGTCCCTTTGACTGCATGGAGCTCAAACCAGTCAGTCCTAAAGGAAATTAACCCTGAATATTCATTGGAAAGACTGATCCTGAAGCTGAAGCTCCAACACTTTGGCCACCTGATGCAAAGAGGGAACTGATCGGAAAAGACCTTGATACTGGGAAAGACTGAGAGCAGAAAGAGAAGGGAGCGGCAGAGGGAGGATGAGATGGTTAGATAGCATCACCCACTCAGTGGACATGAATCTGAGGAAACTCAGAGAGACTGAAGGACAGGAAATCCTGGAGTGCTGCAGTCCATAGGGTCGAAGAGTCTGACAGGACTTAGCGACTGAACAATAACAGAAAGGTTTCTATTGACAACGGAATGAAAAACGTACGGGAACAGACGGAAACTGACCTCTTCTAAATTAAAATTTGATTCCCAAATTCTGTCCGTGGGGTAAAGGGCTCCTGGTGTCGTATCATTCCACAGCCCGGATAAACTTGCTTACTGGGGCGGGGAGCCTGGGGTGGCGTCAACGCAGAAATGGGCGGGGCTGAAGAGTTGAGAAGGCCGTGAAATTAAAAGACGCTTGCTCCTTGGAAGAAAAGTTATGACCAACCTAGACCGTTTTTCCAGTAGTCATGTATGGATGTGAGAGTTGAACTATAAAGAAAGCTGAGCGCCAAAGGACTGATGCTTTTGAACTGTGGTGTTGCAGAAGACTCTTGAGAGTCCCTTGGACTGCAAGGAGATCCAGTCCTGAATATTCATTGGAAGGACTGATGTTGAAGCTGAAACTCGAATACCTTGGCCATCTGATACGAAGAGCTGACTCTTTTGAAAGAGCCTGATGCTGGGAATGATTAAAGGCGGGAGGAGAAGGGGACGACAGAAGATGAGATGGTTGGATGGCATCAGTAATTCAATGGAACTGAGTTTGAGTAAGCTCCGGGAGTTGGTGATGGGCAGGGAAGCCTGGCGTGCTGCAGTCCATGGGGTCGCAAAGAGTCGGACGCGACTGATCTGAACTGAACGGTACTGGGAACTTCTCGACGCTCTGCTACTTCTGTCTGTAGACGACGGGCTTCCGCCGTCCGCCCGCAGGTAGTGGTATCGAGCGCCGAGCCTAGAGAACGGCGCTGGGTGAGGGGCTTGGTGGTGGCTGCGCTGTCTCCATAGGCGTTATGAGTTTGGCTGGGGGCCGCGCCCCCCGGAAGACCGCGGGGAACCGGCTCTCTGGGCTTCTGGAAGCAGAGGAAGAAGATGAGTTCTACCAGACGACTTATGGGGGTTTCACTGAGGCAAGAGCCGGGCCCAGGAAGAGGGAGGAAATAAAGCTAAATGGAGTACTGACGGAGAGAGAAACCTCGGACAAAGAAGGGGGCGGGGGAGAGGAGTCCTGGTAGCTGGTACTGGAGATGGCGGCGGGCGAGATGGGGGGATAAACTGGAGTCCTAGCAGGGGGAGCCCTGAATGGTGTTGGAGGGGTCAGGGATGGAGAAGTTGTCCGAAGGACCCCAGACTATGGCGGAAAACTACTGTGTATTTCCTTAACTGCAGCTCTCAGCGCTTCTGACGTCTAGCATACGCCAGGCACATCCTAGTCACGCGGTGTATATTCTTTGGCCTACTGCCTGGTTATTCACCTGAACTGTAGAAAAGAATCTCTCAGAAAAAAAGATAGAAGGACTTAGCCAACTCCTTTTTTCAGCTTTCAAATATCGTTATAAATGTTTTCTTAGATAACTGTTTCTTGACTGTCCTGAAAAGTGACCCCATGTATGTCCTTCATAGAACATATTTCAATTTGTAGTTAGATATATTTTGTTTGTTTATGCCTTCCAATAGACTGTAAGTTCTGTAAGGTTAGAGATTATCTGTTTTGTTTAACAGTGTACGTACATCTGAGGGCCTAGTCCGATGACTGGATTGAGTTGACACTTGTTAAATTTGTATTGATTGAATCTGTCCATTCTTTAAATGTGTTAAGTGCCTAAAGCAAGCCAAGCACTGTGATAGGCGCTGTGGAAACAGAGAGTATTAAAAACACCACCTTATCCTTACGTTTTCCAGACTCCAGTGGGGGACCTAGCTGAGGTAACAGTCAGTTAAAATATCGTGTGATAAGGCGAAAAGTGTTAAGCATAGGGTGCTATGGTAGCACTTGGGAGACAAAGTTGTTTGGGATGGGCATCCCTGGGAAAGGTGATGTTTACGCTGAGGACAGTTTGAAAAGTGAGCCTTGGCTGGATGGAGAGCAGTAGGACTGGAAGCAGGGAAAGACGGAAGGTTAGTCCTGGAGGAGGGTGGGGCAGAATATGTAAAGACACTGACATCCTGCTCTGGGACCTGCACAGCTACTCTCATACTCCAAACCAGGAAGGAGAATAGTAGCGGGAGTAGGCCTGGGCCCGTTCTTGTATGGTTTTGTGAGCCATGTTAAGTTTTATCCTTCATTCAGAGGACTGCGATGATTTCACGGTCAGATTTGTACTTTAGAAAGATCATTCTATAATGAGGAAAATGGTAGAAGGAGGCAGTGAGAGTAGAGAAACAAGAACAGGAGGAGTCAAGAGAAACTAAGGAATTAATTAGAATCCACAGGACTTGGTGACTGGTTAGGAATCATTACTTAACACAGCCATAACCAATTAGTTTAAAATAGAACCTTCTCATCTCTCTTCCAAAGGCCATTTTCCTATTCCTGTCATTTTACGAGTCGTTATTTAATATGTACCCTTCATGCTTCCAAAAAGGATTTAAGAAGGCTTATGATATAAACAAAAAGTAGGAACAGTAAAAATAGAGACAGATGAGAAGTAATTGTACCAGGAGCCTCTGCTAAAATGGTACAGTTGATATTAAATTTAGCTGTGAGTTTCCTGGCAGCCGAATCCTGAATTTTTTTTTTTTTTTTGTAAGAAAGAAGCATTTAAGTTCTTTAAGAGAGAGATACTTATTCAGCATTAAGTCCTAAGGAGAATTACATCCTTGTAAATAAAATAACAGGGGTTTGTAGATGATGTAAAAGCATTCTCTTAACTAGTCATGTCTCTTAATGACCCTCGATAAAAGCCAAAGGAATGATAGTAAATCCGTAACTTAGTGAAAGCATTTCAGTTGGGCACTAAGCTAATGTGTAGTTGAACTACTACCCTCTGGTGATATGATTTAATACCAGGTCAGGACTGAGGGGATTAATGTGTTCTCAGGCTGTCTTTCACAAACATTAGTTGGGAGGAAATGATGGTCACCAGTACAAGACTGAGTAATGGCTGCCTTGGGTTGTCAGCTGTGTTATTTGCTTGCTTTGCCACCATGTGTACAAGATTAACCCATCAGTCTTGTCAGTGATTGAAGAGAGAGGCACATGTTTGAGGTGCTGCCTGCTCAGTTAACTCCCCTCCTCCCGGGCATTTTTTCTCTCTCTCTTTTCCTGTGTGGCTGCTGTTTTAGCCCAAACTCAGGCTTAGGCTCTACTATGTGTTTTCTACTCCAGTCCATCCCACCACCTCCAGAACTTTCTGAAACACTCCTTGTATGTAGTTTTCCTCTCCTCCCCGAATATTCAGTGTCTTCCCATTATACATGGTATGCAGTGAAATTGCTCAGTTGTGTCTGACTCTTTGCAACTTCATACGTACGTTATACAGCCTGCCAGGCTGCTCTGTCTGTGGGATTCTGCAGGCCAGAATACTGGAGTGGGTAGCCATTCCCTTCTCCAAGGGATCTTCCCAACCCAGGGATCGAACACAGGTCTCCCGCATTGCAGGCGGATTCTTTACCATCTGAGCAGCTAGGGAAGCTCATACATGGTGGTAGGACCGAACTCTTTTTCTGTCCCAACTCACCTGAGGAATGAGACATATTTCTCAGTAACTTTAGCTTACTTCAGCGGTGATTATCGGTGCTGGACCAAGTAAGGGAGGGAGAGGATTGAGAATCACTGTCCTGCAAGTTAAGATCATAAGTTTAAAAGTTAAATGTCATTAAGTCATGACATTTACATTTCTCTGTAGATCGAATCCCTGGAGAAGGAAATGGCAACCCACTTCAGTATTCTTGCCTGGAAAATTCCATGGGCAGAGGAAACTGGCCAGCTTCAGTCCATGGGGTCACAAAGAGTTGGACACAACTGAGCACATAGATTGAATGCAACCTTCTTTTCAAATCTTGTAGCTCTTTAGGGCATTCAGTTAGTGTTGGAAGGAGGCTGTGATGAAGCCAAAAGCAGTCAGCTAGGAAGACTTCTACCAGAGACAGACCTGCTTTGCTTAGGTCTAAATCCTTATTCCATAAACATGCTGTGCACATTCTTGCTTCTGTACCTTTGTTCCTGTCATTTGCTCTGCCTGGGATTCCCTCTTCCCTCTTGGCTGTCTAAATACTAGCAGTGTTTTAAACCATGGCTCAAATCCTCTTCATTCTTTAAAGTCTGAAGCAGAGTTTAGTAAACTACAACCTGCTGGCTGAATCTAACCCACTATCTATTTTAATCTGGTCCTTTGCAGAAAAAGTTTGCCAACTATTGGTCTAAAGGAATAAAGTCTAACATTTAGACTTTTCCAGGCCATCAGTCCACAGCAGGTGTGCCTTCCTCTGATCACCCATAACATTTTATTGCCATTTGGTAGTTTATATGTTGCCCTGTATTAAAACTTCCATTTATAATGATGTCTTTTCCTATACTTGACTGTGAGACCCTGAAGGGGGAGACCAAACCGTATCCTTTTGTACCCCAGCACTTAACACAGTGTGCTGTGCTGGGAGCCAGCACGGGAGGGTGCTGCAGGTAAAGGGCAGTCAGTTAACGTTGGAAGGGGTGGTGCTGGAGCCAAAGACCATCAGCCCTTCTTGCCTGAGGAAAATGAAAGGCTAGGCTGGGAAGGAGAGTGGGGCAGCCCTTATCAACAGGCAAAGGGATTCTCTTCCTCCTAGAGGGGCGTTAATAACTGGTAGTGAGAACCTCATCTCCCTGTGTCCTCAGGAATCAGGAGATGATGAGTATCAAGGGGACCAGTCCGACACAGAGGATGAGGTGGACTCTGACTTTGATATCGACGAAGGGGATGAACCATCCAGTGATGGAGAAGCGGAAGAGCCAAGAAGGAAGCGCCGAGTAGTCACCAAAGCATATAAGGTGCAGGGGAGGCCTGGTTTTCTTGGACTTCCTTAATTTGTATTCTCCCTTTCATCAGGTCTCATTATGCCCCACACCAATCCCACTTCCTGCTCTGCTGGTTTTCTCTTCCTAACATCTTCATTGTCTCCCAATATCTTCTCTTCCCTGGTATCTGATTTCACTCTGTCCCCAGGAGCCTCTCAAGAGCCTGAGGCCTCGAAAGGTCAGCACCCCAGCTGGTAGCTCTCAGAAGACTCGAGAAGAGAAGGCACTGCTTCCATTAGAACTACAGGATGATGGCACTGACAGTGAGTGGGGATGTTTGAGTCAATAGACAAAGTTGAAGTGTTGTGATAAAGTACTGTATTCATGTTAAGTTTACTGAAGTTGATAACTTTACTATGAGCATGTAGGAATAATTCTAATTAGGAAATATACACCGAGTATTTAGGGAAGAGAGCCATGATGTTGATGTGCATAACTTAACTCTCAGATTATTCAGAAAATACGCACACACAGATTGCAAATAGGGCAAAATGTTAACAGAGGATTTGGCAAAGGATTCATGGATGTTCTTTGTACTATTCTTAACTTTTTTGTAAGTTTGAAATGATTTCCAAATAAAAAGCTTTAAAATTAAATTCAGAGAAGGTAGACATGAGTTCAAAGATTTCTTCCCCTATGATTTCCTTCCCAGGTCGGAAGTCCATGCGTCAGTCTACAGCTGAGCACACACGACAAACATTCCTTCGGGTACAGGAGAGGCAGGGCCAGTCACGGCGACGGAAGGGGCCCCACTGTGAGCGGCCACTGACCCAGGAGGAGCTGCTCAGGGAGGCCAAGATCACAGAGGAGCTCAACTTACGTTCACTGGGTCAGTCTTTGGTTTTGAGAACAGTGGGTAGAGGGGCTGAGAAGCACAAGGAAAAGTTAGATCTAGAGGCCCCAAAGAATTGGACAGATGGAGATTTGGGACAAGAGAAATCAGAAGAAAGATACGGGGAGAGAAAGTGATTAGGAGCAAGGAAGTAGGCAGTAATGAGGGCCCTGAAGAACAAGTTACATTAAAGTGCTTTGGTATTAAAATAGGAATTGTATGGAAAGGAGTTCAGATTCTAGCTCCACTGCTCACTTGCTATAAGACTGCAGGCAAATTACTTACAACCTGCTTGTGTCTTTCTTTCCTTGTTCACAAAATGCAATGAGATGATAATGCTGCTTTAATGATCATGAGAATTAGAAATTCAGTAGAATCAGTCCGTTCATGAGATACATTGCTTTAAGGTTAAAGTTCTATAAGATCTCTTCAGTTTATGGGCTACTGGGCACACAGTCCTGTATGGGAACATTCAGTACAAAAGCATACATTTCTTTAAGGGGCGGTGAGAGTTCTCAGATCATGAGAGATGAATGAGGGAGCAGCAGATTTCACTCCCCGCATCATGTGCTCACTCTGGAGCATATGTGCATTGAGTGAAATAACGGGGGAAATCTACAATATTTGGTTTGCTGTTTCTCTCTCTCTGAATCTTTTTTTCCTCAAGCACATATAATTGAATATGCATAACCCAAATACAGTTTTACTGTGGTGTGGAAGATTGTTTACCCAGAATATCTGGGAGCCAACTCAGTTTAGTTCAATGGTATCCTTGGTATCCTAAGGACTTCCTTGGTGGCTCAGACGGTTAAGCGTCTGCCTACAATGCGGGAGACCTGGGTTCAATCCCTGGGTCAGGAAGATCTCTTGGAGAAGGAAATGGCAACCCACTCCAGTATTCTTGCCTAGAAAATCCCCTGGACGGAGGAGCCTGGTAGGCTCCATGGGGGAAAAGAGTTGGACACGACTGAGTGACTTCACTTTCACTAACTCATTTTAGTTTAATGGTATCAGTAGTTTTGAAATGTAGCTACCTTCACTCCAGAAAGTTCCCTGGTGGTCTAGTGGTTAGGACTTGGTGGTCTCACTACCTCGCCTGGGTTCTATTCCCGGTCATTGAAGCACATCTTTGGGGCTTCCTTGATAGCTCAGTTGGTAACGAATCTGCCTGCAGTGCAGGAAACCTGGGTTCAATTCCTGTGTTGGGAATATCCACTGGAGAAGGGATAGGCTATGCACTCCAGTATTCTTGGGTATCCCTGGTAGCTCAGCTGGTAAAGAATCCACCTGCAATGTGGGAGACCTGGATTCGATCCCTGGGTTGGGAAGATCCCCTGGAGAAGGGAAAGGCTACCCACTCCGGAGAATTCCATGGACTGTATAGTCCATGGGGTCACAAAGAGTTGGACATGACTGAGTGACTTTCACTTTCACTCCAAAAGACCACAAAAGATTTAATTTTCAACATTTTCAGGGTGTATTGTCACGACTTTTAAAAAATATTTATATTTGGCTGTGCTGGGTCTTCGTTCTGCCCTCAGGCTCTCTCTCATTGCCGAGAGCAGAGGTTCTTCTTCATTGTCGTAGGGTGGCTTCTTGCGTGGAACACAGGCTTTGGGGCATGAGGGTTCAGTATCTTTGGTGCATGGGCTTAGCTGCTCCATGGCATGGGGAATCTTCCTGGACCAGGATCAAACTAGTGTCCTCGGCCTCGACAGAGCAGATTCTTTATTCATGTGTTTTTAATTGAAGGATAATTACAGTGTTGTATTGGTTTCTGTCAGACATCAACATGGATCAGCCGTAGGTATACATATGTCCCCTTCCTCTTCAGCCTCCCTCCCACCCCATCCCACCCTTCGAGGTTGTCACAGAGCCCAAGTTTGAGTTCCCTGAATCATAGAGCAAATTCCCACTGGTTATCTATTTTACATATGGTAGTGATAGTGTATATGTTTCCATGCTACTTTCTCCATTCATCCCACCCTCTCCTTCTTACCACCCCCGTGTCCATAAGTCTGTTCTCTATGTCTGCATCTTTATTGCTGCCCTGAAAATAGGTTCATCAGTACTACTTTCTAGATCCCATATGCATGTGTTAATATACGATATTTATTTTTCTCTTTCTGACTGACTTCACTCTGTGTAATAGGCTCTAGATTCATTCATCTCATTAGCACTGACTCAAACTAGTTTCTTTTTACGGCTGAGTAATATCTCATTGTATATATGTACCACAGCTTCTTTATCCATTCATCTGTTGTTGGACATCTAGGTTACTTCCATGTCCTAGTTATTGTAAATAGTGCTGGCAGGCAGATTCTTAACCAGTGGACCAACAGGGAAGTCCAGCTGTCGTGACTTTAAAAAAAAAATTATTATTATATTGGCTTTAAAACGGGAAATATACCCTTTATCGGTATAATGGCAATGACGTACTTTAAAAGTGGTTATCTCTTAAAACATAAATGACTGAGAAATACCACAAATAATGAGGTCATTTAATGTCACTATAATTATAATCTGCATCCTTTTACTACATTGATGGTTTCAGGCCACTGTAAAGAGAGTGATTCCCAGGCTTCCGACATAGGAGATCCTGGTAGGGCATGTTTGGCAGGAGAAAAAAAGTATAAGTTCATTTTTGAACATGCTGGATTTGAGATGTCTGTGAGCAGTTCATGCAGTGCTGAGAAATCAGATAAACACACAAATCTGGTGTTTGGACAAGATATCTGGGCTAGAAATACAAATTTGGAAGTTTCTGAATGTGGATGGCAATTGACACTGGAGTGGCTGAGATCACTCAGGGAGAAAACACAGAGGAAGAAGGGTAGGCAGAGGCTCAAGAAGGTCCTGCAGACACCGAAAAGTAATGGTCTCCTACAAGAGGAGGAGCTTAGAAAAGGGTCTGAGGGAAGGCCAGAGAGTGAGAAATGCCAGGAAAGTTTGTCTTAAGAACCCTAAAGAAAGAGAATGTTTGGGGCAGTAGCTGCCCAGTCTTGCTGAGATGCCAGTGAAGAGAACTGAGGAGTGTCCGTTGGTTTTGGTGACATGGGGTCAGAAATGACCTTAGGGAGCACTTTTGGGGGAGCAAGCCATTGGGAAGTTGTTGGGAAGCCAAACCTTTAAAATTTGGCCATGAAGGGTAGGAGAAAAACAGTGGGGGGCCTGGGGGGTCAAGAAAGGGTTTGTCCTTCTCTTTTATTCAAAGATTGGAGAGTATATATTTTTGATGAGATGCAACAGAAAGAATTTTAAGACAGAAAAGAAAGGATCATTAATAGTGTAGGGTTTTAGAGAAGTGGGAGTCAGGGTGGGAGCTAGGGCACGGGTAGAAGGGTTGGCCTAAGGTAAGAGGAAGGAAGTAAGGGTGGCTCTTAGCTATAGGGTTGTAAATCCAGAGCAGGCCAGTATAATGGTTCTCATCTGATGTTTTTTAGGGACTGTCATTTGTCAGGTGTTGGAGATAGAGTTGGAAGCTTGAGAGTGAAGACTGTTTGAAATTGTTGTGGAGATAGGATCATCTGCTGGTGTTGGCAGGTCTTTTGAAGTTTGGGAATATGAATTTCTGGCGGTTTTATTCTACCTGTTGTGTAACTTTTTTCCAGTACTGCTCATCGATCCAGGTCTGGGCGAAGGAGTTTAGATTGATAAGAGAATGACTGATAAGAGAAAAGGAAGGCTGGAAGGAGTGATAGAATGCAGAGATTTTCAGGTACTCGAAGTACTAGAAGAACAGAGGTATCTAGGGTAATGGAGCAACAAGAGCTGAAGCGTGGGGCTCCACAGGACACAGGCACATCCTGTCCGGGGTGTGGGAGAATAAGCGGCCTCCACCAGAGGGTTACAGGGGGTAGTGGCCTCTACGGATGACAGGTTTCCTGTAAGGCAAGTTTTGGAAGGCATGCTGAATGAGAAACCTGACGAAATAGATGAGCTGGCTGATTATAGAGCAGGGGTTACAGAGGGTACAGGAAAGTGTTGAGAGAAGAGTTGAAAGGTTGGCTCCAGGGAAAGCAGTATTATCATCCAGAATTCAAGTGTAAGAGAGATTAAATCACTGGATGGAGGTGGAGGGGTCAGGGGAGTAGGTGTCCAGCGGACTCTTCTGGTCATACTTTATCCAGAGCAGTGATCCCCAACCTTTTTGGCGTCAAAGACCAATTTTGTGGAAGATAATTTTTCCACAAACCCAGCAGTGGGGGGGATGGTTTCAGGATGATTCGAGCACATTACATTTATTGTGCACCTTATTTCTAATCTAATGTTGCTACTGATTTGACAGAAGGTACCAGTCCTCGGCCCAGAGGTTGGGGACCCCTGCACTAGAGAATTGTGTTCAGAGTACCCACATTTAAGAGGGGCAGAGGGACCAGGTATATTTTGATCTGTGTATACATTAACAAATCTTTATTGAATTCCTGTAATGTGTGGAATGCTGCGTGACCCTCATGATGTATAGGTAATATGAGTCACAGTCACTGCCCTTGAGAGACGTGTGTACCAACAATGAACTGCCACAGAGCAGTGTCACCTGGTCCAGACAGGGTGACTAGTGAGCTAGAGAGGAGGGCCTGAAAGAAGGAACCATTAGCTCAGCTCATTGTTGCCCTGTGAGAATGCAGATACAAAGTTGCCAGATTTTCTTAGTTTTTCAAAGGGGACCAGAAACCTCTGTCTTTGAATGTAATTTCCTGACTTTCAAATGTCAGCAGCTAATTCAGATTTTCCTTTAAAACACTATGCAAATCAAGCAGGACACATAAGGGGGCTGTTATCTTGCAGCCTCTGCCATAGATCATGGTAAGTACAGGAACAGAAGTGTGTTTTTGGCACAGGTGGCAAAGGAGGGAGTGACTCAGAACCATGTTTTATGAGGAATGGTTCAGTAGAAGGGGTACTGTGATCAGCCTGAAGAGAGATGAGCACTAATTTCAACTAGTTAAAGGACTGTCAAGTGGAAGACAGGTTAGATTTGTGTTTCTTTTGGCCTTAAAAGGTGAAACACTATCAACAGGAAGTATATTTCAGCTCACAGTGGGAAAGAAGGGGGCTTCCCTGGTGGCTCAGTGGTAAAGAATCCACCTGGCAATGCAGGAGATATGGGTTCAATCCCTGGTCCGGGAAGATCCTAACTGCTGCAGAGCAACTAAGCCTAAGTTGTGCACCACAACTGCTGAGCCTATGCTCCAGAGCCCAGGAAGCACGACTGCTGAGCCCGCGTGCCTAGAGTCGACGCTCCACAACGCCAGAAGCCACCACAGCGTGATGCCCACACCTGCTGCAGCTAGAGAAAAGCCCATGCATCAGCGGAGATCCAGCACAGCCGAAAAAGCAAATGACTCAGTGAATTATAAATTGCTTTTTAAAAGTAGGAAAGAACTCTAATCACTAGGGAGTCCTCAAGAGGCAGTGTGCTGCCTTGGATAGGTAGGAACAAGTTGACAGAACAGTAACGAGAGGTTAGAGGAAATGAGCAGGCTCCTTGCCAAAGGATCCCTTTCAGCTCTGAAGTCCTACTGTTCTGAGCCAGTGAGGAATCAAGTGACCCTAAGAAATGACGAGCAGGGTGTATATCAGAAGGGGCAAGAAGAAAGCTTATGAAATGGGAGATGCTTGAGGGCTTTAGAGGACTTTGCTAATTGGCTTGGGTGAGCAGTGACTAGACAGCCAAGAGGGTAATTAACAGACTATAGGACAGGACTGGGGTTTGGAAAGTGGGGAATTGACCATCTGTTCGTTCCTTCCTGAAGAGACATACGAGCGTCTCGAGGCTGACAAAAAGAAGCAGGTCCACAAGAAGCGGAAGTGCCCTGGGCCCATAATCACCTACCATTCAGTGACTGTGCCACTGGTTGGGGAGCCAGGCCCTAAGGAAGAGAATGTCGATGTAGAAGGGTGAGTGAGTGAATCTCGGGGAAGAGTGCAATGTCTCCCTTCTGTATTCAGCTTGTGTTTCCTCAGCCCCGTCTCACTTGCTCTCCTCACACAGCTCTCCTAACACTTGGGTATCTTTCAGATCCTTTTCCCATCAGCTCCGATTTTTCTTATAGTCGCTCTCTCCTCCTCTTTTTCCATCCAGCCCTGCTTTGTTTGTCCTGTCTGTCACTTAACAGATTCTCTCGGACTGCTGCCATCCACTGCGGCCACCTCTTTCTTGAGTTCTCTGATCTCTCAGCTCTGTGTGTTTCTGTCTTTTCCCTCAGACTTGATCCTGCTCCCATGGCTTCTGCACTGACTGCCCGTGCTGGGACTGGACCCGTCATCCCTCCTGCTCGCTGCTCACGTACCTTCATCACTTTTAGTGACGATGCCACATTTGAGGAATGGTTTCCTCAAGGGCGGCCCCCAAAGATCCCCGTCCGGGAGGTCTGCCCGGTGACCCATCGGCCAGCCCTATATCGGGACCCTGTTACAGACATACCCTATGCCACTGCTCGAGCCTTCAAGATCATCCGTGAGGCCTACAAGAAGTACATCACTGCCCATGGACTGCCGCCCACTGCCTCAGCCCTAGGCCCTGGCCCACCACCTCCTGAGCCCCTCCCTGGCTCTGGGCCCCGAGCCTTGCGCCAGAAAATTGTCATCAAATGAAGGGATGTCTGGTCCTTAGAAACCTCTTTCCTGTCCTAACTTAAGGTTCTTAAGTTGGGGCTCTTAAGAAGCCCTGCTTCTCCCCTTGGTCATCGCTGATCTTTGCCCAGCTCTTCTCTGTATTTCTTTCCCCATCTTTCCCCCTAGTTCCTACTGGTTTGTGTTTTTTAATCTAATAAAATAGAAGGATCCCTTTTGTCTGGTGTCCAATCTAGGGTTGGGAGCAAAAAGTATTTGTGAATGAGTTTTATATTTGTTTAATAGTTTTTATTATGAGTCATCCTTTTTATTCTTTATTTTTTAGGTTTTTTTTTCTTTCTTTTTCTTTTTTTGGCCACACCATATGGCTTGTAGGATCTTAGTTCCCCAACCGAGGATCAACCCTGGGCCCTCAGCAGTGAAAGCACCTAGTCCTAACCACTGGACCACCAGGGAACTTCCGGAGTTGCCCTTTTTAGATTGTAAAATATTAATTCCTCTAACAGTTTATAAACACCTTAAAATTAGACACCAAAACAAAATCCTTATACTCACCTCTATATCTCCTTACAGTCACTGCTTTGAATATAGCAGGCACTAAATATTGAGTTGGCCAAAAATTTTGTTCAGCTTTTCTGTACGATATCATGGAAAAACCCAAACAGACTTTTAGGCCAATCCAGTAAGCATTAATAGGAACTGTGATTCGTAGAAGTCCAGTTTCTGGGACTCGGGCTTGTGGGAAAGGGAGGAGGTGCCATGGCTGTTAGCGGCCACTAGAGGCTCTCAGGGCTGGGCAGGGTATGGGGGCTGTGTATATGTGATCTCCCACTACCCCCCACCTGGCCAGAGCTAAAATAATAAAATGCTGAGCTCACTGTTCCCCCACCCTCTCCCCCGGCACTGGCTCCTCTTGCTGCCCGGACGGTGTTCAGCAGAACAGACAGACCAACCAACAGCAGGGGAGGTGAGAAGGGAGGTGGCCACCAGGACTGGTAGGTGGGGAAGGCAGGGGGCTTGTGGATCAGAGCCTGGTGGGAGATGGGAGGAGAAGAGGGGCTCCTGCTGGGAATGATGTGGTGTCTGTGTCTCTGTCACTCAGTGTTTCTGTCACTGTCCTTTCCCTTGACTGTAGTTTATGTTGTCAATGTATGTATCTCACATATTTTCTCAATCTTTCATATTCAGCATGGAGTGTATGTGTGGCTTAAAAGATCATGCAAGTTTAGTCCTCTCACTGTTTCTAGAGAAACTTTATCCCATTTAGAAGGCATTTCCCACCCATTAGACTGGCTTCCTGTCCAAAGCCAGGGACAGTTGTGTGAACTCTGTACCTTCTCCTAAGGCTGTGCCACCCTCCCCCACCCTGGATGTCTCCCAGGCCCTCTGAGCTCTCACTTTCCCTCAGGATTTAGAATTTGAGCAAACATAATGAGATCTTGATCCCCCACAATAAAAGGAAATGAGGGTAGAGTAAGAGCACGGTCTTTCCCCCCAATCCTCCTGGGTTTCTTAAGCCAGTTTAGGAAAAACTGGATTAGGGGGAAGAGAGGCAGAATTTCCCTGAAGCTCTCTGCCTGCCCCCCTTCCTTGCAATAGGAATTGGGCTTGGGGCCAGCTGTGATGGCAGGGCTCCTGGCAGCTGTGCTAGGGCAAGAGGCACCGACAGGCGAGGTTAAGGGGAGGGGTACTGCCAGGGTTTCTGGTACAATGGGGAGACGGATTCACCCTGCATACCTGGGATCCCCATCCAGAGTGGCTGGAAGCTGTGGAAGCGAGAAGGAGGCTCCAGTTCTAACTAAACAACCCAACCTTCCCCCATTTTCCCATGCCCAGCTAGATCTCTGTCCTCCAAGGCAACCAGCTTATTTATTGCTCTGCCCCACTGGCTTGTCTGTTTCCCTGCTGTGTCCGTGGACATCTTGCCATTGTCTAACCACTTTCTCCCTATAATCCAGGCTCCGTGAGTGCCACACAGTGGGGAGGGGGTGGGGGCCATCATGTCATCGTATCTAAAGGAACTGGAAAAATACAGAGACATAGACGAAGATGAGATCCTAAAGACGTTGAGCCCTGAGGAGCTAGAACAGCTGGACTGCGAGCTTCAGGAGATGGACCCCGAGGTAGGGGCTCCAGCACAGGGGATCGGGCAATCCCTAGGCGGTAGGGAGGGCGCGGGGCCCGGGACTGAGACCAGGGTCATCTACAGGGCTTAGAGTCCCAAGAAGCTCAGGGGAACAGTGTCTGGAGATGCTCTAAGGAGAACTGGAGGTGCCCCAGGCCAGAGCGGGGGCCCTGACTTGCTCTCCAAAACTCATCCCTAAGAACATGCTCCTGCCAGCTGGACTAAGACAACGTGACCAGACAAAGAAGAGCCCAACGGGGCCGCTGGACCGAGAGGCCCTCTTGCAGTACCTGGAACAGCAGGCACTAGAGGTCAAAGAGCGTGATGACTTGGTGCCCTTCACAGGCGAGAAGAAGGGTATGGGATCTCTAACATCCATGTCTCCTAGAACCCAACGGTGGTCTCTCACATGTCCCCATTCCAGCTTTCTTCTCACTTGCCCGCTCCTAACTGCCAGGAAATCAGCTGCCCACACCTGCATGCCAACTTGCACTCCAGCTCTTAGAAGTGATCAAGGGGACCCAGGAGTCCTGAGCTTGTAGAGGACTCAGGTTTTACAGTGGCTCCTAGCGACCCAGCATTCTACCTCCTGGAGAAGGAAAGGAAGCTGGAGGCCAGGATCTTAGGAGAAATGACCTCAACCTGAACCATCCTCATCTCCCCATCAGGGAAACCCTACATCCAGCCCAAGAGAGAAATTCCAGTGGAGGAGCAGGTCACTCTGGAGCCTGAGCTGGAGGAGGCGCTGGCCCACGCTACAGATGCTGAGATGTGTGACATTGCAGGTGGGCAGCTGTGGGCAGTTGAGTTGGGAGGATCTGGGCCAGGGGTCGTGAACATGGCATGGGACTAGTGGGATGTGGATGTTTTGAGAAAGCCTTAGGTAGTGGTTTTTGTCTATATATGTATTCACTCATTTTTAAATTTAATAAGTTAACATCTCAAGGGCGATTTTACAGGGATTATAAAGCAAAACTATTCTGGCTGCAAACAGGAGGGTTTAACAGACCCCCTCACCCTGTAGTGGCTCCTTAGGGACTTTCCCTTAGCCCTGTCTCAGTGTTTTGAAAACCACTGCCTTACACAGCTTAATGGAAGGGACCCCTGGGACCAAAAGTGGAAACCTCTTTGGAAGAGGTCAGGCTTCAAGAATGCAATAGATTCAGACTGAGGTGGGTGGAGGGCCTGGAACAAGCCCGTTTTTCTCATTCCCTGTGCCCCCTCTGCCTACTCTCTCCAGCAATTCTGGGCATGTACACACTGATGAGCAACAAGCAGTACTATGATGCGATCTGCAGCGGAGAAATCTGCAACACCGAAGGCATCAGCAGTGAGTGTGTTTGGGAGCATGGCGCCCAGGGCTCCGGGCAGGTGTCCCGAAGTCTGAGCAAAGGTAGCGAAGGGTGAAACGAGGCAGGCAGGCAGAGGACATGATGCAGAAGTGATAAGAGAATGAATGGGGAGGAGGCTGCGGGGAGCATGCTGGGGTTTCCTTCCTGCCCTCACCCACCAGGTGTGGTGCAGCCTGACAAATACAAGCCAGTGCCAGACGAGCCCCCCAATCCCACCAACATCGAGGAGATACTGAAGAGTGTTCGAAGCAACGACAAGGAGGTAGAGGAGGTGAACCTCAACAATATCCAGGTGTGATATCTGACCCCATCCTCTAAGCAGTAACACCGGCCTAACCCGGCTGTCTTATGAGTCCCCTGGCCCTCCCTCTCCTATTTCCCTTTGACAGGACATCCCGATAGCCATGCTAACTGAGCTGTGTGAGGCCATGAAGACAAATACCCATGTCCGGAGCTTCAGCCTGGTGGCCACAAGGAGTGGTGACCCCATTGCCAATGTAAGGCTAGCTGGCATCCCTCACCCTCTCCCTGGACATGCATCCCTGGCAGGGCTGTCAGAAAGGGTTGTGCTGGGGGTGCTATTCCCATCAACTCTCTTAGGAGAGACCTGCTGGAGACTCCTCCCCTCAGTCCTTTGACTCACAGCTGTGAAATCCTGATTGTCTTCCTAAAGCACCAAACCCTCTCAACCACCCCCAACTCCACTGCACACATCACCCCACTGCTTTCCCTACTACCTACCCTCCCTCTGCCTCCCTGGAGCCCCACACCCAGCTCAAGGACTCTTCTCAAAGAGCTGTCTCCCTCTCGCTCCTGTTCTTTCTCTCCTCAGTCATCTGTGAAACTGTACCCTAACCCTAATCCAAGTCCCTACTACCCAGGCGGTGGCTGACATGTTGCGTGAGAATCGTAGCCTCCAGAGCCTGAACATCGAATCCAACTTCATTAGCAGCACAGGGCTTATGGCTGTGCTGAAGGCAGTTCGGGAGAACGCCACACTCACTGAGCTCCGAGTAGACAACCAGGTCAGCCTTCCCTCCCCTCGTCTTTGCAGTCAGCTAACATTCACTGATCCTCTTCCCTGGGGCAGCCACCGGCAGGATCTCATCTGATCTTGTTTGGACTCTCCCTCTTCTTATGAGGGGAGCCAAGGCAGCACCTCTCATTACTCATTCCAGAGAACGAGCCTCTTTAACCTCCCAAAGGGTTGGTGGTCTGAGATGGTGAACAATCCAGGCGAGGGGTGCTGACGGCTTCCATCTCGCCCTCCCCCAGCGCCAGTGGCCTGGTGACGCGGTGGAGATGGAGATGGCCACGGTGCTCGAACAGTGTCCCTCCATTGTCCGCTTTGGCTACCACTTTACACAGCAGGGGCCACGCGCTCGGGCCGCCCAGGCCATGACCCGGAACAATGAACTGCGTGAGTACCTGCAGACATGGTGCGTGGGGAGAAGGCAAGTAGCTGCAGAAGCTGGTGGATGCCCCTGAAAGCGCCTAGGGTGCTGCCAAAGTGCCATGCACAGAAGTTGAAATGCCATAGGTGACCAGAAGGTAGACAGGAAAACTCCTCTGCCCAAGTACACCAGTAGAGAGGCAAAACGGAATCAGTCATAGCCGTTGGGGCTGTGTGTTTTTACCTGCCGTTGTTTCTTATTTTAACATGGCGGGGAGGAGCATGCTTGGTGACCTCAGACATTGCCTCTATGAGTCTGGCCAAGGAACTAGAAAGGAGAAGGAACACCTTTGCAGGAGGCGAGAGATGGGATAATGACTTGCGTTTACTCTTCTTCCTTTACAGGTCGCCAGCAAAAGAAGAGATAACACTACCTTTCCCTTTACCAACTAGGGCTTGGAGCCCTGAAAGCTTAAATCCTCACCTGTCCCTCCTTTCCTGTAAATAAAGGCCCTACTGTCCACTCTGCCTGCCTGCTTCCTTGGGCTTTGGAGTGGAAATCTTGGCGCTAACCCCCAAGGGTTACTGCCAATTCATCAGGGGATTATTTATACTCTGGGGATCAGCAGGCAGGGAGGTTCAGGTTACCAGGAGGAGGTGGGGGGAGCTTGCTCCGTTGGTGTTCCCCATAACCCTGCGAATGCCTTTAGTCTCTTCTACTTTCACAGGGCGGCTAGCCCTAGCTCTGTTTCCAGACATGTCCAACCCCTCCCCGCCGACCAGTGCCTACCCACAACCCTCGTGTTACTGGAAGGAGGCAAGGACTTTGAGTGGAGGTGGAGAAGAAAGCTGAAAACATGAAGGGCAAAAACCTCCTTCTGACAGACTTATTAATAGGGCACCAGGCTGCATGCAGCTGACGCTTGGCATGACTGTGGGAGAAGGTGGGGGAGGGGTCAGAAGTGTGGGGAGCTGTGTACCTTGCAGAGAAGAATTGGCTGGGCTGAGAATGAACAGATCTGAAATCCTGAAACAAGGAACCAGACTCAGGAGAAGCTGGGCTCCCAGCGCCGGCTGTAGTTTATTTGTGAAATGAATGGGGAACGAGGATGTCAGTCCAAGGGGAGATCAGGGGGTTCCTCCTCATCAGAGTCAAACTCAACATTTTCATCTTTTACCCATCGACCTCGTCCATCTGGGATCCATCCAGAGCTGGAAACACCAGAAAATAGAACTGGTCAGGAAAGGAAGTTTATTAAATTAAGAAAAGCATGTGTGCGAGTGCTCTGTCATGTCCAACTCTGTGACCCCATGGACTGTAGCCTGCCAGGCTCCTCTGTCCATGGGATTTCCCAGGCAAGAATACTGGAATGGGTTGCCATTTCCTTCTCCAGTTGGGAATCTTCCCAACTCGGGTCGAACCTGCCTCTTGTGCACTATAGGATTCTTTACTGCTGAGCCTCCTGGGAAGCCCCAATAGTTCTTTCTATCTAACTGTAGTTAATTTCCTGAACTATTTGAAAAAAAAGTTACATATGTAAGGAGTCTTTGTGCATGCATGCACGTGTGCTAAGTTGCTTCAAGAGGAACTGACTCTGTGACCCTATGGAATGTAGCCCGCCAGGATTCTCCAGGTAAGAATACTGGAGTGGGTTGCCATGCCCTCCTCCAGGGGATCTTCCTGATCCAGAAATCGAACCTGCATCTCCTGCATTGGCAGATGTCTTCTTTACCACTGTGCCACCTGGGAAGCCCCGGGGGATAAGTAAAAACACTTGAGAAGCTCTGAAACAAGGAGGGTCAGAGATAAAAGGGAAAAACTGAGGAAAAATTCTGCATACTCACCTTCGAAGGGTGAGGTAATGATCCAGGGCCCGTCTTCTTGTGGGGCTCATAGGTGCGGGGGATGAGACAGTGGCTGACTCCTTGGTCTGTGAGCCAGCCTCAGGCTCAGGTTCTCTACTGATCTTCCCACCTTGGGGTTCAGCCTCTGCGGGTGGCAAAGGGGGACGAGAGACAGAGGGACGAGGGGCTTCCGGTCTGGACAGAGAAGAATCGAAGTCTGTAAAAGCAGTAAAGGAAAGGGCCTAATCTCCTGTGACTCCCAACTCCTTATAGGAGTGCTTCCCAATTTTGTGTTCCTCAAGATATTAGTAAGTGTTCTGCATAAAAAGAATTCTGGAATCCAGTAAATTTAGGAAAGTCTAAATCTTTTAAGGTTTTTTTTTTATCTTATGATTTTGTAGAACCCTTAAAATACACTAATTTTTAATCAAATAGGATTACAAAGCACTTTTTTAGTTACAAAAATCTTTTTCCTGAAATACAAGTTAACACCCCCAGAACACTTAGTATGTCTCAGATTACAATTAGGAAAATAATCACTTTAGAGCTATCTATCTCTTGTCCCTCCCTACCTCTGGCTTTCCCATCCCACTAACCTGTACTTCCGGCGGCAGCAACTGTTATAGTGAGGAGCTCTGTGCAGAGCACTCTGAGTGATAAGTCGAGTCTGGGTTAAGAGAGGAGCCTGGCATGGAGACAGCAGAGTCAGAGCCTTCAGAGCCAGAAATAAGCCAAAGTCCTTTAGCCTAAGGTGTGCAGCACAGTCCTGCCTGGAACACAACTTCCCCTCTCTGATTACCTCTGCTGTGGTCTCTTCTCTCCTGAGTTCATTATGCTGTCTTGGATTCTGCTCTGTGCCCTTTCCTGCTGGCTTCTTGCCATAGAAAAGCTGCAGGCCTGAGGAGAAAGGGGAAGAGGATTAAAAGCAGAGCACCAAGGGTGGTCTGAAGAGATTTTAAGGGTTTACTCTATTGTCTGTCTTTTCCCAAACTTACTGGACAGATGTTTTTTGCCTGCACGGTGGGCAGTCAGCATGGCCAGAGTGTCCAGGACGGGTCGGTGGGGACAGATGGCACAAGCAAAGCTGGGGAGTAAGAAAGATAATTGGTCCCTGGGGAGTGGAGTCTTGGTCATAGGTCCCACCCCGTCCAAGCATTCATTTCCAAAGCCCAACTCCCAAGTCTCCCAGTCTCCATCACCCACATCCCTGTTACTCACTCCCAGCCAAAGAATCCTAGATACTCCCGCTCTCCTCCTTAATAACAAAAGTTCTTGAGTCTCTAACTTCAAAACCCTTAAACTTGATCCACTCCTCGCTCTCACCGTCCATCCCGTAGCATCAGCGCCTCATCCTCTGGGATGTAGCTGGCAAGCAGGTCCCCGACCCTTCGTTTCTGCAGGAGACAGGGGAAGAAGTCCGCACGGGATCAGCTGGATATGAGGGAAGGATAAAAGGGAAATGATAGAGACGAGGACTGAAAGGGAATAAAGACCATGGGAGAACACACATCTGCGGTGAAAAAGGGGTCACCACCACCTCTAGTCTTTTGGTTCCCTCCACTCCGCCCCCCAGTTGTTGCCACAGCAACAAAACAGCTCCTTTACAGCTTTCAGAGGGCAGGTGAAGCTGCTTCGGAAGCACTCCTCTCCGCATACTTTGAGCACATTGAGCTGACTCCAATCGTCTCCTTCCCTCTTGAAAGACATCAAGACTGTGAGCCCCAGAAATCAAAAACTCTATCCAGCCGCCTTCGCCACGCCTTTCAGGCCACCGTAGCAGGAGTGGGTCGTCTCCGTTCCTTCCGGTCTCTTTCCTGCTGGCCCCCTGACTTCCGGGGGTGTGCTTCCACGAATGCACTGCGCGATCCCGGAAGCCAGCTTCTAGCCGGCCGAGGGGGACTGTATTTCTTATGGTGCCCTGCGACCTCACCGGCGCGGGGCCTTTTGGGAAATGAAGTCTTTTTTCAAAGAGCTTGCCGCCGGGCTGGATCCAGGCCCTTTCGTCTTGGCAGATTCGAGGCGTTTGGAATGACAAGAACCTAGATGAGGAGCCCGAATTTGAGGGTGTGACTGATTTGGTTTGGAGAATACCTTTGAGGATCTCTGACGGAGAAAGAGTGCTACAGACTCTGGCTATTGTCACGCCCTTCGCCTGCAACCACAGCCCATATAGGGTGGGCCTGATCTGTTCCTGACCCTAGAGGGCTAACCCCGGGACCGGGCGGAGTCGGGGTATTGGGGAGCCTGGAGGTCGGGCTGCCAGACGTAGGGGCAAATTGAGCTGCGTGTTAAGGAGGCTGCTAGAGTTCAAAGGTCAGGGGTCAACGTAGCGAGTTGTTGTGGGGAGTCGAAAGTCGGAGGGGTGCTAAGGAAAGACTCAGGTAGGGACTGAATAGTCGGAGTACAGATTTGTGGGAAGGGGACTTGCAGGGAGGAGAAGCTACGGCTGACAAGTCGCGTATCGCCGGGGGAGGCGGGGAGACTTAAGAGAGAAGACTGAAAGAGAGGAATCCTCTAAGATACCCATTCTCGGACCGCGAGCCCGTCATTATCGGTCACTTGGCCGGGCCTCCCGGGGTTGTAACCTCAGTGTCCGCAGGGTGAGGAGATGGCTTCTCCCTCTAGACAGGCCCCCCTCGGGGGGTCAGGACTGCTTCAAGGGAGCCGGGCTCGTTCTTATGGAAGCCTGGTGCAGTCTGCCTGCTCCCCGGTGAGGGAAAGACGCCTGGAGCATCAGTTGGCGCCCGGAGACACCCTGGCTGGACTAGCACTCAAATACGGGGTGACGGTGAGTCTTCCAGGATTGGGACGTAGACACCCAATTAGAAGAGGTTTATTCCTCATGAGAATGTATGGCCCTCTAGGCAACTTCCCCTGAAATTTTCTTAATTGTGTTTATATTAACTAATTGTGATAAATTGACTGTGATAAAGGTTTGGTCACCTTTATCTTTTTGTTTCCTCATCTCAGTGTTGCACTGTCTGGTGGGAACAAATCCTGTCCCATTATCCCAACGGAGGGGAGCAGCATTTATTTTTTAGGCCAGTCACTGTACTAAAGACTTTACATCCATTAGCTCATTTGATCCTCACATCCCTATCAAGCATATAATTATTGTGCCCTTTTTACAGATGAAGAAACTGAGACTTAGATTGGTTAACCAGTGTGACCAAGGTCAAATAACTAATAAGTGTTGACGTGAAAATTGAAACAGGTCTGTCTGATTCCAAAGCCTGTACTGTTAACTACACAGAAATATTTTAATTGAGAATGACTAAACATTCCAGAGAAGGTAATGGCAACCCACTCCAGTACTCTTGCTTGGAAAATCCCATGGACAGAGGAGCATGGTAGGCTACAGTCCATGGGGTCCCAAAGAGTTGGACAGGACTGAGCAACTTCACTTTCACTTTCAAACATTCACAGCAAACAATGCAGAGCTAGTTTTTAGTCTGAGGTTCCTTAAGTGCTGTCTCCTCTTGTTCTCTTCTCCTCCTCAAGACTCTGCCCTCTTCTTTTCAAGAAGGTGGTCTCTGTGGTACAAAACAGGTACTCTCTATGCCAAGCATTTCAGTTCATGCATAGAGTATATTTAGTAGGAGTAAAAATACATTGCTTTAAAGTTGATAAGGGTCTTTCCCTATATTTTGTTGAATCAAGCAACATTTTTCTGCTTGATGTGTTCAAAGCATTGTGGTAACTATCTTGGGAGATAGAAACATAAATAAATTGTGTGGCTGCTGCTCTCATGTAATTTACAGACTCACTCACTTCACTCACTCACTCACTCAAGATGTGAGCGAAGAGAAACTAAAAAGCCTCTTGATGAAAGTGAAAGAGGAGAGTGAAAAAGTTGGCTTAAAGCTCAACATTCAGAAAACTAAGATCATGGCATCTGGTCCCATCACTTCATGGGAAATAGATGGGGAAACAGTGGAAACAGTGTCAGACTTTATTTTGGGGGGGGCTCCAAAATCACTGCAGATGGTGATTGCAGCCATGAAATTAAAAGATGCTTACTCCTTGGAAGGAAAGGTATGACCAATCTAGATAGCATATTCAAAAGCAGAGACATTACTTTGCCAACAAAGGTCCATCTAGTCAAGGCTATGGTTTTTCCTGTGGTCATGTATGGATGTGAGAGTTGGACTGTGAAGAGAGCTGAGGGCCAAAGAATTGATGCTTTTGAAATGTGGTGTTGGAGAAGACTCTTGAGAGTCCCTTGGACTGCAAGAAGATCCAACCAGTCCATTCTAAAGGAGAAGTCCTGGGTGTTCATTGGAAGGACTGATGCTGAGGCTGAAATTCCAATACTTTGGCCACCTCATGCGAAGAGTTGACTTATTAGAAGAAACCTTGATGCTGGGAGGGATTGGGGGCAGGAGGAGAAGGGGACGACAGAGGATGAGATGGCTGGATGGCATCACTGACTCGATGGACATGAGTTTGGGTGAACTCCGGGAGTTGGTGATGGACAGGGAGGCCTGGCATGCTGCGATTCATGGGGTCGCAAAGAGTCGGGCACAACTGAGCAACTGAACTGAACTGAAGAAGTGAGCAGGGACACAAATAATGATTGTAGGTGACAGAACGTGGTGAGTTTATAGAGGTGTTAACAAAGAGTGGAAAGTCAGGAAAGAAGATTGGTTTTTATTTGGAAGGGGACATTAGTGCAGACTTTAAGGGGACCATCACAATGGGCCTTCAAAGACTTGGGCACCCCTTTCTCTATGCTCCTATCTATAGACCTGTGGAATCCAGTGGTCTACATCCTGTACGTGTTTGTCTTTCCAATAGCCTGCGCTCTAAGGGACAGAACTCTTTCTTTTCAATTTTATATCTCTAGAGCCTGACATAATCCCCAGCACATAGAAGCTTAATAAATGTTTTTTGAATGAATGAAAGTCTGGCTAAAATTTCCACACTGGAGATTGGGAGTATAGTAAAGTGGACATTTAAGTAGAGGGATGGCCTAAATAAAGGAAATGGATTTGAAAGTACTGAGCAGTCCTTTCATCCCAGCAGAGGCTCAGATGCTGTGCAATGAAGGAAACTGCTGTTAGTGATTCAACAATTATTGTTTGAAGTTTTCTTACTGCCCTGTATCTTCCTGAGTACAGAAAATCTCTGTAGTCTAGTAAAGAAAAGTTCTAGGTTCTGGTTTCATTCTGCTCCTTACTAGCTGAGTGACTGGATAGTCAATCACTTCACTCTCTAGGTCCTCAGTTTCCTCACCATTTGTACAATAAGAATAAAAAATAAAAAACTTAGGTAAATAAATTACCTAATTTATTACCTACCTGTCATTTAAGGAACACTTAGTATATGCCAAGCTCTATTATCTCATATTATCTCCATGAAACTATGAGGTAAATGTGACCGTTTCCATTTAAAGATAAGAAATATCACTATGTTATACATCTGAAACTGTAATACTGTAAGTCACTTATACTTCAATAAAAACAAATTTTGAACAATAAGGAGACTGAAGCTTTGAGAGAGAACTTGCTATAAAGTATATACAACTAGTCCAGTTGTTAGAGCTAGGATTCAGATCCAGTTGTCTTGTTCTAACATCCTCATTTCATGGGACTTCCCTGGTGGTCCAGTGGTTAAGACTGTATGCTTCCACTGAGGAGGTGTGGGTTCGATCCCTGGTCCGGAACTAAGAGCCCACATGCTGTGTTGCATGGCCAAAAAAATAAAATCCTCACTTTGAACTGCTCTATTAAACTAACTAGATTCTAATGACCTTGTAGCTCTTGGCTTGAAGACAGAGGAACAATGTCCCCATATGTGGTACTTCTGGGAAATAGTAAAAGCAACAGAAAATTCACAAATTAATTCATATCATCTTGGAACTAGAAGGGACATAGGATATTATCTAGGCAAAATAAAATGAATAGCATCAAAGTGCTTGGCAAAGTAAAAGTATAAAACTGCAAGCCGCTTTTAACTGTTTTTACTATTCAGATCAATCCGATTTTATTTTTAAACTCATTATAGCATAAGATTTTATTAGTCAAGTTTATTTTAGTAGTCTTGGCCTAGAGTGGAAACAGCTTTGATATTGGACAGTTATAAGAATTATGATTTCCCAAACTGGTGCCTTTATGGGATGAATTTTTAGTAAAACTGGCTGCCTGGCCTTGGGTAATAAAATACTGATATACAGTGTCTGTGGTTTCTATATTTTATTATCTAGTTTCTTTACTCATAAAGCATTAATGAGCCTCTGCTGTGTGCCAAGTTTGTGCGATGTTGAGGAGAATCTAAGGGATACAGAGGCAGCAAGTCACCAGTCCTGCCCTTAAATGACTCACAGTTTGCACAGGACAGATATGCCTACAGTATAATAAGATAGGTATTAATATGGCAATATTTACAGTATGCATTGGGAGCCCTGAAGAAGGTAACACAAAGGGAATGATAGTTGATGAGAAGTTTTCCAGGCCAGGAAGCGAGTAGTGGAGAAGCGTTCCAGGCAGATAAAGTCACAAAAGTGTGAAAGATCATGAAATGTTGGAATAAAAATAAAAAGTTCAGGATGGCAAAAGTTGTAAGTGGCAGAAGGGAGGTGTGGCTGGACTTCCTATGAAGGCGAGATTGAGAATGCCCTTGAATGGTAATTTGGATTTTATCTCTGACCCAGTGGGGAGCCATAGAAAGTTCATAAGCAAGGTAGTGGATTGATCAGGTTAAATTTTTTTTTTTAAGGTATATGTCAGCAGGGTAGAAGATAAGTTGAAATGGAGGGAGGAAGACCAGTTAAAAAACTTAACAATACCCAAATGAGACAAATTGAGTCTAAGTCAATGACAATGTGAAGCTGAGACCAGAGATGAGATTTTTGCAGCATTTTTGTTGACCTCTTGGGTATAGATGGTGAAAGAAAAGTATGAGTTAAGGATGACAGTGATATTTCTACCTTGGGAGGCAGGTAGATATAGATGGTGATGCCAGCCACTGTGTTTAATTATGAATAAATAGGCACTAAATACTTGATCAGTGAAATTATTAATATTATAATAAGAAAAGTATTCCTGGGGACTTCCCTGGAGGCCCAGTGGTTAAGGGGGCCTTAACCACTTACAGGGGGCATGGGTTCCAGCCTTGGTCAGGGAACTAAGAGCCCACATGTCTCGCAACATGGCCAAAATAAATAAAAAAGAAAAGCATTCCTAGGAGGAGTAAAAAGGCCCAGAATTCTAGCTCTATCAGTAGCTTGCTAGGCAAGTCACTTAACCTCTCTGAGCCTCAGTTCCTTCATCTCTATGGTAGTTTTCAAAGTATCATATATGAGGACATTGCTCCACTGCCTTTGAGCCAAGAGCTAGAAAGGTCATTAGAATCTAGTTAGTTTCAGAGTGAGTTCCTTCACCTTTACAGTAGTTTCAAAATCTAGGGGTCCCTAAGACTCTTTAGGGGTCCGCAAGGTCAAAACTATTGCCATAGTAATAACAGCAAGACTTTATGTGTCTTTTTTATTTTTGTGAGTGCACACTGTGCTTTTCAGAAGCCATGTGACCTGTGATACTGCAGCAGATGCTTGTAGAGGCAGACATGGGAAGCCTGTTGTCTTCAGTTAAGTCGGACATGAAAGTGATTTACAGAAATGTAAAACAGTGCCTCTGTTCTTGCTGTATGTTCTCTGTTTTTGTTTTAGAAAATATTTTTCATTAAAATATTTATGTTAACATTTAACAGTGTTTTAAATTTTTTAAGTTTTAATTTATAATACCTTAAATATGATAGATGTGATTAACATAAGTAAAAACTTTTTTTCTCAATATTTTTTTAAAATGTAAGGGGGCTGTAAAACCAAAAAGTGTGAAAAACTACTGATCAATAAAATAGGGATATCAGCCCTCTGTAATTTTGGTTGTTATAGGGCCAGATAAGGCTCTGAACATCAGTTTAAAAGGCATGAGATGCTGTACAAATATAAGGTGGATTATTATTACTGTCATTAATTGTGGTGACTTTTTTTTAAAAGATGGAACAGATTAAGCGTGCAAACCGCCTTTATACTAATGACTCCATCTTCCTGAAGAAAACCCTCTACATCCCCATCCTGACAGAGCCCAGAGATCTGTTCAATGGTTTGGATTCTGAGGAGGAGAAGGATGGAGAAGAAGCAGTACAGCCAAGTAAGGATGAAGTTCGACCACACTCAGCCGAGAGGAAGAAACGAGAAAGAGGTTTAGGACATCCCAATGGTGAAGTCCTTCCCACACCTGGCCAGGAGCCCCCGATGCATGACCTTTCTGCCTCCGATTTCCTTAAGAAGCTCGATTCACAGATTAGCCTGTCAAAGAAGGCTGCTGCCCAGAAGCTGAAAAAGGGGGAAAGTGGGTGAGTCTTGAATGGGTCCTTTTAAGTCCCTCTGTAAATTTCTCTGTTCCCTCACCCTTACCTGATCAGACACAAAGTAAGCCCAGTGTCAGCAGAAGCAAGGTGAAGCCTTTCCCTCAGGTGGCCCCAAGACAATTCACAGAGCCCATGGCTGTTGGAAAATGATTCTGTGTTCCCAGTGGAAGGAAATATTTGGCTGTTCTTACTGCTCTGATGATCCATGAAGCAACGTTAGGGTTAGGATTTATCCAGAGGGTGTCGGACTCCATCGTAAAGCAACCAGCTCACGTATATTAGAGGAAGACAGCTTGCCACTTATTTCTTCGCTCAGCCCATCTCAGTCTTTTCCCTTGACCTGTTGCTTTTTCCCCCTTTTCCTCGCCTGCAGGATACCTGGGGAGGATTCAAGTCTTCACCTGAGCTCTCCTCGGATGCAGCAACGAGCAGTCCTAGGTCCCGTGCCACTGACCCAGACCTCTCGGACCCGGACACTTCGGGACCAGGAAGATGAAATCTTCAAACTCTGAGGTCCCCAGAACTGATTGAGACAAGCCAGATGCTGAAGGAGCATCTTGAGGGAGAGAGGAGCCTGAGGTGAGGCTCAAGAACACGGCTTCCCAGCCTCCCTCCCTGTACTCCTGCCGTCTCCCCAGCCTCCTTGTCCATCAAGAGTTCCTTGGCTTGGAGCAGTTCTATTGGCAAGAGTAGGGGATGGGAAATAGACCCCTTCTCTGTTCTTGGGCTGAGTCTAGAGTTGGTCTTTAGACTCAAAAGGTCTTTTTACATCCCTGCTGCCCTTCCCGTCCCTTCCATGATTCCTTGGCCTTAGAGCCAAGGAAGGCAGGGACTCCCCTAGCCCCTAACTTCCTCCCCATCTCCAACTTTGTTACCTAATTTATTTGGTGCTATATTGAAGTAATATTTATTTGCTGTATCTTATTGTTTCCCACTCTTAGCTGAAAACTGGGATTTCTGTAGCCCTGTGATGTGGGGAGCCCAGGAGCAGTGAGCCAGTGATTTCCAGTCCACCTCCCCCACCTTCTTAGCCAGCTATGGTATTGAGAATGGGCCATCAGTGGTCTAGCCCTGCTGCGGGGAGTGGCAGACTGTGCCGGGCCTTGCCCCCAATCTCAAATGAAAGAATTTGGGCTTAGTCTTGGCTAATCAGGTCCCTGTAACTTTTTCACAACTCTTGCTCTGAGAAAAAAAAAAGCAATGTAGGGTCTGAAGCCCTCCATGCCACCAGTTCACCCCTCTGATCTGCTCCTTTCTTCAGCCTGTGTGAGACTAAGGGATGGAAGAAGAATTGAGTTTGAAGAGGAAGACAGTTGTGGGACTCTTTTTGCCATGGGAGCCTCTTTGTTATAGCCTCTCCCTACCAGAGCCTATTGATCTATGCCTTGCTCCTCACTATGTATTGCAACTTGTAGCACTGATGTGTGGTTCAGTTTTTTGAGTTTCTTAAACAGAAGTAGACAATGGAACCCCAGTGATATTGGAAATATGCCTCAGTCTCCTGTATGGAAATGGTGAGAGGTGAGTTGAGTGGTGTTTATATACCTCTTTCCTCTGTGATGGTATAAGATGTAAGAAGCTGGAGAGATTAAACATTGAGCCCTGTGCATGTTTTAATAATTTTATTTCCTCTGTGAGACTCTCCCCTGCCCTAGCCCCTTCTTCCTGCCCTCTGGAGCAGAGCCTCTGGGATCCCTCCAGACTCTGCTGAGATCTGAAGGTCTAGAATATCTCCCAGGGTTCCCTTCCCCCCAGCTGTCTTTAGTGTCCCCAGAAGAGTTAGCTGGTCTATGCCCTCTTACCCTGGTTCTGAGGTGAGGGGGCTTCCCTGTTTGAAAGGCCCTTTGTGGGGGAAAACAGAGGTCCAAGTTTCACTTCGTCTTTTTCAGGCAGCTTTGTTTCCGGTCTTGGGGCTGGAGTGGGAAGAGAGGCCTCAACCCTCAGCATTGCTGCTTCTCCACCAGTAGTTTGGGGGTGGGGTAGTCTCAGAGTCACACTCACTCTTGGGAGAGACTGAGCCTGAGATTGAAAAGCATTAGTGCAGAGGCGCAGGGTTAGAAGCCTGGTGTGTGTAGTTGTCTCAGTCAGCCGTTCTGCCAAGAAGGAGCTCGCTGGGGCTGGGACTCTCAGAGCTTGCCCTCGTCCAGCAGCTTCCTGAGCCCGCCGCAGATCTTGCCCAGGTGCTGGGTGTAATCAGGCCCGTAGAGGGCCGTGAGCAGGCCGGCGTCAGAGAAGTGATCGAACACGTGGCGGATGCGGCCGTGGGACTTGGGCGTGAGGTGGCGCTCCACCAGCTCCAGCAACACGTCCCGGCACTCGGTCAGCAGGCTGGCCAGCACGGCGGCCTCGAAGGTGAAGTCCACCTCCCCGAAGCTGAGTGCTGTCATGGCGCCCTGCCGCAGCTTCTGGCGAAAGCGGGTTGCCAGGGCCAGCTCGCTGGGGTTGAAGCAGCCACTGCGGTGCAGCACAGCCACCTTGACCGCCACCTTGATCAGGTCCTTGATAACCCGCTGGGCCTGGGGCCTGCTGCGTGTGTATTCTTTGGACACACGGTAGAGCTCATCTAGCACCTCGCTGCTCGTCTCATCCGCGAAGAGATGAGCCACAGACCGCCCTGCCATCTTACTCAGTAGCTTCTTCTCTGCCTGTAGCACCAGACTCTTGGAACTGAAGGACTCCATGGTTCCTAGGGAAGGGTCGGGGAGCGGGGGTCGGGGTGGGGGGTCATGTGATCAGTCGCTAGAAGAGAGGCCACAGGCTTCCTTAGCAGGAGAGAAGTAGCTTTTCCCCTTTCTGTCTCTGGTTTCCGTCCCATCATCATCTCTTTCATCTTGTCGTCTCTTTCCCCCTGCGCCCTCAGCCCTCTACACTTGGTTCCCATTTTTCCCTTTAGAACTGCAGGACATCATGATCTCTAAAACAGGCCAGCAGAGCAGTGGGAGCTTTAGCTGGAGGGATGAGGGCACACCCCAGGCTAGGGCACCACAGCTAAGACCTCAAGGGAAGTGGCCCGTTGCTCCTACAGTGGAGAAGATGAAGCTTACCTGGCAGATAGCTCTCACAGCTGCCCTTTTTGGACACTGACTGGGTACTGTACATCTGTACCCAGATATACACCTACACTGTGAAATGTAGGTATTATCATCTTTGTTTTACAGCTGAGCAAACTTAAGCTTACATTAAATAATTTACCCAAGGTCAAACACAACTGTTTTTCTGTCTGCAGAAGCCCACGTCAGCTAGTGTGCTGCACTGCCTTTAGAGACGTGGGAAATATAGGGGTCCCTGGAGTCCTGATTAAAAAAGATTATTATTATTCACATTTATTGAGAACCTACTATATGGCAAGTGCTTCATGTGAATTATCTCCGTCTTCCAACCCTTTGTAAGGTAGGTATCCGCAATTTGCAATGAGGAAAATGAAACTAAGAACAATTAAGCAATTTGGCTAAAGTCACTGGCAAATGATAAAAATGGGCCTTGAACCACACAATCTGAAGAAGCCTCCTCCCGTGGCATGCTCTCAATGAGGTTGGAGCGCACTGAGGAAGCATGAGGAACAAGTGCCTCAAGACAGCCCCAGAGGTCTCAGGTCCTCTGCCGAGGCTGCACTCAGGACCCGCTGGCGGCACATGAGTGCCTGGTCCCGGAACGCTCTCCCCATGGTCTTGCCTATGGTGGTTCTGCTTGTTTTGCTTCTTACTTCCCCCTCCCCTGTTCCTCTGCAGGATGTGGCTCTGACCGCAGTGAGGAGCAGCCTCACCCTGTCCCCCAACCAAAATGGGAGTCTGAAGAAGCAGGGCAGGTATCACTGGGGTAGGGGGTTCTCCTTCAGCCAAATCAGTCCAGTGGAAACCCAAAACCTTGCTCTGCCCCCAGCTTTGCTGGGGCTTTCTGGACCACACTCGACAGCCGGAAGAGGAGATTGCTCCATGTGAGCCTTCCTTCCTCCTTGGCCTTCCTGTTACCCAGCTCTCCACTGCCCCCGTTGCCATCTCGCATTTGGTCCACTGTCCTCTCCCTGCCTCCGTGTTTTGGTCTCCTGTTTTCACCTGACTGAGAGCTGCCCTGAGAGTCTGGCCAGACTCTCTCACCGGCCCTTACCTCTAGATCCATGTCTCCTAAGATCTTGCATCTCTCAGTGGTCTCACATGCCCTTATCCACTGCCATCCCTCAGCCCTGTGCCCACCCATCCAAAACCATGTCTTTCTGAGGCTGCTTTACTCCAGGAAAAACTGCGCTGGACCTCCCCGCTGAGACTCAAGAATTCTATCAAATGAGAGCCACAATATGGAAAGCTCAGGTTGACAGAGCTGGGACTCTTCTGCCACCATCTCCCCCTCTGGCATTGCCCAGTCCCTCACCTGCTGCGCCCTGGGTGCCAGTCTTGCCTTGGATGTTCCGGGAGAGCTGACAGAATGGAGAAGCTCCTAAGTGAGAGGCCCTTTGGCCTGGCCCCGCCCCCAAGCCCCGCCTACCTACTCAGTGCTCAACCTCCGGTTCATCACACTGTCACCAAGAAAGTCCATGGCCCCAACAGCCTCCTGTAAATAAGACAAAGGTCAAAAGGAATAGCATTCTGTAGGAAACAGTCTTGATTCCTTGAGGTGAGGAGGAGGAATTGCACATCCCCTGTTCCCAAATTATCTGCCTCTTTCTACTCTTGCTGCCCAGTTCCTTGAGATCTTGTTCTCCGTATATTTCTCTGGTACTGGGGGAAATGTGATGTATAAATTGCTGACGTGGGGGTCAGTGCAGAAAGTTCTGGAGAGTGTACTGGACTTAGACTGGAGACACCAGAAGCAAGTTGGAGATCAGCAGGTCTGAGTGTGCCCCTAGAGTCAAGGATGGCTGGTGCTGTGGGGCAGCATTACCAGGAGCACAGGCTTCCAGTACCTTGCAGGGTAAGGGAATGCATACATGCTCAATCTCTCAGTCATGTCCGACCATTCGTAGCTCATCAGGCTCCTCTGTCCGTAGGATTTCCCAGGCAAGAATCCTGGAGCGGGTTGCCATTTAATTTTCCAGGGGTAAGTGTGTCCCCACCCCTAATACTTACACTCCCCTGGTGGCTCAGTTGGTAAAGAATCTGCCTACAATGCAGGAGACCTGGTTTCCCATCCCTGGGTCGAGGAGATCCCCTGGAGAAGGGAATGGCAACCCACTCCAGTACTCTTGCCTGGAGAATCCCATGGGCAGAGGAGTCTGGCAGGCTACAGTCCATGGGGTAACAGAGAGTCGGACACGACTGAGCAACTAACACTTCTCTTCACCCCAAATACTTGAGAGGAAGAAGCTGGGTCAGGCTGCAGAACTAGATATAACCAGCAGGTGTCAGCACATCATTGTACCACTAGAGGCAACGAGTTTATCGACTATGCTTCATAGCTAACAGGATGCAAAAAATGAAGGTAAGTCACAGTCCGTAAATGAGGCAAATTTACTTACCATCAAGAACCTTACAGCCTGAAGGAAAAAAAAAAAAAAGGAATCTTAACACCCTAGTCAGGGAGATAAATGTAAGCACATATAACTGTAATACAAGCCAAATGATGTCATTAGCTTTCATAGAAATTTAAGGAATTAAGGAACTGTGAGAGCAAAGACTTTATTTTTGGGGGCTCCAAAATCACTGCAGATGGTGACTGCAGCCATGAAATTAAAAGACGCTTACTCCTTGGAAGAAAAGTTATGACCAACCTAGACAGCATATTCAAAAGCAGAGACATTACTTTGCTGACTAAGGTCCGTCTAGTCAAGGCTATGGTTTTTCCTGTGGTCATGTATGGATGTGAGAGTTGGACTGTGAAGAAGGCTGAGCGCCGAAGAATTGATGCTTTTGAACTGTGGTGTTGGAGAAGACTCTTGGGAGTCCCTTGGACTGCAAGGAGATCCAACCAGTCCATTCTGAAGGAGATCAACCCTGGGATTTCTTTGGAAGGAATGATGCTAAAGCTGAAACTCCAGTACTTTGGCCACCTCATGTGAAGAGTTGACTCATTGGAAAAGACTCTGATACTGGGAGGGATTGGGGGCAGGAGGAGAAGGGGACGACAGAGGATGAGATGGCTGGATGGCATCACGGACTCGATGGACGTGAGTCTGAGTGAACTCCGGGAGTTGGTGATGGACAGGGAGGCCTGGCGTGCTGCGATTCATGGGGTCTCAAAGAGTCAGACACGACTGAGTGACTGAACTGAACTGAGAGCAAAGAAAAAATTTAGATTTTTTTTTTTTTCTCATTGGAGTGCTGAAGAGGTAGACTTGGAAGGATGGATTTCACTACCTAGCAGGCAGAGTGTGGCAGAAGTGCTTCCCAGACGATGGAGTTACGCAGAAGCCACAGAGCAGAGATTCAAGGCATATTCAGGAAATGGTGATTTATTCTGATGACCAGAGCATAGGTTGTTTGAAAAAGAAGTGAAGAAGGAAAAAGACCAGATCACAGAAGGGTTTAAAGGAGCTGCTCAAGACTTCAGACTTTTGCTGTAGACAGTAGGGAGACATTAAAGGTTTTTGATCAGGGGAAGGAAATTTATCAGCCCAGTGGGACTGAGTTAGGGGCTTCAGCAAAGTTTTAGCTGAGGAAAGGAGACACTTAAAAGGATGTTATCACCGGTATAATTTTCTTAAGCACACGATGAGAACCTATGAGAAGAACCTGAGATCAGGATTTAGAAGATGTTGACTGTATTTGCATCTTCTTGTATTTTCACTCCTCTTATTTTCTGATTAGGTTTTATATATATATATATTTTTTAAGGACTTTTTAAGAAAAGTAAAAGTTCTGGCAGAAAAAGAAGAATGGGAAAGATGTCTGGTTGTGAAATGTTGAAGTTTAGAAGTGGAGGTGATCAGCATACCAGTGACTCCAAAACCACTGATTCTCTCCTTGGAGACAATGACTGGGCCGTGGCTCCTTTCTCACTCCTGCCTCTCTCAGCCCAGGTTTCAGAGCTGAGGGTCCTTGACTGAATTTGGATTGGAAATGTTAACAACGCCTTAAATGAATGTGGTGGTAAAGGGATGAAGAGAAATGGAAAGGGAGGTTAAAGGGATGGGAAGCTGGATTGAGAGAAGGACTATTTTTGGCTTGGAGTTTGAGGACGTTTGTAGGTTGAGAGGAAGGAGCAGTGGAGAGGGAGGCTTAGAAAATGCAAAGGAGAGGCAATGCTTATGGAGCAAGGCACAGGGGCAGGTGGGAAAGAATGGACTGGGAGTTCAGGGAAGGGAGAGGAGAGAACAGGAGCTGGCATTAGTTGGGTGCAGTCTGCTAGATGTTATATAAATACCTCACTTCATCCTCTGATACCTCTATGAACTAAATGTCACTATATTCCTTTTACCAATGAAAAAGACTGAGACTTGAAGAGGTTAGATAACCTGTTCCCAAATTAGAGAACTAATAAATGGCAGGCTGAGGGCTTGTGTGATTCCCAAGCCTATGCTTTTCTGACAGCTACCCCACCAGGTTAGGAGGTAATGACTTCAACCTCATAATGAATGTGGCAGCATTCTATTCCTGTGTGCTCTATTAATTCATTAATCACACACTTGGGGGCCAATAGTAGGTAGGTGGCACTGTCAAAATCACAGGAAAAAGTAGAAGTCCTTTTATAAAAGAAATATATAATTGGAAAATAAAAGGAGTGAAAATACAAGAAGATGCAAATGTAGTACCTTCTGAAGCCAGAATTTTACTGATTCCTTACCTGTTTACCTCTCCATATAGTCTGGTCTGTGTTGTAATCCTCCCAGCTCCTGCAAAACACATCACGGCTGGCTTCTCTCTCCTCTCCTTCTCCCTCTTCCTGCGCTCTCCAAATTTTTGTCTCTCTACCTGGAACTTTCCCCATGTATACCTCTTCCCTGCCTGGTTAATTCCTAGCCCTCCTTCAGGTCTCAGCTGGAAAGGCTTCTGAAGCCAAAGGTCTGTGAAGCCACCGTGACTCCCTAAACTACTTGCGACTCCTCTGTTCCTAGTCCTATAAAACTACATACCTTCCTTATCATGACAATCACTCTTCATTGTAGTCTGTGATTTTATTAACGGCCTCCCTAACTAGGTTGTAAACTCCATGAGGCGTAGGGGTTATTGCTTTAGTGTCTGGCACTATTTGCTGAAATAAGAAATTCAAAACACATCCAATAACCAGGAGATAAGGGGGAAATGGTAGCAACATAACAGTCACATGCAATAATGTTAATTTGTTTCATTACTGCAGAAGTCTTTTGTTTTCTCTTGGACTTCTCTTGTGGCTCAGCTGGTAAAGAATCTGCCTGCAATGCAAGAGACCTGGGTTTGATCCCTGGGTTGGGAAGATCCCTGGAGAAGGGAAAGGCTACCCACTCCAGTATTCTGGCCTGGAGAATTCCAGTCCATGGGAACACAAAGAGTGGGTCACAACTGAGTGACTTCCATTCACTTTTTGTTTTCTCTTGATCTATATCCATTTCTACTAATCTTCTCTGAACCCACAGCATATTGTTGTTCTGTCTCTCAGTCGTGTCTGACTCTTTGTGACCCCATGGACTGCAGCATGCCAGGCTTCCCTGTCTTTCACCATCTCCCAGAGCTTGCTCAAACTCAACCGAGTCAGTGATGCCATCCAACCATCTCATCCTGTCATCCTTTCTCCTCCTGCCTTCAATCTTTCCCAGCATCAGGGTCTTTTCTAATGAGTTGGCTCTTTGCATCAGGTGGCCAAAGTATTGGAGCTTCAGCTTCAGCATCAGTCCTTCCAATGAACATTCAGGATTAATTTCCTTTAGGACTGACTGGTTTGATCTCCTTGCAGTCCAAGGGACTGTCAAGAGTCTTCTCCAACACCACAGTTCAAAAGCATCAATTCTTTGGTGCTAAGCTTTCTTTATGGTCCAATTCTCACATTCATACATGACTACTGGAAAACCATAGCTTTGACTATACAGACCTTTGTTGGCAAAGTAATGTCTCTGCTTTTTAATGTGCTATCTAGGTTGGTCATAACTTTTCCTCCAAGGAGCAAGCATCTTTTAATTTCATGGCTGCAGTCACCATCTGCAGTGACTTTGGAGCCCAAGAAAATAAAGTCTGTCACTGTTTCCACTGTTTCCCCATCTATTTGCCACGAAGTGATGGAACCAGATGCCATGATCTTCATCTTTTGAACACTGAGTTTTAAGCCAGCTTTTTCACTCTCCTTTTTCATCTTCATCAAGAGGCTCTTTAGTTCTTCTCTTTCTGCCATAAAGGTAGTGTCATCTGCATATCTGAGATTATTGATATTTCTCCTGGCAATCTTGATTCCAGCTTGTGCTTCAGCCAGCCTGACATTTCGCATGATGTACTCTGGATGTAAGTTGAATAAGCAGGGTGACAATATACAGCCTTGAAGTACTCCTTTCCCAATTTTGAATCAGTCTATTGTTCTACATCTGGTTCTAACTATTGCTTCTTGATCTACATACAGATTTCTCAGGAAGCAGATAAGGTAGTCTGGTATTCCCATTAGGAATTTTCCACAGTTAGTGTGATGCACACACTCTAAGGCTTTAGCAGAGTCAATGAAGCAGAAGTAGATATTTTTTCTGGAATTCTCTTGCATTTTCTATGACCCATAAAACGTTGGCAATTTGATCTCTGGTTCCTCTGCCTTTTCTGAATATAGCTTGAACCCCAAGAAAAAGATCCCCATCCCCACCCCACAGCATATAATTAGTAGAAAATTAAAAGAAAGAGATTCCCTGGTAGCTCAGTGGTGAAGATTTTGCTTGCCAGTGGCAGAGACATGGGTTTGATCCCTGGTCCAAAAAGATCCCACTTGCTGTGTAGCAACTAAGCCCATGTGCTCTAGAGCCTAGAACCTGCAACTACTGGAGCCTACGTGCCCTAGAGCCTGTGCTCCACCGCAGCAGAAGCCACCACAATAGGCCCACGCACTGCAGCAAAGAGTAGCCCCTACTCACCGCAGCTAGAGAAAGCTGCTCGGCAACACAGATCCTGCACAGCCACAAATAAATAGAAGGGAAAAGAGGATCTTTCAGAAGCAAAACCACTGATAACAATGAGCATTGGCACAGATAGCAAGAGAAGAGAAGGAAAACAAAAAAGCTGGCCACTGAAAACTGCAGCATTTGGGGCTAGAAGGAAGAGGAGCCAGCAGTATTAACTACATGCATTCTAGACTTTGGGGTCCTCACTGCTTACCTAGACTGTTAAGTTCACAGAACTTCCTCCGAGTAAGCAAAAATCTGGTTAAATGATACCTTAAATGTGTGGAACATTTTGAGATTTATAAAACATTTCACCTTTACTTTATCTTACTTTATCCTGTGAACTAGGCAGGCAGGTCGTGTCCACTCATGGGTGACAGACTCTGCCTTAGAGATCAAACAGTTTATTTACAAGGTTAGTCTTAATGACCCTTGTGTGTGTGTGTGTGCTGAGTCACTTCAGTTGTGTCTCTTTGTGACGCCATGGACGGTAGCCTGCCAGGCTCCTCTGTCCATGGGCTTCTCCAGGCAAGAATACTGGAGTGGGCTGCCGTGCTCTCCTCCAGGGGTCTTCCCTACCCAGGGACCAAACCCATGTCTCCCGTGGCTCCTGTGCTGCAGGGAGATTCTTTATGCTGAGCCGCTGGGGGAAGCCCTAATGCCTCCTTGTTAAAGTCTTTTCGCTATATCATCCATAGGAAATTAATACTATCTTTTTGAATAATCTCTATTTGAAACAGAATGAAAATGTTTTGCACTTAATTTGGTAACTATCTGGAGAAATACTCAAAGTGGAACATTCCTATTTTTCTCCTCAGCTGAGGTTTTACCATACTTTTGTCATACTGGTTAGGATCAGTACTCACATAACAGTTTAGAAAGAGAAAGTTGAAGCAGGCAAGCAAGACTTCGGCCTGACATAGCTGGAGGTAGCTCACATCTTTGGTGCATTTATTTCTTTGTCTGCTTACTATATACTGTGTGCCAGGTATAATGACTTAAGTGCTGGGGATACAAAGATAAAAGACAAGCTTCCTTCTTTAGATTAAATGGTAAGTACCTTTGAAAAATCCAAATGGAAGTAGCCAGTAAGCAATTATAGAAGTGAGTTTAGAGCTCAGGAGAAAGACTGAGATTGAATAGCAATAGAGTTTATGGTGAGCCACACATAAATAGTTATCAGAATTGTTGGTGTGTATTATCTTGACCAATGATGGTGTGCAGAGCAAGGTGTGTAACTAAGGATATTACCCTTGGGAACACTAATATTTAAGGAGAGGTCAGAAAGGCTGAGAAAAAGAGACCATATCAATAGAAATAAAGCCATTCATTCACTTAAAAAATATATCTATTAAGTCCCTAGTCTTTGTTGAAAGAAAGAACTCAGGAGGCATAAGAGAGCATTTCAAGGAAGGACACATTGATTTGGCCAAATGCCATAAAGAGGCCAAAAAAGACTGAAAACTGTTCATCGAATGTGACAAGGAGGTCATCAGTGACCTGGATGAGAACAATTTCAATGGCATTATGGGGGCCAAAAGGAAAATAATTGACAAACGGGGAAATGGATACAGCAAGAATAGATGACTCTACAAATTTAGCTATGAAGGAAAGAGAGAAATTGAGTGATGGCTAAATACAGGCAAGGATCAAGGGAAAGTTTAGAGTCTGTTTTTTTTTTTTTTCTTTTCATCATGGGAGATATTTGAGCATGTATATATGCAGAGGGGAAGATGTCAGTAGAAAAGGAGAGATTAGAAATAAAGAAGAAAGTCTTTGAACATATGTGGCATAAAACCCCTGAGGAGGACATACAGAATCAGATTCATTCAACCAATGTAATAACAGTTAATAGCTGCAATGTGCAAAGCCTTGTTGGAAATGCAAAGGACACAAAGGTGAGAGAGACATAGGCGGGCCCTGTGTGTGTGGAGCTTACAGTAAAGCAGAATGGTGAACCTTAGGCAGGCAGTATTGATGCTCCACCTGCTGGGATGAGATGGATGTGAGGGGGCAGCTACGTGCGTGTCTAGAGGGCAAAAGGTTGGTGAGACTCCCACTTTACTGTCTCTGTTTTTCTCTGAAGAGGGATATGGATTCTGCTAAGATGAGCAAGAAAGCTCTGAGGAAAGGAACTTGAGGAAAGAAGTAAGCATTTAAGAGAGCTATTTGTAGGGGCTGGGAGAGGGTAATTTTCCAAGCTTGGAGATGCTGAATTTATAAAAGGCTCTAGTCTGTGGGACTGTGATTTTTTCCAGAAGACCCCGGGGAGTAGGAAGAAAGTCATCTGGGTTTGTCCTTTGAAATAGCTCTCAGATTCACCCATTTCTTTACATACCCAAAGCTACCATCCTTGTCTGACTGCCTCTCCCCTCGTCCTTGAACCTTCGTGTTTTCTTGCTAGAAGGTCTCCTTATCTTGCTAAAATAAAGTATTTTGTTGGTAATACCTTTATTCAAGAACTTGAAATAATGTCCTTTTCCTATCAAATTATTTTAACCTACTCACCTTGGAATTCCCGGCCTTCCATAGTTTCTCCCTCTCTTCCCCTCTGCCCTGCTAGTATATTCCTTATGTATCAAGTCACACGGGTCCTTTTGCTATCCAGGCTTCAGGTTCCTTGCTCACCAAGTAAAAGCTTTTGGTGAAGCTACAATCACGGAAACATTTTCTCCTTTCTTTTGCTCCAAGCCAACTCCCACCCAGGTTTTCCCTGGCCTCCATGATAAAATGTATCCAACATCTTTCCCTGCAGTTACCCTGAAGGGCACTTACTGTCTTTTCTTCCATTTAGGAATTATGTCCAATGTAACTTTGTGGTGCGGGGTGGGGGGGGGGACTTTTTTTGGGGGGGGATTTGGTATTGCTTTTTAATCATTCAGTACATACAAGTCTTGTTTTAGTTCAAATAGGTGGTGTTTTCTTAAATCCTCCGACCACATTCCACAGGAGATTATACTTGAAGTAAGTGCTCAATATTTACTGGATTGAATTGAGATTTTAGTTGGGCCCTAAAACTTCAAATGAGTTGTACTTTAATCCTCATTCACTATTCTATTCAATGAGAACATATTTTAATGTTTTGGGATCTTAGTTTTCCAACCTGGGATCAATCCCACGCTCCCTGAAGTGGAAGCACAGAGTCTTAACCACTGGGCCTCTAGGGGAGTTCCGGGGAGCACATTATACTGAAGCCCTGTACTAGGAACTGGGGACATTTCTTTCGACCTCCACGTGACTCTCTATTCTGAGGCGTCTCTCTCCCAAAACAGCCCTGACTGACCACTGAATTCCCTTGAACCCAAGAATCCCCTGGCAGTTAACCTTGTGTAAGGAGAGTCCCATTGTTTCTGATTCTGTTTATCTCATTGGTTCACCTTCCATCTCTGTCTCTGTGATTGTGTGTGTATATGTTTTTGTCTGACATGACTGAGTGATTTTCACTTTACTTCATATCACAAGTCACTGATGCTATCTACCCTGATCTCAGTCCATTAAAGACTGTCCAGGAGTAGCAAACCCCTGCCTCTCCTTTCCTAAAGTCCAGAGACCAGGATGTGTGTGTGTGTGTGTCCACTCAGATAAACTATCCAATAATATCAATGTCTCCCATGCCACCCACTATCCTGGGAATTTTGAGAACGTCTTTTGTCCCAGACCCCACGCAGGGAAGAATCTTAGCAGGCAATACCAAGGTGGGAGCTAAGCAGAGCTGTCTGAAGTAGCCTCATTCTTCCTCCCCACTGACATTCCTGGAATCAAAGGGTCTTTATAGAGGGTGGGAATCGAGAAAAGGCAGTTTTGCTGTGTGGAGGGATGTCCAGGGCCTCCTGAGGAAAAATGGGACATCACTAATCCTTGTCTGTGGGGCAGTAAGGATACGTGGGGTTGGGGCAGCTGATTACTTGTCCTTTCTTTCAGGTCCCATGTTGCTCCTCTTTCTGTGTGAGTCTGAATCAGTTTGTCCCAGTCTCCACATCTCTGTTTTGGCTTCAGCCCTCCTCACCTGTCCTCTTCCATCAACCAGCAGCCTAACTGCTGGCCACCCTGACTTCCTGACTCCTTCGTTTCTGGCCTACTGGCCTAAGTACGTCTTGCTTTGATAGTAGGGATAGGAGGGGAGATGATGAAGATAAGGCAAATTCCTGGCGACATCGTCCTTTCCTTTTCCAGGCCTCAAGCCCTCAAATGCATGCTAGGTCTCCCTCACCCGAGTCGGGATGAACCAGAGGAGGCACATGAGAAGAACAGACGATTTGATGTAAACAGAGTGGAGAGGAGGAACAGAGGTTTGGGGGCAGAGTAAGGGAGAGGTGTACCCAGGAGCAGGGTAGTCAAAGGCATTGGAGAGAGAAAAGAGAGGGAGGGTCACGCCGGCTCTGACAGCCCAGCCCAGCCGAGGTCCTCGGGTTTCCTGTCTGTCTCTCCTCCCAGCTGCTGTTCCTTCCTCTCTTGTGAGATTTCTTCCCAGGGCCTCTCCATGTTAAAGCGTGTGACCCCTCCTCTGACCGGGTCTCAGCGACTGTCCGCGGCTCTCGCGCCTGGCTATGGTCTCCTGCTCAGCCTCCCGGCCAGGCCCTCTCGGTGGGCGGTGCTCCCGACGCCCCTCCTCCTCCGAGAACTATTGGTGGAGAGGTGTCGAGAAGGCGGTGTCTAACCGGCCTCCGAGAGCCCGATTAGTAATGGGGACCCCGAGGCGGGCCGGAGGCGGGTCCGGTCGGGAGGCGGGCGGGGCGGCTGGGGCCCGGCCCAGAGCTCCGGGCGGTCGCATTGTTTTCCTCCGCGGAACCGCGGCGGGAGTGGGGTTTGCGACTGGGACCCAGGACTCGCGCGACCTGACAGCGCCTGGGAGCCCAGATCCAAGCTCCATCCAATTCGGACATTCACCACATCTCACTGGGGCCCCAACCGATTGAGAACTCGGCGCGGTGCGCGGCCGCTGCTCGACCGCTGCGATCTCTCTCCCGCTGACCCGGATCTCGGAGCAAGTATCCCGGAGTAGGGCTGGGGCTGCAGGGAGGCGGGGAGGATCGGGGCGCCGAAGGCTGGGGGTAAGCTTCGAAGTGCCAGAGGGACCCGGCAGGGCGCCAGCGCTCTGTCGTGCTTGGATGACGGAGAGGGTCAGCGGAGTTGGGGTGAACCGAAGGAAGAGGGCAGCCCCGCTACGGCACTGTGGGGCGCAAGGTCTGGGCGCCACTTGTGACCTGGCTTCTCCGAGTCGCATCCCTCGCATTGAGGAGCGCGAAAGGCATTATCTGAGGCGCGCATCATATAGAGGGTGGAAAACCTGATCTCTTGCCTTCCCAGCATAGAGATTAAGGCTTCAAGACCCGTGGGGAACCGGACCCTCGCGTCTCCCCTGCAGGGAAGGGAAGGAGAACGCGTCGCTCCAGACTTTGGTGCTCCGGCTGCACCTCTGTCATTGTGCAAGCGGGAGTCTGAGCACCTCCCAGCGGGGTTGACTTGATCATAGAGTCGGGAATGGGCCCCGAGGAACATTAGTCCTAGAGCCCATAACCTTCCTTCACACCACTTGCCCAGGGGCTTTGTTAGACCTTAGTCTCCCAAGGCGGAAAGCCCGGCTGACGATTGCATCTCCAGCCCGCGGACCCGGCTCTACGCTGGCCGCAGGCCCGACCTCCTCGGTTCCAAGCCTCTGGCCGTTTCCCTGGCCTCGGAGACCCGCCTCCGCTCCCAACCCCCGCTCCCATCCCTGTTCGATCTGCGCCTGCAGGCCCCTCCAGCCCCTCCTCCCGCTAACGTGGCTCTGGGACCCGGTCCCGGCCCAGACTCTGCTACCCGCCCCTCTCCGAGCCCCAGATCCAGTGAGGGGGAGACACGTCGAGGCCCTGGCCTCAGGCCCACCTCTGGCGAGGCTCTAGACACCTGGATTATCCTCGTTCGCGGTTGGGTGGGAGGGAGGGTAGGTAGCAAACCTGGGGCTGATAGCTAAGGGTGAGGGGAACTGTCTTGGAGAAGCAAAGGCGCCTGTTCCCCGAGGCTCCTTGGTGCGCCCCCCACCCCCACCCCATCCTTAGAGGAACGTGGACTGGGGCAGGCGACCAGCCCAAAGGCTTCCTGCTATTGTCCCCAGCCGGGTCTCCCCTTCTCCCTCCCTTCCCTAGCCCCCTGCTAGAATCTGGCTATGACCCTGGCCACTCCCCAGAGGTGGCTGCAGGGCCAGGAGGAGAGAGAAGGGCTGTTTCCTCTTCCCAGCAAGGGGAGAACCTAGGAGGGGGAGAAAGAGCTGGCCAGGCCTCCCCCATTTGCTCCAAATGGGGGGGGGTGTGAAGCAGCTGGGACTGGTCCTGGCAGGGTAAGCCTTTCCCCAAGCCAGGGGTTGCATGGGGGCAACTCAGATGCTGCTCACTAAAATCATCTATGGGAAGCCCTCTTACAGACAGCATAGTTAAGTCTGGGGGGCCAATGCAATGGCCAACCAAGTGTTTTCAGAGGCTGGACTAATCCAGTCTAAAGTAGGGGGTAGGGTGGAGAGAGATTGGGTGGGAGGGAGGCAGGGCCTGCTCTGAGGGAAGGAAGGGGCTTGGTTTTAGAGCATTTTGCTTAGGGATGAAGAACATGCAAATGATATGCAAATTAGCCTCCATTGTCCCTAGCTAGGGTGCTTTTGCTAAGACGGCTGCTGGGTTCTGAAGGTTTTCCTATGGGAGTGGTCAGCATGCCCTTCAAACTCTCCCAATTACCCCTTTTCCCAAGACTGGTGCTGAAGTTCCAGGATTTTCTGGGTAGGGTCTAGCCCCAGCACCTGCCCTTGCCCTCACAGCTCTAGGCATGAATGGCCAGCACTTTTGTAATCAAGCTCAATGTCAATGTGTCCCCCAGTTCCAGGGCAGCATCTCCCCTACCCTAGCCTCATTAGACTTCTCCTGATGTTCACATTTACTTTTAAGGGATGTGGTAAGGAGGTATAACTCCATCTCTTACCTCCTTCTGTCCCTTCTTCCATCAGGTCAGAGGTCTCCTATCCCCCTCAAACCCCCACAGGAGTCACCACCCCAGGTAAGGAAAGGGCAATAGCTCCTGAGGGCAGTGGATGGAAGTAGGCATGGCCTGGGAACAGAAGAGGGTCAGATCATTCTCCCCACTTGCCTGAGACTGAAGTTGTTTCCTGGGTGAAGATACTAGTTGCCCAGGGCAACTTGGTGGGGGGGGGGCAGAGGGGGAGGATAGGAGACAAGCTGTGTCCCTTTCTCTTCCCCTGGGGGGAACCATTGTGGGGGTGGGGAGTGGCAGAGGGAGGCTTGGCCTTTCAGCACCAGAGGGTCCTTAGCTAGCTGACTGCTCTGCCCCTGAGGAGGGGGCCATCATTAGGTGCTCCTACCCCTTCCCCTCCTCCAGCTCTCTTGGGATCCCATCTGACGTCAGCCTCCCCATCAGTGACGCTGGATTGGGGGTGGCGTACACTCGGGTTCTGGCTCCAAAAGTGGAGTTGTGGGGGAGACGGAATGGGGGAGGCCTGGAAGCTCAGGGTCTCTTCTTCGGGGGACACGGCGGGACAGGCAACTGAGGATTAGTGAAGGATAACTGTCTGTTCATGGAAAGGAGGGAGCCTCACCCTTGCTGACCTGATTTCCTGGGCTTACTCAGCCCCTCACTTCAATATCAGGGGAAGGCAGGAAGCTGGTGTCCATCTCCCACTGTGGGTTCCAGCCAGGGTCAGCTTGGCTGGGGAAGGCCGACGGAGGCTGATGGGTGGGAAGGAGGGCTGTCTTACAGTCCCTTCCACCATATCTATCTTTTCCTGGACTTTGGGCTACAATCGCCTGCCTGTCATTGAATTATTTACATTTTCATTCCAAGGCAGCCCAAAGAGGGAAGGAAGGGAGAGAGGGACATATTCAGTCATATCTCCTCACCAGTGTAGCCCCTTCTATGACTGGCTCCTCACAGAGGGTGGGTCCGCTCTTCTCCAGATTGAGCACATGCAAGGTTTCTTAGGAGTCGGGGAGGGAACAGGGGGCTAGGGAGGCTGGGAGGGGGCACAGTGGTCGGGCAGACAGCTGTAGCCAGAGCTAAATTTAGCCTCTGATCTGGCTTTGATGCAGATTCATTTTTGGCTAAGACAGCCCCCCTCCTCCATTCCCCTCCCTACCCAGCTTCTTTCTAGCGATGGAAAGGGCCCTAGAAGCAGGAGCTTAGACCAGGGCAAAGACCCCTGGGCTGCCTCCCCAACTCTGTTCTTCCTCAGCCCTAAACAGCATGATGGCTGCCTCACAGCTGCCTCTACCGAGGCACGGTGCCTAAGTTGCTCCCAGGGTGCCACGGGGGTCTGTGAGGGAAGGGAGGCAGACATGATATCCTCTTCCTTCCCCTGGTGCCAAGGAATCACTATTTATAATTTTAAGGCTTCAGTGTCTAATTATAGCTGAGACGAGGTTAGCAAGAGGGGGCCAGGAGGTGTCATCTACCGAATGTCCCAGGCCCAGTCAGGAGAGAGGAGGAAAGGCTGAGTGAGAAGGCTGGGGGGAGGGAGCGGGCGTATCCTGTCCTTACCTGGGGTCACACTGGTAGGCTTCACACCAGCCAGTTGGGGCCAGTTGGAGAGGGAAGGGACTTGAGTGACAGTGACAGCTGGCTGGCACTGAGGCAGTGCCAGAGATAGGATTTTTCACCCTTCTCCGCTGGGTCTTCTGGGGATAGACCTGGGAAGGAGCCCTCCTGCTTCAAAGGTGGAGGACGTTTGGCCCCTTCCCCCACTTCTGTCTTCTCTTTCAGGGCCAGCATATGGGTGAGGGGGCAGCCCCTGGGGCCTGAGCTGCCCCACACAGAATGCCCCGTGCCCCCCACTTCATGCCCTTGCTGCTGCTACTCTTGCTGCTCTCAATTCCCCACACCCAGGCTGCATTTCCCCAGGACCCTCTCCCTCTGCTGACCTCTGACCTGCACGGTGAGTGCTTGGCACCCTGACCCTCTAGGTGAGCTCAGCACTCAGTCTTGGCAATTAGACACTGAGACCTTTTGTGTGGGTGGCAAGCTGCAGGAGGGCTGTCAGTCTCAAGGAAGCTAAGAGTTGACAGGAAAGGGGAGCAGATAGGTGGAGGGGCACGGAGGCCAGTCACTTCTCATCTGCGGGCCACCTTTCTTCACTTCCAGGTGGCATTGTTCAGTGATAAAGAACACGGATTCTTGGTCAGACCAAACCTTGGCAGGTTCAAATTGCTGTTACAGCTGCTCACTTTATAAGCAGTTATTTAACCTTCTTTGCCTCAGTCTCCTCATCGGCAAAATGAAGATAATGATTGTATTCTACCAGGAATTCCCTGGTGATCTGGTGCTTTCACCACAGTGACCACAGGTTCAGTTCCTGGTTTGGGAACCAAGATCCCATGGGCCATGAGACATGGCCAAAAAATAGTATTTTACCTCATAGAGTTATTTAGGGATTAAATGAGGTAATACAGGTAAAGTGCTAAGAACACTGTCTGGCACAAAGTAAATGATGTATATGTGTTTGCTATTATTATTAGCTACAAAATGAAGGCTTAGGACTAATTCAGAGGTTCCCAACACCTCTTACCTCCCTCTCCACCACTTTATCACCACCATATCTAGGACCATCACGGTGGGACCTACCAAATGTCCCAGGCCCAGTCAGGAAAGAGGAGGAAAGGCTGAGTGAGAAGGCTGTGGGGAGGGAGCGGGCATGTCCAGTCCTTACCTGGGGTCACACTGGCAGGCTTCACACCAGCCATTTCGGCCAGTTGGAGAGGGAAAGGCCACCGTCCCACCGTGACAGACCTTGTAGATAGATCTATTTGCAGCTTCCTGTTATATATGAAGAATTTAGAATAATTTTAAGGTTGAAGGAATGGCAGTTAGGTTATTGAGAGTAACTGTTGGGGGATAGATAAGAGTAGCAAACACTTCCATGTGCCAGACACAGTTCTAATCACGGTACAAATGTTAAATCATCTCTCTCTGAACTCTGGGCTCCCTCTGAACACTGATGACTGTGGTTTCCATGATCAGGCCAGGTGGATGCTGGAGTTGGTCAGAGGAGACAGAAAGCTTGGAGGATTGAGGTGGTCTGTGAAGAGCCTTGAGGGGAGGGTGCAAAAAGAGGGCTGGGAGAGATGGGGTGAGGAAATGGTCTACATGGGACAGCGTACAATGTGGAATGAAAGGGAATCGCTAGCCCTAAGGCAGATCTAAGAATTGGGTTGGGCTCAGTTCTGAACTCAGACAGGCCTGGATCTGAATTGGGATGCCTGCCACTCCCAAGCTAAATGAGCTCTGCAAATTTTTTATTGGCTTTAAGCCTCAGGTTCCTCATCTGTAAGATGGCACCAACCGACTTCATAGGGTTGCTGTCTGAAATGAGAATGCCGCTCAAGTGCTAACACAGTGCTTGGCAGAGGTGAAGTGCTCAGAGTTAGCTGATACTGTATTTATTAGTAGCCTTCTTAATACCTTTATTAACATGCCCAGGGCTGGGTCTCCTCTGGTTGGGGAGGATGCTGAGGGAGTGTTGTGTCCTGAGGGCGTCAGCGCCGGCCTCTCTGCGCCTTCTAGGTATTTCTCCATTATCCTGGTTCCGGGGCCTGGAGGATGATGCTGTGGTTGCAGAACTTGGGCTGGACTTTCAGAGATTCCTGACCCTGAACCGGACCTTGCTAGTGGCTGCCAGGTAAACTGGCTGTGGCACCACTGTGGGGCTGCCAGGCCTGTTCCCAGGCAGGCATGGGACCTGCATGGCCACTGCCCCATCTTGCAGAGGGCACGTGCAGGTGTACAAGCCCTGGGGTTTGGACATGCTAGGACCCAGAACATAGCAGCCGAGGTGTGGAGTCAGGGGGAGAAGACAGGGCAGGAGGTCTACACTGTTTGTCCCCGAGCAGCTGAACACGGACTAGGTGGGGACATGGGAGTTCAAGTGGGGAGCCATGGCTTGGCTCTGATCCCTCCTTGCTTATCCCTTCAGGGATCACGTTTTCTCCTTTGATCTTCAAGCCCAAGAAGAAGGGGAGGGGCTCGTGCCCAACAAGGTGAGGGGCTGTGTGGGAGGAGGTTGAGGCATGGAGATGAAGCTGGAAAGGTCTAACGGGGACCCAGGGGGGTGGGAAGAAGACTCCAAAAGGGAACCGTAATGTGCGTAGGTTGTGCCATGATTTTCCCTCTTCTACTTTTCCCTCCAGTATCTAACATGGAGGAGCCAAGACATGGAGAACTGTGCCGTGCGGGGCAAGCTGACGGTGAGGAGTGGGATGAAAATCATGAGGATAGGAGATGACCCAGCCTGCAGGCTCTGTCCAACTGACCCTCCACCTCCCCAAATCTCCGCTACTTCTCTTATCTCAAGTCACAGAGGAAAATATACAGGAAAGGGAATTGATGATTTTTAGCTTCCTTTACACATCTCACGCAAAAGAAGAGCGAGGCTCTGAGAGGCCAAAGAACTTGCCCAAGACCCCAGGACTAGTAGTAAATAGCTTATTTTTGAAACTTTACCCCCTATTGCTCTAACTGGCTCAAGGAGGATAACCCTACTTCCATGACCCCCGTCCCAGTCCCAGGGAGCCCTGTGGCTGACATAGAATTCTGGATTCTCTAGGACGAGTGCTACAACTACATTCGCGTTCTCGTGCCCTGGGACTCCCAGACGCTCCTTGCCTGTGGAACGAACTCATTCAGCCCCGTGTGCCGCAGCTATGGGGTACAAAGGCGTGGGGTACAGAGGGTGGGGCATCAGGATGGGAGTAGGAGGAGAACTCAAGCTGGGCAATCAGTTTGGTGGGGACGGACAAGCAGGGGGTGGGGACTGGGAGTGCCCTGGGTGGAGGGTCCGGAAGAGGTGGGGCAAGGAGGCAAGGGGACGTGAGGCAGTGGGCTATGGAGCCAGACTTGCAACACCCCAAGGGTTCCAAGAACCTGTTCCTTCTGCTTCCAGGTAACTTCGCTGCAGCAGGAGGGTGAGGAGCTGAGTGGGCAGGCTCGATGCCCCTTTGATGCCACCCAGTCCAACGTGGCCGTGTTTGCAGGTGTGCACCTGGGCATGTGAGAAGCAGGCATGTGGCTGCCATGTTAGCCCCTTTCCCAGTTTGGTCTTTCCTGCATGTTCCTGAATCAGGGGTGAGGTAGGGGCCAGGGTCAGGCCAAGGTAGGGGTGTTGGAGGCTCAAGAAGAGCCAAGATACAGATCCCTGAGCCCCCCTGATGCCACCCTACCCACCCCTCCAGAGGGCAGCTTGTATTCAGCCACAGCTGCAGACTTCCAGGCCAGTGACGCTGTGGTTTACCGAAGCCTTGGGCCTCAGCCCCCGCTCCGCTCCGCCAAGTACGACTCCAAGTGGCTCCGAGGTCAGGGTGGGCCTGGGGGAGGGAGGCTGCTCTTGGGGAGGGGGTGCAGGGGGAGGGCTGTGGCAGGCAGGTGGTGGTAATTGTGTGCAGGTGTGCTAAGGGGAAAGGCAGCATGGGATCAGGAGATTCTAGACAGGTACAGATACTCTTCCATACCGTTCCTGTCACTCCCCACTCAGAGCCACACTTTGTCCACGCTTTGGAGCATGGAGAGCATGTCTACTTCTTCTTCCGAGAAGTCTCTGTGGAGGATGCCCGGCTGGGGAGGGTAAGGAGGTGGGCAGCGGGGGTGGTAGCTAGAGGCTTCTGCTGGACATTTGGGGAAGAGCTCCTGGCTGGGCTGTGAGCCTCACGCGGAGCTGCCCTCAGGCCTCTGTGCCCTCGTCCTGCTGTCCTTCACCTTGACCCGGACTGACCAACCACACCACATCCTTCCTTAGCTGTGCCCCTGACATTGGTCTCTTGGTACTCTAACCCCACCAAACCGCTCTCACCCTGCTGACGTAGGGGCTCGCTCACTGATCTTCCTCCCCGGTTCTCCCCCGGCAGGTGCAGTTCTCCCGTGTGGCCCGTGTGTGTAAGCGCGACATGGGTGGCTCACCTAGAGCCTTGGACCGCCACTGGACATCCTTCCTGAAGCTGCGGCTCAACTGCTCTGTCCCTGGAGACTCGACCTTCTATTTTGACGTCTTACAGGCCTTGACAGGGCCTGTGAACTTGTATGGTCGCTCTGCTCTCTTTGGGGTCTTCACCACCCAGACCAATAGGTTGGTACTAGACTAGTCAATGTAGCCCAGTCTGTCCCCTTCCCTCCATGCCCCTCAGCAACAAAGATCATTCCACAGAGCCTACTGATGAGGGCGGTGAGGGGAAGCTCCATTTTCCTTGTGCTTTCCTTGCATGGCCCCCAGGAGCTGCCCCGCTCTCTCAGGCTCTCCCCTAAGATGGTACATGAAGGAGGGCGGCCAAGTCTTACCTGGGAGGTGCTATGCTGTCCCTTCTGACACCTAGTCGACATTGTTCTCTGGCTCCCTCAGCATTCCTGGCTCTGCGGTCTGCGCCTTCTACCTGGATGATATCGAGCGTGGGTTTGAGGGCAAGTTCAAGGAGCAGAGAAGTCTGGATGGGGCCTGGACCCCTGTGTCTGAGGACAGGGTCCCCTCCCCCAGGTACCCAGGATGGGGGGCTTTGGTGGAGGTAGAAGCAAGCAGTGTCTGCTCCCCAAATAGGTTATGAGGAGAGGGCAAGGTGTCCAAGGCCTGGGGAGGAGGCTGTCATGGATTGGCAGCTGGGAATGGAAGCAGTAGTGTGAATGTCTGTGCACAGACAGAACAAGGGGACTCCCGGCCCTAGGGCAGGCTGCTGGGGCTTAGTTAGGCTCTGTGACCACCAGCTCCCTGTCCTAAGGCCGCCTCTTCCTATGTGTCCTCCAGGCCCGGATCCTGTGCAGGAGTAGGTGTAGCTGCACTGTTCCCCTCTTCTCGAGACCTCCCGGATGATGTCCTGACCTTCATCAAGGCTCACCCACTCCTGGACCCTGCTGTGCCACCTGCCACCCATCAGCCTCTGCTCACCCTCACCAGCAGGTATCAGGCTAAAAAATCCTGACCACTGCCATCCGCCCCTCACCCACTCTCTTTTTCTGACCCCACAAGGTAAATCATATTAGTAGGAGGAAGAACCCATGAAAGTGGGAGGGACAGAACTAAGAAGGAAACCCTGGGCTGGAGGAATGGCAGAGAAGGGGTATCTAGGTCCTTGAAACATTCAAGCTTCCACTGGTCAGGCTGTCCTGACCTGAGGCCTATTCCTCCAGGGCCCTACTGACCCAGGTGGCTGTGGATGGCATGGCTGGTCCCTACAGTAACACCACAGTCCTGTTCCTTGGCTCCAATGATGGGACAGTGCTGAAGGTGCTACCCCCAGGGGGGCAATCTGGGGGCTCTGAGCCCATTCTGTTGGAAGAGATCAATGCCTACAGCCCCTCCCGGTGAGCCCTTTGTCCAGCAGGCCCCCTGCAGAGCAGGGATGGAATGTGAGGTGGGAGATGGGGATATGGGGATGGGGTGGGGACTCCGATATTGGAAGTTGTGGGGAAGAGAGAGGGACTTGGAGAGAAGACGACATTGTGTGGCACTGCAGGGTAGCCCCATGAGTCGTATTCAGTTGCTTGTATGCCTCCCCACCTTCTTTCCTTTACCTCACCCAGGGAAAAAGGAGCCTCACCTGCTCCACCTCTGACTCCCTCTGGCCTCACCTTAGGTGCAGTGGGAAGCGGGCAGCTCAAACAGCACGGCGGGTCATAGGGCTGGAGCTGGACACCGAAGGTCACAGGCTTTTTGTGGCTTTTTCTGGCTGCATCATCTACCTCCCTCTTAGTCGGTGTGCCCGGCATGGGGCCTGTCGGAGGTGAGAGGGACTTGAGGCCAGGCTCCCTGGGCCTGCAGGCACAAAGGCATTGAGGGTGGCAGGGAAATGCGGGGGATGTTTGTGTGTGGTGGGATGTCCACAAGCATCCTGCAAGTGGGCAGTCACCAGGGATGGGACTAAGGATTGGTGTGGATAGGATGGGAATATTAGGCTAGGAGCCTCCTGCAGGCCAGGGTGAGAGTGAAAGAGGCAGGGGAATGGACTGTGATTAGAGTGGAGGGTCCCAGCCTCATATGACTCAGTTTTCCCTAGGAGCTGTCTGGCTTCTCAGGACCCATACTGTGGATGGGACAGCTCCAGAGGCTGCGTGGATATCAGGGCACCTGGTGGGTAAGTGAGGGGCTCCTGGATCTCCTGAGGAGAAAGCTCCCCACTACTAAGAGAGGAGGCTGAGGGCTAGGGTGGGGGAGGGGACGATAGTTGTACCTGCACTGAGCCACCTCCATTTCCTCCTAGGACTGATGTGGATCCAACTGGTAACCAGGAATCAATGGAGCATGATGACTGCCAAGGTAAAAAGGGCAAAGGCAGCTGTATCCATTGTTGAGCATGGCTCTGACGGCCATAGACACCCTCCCAGGTGTGGGCTTTTGTCCTTCTCTCCTGCGGCACGGTCATGCCCATCAGTTCCTCATGAAGCCTCCCCCCACCTTCACCCTTTCCCTCCCTGTTTCATAGATGGAGCTACTGGGAGTCAGTCTGGTACAGGGGATTCCACTTATGGTGAGTTTTGTTGTCCCAACTTCACCATGGTCAGCCCATACTCACCCAAGTCCATGCCCCATGGCAGCAGCAGACCAGCACCCTGCACACTCTGAGAGAATCTCAGAAAGGGTTAACATTCTAAGTATCTAGCATATAGCTCAGTGCTTGGCACATAACAGGATGCCTAATAGTTTTTGAACAAAGAAATGAAAAACTGCCTTGCATGGTAAGCACTTCCCCATTCCCAGAGGAAAATGAAGGCTGCAGTTCTGGGCTTCTGGGTTCCAAAGGGGGTGGCGGACCCGCTGTGGGTATCAGAGGTGGAGAACGGGAGTCTCACTAGCTCTGACCTGGTCTCTGTCATCAGTGCTTCTGAGTCCTGGCCCTTCCCCTGAGACCCCCAGCCCCCCCAGTGATGCCCATCCCCGGCCCCAGTCTTCCACTCTTGGAGCTCACACTCAGGGTAAGGGGGCTGGTTGGGAGGGACAGGAGTGAAGTGTGGAGCTGCCATTCTTGAAGAATTCTAAGCCGCTCACTGATCATTGTTTGGTGTTCACTAATAATGCCTGTTTGGAACCTCCCCACCCTTCTCCTCCCCAGAGCTGGCCCTCCCAGCCCCGCCTCCTTCAGCAGGGTAGTTTGGCAGTTGCTGTTGGCATGGCTACAGGGGCCGGAGCTGGGACGGGACTCCCCAGGCCCAGGCTCTAGCTTGTGTGTGAGCGGTGGTTGGGTGGGCTGTGTGTGTTGAGGGGTCAGGGGAGGAGACTCCTATAGAGGGTCAAGGCTGTGTCAGAGTGAAAGCAGAGCAGCAGTCGGAGAGAGGGACACTTTGGAACTTGTCTTCCCGCTGGGCTACCTTCGCTGAGCCTCCATCTCTCCTCTCTCTCCGTTGGCAGGAGTGCGCCGAGACCTCCCACCAGCCTCAGCCTCACGCTCAGTCCCCATCCCACTCCTCCTGGCCTGTGTGGCCGCGGCCTTCGCTCTGGGCGCCTCTGTCTCTGGCCTCCTGGTCTCCTGCGCCTGTCGCCGAGCGCACCGACGGCGGAGCAAGGATATCGAGTCTGCAGGGATCCCACGTCCTCTCTCCCTCCGCAGCTTGGCCCGGCTGCATGGGGCGGGCCCAGAGCCGCCGCCGCCGTCCAAGGACGGGGAGGGGGCCCAGACGCCGCAGCTCTACACCACCTTCCTGCCTCCTCCCGAGGGCGTACCCCCGCCAGAGCTGGCCTGCCTGCCTACCCCGGAGTCCACGCCAGAGCTGCCGGTCAAGCACCTCCGCCACGCCGGGGGTCCCTGGGAGTGGAACCAGAACGGGAACAACGCCAAGGAGGCCCGGAGCCGCGCCCGAGGCGGGAACGCGGCGGGTGGCCCCGCGCCGCGCGTGCTGGTGAAGCCGCCGCCGCCTGGCTGTCCCGGGCAGGCCGTGGAAGTCACCACCCTGGAGGAACTCCTGCGCTACCTGCACGGCCCGCAGGCGCCCAGGAAGGAGGCCGAGCCCCCGGCCGCCGCCCCTTTCACCTCGCGGCCGCTGCCGCCCGAGCCCGCCCCCACCCTCTTTGCCGGCCCCAGCCTGCTGCCCCGGGACTGTGCCCCGCCTCGGAGGCTGGACGTGCCCCCGGAGGGCAAGTGCCCGGCCCCCGCCGGCCGGCCTGCGCTCTCCGCCCCAGCTCCCCGGCTCGGGGTGGGTGGCAGCCGGAAGCTGCCCTTCTCCTCGCACCGTGCACCCCCTGCGCTGCTCACCCGAGTCCCCTCGGGAGGCCCATCCAGGTACTCGGGGGGTGCCGGGAGACACCTCCTGTACCTGGGTCGGCCTGAGGGGCACCGGGGCCGCGCCCTGAAGAGGGTGGACGTCGAGAAGCCCCAGGGGCCCCTGAAGCCTCCCTTCGTCGGGCCCTCCTCGCAGGCGGCCGTCCCTAACGGCAGCCATTTTAACTTTTGAAGGGAGTTGCTCCAAGGCCTCAAGTGGGACCCTCGAGGCCCATGCCCTCAGAGGCCGTGAGCGTGGACGCGTCTCCAAGGACAGATGACCTCCCTCCCTGTTCCACACCTCCAGCCTTCCTGGACTCTCAGAGTCTCCCGGGGTCCCTGCCCGCCTCGGGTTTATTTATTGACTGCCAACTGTCTTTTCCCCCTGTCCTCGAGAGAGGAGTGGGAGGCGAGAAGCTCGCCCCCTCAGTGAGCCAGCTTTTCAGGGGTAACTGGCACACTCCCACTCCCCCTCTCCCTCAGCCAAGCTGCCTTAACTCGCCCCTCCGGGCCTCCACAGACTGGGCCCCGGGCGGGCCGCACGGCGGACGGCCGGGGCTGAGCCACTCGCGTTGTGTACAGAGTCCTCGGGCCTCCTGGGACGTGCCTCCTCCTACTATGTAGGAGCCTCTCCGCTTCCCAATACAGCCGTGTCCCCGAGCCGCTGCCTGACTTTACTCGCGGAGCGGGCGGGCGGGACGGGAACCGGTCGGCTACTCTGAGCACCTTTGCTCCAGAATTTCTACCTTCAACTTGGCCTTGACTCTCTTCCGAGTAATTGGGATGGCTGCAGTCCCACCGGGGTTAATCAGGAAAGGTTTCCTGAAGGAGGGAAGCGAAGAAATGGTGCGTGATGAACCAGGGCCCAGGAGACCCCGGGTAGAATTTAGGTGGGGTTAGGGAGGGTACTCCAAGCCCGTTTCTGGATCGAGGTAAGATGCACTTTTTCGTAGAATGTTCGACAGGGCAGGAGGAGGGTATTTGGGGAGAAATAAAATGAAGCTGCAGTGTAAGTGATTGAAGTTTCGCATCAGGAAATCTTGTCAAAAGAGAATTTCGCTGGAAGAACGTTGGTCGCAAGAGAAGGCTACAAAAAGAAAAAAAAAAAAAAAAGCAAAGGCTTCAGTCCTGGAGGAGTCAGGGGTTTGCTCCAACAGTTCCCTAAGGAGCAGTTACCCTTCACAAAGCCAGAGGGGCGCCGAGAGGGGTGATTTTTTGCACGCATGCGTAGCCTCCCCTAGCGAATGCCCTTGCAGCACTCCAACCCCGCGCGCGGAAGATCAGCTAGCGTGTGTAGTGCGGTTCCTCCGGCCGGGGCTGGCTGTAGATACCTGTCCGTTACTCCCGGGGGCCAATGAGAGGGACGAACAAGATCTGCCCCTCCCACTACCTCTAGCTAAGGGCACTTAAGGCCCTGAGCTGGCGGTGGCTGCTTTTGCGGATTTACAAGTCTGGCTTTTTACCGGCGCGTGGCTGGAGTATCCCACAGGGCTGGAGCCCTAGGCTTCCCTATCGCCGGCGCCGCCTAGAGGCCAGTCCACGCCTTGCAGCTAAGGAAATCTCGCCGGGCTCTCTCCTGGTTCTTTGCCTAAAAGGCTTGGGCAGGAATCCGCTTGGAACAGTTTGTTGAAGAACAGTGAGATGGTTTCTAGCTCCGCCCTTTACTCCTTGGTATCCTGCAGAGTCAAAGATCCATCCCTTAGCCTTAGCCTGAAAACTGGGGTTGAGAGACTCAAGTACGATAATGTATGAGAAAACTCGAAAGGAGAAAACATTGGTATCTTGTGATGATTCGTGAAAAAGTGAAAGTGAAGTTGCTTAGTTGTGTCCGACTCTTTGCGATCCCATGAACTGTAAGCCTACCAGGCTCCTCCATCCATGGGATTTTCCAGGCAAGAACACTGGAGTGGATTGCCATTTCCTTCTCCAGGGGATCTTCCCGACCTAGGGATTGAACCCGGGTCTCCCGCACTGTAGCCAGACGCTTTACTGTCTGAGCCCTCAAAACTTAGTCCTATCTTTGCTTTGCGATCTGCTTCTACTCAGCAATCTGTTCCCCTTGGTATCCTTACAAACTTCACTTAAAGATTTTCCCCTCAAGGTTTTTAAATGCTCTCTGAATACTTCTCACACCTTGGTTAGCTAGTTCCACCAAATGTCCTCGAGAATTTACCTTCTTTCTCCTTGAAGCTTGTTTACACCAGCTTCAGTTCAGTTCAGTTCAGTTCAGTCGCTCAGTTGTGTCCGACTCTTTGCGACCCCATGAATCGCAGCCAGGCCTCCCTGTTCATCACCAACTCCCAGAGTTCACTCAGACTCGCGTCCATCGAGTCAGTGATGCCATCCAGCCATCTCATCCTGGGTCGTCACCTTCTCCTCCTGCCCCCAATCCCTCCCAGCATCAAAGTCTTTTCCAGTGAGTCAACTCTTCACATGAGGTGGCCAAAGTACTGGAGTTTCAGCTTTAGCATCATTCCTTCCAAAGAAATCCCAGGGCTGATCTTCAGAATGGACTGGTTGGATCTCCTTGCAGTCCAAGGGACTCTCAAGAGTCTTCTCCAACACCACATTTCAAAAGCATCAATTCTTCCACACTCAGCCTTCTTCACAGTCCAACTCTCACATCCATACATGACCACTGGAAAAACCATAGCCTTGACTAGATGGACCTTAGTCGGCAAAGTAATGTCTCCGCTTTTGAATATGCTATCTAGGTTGGTCATAACTTTTCTTCCAAGGAGTAAGCGTCTTTTAATTTCATGGCTGCAATCACCATCTGCAGTGATTTTGGAGCCCCCCAAAATAAAGTCTGACACTGTTTCCACTGTTTCCCCATCTATTTCCCATGGCGTGATGGGACCAGATGCCATGATATTCAGTTTCTGAATGTTGAACTTTAAGCCAGCTTTTTCACTCTCCTCTTTCACGAGGCTTTTTAGTTCCTCTTCACTTTCTGCCATAAGTGTGGTATCATCTGCGTATCTAAGGTTATTGATATTTCTCCTGGCAATCTTGATTCCAGCCTGTGTTTCTTCCAGCCCAGTGTTTCTCATGATGTACTCTTCATAGAAGTTAAATAAGCAGGGTGACAATATACAGCCTTGACACCAGCTTGGAGAGGTCCTTTAGATCTCTGGGTTTTGCTTTTTGTTTTCCTCACTGGATGCCTTACTTAAACCAAGATACTTTGAAATCATTGCTAGTTTCTAGATAGTAGAGGAGAGCAAGGAAGGAGTAAAGAACATTTTCAGTCACCTGACTTCATTATCCCTTTCAAACCAAGCCAGGACAAAGAAAAATTCTAAGACTGCAAACTTTCGTAGCCCTCTGAGGGCAAATTCCCACAAATTCTTCAGTTCAGCCCTGAAGGTGGTCACAAAGGAAGGGGTAAAATACCCTCAGGTTTCAATGTAGACCCCAAAGAAAAGTATAATAGAATTTTAACCTTGTGACTCTGCAGGCAGCTGCAATTTACAGGTTGAAGTCCCAGTTTCAGTTTAATTGTGAAGGGTGTTCATTTATCAGTATTTCTAAAGGATGGCAACTTGTCTAGTCAAGAGTACCCAGCTGGACTCTGAGAACTTTCTCTGGGCTTGGCAAAGCAACTATGTTGCAGTGAAAGCAAACAGTCCTTGGACTCTGCCACTAACAGTCTTGTGGGTGACCTTGGCAATTCAACTAACCTCTCTGTACCTCAACTTCTTTTGTAAAGTATGGAAAGAAATATGCCAACAGGGGCTTATAAAGCATTATATAAATATATAGGTTTAAATTAAGTGCCTTGTGGGAAATACTTATCCCAAATAGACTACTACCAAGAATGTAATTGATTAGCACATATGAAAAACCTCATCCTGACAGAATAGTGAATAATAAATTCAGGGATGAATTGAAAGAAATTATCACTGACAACACAGGGATAAACATGATCTTAAATCAGAAATCTGCTGAGAGTCTTTTTTTTTTTTTTAGGATATTAGCTCAAACTTTGTCTTCAGAAAAAACCAAAATGTGCTAACAGGAGGATAAAGTTATCATCCTGAGGGACTTCTAAGCTGATTTCTCAGAGGCATCCTGGGAGGTTATGGAGAAACCAGGGCCCCAGTAGGCAGAGTCCATCAGCTTGCATAAAGCTTTGGGGACCTGAAACACAGAAGGTTCCACAGTCACAAAGCTTGAAAAGCTGTTCAGCATCTTTTGTAGCTAAGTCACAGGGGCCTGAGCTATTATTATCTCTCAGATTTATGTCTCCTTGATACCACTACCCTACCCTTGGAACAGCACAGGTATGAGTCACTATTACTTAAGCCAGCAGTTGACCCTTTAGAACTGTTGACTCATAAGAATTTAAGGTTACATGTATGAGAGTAAGATTGAAGTATATGGATAAAATATGAAATTTATGAATCCAAAATATCACCTGTTTTTACCAGGTGTATTAAGGTCCCAACAGAAAATAATTGACATGTTCAAAATAATCAAGGGCTACTTTTTTTTTTTTTAAGAACTACTTTTAAAAATTGTTGGCAAGGGATAGGTTAGTAACTAGAGGCTAGTAACAGCCTTACACCTGAAAGGACAAAGGGAGGTAGTGGTTACTGAGCCTTCGCGAGATAGCACTGAGAGGAGCAGTGGCCTTTAATCAAAGGAGTGGGGCCCAGGCGAGCCCAAGGGAGGGAAACTGGGAAATCAATACACTGATTTCAGTCATTTTTCTTCATCCTGTCTTCTGCTCAGAACTTCCTATTGACTGATCCAACTGGAAGCCAAAGTACAGGGGACCCACTGATGAAATTCATGCAGGTTAGCCTCCGAGGGGGCATCCCAGGTGACGCTAGTGGTAAAGAACCTGCCTGCCAATGCAGGATTCATTCCCTGGGCTGGGAAGATCCCCTGGAGGAGGGCATGGCAATCCACTCCAGTATTCTTCACTGAAGAATCCCACGGACAGAACCCGGTAGGCTGCAGTCCATGGGGTTGCAAAGAGTCCAACATGACTGAAACGGCTTCACATCACAAAGTTGTGGTGCACAGGCTTAGTTGCTCTGAGGCAAGTGGGATCTTCCTGAACCAGGGATCAAGCCTGTGTCCCCTGCATTCGCAGGCAGATTCTTAACCACTGGACCATCAAGGTAGTCCCCCTCTATAGTCGTAAGTAACTTACTGTTAGCTATCAGACATCTTGTGTAAACCCTGAGTAGGCGTAATTATCACGAGGCTGCTCACACTTCAGCGTTCTCTTGTATTTTCTACCTACTGATCTTGGAGTAGAGGGCTCACTTTTACAGATTCAACACTACTTTCAGTTCTTTGCTTTTCAAAGCTTTTTAAATTTCTGTTTTTCTTTAGGCACCACAAAGACCATATATCCATTTATGAGGTACCTGCTAGATGTACCTTATAGTTAGTATGTACACAGTATTATTTACCAAAAAGCAATTATCCACATGCAGCCTAATACATGGTAAGTGTTCAGTTTCCTAAACATTGACTTTGAGAGCTTACATGGAGATTCTAATGTTGAATACTGATACTTAAATGCCCTTGATTTTGGTATTACCCTCCTTTATTTAGGGCTTCCCTGGTGGCGCAGAGGTTAAAGCGTCTGCCCCTAAAACGGGAAACCTGGGTTTGATCCCTAGGTCGGGAAGATCCCCTGGAGAAAGAAATGGCACCCCACTCCAGTATTCTTGCCTGGAGAATCCCATGGATGGAGGAGCCTGGTGGGCTACAGTCCATGGGGTTGCAAAGAGTCGGACACGACTGAGCGACTGAACTCCTTTATTTAAGAAAGGCATCTTTACTGCCTATGGAGCAGCTTTTGAGAACACCATACACTGGTAGCTCAGCTCATAAAGAATCCACCTGCAGTGTAGGAGACCCCGGTCCAATTTCTGGGTCGGGAAGATCCCCTGGAGAATGGATAGGTTCACCACTCCAGTACTCTTGGCTTTCCCTGGTGACTCAGCTGGTAAAGAATCTGCCTGCAATGTGAGAGACCTGAGTTCGATCGCTGGGTTGGGAAGACCCCCTGGAGAAGGTAAAGGCTACCCACTCCAGTATTCTGGCCTGGAGAATTCCATGGACTGTATAGTCCATAGGGTCACAAAGAACTGGACACAACTGAGTGACTTTCACATATACTTGATGGGGACATTTTAGTAGCCAGACAGATCCCTTCAAGCCTGGCTATCAATGGGGATTGTACCACAACCAGACTGCTACTCGTATTTACTTAGTAAATGTGTGCTGAATTGGACTGAGATAACACCAAGCACCTTATTAACCAAGAGTAGCTTAGAAGTTAGCAAAGCAAATCAACTGTCCCAGCCTCTCTGGGCCTTATGTCTACCCACCCCCTCCCTGAATATATCGGCATTGACTTTACTCCCACACAAGACACAGAATAATCTCCTTCAGCCACTCTCCTCTCTTGGTTGTTTGCTTTTAGGGGTGGGAGTGATCAAGAAGGGAAGAAGATATAAATTAATAACCCAGTCAAAATCTCTCTTCATTCTCACTTCTGGTCTTGCCTCAACTTGCTCTGCCTGTTAAGACTGTCAACTAGTAGCTAGATAAGGAAAAGGCAGAGAATGTAAACGGGTAGAAGAGACCTCAACAGGGGAAAGAAGACACCGCCCTCCTCCTAAACACACACACACACACACACACACACACACACAAAACACAACACGCTCCCACTGTTCCATTCTCATTAGTTCAGTTGGACAGGGAAAACTTGGTCTTAAGGTTTATCTGGGACCAGGGAATAGATATAATTTTTGCTCAGGAGATGGAAAAAATTTCAGTGACACTTGAAATGGTAAGACTTTGACATTTTATTAAGAAATATCTTTTTATTTTAAATGATAGTACAAAAATTGTATATATAATATAGATTTGTATAGGTGTACATACACATAAATGCTTACACACACACATGAACTTGCTCATCAGATTCAAACCCTATTTTATTAAAATCCTAAATAAAAGAGAAGTAGATTTGTTTTCCTAAAATATACTGTACATAAAGCTGTCAGACAACTTGTAAAACTGAAGCTGTTTTGAGAAGCTCAGCACCCCACCTACCCTTTCTCTGGCCTAACACAAGTGGCCTCGGCAGAAGGACAGTGCACAGGGCAGGGCCAGAGAAGGGAGCTGTTATCATCACTGCTGATAGAACCAGATGCCTGAAACCAGTGAGGAAGCACAGGATATAGAGCATGACCTCGATTAATTCTCAGAATTAAGAATAAACCACTTAATAAACAGAAAATATGTGGTGGGGAAGGCAGGGAATAGAAAGAGGAAAAACAAGGCCCACAGATTAGAAATGACCTACTAATTAAGTTCCAGTGTCTGGGAAAGACTCAATGAGATAAGAACAATGGGGTCACAGAAGCAGAAGTAGTTAGAGGGGAAGGGGAGGAGAGAGAGACAGGGAATCACAATTTCCTGCCATTAACAAGCCAAATTGGTCTGTAGTACAATCTTGGGATATCACCCCACCTCCTAATCTTAGAGAGGCTTAAAAAAAAAAGGCAGTACCAGAGGTTCAAAGCTACTTAAATTGAATTCACATCCTTCTTGCTCCTGTCTCTTGGTAAATATGTTGGCACAGGAAATAGAATACTAACTCAGAAGGGGAAAATATAAAATGGAAATAGATAAGAGCTTAGAGCAGCACATAGGTGTGCTTGGCTTGTATTCCATTCTAAAGCTCCTTTTCTGGCCATACAGAGATGTCTACACAAGGAGCAGAGAACAGGAGGCCATTCTCCAATAAATCTGGACAAAGACTAATTGCCATTCAGGATTAAACTTCTGGGAATAGTTGTCTATATGCCTCAGGTCTTCAGGTTCTGGGGATCCATGATGCTTGTTAGGAGAGAGCCACAGAAATTTCTCAAAATGATCTTTTCTTAAAAGGATGAGGTATCTAAACCAGAAAAGCAAATATATAGAATGTCTGCACCCTCTGCCACGGACGTTTACCTAGAGTTTCTTTCCTATTCAGAAGTATAAGAAATTATGCAAATGTCAGTCAAAACAGCTGCCACAGGGGTGGAAAGGAGGCTTGCTCTGTGGAAAGGCAGCTCCAGTTCTACCCCCGACTCTGCTCTGAAGCTTTCAGGCAGCTCCAGTTCTACCCCCGACTCTGCTCTGAAGCTTTCAGTTTACATGATGTCACCACACTATATGCTAAAGAAATCTCTGCAAAACTAGGTACTGGCTCTCCCTAGGGCCTTACTCCTCAGGTTTCTCATTACTCCCTGTTGAGTGTGCCTCTCAGAAAAGGGCCAAAGTAATGCTTTTTCTTCCTCAGTCCCTTTAATGAATTGAAAGAAACCCTCTCTAAAGTGTTTAATGAGATAAATATTTCCAGCGTTTACCAGGTACTTTTTAGAACTGGACCTCAAAACAAAGAGAAAAGTGGGAAAATTCATATGTATTTATAAATATACACAATAATATACATGCAGCAAAGGGGTGTTAAAAAAATGCACTGGTCACAAAATACCTAACTTCAACTGGAGAGCCTTCTGGTAAATTCATTTCTTTTACAGCAATATAAAGAAAGAAAGGAAAGCCATTTTGTATGCCACAGATTTCTAGTATTACTGAGCAGACACAAAAATCTTACTAAAGCAATGCGAAGGCTGAAAAAGAGGGCGAGGCAAAGCCAAAAATAATGAAACAGATATGACAGAGAAAAAAGAAACTCTTTTAAGGTGCTGAGTTCAAAATACAGAAAACCTAAAGCCAAGTTCTCTCATATTTCAAGTAAGAGACCTCAACTATGGCATTATAATTAAGAGATCCCACAGAGGTAGTGATAGGAAGGGAATGTCCATCTATACATTTGTAAATAATTTCCCTGAAGCTGGGAAGAAGAACAGAAATATTAAGATTTATTTCCTTCTCTTATTTAGGGGGAAGCTTAAAACCATAATGTAAATGTAGGGCCTAAAATTTCTATATTAATACTGATACTATTAAAGCAGCTTTATTTTAAAATAGGCAGTTATCCAGGTTTCAGATTTTCCTGTTCAAGTACCATCTCTGAACCACCTGTTATTTGAGTCTCTGTAATCCAACCCTGCCAACAGGGCAGTTGGATTTCCCAAACCCAGAAGACCTAGCAACATTTTCCCAACTTCCAAGGTTGATCCAGGAAAATATGCAAAATCATATAATGGTACTGCCAATAATGTCATTAATATTAACTACTACAAGGGATCCTGACCTACCATTCTCTCTATGGCAATACAACTAGAGATCAAATCCTATTTTCCTTCTCTGGAATGCTAAATGGTCTATTCCAGGTAAATAAAAACAAATGCCCTTTTAGTACCCACCCCTTTCCAAACATTGCCCTTCTCTCTCTCCCTAACCCAATCCCTCCTTAAACCCCCTATCTCAGAGACCCCATCATCAAAAATGACTTGGGCTATATTAGATATTTTTCTGAGTGGGAATGATAGGCTTTTACAGAAAAAGAATAAGAACCTCTAAACAGTAGGGGCTCTGTATACTCAGAAGGGTGTGCTGGATGGAATCAACCTCCATCAGAAGCTACCTTAGAGAGTAAGCTGGTTGGACCTAGATATTTTCTGTAAGGTTAACCTCCACCTCCTTAACAGGAAAGAAAAAATAAACAAACCAAAAAACAAGGAACTAAAGTCAATATATACACCAAGAACACACACAAAACACATCTAAAATAACATTTGGTCCCTCTATAGTTAAGCTAAAGCTCTGAAATGGAACACAATAGCAGCTTACTGTTAGCACCTGATTCACAAAGGGACTCAGAAAAAGCAAAAACACTGCAAAGAGACACAGGACGATTTGACAGCAGAAACCACCATTTTACACTCACCCTTACCTAGGCGGCTGCACTGCATCTCTCCACCATCCCCGATGGTGCAGACTCATCTCTGATCATCTGGAAAGTGCTCAGTACTTGGTCCATGGAGAAAACCTAGCTGAGGTGGCCCATAGCCAGCATTCATTTCAAAACTGATATTTTTGTCTATAAGCCTCTAATAGCCAATTCTTTCAGGGCTTCCTTGGTGGCTCAGCGGTTAAAGCGTCTGCCTGCAATGCAGGAGGCCCGAATTCAGTCCCTGGACCGGGAAGATCCCCTAGAGAAGGAAATGGCACCCAACCCACTCCAGTATTCTTGCCTGGAGAATCCCATGGATGGAGGAGCCTGGTATGCTACAGTCCAAGGGGTTGCAAAGAGTCGGACACGATGGAGTGACTTCACTTTCACTTTTCTTTTCACTTTTGTTAAATTTGGTTTGGGGAGTTATGTTTACAGTCTATTTTGAGCCCTAAATGATTCTGCTCTGGAAAACTGCAGCAAATTACTTCAGTAGTCAAGGTAAATAGAACCCTGTTAACTGTCACATTTTATTCCAAACTAAGAATACATGTTTTCCCCATGATCGCTAATGAAGAAAACCTTATTCTACACAGTCATTCAGCTGGCACATCTCCCTCTCGTTCTGTCTGCTCAGTTGTGTCCGACTCTTTGCAACCCTGTGGACTGCAGCACACCAGGCTTCCCTGTCCTTCACATCTCCCTCTGGTTGCTTCTAATTTATAACAAAGCAAGTCCAGGATGATGACCTCTTCACAACCTCTCTCCCTCTCCACCCATATTCCCATTCTTTAAAAAAAAAAAAAAAAAACTCCAAGAAATCCCAGCAATGAAACACTTTCTAAAGTGTCTAGGCAAAAGCAGCAGGCATGGTGGGAGAGAAAAGAATAAGGTGACAAAGATCTGGCCAGAATCTCTGGTTCCTTACGTTATGGCACTGGTTGTCCTTATCCCCTCTGCCAACACACTGAGCACCTATAAAGCACAAAAGCTCTACACAAGACCTGACCTTAAGAAAACAAACAGTGTACGCATCCCAAATCAGATGGATAAAAACTCTAGAACGTCCTCAGCCTTCATCTCTCCTCCTGTCTTTTCTTGCATATGAGTGGATACCATGTAAGTTCCACAGAAAGGCACACTTAGCAAACTCAACAAAATTTTATAAAGTTAAAAAGTTGAACATATACACAATAGAATATTACTCAGCCATTAAAAAGAATGCATTTGAATCAGTTCTAATGAGGTGGATGAAACTGGAGCCTATTATACAGACTGAAGCAAGCCAGAAAGAAAAACACCAATACAGCATACTAACGCATATATATGGAATTTAGAAAGATGGTAACGATAACCCTGTATGTGAGACAGCAAAAGAGACATAGATGTATAGAACAGTCTTTTTGATTCTGTGGGAGAGGGCAAGGGTGAGATGATTTGGGGGAATGACACTGAAACATGTACAATGTCATATGTGAAACGAATCGCCAGTCCAGGTTCGATGCATGATACAGGATGCTCGGGGCTGGTGCACTGGGATGACCCAGAGGGATGGTACGGGAGGGAGGAGGGAGGGGGGTTCAGGATGGAGAACACATGTACACCCGTGGTGGATTCATGTCAATGTATGGCAAAACCAATACAATATTGTTAAGTAATTAGCCTCCAATTAAAATAAATTAATATTTTTTTAAAAGTTGATATTAAAGCTTGACATTACATAAATAAATGCTTGGAAGCAAGTTGTTCTGACAACAGACTACCCTCCTCATTGCAATTTCATAAAATCTAGCCAAAGCAAAGTTGGTGTCTTGAGACCAGACTGTTTCCTAACCCCATGAGCCTCTTTTCTGGCCATGTTCCAGCATCGCAGAGGTGCAGCTGGAGGCTGTGGGATCTACATACACGTCTCCCACATCAGCAAGTTTTCTTTTCAGTTTTTAAAAATTCTATTTTAGCTTCTTAAACTGGCATCTGGGGTATGGACACACAGTGGATGCAGATTTACCTAGGTGATTTCTTCTCAGTGAAATTAACTCAGCATAGTGGGGAGTGCCTGCCTGTTCCTTTGGAAGCAGAATATATTTCTTTGTCTTCCCCAAAGCTTACATCTAATCCCTCCTCCCAACTAGGTTTCTTCCCTAATGGATACACATCATAAATCTAAGGCAAAGTTTCAGGTCACTTGATGGTTTGACTATTAAAGGCTCTGGGTATGTCCATATTAGAAATATTATTTCAAAATCTTCTGATAGAAAGTCAGTTATTTAAAAAACAATCGGTCCATAACATCCACCTTTCTTTTACCACTGTGCTTCAAGCAATGATGTGAGATGAGAAATCTGGTCCTTATTATTTTGGACCCTCAGAAGACGTGTTCCCTAAATTGGGCTTCGAATTTTCCAGTTGCATAGAGAGCTTTCCTGAGCCCAAGTTGTAGCCGATAGCATCGTACCCTGCTATAATTTTCTTCTTTAGGACATTCTTAATTTTTACACAGTTTGTCCTCTGTATTTTTTTTAAGAGGAAAAGGATGGACACAGTACAAGTTGTGGCCCTTGCACATTAAGTTGAAACAGCTTCCATGGAAACTCCAGTGTGAGGCTCTGTGGTCCCTGCTGCCCCAGTCTCTTCTGTTTCTCTCTCTCCCATCGCCCCCTCCATGACTACTACAGCATCTACCTCAGCCACCCCTTCAACCACGGCAAAATCAACTCCATTGGGCTGTTGTCGGGCCATGGCCTCCAGTCTGAGGCGGTACTGTTCTGCCTCCTGCTCTTTCTTTAGGAGCTGGTGTCGGTACTCCTGGGCTCTTCGATTAGCCTCCTGGAGGCGCTGCTGAAGTAGCTCTCTTTCAGTGCCTTCCTGTAAAAGTAAGCCACACAGGTGAGGATTCCTAAGAGCAGACAAAAAGAAAAGGGTTCAGGCCTTGAGAAGTCTGGCTTTCGTGTCTTTTGCCTTCTCTCCACCACTGCTAAAAATATTACCTTGCTTTCTTCCACACTGTCTGTCATCTCTTCTATCCTTGGTTTCTTAGTCAGTGGCAATTTCTCTGCTTCTTCTGCCTCTTCCTCAATGACAGTCTCCTCTGCAACCTGACCAGCAGGTACAGTTAGAACTATAAGCCAAAGGACACCAATTGGAGGTGATGAATACACAGTAAAACAAAGAGATTTTGCTTACTTTGAATAGGAAAACAAACTGAAACACATTCTCTAGTATCTTACTGTTCATGTTTCTTTGGATTTTAGAATCAACAGGTAAGGCATGGCTTTGTAGAGAGAAACCGAAAGGATTAGAGGCACTAAGAAGACTTCAGAGGGACATCCCTGGTGATGAAGAATTCTTCTTGCAATGCAGGGGATGCAGGTTTGAGCTCTCTTTAGGACACAAAGATCCCATATGACCTGGAACAACTAAGCCTACATGTGGCAACTACTGAAGCCCGTGTGCTGTGGAGCCGGAATGTCACAATTACTAAGCCTGCATGCCTCACTCAACTAGAGAGTTCGTGCACCACAACTAAATATCTCACAGGATGTAATGAAGACCCTATGTGCCACTAAGACCCAGAGCCAAATACACATTTTTTAAAAACAGAAAGACAAAGACGACTTCAGAAAGGAAGGGCAATGATATGCAGGTTTGGAAGCCATGCAGTTAAGACCCAAGCCTGAAGCTTTTATATAAAAGTGTCTGAAAAAAAATTAATTAATTAAGAAAAAAAAGTGTCTGACTACAGATCAGAAGCTGTGACCACTTAGCTTGTAATTCTGCAGGAATCTAAAGTAGGTATAATGTCTTAAATAAGAATTTTTAAAAACCTTTCCTGAAAGCAGTTTACCATCAGATATATCTAATTTAACTATTTCTCTTCTCAAGGATAAGTGAGAAAAGGGTCAACACATATGCATACAACATACAAGATGTACTGCACACCTATCAGAATGGCTAAAATTTTAAAAATAGTGATAACACCCAATTCTGGCAAGAATGTGGAGAAACTGGATTATTCATAAATTGCTGGTGAAAATATAAAATGGTATAGTCACTGTAGAAAAAAATTTTTTTTTACAAAACTGAACATGTATTTACCATATGACCCAGAAATTATACTTCTGGACATTTACTCCAGATAACTGAAAATTTATGTTCCTATAAAGCCTGTACATGATGAGTCATAACAGCTTTATTCATATATAGCTAAAAGCTGGAGACAACTTAAGTAATTAAGTGATTAAATAAACTATGGTACATCCATACCATGGACTACTACTCAGCAATAACAAGAAATGAACTACTGATACAAACATCAACTTGGATAGACCTTAAGGGAATTATGCTGAGAAAAAAAACCCTATTGCAAAAAGCTATATACTATATGATTCCATTTCTATAACAGTCTTGAAATGACGAAAGTATAATAATAGAGAACAGACGAATTAGTGGTCACCAATGGTTAGGAATGGGGTGGGAAGGGAAGTGCCTGCAGATACAGAGTAGCACAAGGAATCCCTGTGACAGAATTGCTTTCTGTCTCAACTGCGGTGGTGTTCATACAGTAAACTGCACAGAACACAAACTCACAAATGAAGGCAGAGAAAACTGCAAAAAAATTTCAGGAGCCTGGTGGGCTACAGTCCGTGGAGTCGCAAAGAGTTGAATTACGACTGAAGCGACTTAGCACACATGCACAAAACAGTACAAAATATTTGTACTATTATTCAAAATGTTATCACTTGGGGGAACTGAGTGATATATGGGATCCTTCTATATTATTTCTTACAACGGTACATGAATTATCATGCACAATTACATGTACAATTATCTCAAAATAAAAAGTTAAAAAATTATATTTGGGTTTTAGGATGCATTATGATTTTCGTTTAAAGCAAAAATTGATAGCTTCAATTGACAACAGTAGAAAGCAGCTTAGATATCTGCTAAGTGGAAATGGAAGTTTTGTCTGGAATTTAAAATTTCTTACAGTTAATTCACAAAATTTTGGCTTTCATTCTTTGAGCTTGGTTAAATGCATCTGTAAAAAGTAGTGCAGTTTATCCAGGCAAAACCTTGAAAATTTTTTTTCTCCCTAGGACCTTCCCAGTGGTCCAGTGATTAAAACTCTATGCTCCCAATGCAAGGGGCATGGGTTCAATCCCTGGTCAGGGAACTAAGATCCCACAAGCCAGAGGACCTTAAATTTTTATTTTTTTCCCTTAAAACAACTCTGATCTTAAAAAGGCAAAAAAAAAAAAAAAACAAAAAACAAAAAAAAAACAAAAATTCCGTTCTCATTTAATTAATTCCAAGTAGTCTCTCACCTACTCTGTGAGCTCCCCCAAACTTTAAATGCTAATGTCCATAAAAATATCAGTAGTATATTTCCAAATAAAATTCCAAGAATTTATGATACCAAAGCTTGGATTATAAAGGTTTAACTCCTACTGTTTCTTCCTATACTGCAAAGATCCATCAATTCAAATAATTTAAAAATTATAAAATCCTCATAATTATTTAGGCCAACTCAAATTGCTGATGACACAAAAGGCAATGATACCAACCCTTCTTTTTCAACCTCTAGTATTTCTGAGGAATGAAGCTGCAATGTTAGTTTCTCTTTTTTAAAAAAAATTTTTACTTAAGTATCTTTTAATAACTAATACATTCAGATTGTTCAAAGATTGAAAGCTATAAAAGCATATATACTGAAAAGCTTCTCGTCCATCTCTAGCTGCCCAGGTGCCCTGCCAGAAAGGAACCAATGTTAAATGTTATTTCTGAATGTTCTTCCAGAGATAGTCTAAGTCTACAAATATATTAGCAAATATACATATAAACTTATCCCTTTAAAAAATACAGTGTAGCATACTCTACACACTGCCTGTATCTTGCTCTTGTCACTTAAGGTATTTTGGAGATCAGACCATACTGGTATATAAGAATCCTCCCCATTGGTTTTAATAGCTGCATAGTATTCCATTGCATAAGTAGGGTATACCATATTTTATTTACCCAGTTCCATTAATGACTTCTACTTAGGTTCTTTTTAATCTGATAATTACAAATAATGACTTCTACTTAGGTTCTTTTTAATCTGATAATCACAAATAATGCTGTAACAAATAATTTAGTATATAGTTCATTTCTGTGTATGTGAATATAAATTCATAGAAAAATAACTTTTTAACCAGAAGGTATGTGCAGCTTCAATACTGATACGTGTTGACAATTTGCTCTTCAGAAGATGCATTCACACTCTAACCAGTGATTTATAAGAGTGCCTGTTTCCCCATACCCTTGACAGCATCGTGCTTTAATGGTATATTGGTGCAGTATTTATATTTCTCTTGCCATAAATGAAATAAATTTTCCTATTTTTAAGGAACCATCAGTATTTTCTGTGAACTACTAGTTTGCAATACTTGCTCTTTATTCTATCATGTTATTGGTTTTACTCACATATTTTATATATATTAGGAAAATTTGACTGGTTTCGGGTTTTTTTTTTTTCTTTTTCAGAGCTTCTTTGCCCCATCTAGGATATGGCATTCTCCCATTTCCCCCTAACTTGCCCTAATGCTTCATTTTTAGAGGTGTGTTGAGTGTCTAAAATATCTTTTAATAAACAATTGTCCACACGGGACAACTCACCTTGCTGTCCATCTTGCACAGTCACAATAAATGGCTGGCCAATGCCTCCAGTAGGGATTGCAGTTTGGATATTACCCAGAGGGACTCCATCGGTCACTATGGTGATGACCCTCTGGCCTCCACTCCCCACCACTTGCTGGATTGATGTATCAACAGAATTTCCCTCTATGATTTCTTCTGAATTAGCTAGAGAGGACAAAAGTAAATATAAAATTACAGCTTAAAAAAACAGGAGTAGAGTAATTTCAGCCTCCATGAAGTTGACAATATCAGGAAGAGAAAAACTTGAAATAATGCATTAGAACAGTATTTTCTAAAATGTTTTCACTGACATGTTAGCTTTCACCAGACGGGTTCTATGTACAAATACATTTTCAAAATGTTTGTTTAAATATGCTTAAGTTTTTGTTTTTATTTTGTAGTAAGTATCAGAGACCCTAATAGACAAATAAGCATTGTGACTCTCTAACAGAAAATAAGATATGCTGAGTTTCCCCAACATACTTGATCTTGGGACTCCTTTTTCAGGAAGTATCTTGAAAGTCTAAATAAATCTATAGAGCCTAGAACTATAACTATAAATTAGAGTAGACCTATTTCTATAAGAAATAAAGGCATTTAATAGAGAATTAACAAAATAACATGTCAAGAAGTCAAAACACTGAAGAAGTCTGATAGACAAAAACAGGTAGCTTCTCCCATGTGACTGATCAATAACATTAATAGCAATGAACACTATTTACTATGGGCCAGTACTTTTCTATTAATAAGAACTTTACATGTATCATGTTGAATAAAGATTTTCACTTTGGTTAGTCAATATCCCCAGTAACCATTAGGGGAGACAGCTCCTACTACTATGAAACTTCTGTATCTAAAGAGTCATAAGGAGAACTTTGCAACAGGGGTAGGGACTATCCACATGAGATGTGTTCAGGCAGTTCAATGGAAATAGAGCATTCACACCTCTTAGAAGCAAAAAACAGTTAAATGTTAGAGCTGAAAGGACCCTGATAGATAATCTAATCCAACTACCATGTTAGAGATGAGGAGACAGACCTGAAGAAGTCAAATGATTTATCCAACATCAAAGAGCAAATTAAAAGAATTAACAAGCACAAGTTTAATATGTTGCTTTTTCCTCTGCCATGCTGCTCATTCATACACATCTGAGTAGAGATCGTTATGATTGCTACCAGTTGGAAAAACAGAATTGGAGGAATGTTCTCAGCATCTAAATGTCTATGGCAGAAAGAAATCAACAATCTGCTTTTATTTATGATGGAGCAGATTGCCAGAGTGCTCCAGAAAGATTCCTAGATGACTATTTACCCCTATCTATTTGCCTCCTACCTATATGAAGTCTTAAACCTTTTCCCTGGAGGCCACTAGCTCTGGCTAAGGGACCTGAAACCTTTCTGTGTTAAAATCAGAAGGGCACTATACAGGATTTATCTCCACAAATCCACTGGGAATGCCAAAATAACATCTGCAGTGAAATGAAGCACGCCAACCTGGGGTACACAGGATATAACAATGAGCGAGGTAGCAGTCCCATGTATTTTGATGCTCTAATACAAGACATCTAGGCTGCTATTTTGAATCATTCTATGATAGTATCAGTCAAAACACAACACAGAGTATTTCCAAAACTCTGCTATATAAGACCAAACATTTCAATCTGATGTACCTTGAGTCAGTGCAAACAAACTTGAAGCTGCAAGAATACAAAGGAGTAACTTACACATTCTCTGACATTATTCAGCTGACTGATTATACCACTTAGTGATTTTTCATTGTGATGCTCAATGACTCTACATCCCTTTATCCTAGTTGTCTCTAACCATAATTCTTTAACATTTCATGGAAATTAAATCTGCTGGAGAGTTGAAAACAAAAGAAATGGTGATTCACCTAGCAGATATCCTTTACCTACCTGTGGCTCTGTGCGAGTTGGAGAGGGGGGCTGATGCCTCAGCAAGAGCTGCAAGGGTGGCCAGCACTGAGGTGGTAGAATTTGAGAAGTGTACTGTTGAGGAGGCATGGGGGTCACCTATTTTGATAAAAAAGGCAAATGAAGTCCAGTGGAGAGAATAGAGATGAACTAAAATGGCTTATTAAATCAAAATCTCAGCTTTTCCTTAATCTTGCTTTCTAATACAAACTTATATAAACCGATTATCATGGTGTTAAAATTCTTAAGGTTTACAGTTTTCCCTTTAAAGTGGATTAAGATAATATGCTTGGTATAGGGCCATTACATTCTCTTCATCTGATCATTCTCTTGGCACTGTCAAGGCTGAGCATCAGCAGCTAACACACCAAGAGTTCCAACCACTCCCAAGGCTGGCTGTACAGAGCTCTTCTTGGCAGCCGGCAGTAAGCATACAGAGCATGCCTCACCCCAAGCTAGGCAGTGGTGAGGGAACAGGCCCCTCCTGGGCTTTAGTCAGTCATGCCTCTTCTATTCACCAGCTCTTCTATTTACCAGAGAGGTGAGAAGACTAGGACTGACCTCAAGGGCAAGGACAGTTAAAAACATGAAGTTTCACATTTTGAATGTCAAAGGATAGTACAATTAATTGATGTTAAAAAATAACAATTACTTAGTTTAGTTATGTCATGATGTGCTATTTTAAAAAACTTCATTCATAACCTTTTCCTCTATCTATGTGATATACTTACAGCTAAGTTCCAAGAGGGAAGTACATTAGATCTGGCAACAGGCATGCCTAATTTTATGAACCGGAAGTATTACTCAACAGTTTTGCATAAATCCAACTTTTATAACATGAATTGCATTTCCCCAAGTCTTTCACTATAATTTCAGAGATAACTTATTGTACCAATTGCAAATTAATTGCCGCTTGGGGCCAAATCCACCCTTCTTTGCCGTGCCTTGTGATACTGAAGCTGAATCCTATAAATATTTCCTGTCATCTGGCAAGAGATTAAGTTTTATCACATAGAAGTGACTGCTCCCCATACTGGCTATTCCTATATTCTTTAGAGTTCTCCTCACCTCTTAATAGTTATCCATTGTTACTAATAAGTTTTTAGAAGTTAAGTTTATAAATTATATATTTATAATATATATTTATTATATGTAAGTATTTCTGACATATAATAATAAAATTATGTGTAATCAAGCTATACCACACATAATTTTGTCTCCTGAATGAAGTGGACTGGTGCACTCATCTTTTTAAACCTGTAATTAGCTTTATCTATTTTGGCTGTGCTGGGCGTTCACTGCTGCATAGGCTTCTTTCTGGTTTCGGGGAGCAGGGGCTACCCTCTAGCTGTGGGGCACGGGCTTCTCATTGCGGTGGCTTCTCCTGTTGCGGAGCGTGGGCTCCAGGGCACGAGGGCTTCCACAGCTGCAATTCCTGGGCTCGAGAGCACAGGCTCCATTAGTTGTGGGGCTCGGGCTTACTCTGCGCCATGTACGAACACGTATCTCCCACACTGGCAGGCAGACTCTTTACCCCCGAACCACCAGGGAAGCTCTAAATGTACTCTTACTTTTTGTTTTCTCAATTGCACACCTTAAAGAAAGTCAGTTATCTGTAAATACTTTCAAAGCTTTTGGATGACGACTGTGGGAGTGAAGATAAGGGTGGAGAAAATAATGATATCCTTATTTTAATTCTCTCATACTCAAGGAACCAAATAGTCTTAGTGAAACACAGTGCATGACCTCTAGACAGAGCTTGTGTCAATCTAATGACCTTGTAAGCGCAAGATTAGCTACAGCTTGTACTGTAATTTTCCTGCTTAGTTCATGTTTTTCTTATCACTCAGACTATCATACCAAGTGCTGACATAAGAACTCACAAATGAAACAAACGAGGAACAAGCAAGTTTTAGATACACTCCTCATGGAGGTTGTAATATATGTGACAGTAAGTCACTAACAATGAAAAATACACTGCCATTATATTATCACAGTTAGAACACACACAGACAAACACACAAACAAGGCTGTTATACTTAAAGTTCAAGTAAGACAAATCAGGTAGGCCATCAAGCTAAAGGAGACTACTTGTGTAGAACTGCTTCATGAAAAAGGCAGTATATACTTTTTAGCACATGATGATTCCAACCTAAGGGTATTTGTTCTCGCTCTAATTCAAACATAATGACTCACCCAAATTCTCTTCCATAACAAGATGAAGAAAGAACATTTGTGAAAAATTAGGTTTAGTATTCTGACCGAATACTACATTGGAAAGTTGAAACTGAAAAGAGATGATACAAATGATCTCTTTAGACTTATCCCAGAGAGTTCTGGGAAAATAAAGTACTTTATTGTTAAATAATGCTAATTGCTTCATTTTAATACAAGACCCCCAACAAATAAAGTGAAATGTGCATGGCTGCTGTTGTTCTGGAAGGAAAATGGCATTGTTAGTGACAATTTGTTACCTACTCAGAATATGGCTAATATAAATAAACTCTTCAGATCAGGATTTAGGGGCATGTGCTATGGTTGGCTAGGCAGTCTCACCAAGTCAGTGAAAACTGGTGGTCGCTAAGATTCAGAAAAATTAAGTAATTTGCTCAGGGTCATGCAGCTAGTGAATGTCAAGAGCCCAGATCAGAACCTAACTGTCAGATTCCAAAGCCTGCACTCTTTATGAACCAATACAAGGCAATTCGTACTTGACTTTGGAGTGCATCTTACGATTCTACAGAAAAAGGAAATTTATCTTCATAACTCTGTTTTGCCCTGATTAATTTTTTTTTTTTTGCCCTGATTAATATTTAAGTTAAGTCTGCCTTCTCCAGTCACTGCAGTTTGATGGTGGCACTGATAATAACTGATATCTTTAGTCACAAATGGAAAATTGAAAGCAATCTTTACAGTCTGGATTTTGGTATCAAAAATATCCACCAAAATGACAATCCTAAGATACTTACAGTTAATTTAAAAAAAAATTTATGTATTTCTTTTATTTTTGGCTGTGGTGGGTCTTTGTTGTGTTCGGGCTTTTCTCCAGTTGAGGCAAGCAGGGGCTACTCTTTACTGAAGTGCACAGGCTTCTTACTGTGGTGGTTTTTCTTGTTTCAAAGTATAGGTGCTAAAGCGTGTGGGCTTCAGTAGTTGCACTGTTTGGGCTCAGTAGTTGTGACTCCGGGGCTCTAAAGCACTGGCTTATAGCTGTGGTGCACAGGCTCAGTTGCTCCACAGCAAGTAGGATCTTCCTGAACCAGTGTTGCTTGCATTGCAAGGCAGATTCTTAACCACTAGACCACCAGGGAAGCACACTTTCAGTTAATTCCTAAAAATATTGCTGGATGATGGGAAACAAGAGGGCTTCTCCACCATTCAGGAAAAGAAAATCCTTAAACCCAGTTCAACAACACAACCCAAATTTGACTCAGAACTTTTCTCCTTTCTTTTATCTGCACTGATAGGCCAATCCCCTAAAGGGAAACAGCTAGGTAGAACTGCTTCATGAGTAGGATGACACCGGAGAGATCAGCTCTAATTATGTGACGGTTCAGCAGTTTCAATTTGCTGCTGTCAACATACAGAAGAGAAAAAAGGAGTAGGTTTGCCAGAAGCAACATGACAAGCATGATATAGGTCCACAGGAACCAAGGCTAAGAATCTTTATGCTGCATGCCTTCAACTTTGCTTATCATTTCAGATTACAGTCTGGAGAATTTCAGTAGTTAGACTAAAGACTTAATTCTAGCCCATGTTGTAAACATATTACTTTATTGGCTTCTAAAAACTTTTGAATTAAAAAACACTTGCGCTAATCAGTGTGGCCTGAACCACAACAAACCCAAATGGCTGTGAATATTCTGATTACATATATACATATATTTAAGCTAAACTTTTTGAATCATCCAGCTGAAAACTAAAGCATAGCAATTTTAAATGACAGTTGATAGCTTATAAAATGAAGGGCACTACTGCCCCCTTGTGGGCATGAGAGAGTCAACCTTCACTGAGAAGTTACATTTTCATTCAACATTAGCTATTACTGCTGCTGCTGCTGCTGCTGCTACTGCTAAGTCGCTTCAGTCGTGTCCGACTCTGTGCGACCCCATAGACAGCAGCCCACCAGGCTCCCCCGGCCCTGGGATTCTCCAGGCAAGAACACTGGAGTGGGTTGCCATTTCCTTCTCCAATGCATGAAAGTGAAAAGTGAAAGTCAAGTCGCTCAGTCATGTCTGACGCTTAGCGACCTCATGGACTGCAGCCTACCGGGCTCCTCCATCCATGGGATTTTTCAGGCAAGAGTACTGGAGTGGGTTGCCATTGCCTTCTCCGAGCTATTACTGAAGCCCTGCTATAAAATGGGTACTGAAATACAAAATCTCAGTCTCACCACAACCTCATGAAGTAGATTATTACATTCTAATTTAATATATAAGTACAGAAGGCTTAGGGAAGTAAGTAGTATTTCTAAGATCAAGTATCTTGCTGCTGCTAAGTATCTTAGTCAATTAATAAATCAGTATTTGAAAGCAGTTCTGGAATGCAAAAACCTTTGTATAATATGTATCTATTCTTTCTAGTTTATACTGCCTCTCAATAATAATACATTAGTCAAGATCTTCCTCTGATATTTTACAAACAACTATGAATACAGTTGTAATTTTTAAATGAAAATCGGAAACAGAAAATGAAACCCAGGATCAGTAGGAACATTTATTTAAACGAGGACATATTTTCTCTCATTGTAAAACAAATATCTGTAAGGAGATGTTGAAAATAAACTTGATTTGCTCCTTTTTATTTAAAAAATTTATTATAGTTGATTTACAATGTTGTACTAGTTTCTGCTGTACAGCAAAATTAGATTTGCTCCTTTCTAGATAGATATTTTATTTTATTTAAAACATAAATACTGCGTACTGTGTACTGGTGGTACAGTAGATAAGGCTCTGCCTGCCAATGCAGGGGACGAGGTTTGATCCTGGGTCCGGGAGGATCCTACCTGCTGCAAAGCAACCAAGCCTACTAAGCTAGTGCTCTAGAGCCCATGAGCTGCAACTACTGAGCCCACAAGCAGCAAGTACTGAAGCCCACACTCCTAGAGCCTGTGCTCCTCAGTAAGAGAAACCACCACAATGAGAAGCCTGTGCACCCAACTAAGAGTAGCCCCCACTTGCCACAACTAGAGAAAGCCTGAGTAGCAACACAGACCCAGAGAGAGCAGCCAAAAATGAATGAATTAAAACAAATACACACACGTGTCAAAAGAGCAGCACCAAGGGCTTTTCTTTGCTATATTGTTGTTTTATATGTTCTCAAGAACAAATCAGGACTCTTAAACTTTAGTGGAATAACCATACTTACCTCTTTTATATCAGCATCCAACAACCATTTATGTTTATTTTCGTATTTGTTACTGATTTAGACTATAAATATTTAACTATTTTCCTTAGCAGTACCATATTAAAGTACCTTATATTTTCATTTTGGGGTCAGACATAACCCTTCGACAGATTAATCTGTAGAATATTTTACTTTTAACACAGTCAAGCATTTATGTATAATCCTAAAGTATGATCTTTCCTTCCTCCAGAAAGAATAAAGCATTAGCTTTAAAATCTATTATAAATCTTCCATTTGGGGAATATTTTAATAAAGGAGGGGATATCAGACAGAGTATCTATTCATCTTATTTAAAAAACCTGTAATTCAGGTTCGTTTTAAGTCTAAAATAAATGTCATATTATCAGAACATCACCTGAGGTTGTCTTGGTGCTGGCTGAAGAAACAAGGCTTGCGAGGTTGACAACTTCTCCTGACGTGAAGATGAACGGGGTAGCCATAGTCACAGGGTTGGCTCTCTCAGGATTAGGATTCACCTGATTCTGCATTGCTTCCTATAAAACAACACAAGATATTTCAAAGTAAGAACACTTATTAACTAGCCTCAGTTATACAGTTACTGAACAGCCATGCCCCCTCCTCCCCAGTGCTCTGTCAGGCAGAATTAGTTCTGGCACACAATGTCCTGGGGACCTCCGAGTTCTCATTAACACCACTGTTTTTTTCTCAGACCAGGGCAACAGAGAGCTTAGGTTGTTTTTCCTATTATTTCTACCTTAAAAAAAAAAAAGGTGTATATTTGCAAAAACCTTTAGACAATTCACTTAACCTCTCTGGACATTGGTTTTTACTTTGAAAAATAAAAGGGGGAGCCTAAAAAGGAATTTCCAGCACTAACATTCTACGATCAATTATGTACAAGACATGGCGCTAGCTGAAGATCCCTGCAGAGAATCTACAGAGAACAATATTCTCCAGAGTTCTGTCCAACTACTTATTCCATTCTGCCACTGAAGAAATCCCTAAGAGAATATATAACAAACAAACAAACGAGCACCAGATTTTAAAGGCTTATTTCCATACGCTGCATTTTTGCTTTCAGGGATATCTGCACAATTTTGGCATAAAGATGCTTATCTCTATTTTATTTCTTTGGCTACTTTTTTTTTAAACACACAAATATCCCTTTGCTAAGAGTTTCGATTGAAGCAGGTTATCCATTTTATGGTTACCGTAAAATTCCTTCTTGAACCTGCCCCTTCTGCCCTCCAAATCACTTCCTTGATTCTAGCCCTCATTGACTCTTCCCTGGCCTAATGAAAGTCACTAGACGGTAAAGAATCTGCCTGCAATGCAGGAGACATGGATTTGATCCCTGGGTCAGGAGGATCCTCTGGAGAATGGAATGGCAACCCACTCCAGTGTTCTTGCCTGGAGAATCCTGGAGACAGAAGAGCCTGGTGGGCTACAGTCTGTGGGGTCACAAAGAGCTGGACACGACTGAATGACTGACACTACTACTATATGGTTCTTTAGCATTGTCTTCTCTCTCGAGCCTGTGTACCACCCTTCAAACCTTTTTAAAAAACCCTCTCATATCAATCCTATATTTAAAAGCTTCCATTGGAACACCACAAAGTAGTCCACAATCTTGCACACCCCTGTGTTCAGAACTCAGCCTTTCAAGTCTTAGCTCCTGCCACTCCCAAACTCTGCTTCTCTTGACCAATCTCTAGGCACAGAACTATTAATACTTACTCTTTCCTGATCATTCCATGCCCTTTCACACCTCTGTCTCTTTGATTTGCTTTTTCTAGCCTAGAACATCATTTTCTCACATCTCTGCCTAATGCTCCTTCAAAACTCAGTTCAGAGTCTACATATACTTTGATCTTTGCCTTAAGCATGATCAAAACTCCCTCCTGTAACACCTACTAGGTATCTGTTTATCATCATAGTGTTCAATCACTATAGTATTATACTGCTTTATATTTGGTCTTTACCTTCATTATGCTGTAAACACTCCAAGGACAGGGCTATGCCCTACTAATCTTTGTATCTCTCATCCTGTTATTTACAATATATACATACTGGCTTAAGAAATCAATGGATGATACCATCACAGCTGATTTTTAATTCTGAGATGGTTTCCTTATGACTCAATATGCTTTAGAGCTATGTTCTATCTCACATCAGTTGATGTATGTTCATAAAACATAAGGAGGCTTTTCATATTATCCCAAGTCAAGCTTAATTAAAAAGGGAAATTTTCATGGAGAAAAAAAAATTCTAAAGCCAAATAAATCTTATTTTTGTACTGGTCACAACTCTTCAATCACCACAAATAACTCAGGGCTTTATAGAATTTTTTATAGAATTTTTTTAAGATATTAATGACAATCACAAGATTGAGACATAATGAAAGCACTACTTTCATAAGATACAGAAAATTCAGTTTTGATTCAGCTCCTACAAAAAATCCGTAACTTCAGCTAAAGTATACTGTGGTGGTGTAAAAAGAACAGGACCTGAAGGATGACCAGAATCTCAGCATTGTTCTTCTCCAGGGCTATGTCAAAAGCAGACTTATCAAACTTGCTGAAAGCATGGACGTCAGCTCCGTATTTGATAAGCAGCTCTACAACATCCCGATGGTGGTGCTCTGTGGCCCAGTGCAAAGCTGTCATCTTTAGCATGTCCTTGGCATTCACATCTGCACCATTCTGTCATAAAAAAGTAATTTTTTTCAAAGAGATACTGGTTATAGTAGCACAGGTGCAATATCCCATCACCAGATACTGAGGATTTCTATAGCGATTACACATACTCAAATTTAGAAATGTTTAAGAAATATCAAAGGGAAAAGCATGTCTAAAATTCTCCTGCATGCTGACAGACACAATGCCTTAAATGAGAGGGTCTCTTAAGGACATCACTGGGAAATTATAACAGATGGGAGAGAAAGGGGAAAAGAACAGATTTTTGTTGCATTTATTAACAGTAAGCTGAGTGCCTGAGAAAACAGGCATAAGAGCAAAGAACACCTGCAGAAGAAGAATGAAGAAAAATCAATAGTCTGTTTAGCCTTCAAAAGATTAGAAAGTAAAATACTCATAGCTAGGATGACTCTTGAAAGAGCTACAACTCAGTGGTATAAACTGTCCTAAAGTTAATCTTTTCCAACCTAGTTTCCTAATGCCTGTTTAAGAAAATAGGAAGGTTATTCGTCTTTTTTACAATATAGACCCGCCACTATTCTTGCTTTACCCTAACAAGTAGTTCCACGATGTGTGCATGTCCATCAGCTGCAGCCATGTGCAAAGGGGTCCTGTCCACTTTGGTCCGTGCATCCCTGCTAACTCCTGCTCGAAGGAGCACTTCTGCTGTGGAATAATGACCATACTGGGCTGCAAGGTGGAGGGGTGATGTTCCAAGCTGTGGGGAAATAATACTCATTTAATATCAACTGTGTGCAAAGTCCTAAAACGTCACTAAGTCGCTTCAGTCGTGTCCGACTCTGTGTGACCCCATAGACGGCAGCCCGCCAGGCTCCCGTCCCTGGGATTCCCCTGGCAAGAACACTGGAGTGGGTTGCCATTTACTGGAGGGATACAAATGAAGAATAGGAGAAGCCTAGGTTCCTGTCCTTGGAGAGAGAATCTGGCTGGGCAGATAAACTGAAGAAATGATTTAATTAAAATTAATATACTAATGGACAAATACACATGGTATCAATTAAATAAGTGTGAAGTATAATGGCTTGAAGTCAGGTGGACTTAACAGGTAAAACTCCATAAAGGGTAAGAGTTTAAACAGGGCTTAGAAAAATAGAAGAGAGCATGTTGAGTCAGGAACAAAGTGGGGGGATAGGCAGGTTCAAAACAATTCTTGAGAAAAGGGCAAAAACTAGAAAGTGACATGTAAAATTTAGGATGCAAATCTAATTGGTTGAAATAGAAGTTTGTTACCACAGTAAAACAAAGCAGAAAGACTAATGAGATGAAGAGCCAAAAGAAAAAAGATTAGCAATAGTGTGTCAACAGCAACAAACAAGTCTGTATCATCTCAAAGTAAATCTTGTTACTATCAGAGTTATCCATCAGCATCCATTTGGTCAGAGATCTATCCCTTTCTTTGGGTTATGCTCTTGAATTTAAAACCTATTTCATTTATTCTTTGCTTTTCATATATTCAGTCTCTCTGCCTGACTGGATTTAACTCACACTGTGCTTTTCAAGTCTATTTACAGAAATGTTAATCTCCTGGGTTTCCTTTCTTCCTTTTTGTGATGTGTTGGCCTCTAAAGTTATGAATTAATCACCTCAGAATAGAGGACACTGCTTATTGAATTGTTAAAATTAAGCAATGCTAACAAAATCTATGAATACTAAGCAAGCCCATGTTATAACCTAGACCCTGGATCTTCTGACACTCTGCTCTCCAAGCTGATTGTTCGAACTCATGAAATTACACCCTCCTCTTTAGCATTTTTTAACAGTGAAAAAGGAAACAAAATGGCTAGGCTACTCCTTATTAATGAGGACATTTTAGAGAAAAGGAAACCAGGAGTTTATTAGTTTAGAAATGTACTCTTAGTATACTGATTTTGTTTAATTTCTAGCTAATTACAGAAGCCTATAACCCAAGTACACTCCAGAGAGAAGTAAACCTTTTAGAAAATACTCTAAAAAACATTATAGAAAATTACAAGTATATAATACCTTACAATTACCATCTATCTATCCACAGGAGATTCATTCAATCTGGAAAACTAAAAGAAAACCATACATTCAGATGAAACAAAGATAATGAAACTCTTGTAGGAAGACTGAGGCAGAAAGACAATAAAGAAAAATCAATTCAGACTATTTAGTCTTTAAGAAGAAGGCTACTAACAGCACATGCTGGGAATAATTAAGAAAGCTTACCCAGTCTGTGGTGAATGGGGCACCATTTGCCATCAATGTTCTCACTTCATCATCTTGGCCTTTTCTTGCTGCTTCTAGCAACCTCTTCCCTAAGTCCACCAAAGACATCTTTATACATAGGAACACAAATTTTCAGGAAGCTGTAACTCAAACACAAAGAAAGATGCCTGTAAAAATATTTTTAGAAGACCTCCTGTATTAGAATATATGTAAGATACTTCTCAAGTGGACTATCTGATAAGGCACTTCTTTTCTACTTCAATACAAACTGTCAGGTATTTGCAAAGTTTCAGGCCCTAAACCGTAGTTCCCTCACTTTCAATCTCCAGTAAAATACTTTGAAAATACATGAAACACATTGCTGCCTTTCTAGCTTAAGGACTCAATAAAACAGCACTGCATCCCTTTGAAACAACCATGGGCAGAAATAATGTGTTACATACACACACAAAAAATGAATAGGCAAACCAAGGATATTGAGACTCGGGTACGTGGAGGACACTTTTTCAAAAATGAACAGAGATGTCACTGCACCTGTCAGAGGTGTCTCAGCAACACCTAGAGTTTTTTAGTCATCAGTTTGGCCAGATTATATACTTTGTTTAAGAGTACAGTTATGTCTAAAATCAGAACAGTTTTTCACTTAATAATGCTGGCATTATTAAATTTTTGTGAAAGCTCACAGTAAAATAAAAGCATCTGAGTAGGACAGTTTTTTCCTTGTAAAAGGCATACAGTCAACTCTCCGTCATTTAAAGAAAAAAAGAGGACTTCCCTGGTGGTGCAGTGGATAAGAATCTGCCTGCCAATGCAGGGGACGTGGGTTTAATCCCTGCATTTGGGAAGATTTCACGTGCTGGGGAGCAACTAAGCCTGTCCACCTGTGGGCTGGAGCACCCTGGAGCCTGTGCCACCCAGGAGAGGGCATCACAAGAAGCCCGTGCACCACAACAAAGAGTAGCTCCCATGTGCACAACTGAAGAAAGCCCAAGCGTAGCAAAGAAGACCCAGCACAGCCAAAAAAAAAATGCTGCATTAAACACATGAAATCAAAGGCAATAAATGACGGAGATTGTCTTAAAAAGCAACCAAAATGGCCATTAAATTGACAGTTGTAAATTAGAAACGGGCCTGGGTATAAATTCAGAGTTGCAGAGGATAATAAGTTCCTGTATGCGACGGAGAATTGTCTGAATGGTATATAATCACCACACATTACAAATTTTCCAACCAGCGAGGAAATGGCTGTTCTTGATAAATCTAATTTTTATTATCTATTTGCTTTCATCTTGTACTTTTTTGTCTTAGTTGCTCTGTGGCATATGGAATCTTCCTGGACCAGGAATCAAACCCGGGTCTCTGTGTTGACAGGCAAATTCTCAACCACTGGACCACCAAGGAAGTCCCTATAAACTTTTCTGATAAAATGAGTGGTGATACTAATAACTGCAATTTTTAAATATTGTATAAAATACATCAACATTTGGATGATGGGCATTGTTTGGTGAACTAATATTTTTCAAATGACCCATATATGTCACAAAATTATGGTCAGGTAAAAAGGGTCATTCAAAGTGAAAGCAGATCAATGGGCTTTAAGGTAATCAAGTATAAAACATTCATTGACATGGTTTCAGATTCCTCACTGCAACTAACATTTAAGAAATTGCCTGCCACTTCTTGGGTTTTTGTGTAACACAGAAGAAGAATAATCACCATTACCTGAACAAGCTATTAAAACACTCCTCTGGACTTCCCTGGTAGTCCAGTGGTTAAGAATCTGCCTGCCTGAATGTGTTATATCTATATATAAAAAAAGTATCACCAAGCCCTAAACACTTCTATAGGAATTCCCTGGCAGTCCAGTGGTTAGGACTTGATACTATCATTGCTGGGGCTGGGTTCAATCCCTGGTCAGGCAACTAAGATCCTGCCTCAAGTCACACAGCACATTCCTTCACCTCCCCCTCAAAAAATGAAAAAAAAACAAAACCCAAAACACCTCTACGATAACTGATCACAAAGGGAAAGAACGTCCTACACAGGAATGTTGAGAAATGTTGACATGCAGCAGATTAAATTCTCCTAATATTGAAGTTTCAGCTCTATTCTCTACCACAAAAAAATATTCAGGCGTAGGCTGAGGTATCTGCTTAAGGAGATACCTAGCTTGGTTCACATTCCTGGGAAGCTGAAACTTCTGGAAGACAAGATCCTTTAATTAGGTTGATTTTAATCCCACTGCAACTGGTGTCCTCAGCTCCTGAACTCTAACAAAATATTTTTGAGCCATCAATTTTGACCCCTACACTCTGCCTTCATATATATGTCAATTTCATAACTTTTAAATCATATTTATGAGTCTGTGTATCAGTACCTCTAAATGACAAGTGACCCAAATGTTTCATCCCATTGTTTAAACAGGCCACCAAAAACCTTATTTCTTATTATAAATGGTAAGTTAAACTTTGGGGTCAGAATGTGAATAGGCTGTTGCATTAATCATTAGGAAAAAAAAAAGTTTCCTAGATATGTATTCAAGGGTCTTTTCTCTCCTTATTCTCACTCTTTGCTTTTAAAAGTAAAATGTATTTTTAAAATAATGGCATTTTGGGGGGACTATGTGTCATTCTCCCATATACCACCAGATGAGAGATGCAGTAAGGATAAGAGACAGTCTAGGCACTTCTGAGCTCCCTTGGTTACTAAAAACAAAAGGAAAACATTCTCCCTTAGTGAATGTACCTCCACTTTCTCTACTGATCTAACTTGCCTCCCAGGATTTTATAGATGAATAAAATAACAGAGCATCCACTTCCCCTCCCAAATGAACACACAATAATTTTCAATAAGTTTTTTTAAATAACTGATGAAGTGCCTGAGCTCTTCACAACGTACTCTATTACAAGAGAGTAATTTCGCTTGTTGATACAAAAATTTAGGTGGGGCACTTCTTTCACTGTTATCAAAGCATATATGAACAAAGATGCTTAAGAACATCTCTTGTGGACTGGGTGGATCAAATGGTACAATGAAAATACAGTCTCAGATGGCCAAAAATGTTAAGTTGCTGAAGGTAAATCATAGAATATCCTTTTCCATAGATGTTTTAAAAAGAGAGATGAGAGAGAAAGGTCCTTCTGGAAAGGGAGAGAAGAATGGGATGTCTGCGGGCTCAAGAAAATCTGTGAGAAAAGGAGAATGGTTAGGAAGGAGAAACGGAATTGAAGAGTCCATGATATGACGACCTTTTTCTATTGCACACGTCCCCACTGCTGCGCCAGCTGTACAAACAACTGTGTAAAAACTGGAGGCGGAGCCCTCACTGCTCTTGCTCAGATTGCTGAGCTCATTAATAATCTTTAGGCTATTCCTGGGATCAGAGAGTTAGGGAATCCTTTTTCTCCTCTATTAGAGCGATGTTCAGTCTTTCTGCAAGAAGGGTCAACTAGGGACAGGAGCCAGGGTCTCAGCCTGGAGGGCAGCCCCCAGCCCGCGCGCCGCGCTGCCCCCTAGCGGTCACCTCTGTGGCCTTGGCTTCCCTCGGTCCAGCTCCCCAGCCCCAGGTCTTACACCCACCCCCTTCTTCACCTCCCAGTCCCCTCCCCTTCCTCCCAGCAGCATCCCCTTCCTCTCCTTCCCTCAGCCGCCCCCGCTCTGGCGAGGGGGCGCCGCTCCGACTGCACCGAGAAGTTGGGGGCCGAGCTGGAAAGCGGTGCAACTTTTCGCGGCAGTCTCCCTTCCAGCCCTGACGCCCCCTCGAGCGCACGCATCTCTTTTTCCCCCTCACCTCCTCGTCCGGGACGCTGCCGGCTGTGCTTTCACCGAGCCTGCCAGTTTTGTCCTGTTTCCTTTTCTAGTTAAGACTCCCTGTCAATGACGGTTACTTTTTGGCCTTTTCACATATGCATATTTTGGGGGCCTTTAACCCCCCCTCGTGAAGAAATGGAGGCAGCAAAATGGCGGACCCGGAAGTGAAGACTCGGGGAATATAATTTCTGGCGGAGGAATCTATGAACAGAAAATGATAGGAAAACCGTGTTTGTATTCGAACAGAACGATGATGCGCCCCAGAGGTCACTGTCTATCCTCGGAAGGCCTTTTGAGGTAAAATAGTGTGTATTCGAGACGTTTTAGACAGGACTATTTAGCGAGGCGGAGGATTGTCGAATACGTGTCGTATAGGTCCGGCAGGGGACGGACCCGATGGTTTGTTTTGGCGCCAAGAACCTGGTGAAATCGGATTCTGCCCGTCTGTCCCGCTGTCTTTTGGTTGTTTTTAGGAAAGCAATGTTTCGCGGTCCCACCCTCGGGTGAAGATGTCTGGGACGTTGCAGGGTTTGCTCGTGAACTGAGCTCTTGTGCCGGACGGACATGTTTTCCGCTACAGCTTGAATGTAAGGATCCTAGAGCCAACCTGTCAACAGTTATTTCTTGGCGGGGGCTTAGAAGAGGATGGAGCAGGACTTTGCAAGTTCATTTAGGCACCTTACTTACCAGTTGATTCCCATCTCCATCTACCATTCGCCAGGAACTAAAGGACAGCGCGAAGTCGAGAAAGAAGACTTTGGGAAATAAATAGAAAAGGAGACACCACTGCTCCACTCTTTATTCGAGTTTGGCTTTTGTCGTTGATGGTGGAGACCATCAACGCTTTTCAAAGCCTATGGGGAAGATTTACGTGTTTTTTTTTAAAAATTATTGCCTATAGATGATAGTGTGTTAATATCTGCTGTACAGCAAAGTGATTCCGTTGTAACTATATATATATATATACTTATATTCTTTTCTGTTATGGATTACCACAATGTATTGAATATCGTTCCCTGCGCTATACAGTAGGACTTGTTTATTCATTGTGTATGTAGTAATTTGTCATCTGCTAATCCGAAACTTCCAATCCATCCCTATTATCAATTTCCGTAGATTCTGTTCACGTTCTTTAAAGGACTCCTTTGGCTTACTGCCCAAGTTGGTATTTACAGCTTGAGGGTCAAAATCAGTCTTGTTTACAACCTTTTCTGTTGCCTGACTGGGTGTCTCATACAGTAGGTACTCATAATCTACTTATAAATTTGCCCAAATAGCTTTTTTTTTTTTTAATTAAGTGACTTGTAAGTATAAGCATATAACATATTTGGGTTAAGTCGTTTGTTTTCTTAGGGACCGAGGCTGAGATAATGAAGTGCAGATTTAATGTCACAGGTGCCTTCTGCAGCATCTGGGATCACTACCTAATACATTGGTAGTCAGTGGGCAAGCACAAGAGTGGTTGGTTACAGCTTTCTCCAAAATAATTTTTTTAAGTTGTTTTCACCCTTTTTCTTGTAACTTATCTGTTCAACCTGAAGTTCATCACTATCATGTATAAAGGCTACTTAAATCCTTCTTCCACAAAGTTGAATATCAGATAAAATATATAAGCTGAACATGGAAGCAAAGCTAATTTTTTAGATCTATGCTGCTTCCTGTAAAGAGAGAAAACTAGAATCCAGTCCTGGGATTGAATATCTTTATTAAAGAAGTGATTAAATGGCAGCACAAATCAGCAGCAATAATATGGGGAGGGGTGGAGACATGGTGTAGGGTCAGAGTTGATTGTTCGTTTCATAGTGTAGCCGAAGAACTGTGCCCAAGGCCCATTTGATCAGTATCCTACACTGCAAATGCAGGGGGGCAAAACTAAAATACTAAGGCCCATGCCTATGCCTTTTAGAGACTCAATAAAATCTTACAAATTATCATAACAGCAAGATTGCATTTTAAGAATTGAAATCTGATTTTCCTCAGCTAGCATTTCCAGCCCACAGGAGCACAATTGTAAATTGAATAGGTTTAAAGGAGGAACAACTTTTGAGAGAGCGTAACTGTTTCTGAAATGATTCAGGGCTTTTTTCTTATTATCATCTCCCACACTGTGTTATTTCCTCTTATTTCATACCTTCATCGGCCCCTAATTTCTCTAAGAAAAAAGTATCACAAGAAGCAGCAGGATCACCTTAACCTTTTAGAAACCCTACAGTTTTATAGCAGATAATCTCAAAATGTACAGGGTTTTCATCAACCCCTGAAGAAACATGTTTCCTGGCTTGGAACAAGAAATTAAGAAGGTTTGAGCAATCTCTGAAAGCTGATTAAAATGAACTAAAAAAAAAAAAAAATCAGTCCTCCATTTTATACTGCTATACAACTCAGTGGTGGCCTCACCAGTCTTTTTTCAGGATTTAATGTCTGGGAAAGGAAAGGAGGAATCCCTGTGACCAATACTCCATTGCTTGAACCCTTTACTTTGGGACTTGAGGACTTTTGAGGAAAAACTGGTAAGATAAATAAATAAATAAATACATAAAACACAACTCAGGCAGATTCATCAGCACCACCTCAATACAGTAGAGGGGAAACAGCAAGATTGATAGGGGAAAGGGTGGAAGGAAGGGGGTTTGAAAGGTCAGGCAATGAGGGCAAAGTGGTGGAAGAGAGAGATCTTGGGCTTAAAGCAAGTCCAATTCGAAGGAGTGGATGCTGGCAATGGGAGCTCTCCAAAAGTTGAAGGTGCTGTACTCGAGGAGGGCATCGCCTTCTGGGTTTTTCTCCTGCTCTGCTCCAGGTGCCTGCCCCGTCATTTTGCCAACGCTGCTGTCCTGGATCTTGTAGGTAGATGTATCTGACAGACCCAGGCCTTCCAGCTCCGACAGATCCAATTCTGGAATGGGCATCCTCCAGAAAAGAAAGGAGCTGTACTGGCTACTCACAGGGTCCCTCATAACTTCCTGGAAAGAAACCAATTATCAGTGTTCATGCTACAGCCACCTCTTTGTGGCCCATGGCCTTTCCCCATTTGCCTCTGTACATATTATTTACTGCCTACTGCTTGGGTCTGCTTTTCAAGGCCTTCCAGAATCTGGCCCTGTTTTCCCTAGTACATTTTATGCTACAGCTATACTTACTCCTGTCTCTTAACTCTACACTCTCCATCTTAAAATACTATCCAAGTTTCAAGGCTCCATTCAAGTCCCTAGAGGAATCTCCATTGACCTCTTACTATATTTCATATCCTTGATTTCCTCGTTTAATAGGTCATGGTACCTCTGAAAAGGGTTTCCATGTCCATGATTTTTCTATTTTCCTTCCTGCTTTCTAAACCCTACCGTAAACTCACTTCTTCCAGGAGGCCATCCTTAAACTTAACTCCATCTAGCCTATTTCTTGCAATATTTCCCACAATGCCTGTAGAGTTTTACCTGACTACATCAGTTTGGGGTTACAGATCACCATTATGTGTCTTACATAAGGATAATCTTAACTCCTTCAAGGGACTAAGAGTTTCCCAAAGTAAAAACCAGTCTACTTTACACCTTCTTGACAAGTGCTGGGCTTTGCACACACAAAGAAACATCCAAAGTTGCTGACTAATTTTCCCTCAGTATGTAATACAATGAATACTTTCCCACTCCCATTTATAAGCCCACAGATAAATCTTACAGCCTGTTTCTCTCTAGCCTAACTCTCCCTTTCAGAACAAAACCTGGGCTCTTAATTTTCCTATGCTATAACAGGATTTCTTTTCTCTGATCTCAGTGCTAGAATACACTTGATGATATAGCAAATGGATTGGAAATTTCAAGAAAGTTTAGATTGGAAGGAGAAGATCCTTTAATAGATTACTTTTCCATGTTTTAATGAGTACTCCTTTCATCTTTCCTGTGTGTCCCATGCACACCCTCAAGTTAGACTATTATACCTCCTTGCGACCTCCCTGTTGCTTACTAACCAAGGGAAGGAGCAGAAAGAACATTCCACTGCCTCTAAAAATAGAATCCCCATCTCACAAGGCTTTCCTCCAACACACTCCATTAGCTTTCACCAAGCTTTGAGACTCCTAAATAGTGAGCTTAAGTAAGTTCCAAAATGCCCCCATAAATGTGGCAGAAAAAATAGACTTTAGTGTACAGTTATATGCGAATATAGGGGTTTTAGGAATGTTAAGTGTGTAGACTAGGGTATTTTCAATGTTAAAAGTGAATTCTGAGTTGCTCTTTGTCTTCTTAGAGTCAAGCTCCAAAATAAACCCTGAGAACTGAGCATTACTCAGCAGAGAAGCTGCTTAGAAGGAGAGTAATTTGGGGACTGGAAAAGGGTGGGGGAGCATGTTGGAAAGGTGAGGTCATCATCCTATGATATTCAGCTCTGATCATCTTGCAGAGACATGTGCACAGAAAGCTATTAAAAAAAAAAAAATGTTCCTATCAACCAACTAACCCTGGCTTAGTCTGGGACTGTAGAGACTGTAAGAAGTAAACCTTCCCACAAGGATTTTAATTAATAGTACTAGTTTGCCTATCTAGCTGGTCTCTTATATTTCCTCCAGAGTAAGCTTAATATAATGCTGGGCACATCATAGGCTCTTTTTTTTTTTTTTAAGAAATCCTATTTTATTTACTTATTTATTGGCTATAACATGCAGCATATGGGATCTGAGTTCCCCCACCAAGATCAAACCCTCATCCCCTGCACTGGAAGCACGGTGTCTCAACCACTGGATAGACAGGGAGGTCCTCCGCCCCCCCCCCCCCACCTTTTTTTTTAGAAATTCTATTTTAAATAGGCTCTTTAAAGAATAGAATCATGGAGAAGGAGAGGGAAGCATAGGCTTTTAAAACTAGAAAACACCTTAGAAATTATCCAGTCAGTTTGGATAGGGTCTCATAATTTCCAGTCTGACCCTTTTTTGATGTGTTATACATAGTTGCCTGCAGCTTGATATAATTCTATACCAGTATTCTCAGAACTGGCAAGAGTTCTTACTTCCTGAGGAACAGACATTCAGTGGGTTTGGTGTTGATTATTCCCATGATTAGAATCTGAACAGTGAAAATGCAAAAGGCAGAAGAGAGGAAGGTAGGATCTGAGAAAGGGAAAAAGCTCCTTGACACACTGACTCCTTTTGTTCAACCAGTGTATGTATAAAAACTGTCCAACCAATTCTGAGTGTCTGGCAGAGCTTCTCTTGAAATTAAAAAAGCAAAAGGAAATTTTACAAAATAATAACTTAAAAGGCCCAAAATCCCTAGCCATGCCATTCATTGACTAAGAGACATGTATGTGGTACCAAATGCATTTCAGAAAGGCACTCAATCAAGCATATCAGCTTTTAAAATCAAGTCAAGAATATTGACTGTACCAAAAATGAAGCTGACATTTGCATTAGCAATGAAATTTTTAATGTAGCATGGATTTAATTCCCAAGTACCTGAATTTTGCACAAGGTTCCTTTTCAGCTAGCTTTCTCTTCCCCAAATATTCTCTACCCATGCCTCATCTATCTTTATATCTCTTATTTATTTATCTCAAAGGGCTTGGATAGTGCCTTGTACCACAATATATGCTCAATAAATGCTTCCCACTATCCTTCATTTTGAATTCACTTGTTTTAGGCAACAATAATTTCTAAATATCACCGTCAATTCTTAGAGATACACAATTAGCAAATACACAGCATAAAGTGGCTCTCTCTGAGCCACACGGACACGCCCAAATACCCTTTGTCCAGACCCTCTGTGGGAATCCAGGGCCTATCCAACAGGGCCTTGCTGTGTCATGCTGCCACCATACAGGGGACAAGGGATGATGGTGGAGGGGAATGGAACCTCCCTGGCATCTCATTATAGGTGTCTCATTCTGAGCTTGGATTTTCCTACTAGCCATGTCCTTCCCCCACCTACTCTACTGAGCTACAATGAAGCATTCCCTTTCCAAAATCTGCCCCCATACCTAGCTCCTGTGGACTGTACTGACTGCAATACGAAATCAGGCAGTTGTCCAACACAGAGGTCCCTACCTTCCTACCTCAAACTGACTCTTCCGAGCAAAGGTTTGGGAATGGGAGAAGGAGATTTAAAAGAAAAGTCAGGATTAATCTCAGTATTATCACATCTCTCCCCCCAAACTCCTTTCTATGGAGACAAATAAGTTTGGGGTAAGGGTAGACACATCAAGGGAACATGACAGAAAAAAAATGAAAATACAGGGAAATAGAGGCCAGAGTGATACAGGAGGACCAGAGTCATCCAAAACAAAAAAAAAGGGAAAACAAATGGCAGCTTGAAAAAGAAGATACAGATAACTGAAGACAATAATTTTCTTATCTTCAGGGACAAATGTTAGGCAGATTGACAACTGAAATAGGGAGATAAATGCTGAAAAATGGCTACACGTAAATTGTTAGAAATAAATGTCTGTGTAAAGGATTATAAGGCATGGATGGAGATCTTCGGAAGGATGTAAAACGGTGAACAACTACCTACCTATTGTTCCCAGCGCCGCCCTCGCTCCTATAGAACTGTTCCCCTACCCCACCCTCATTAGGGGGTCTTCAACCTAACTAGCAGCACCTCTCATATCTTTTCAACCCATTGCCCCCCTCCCTCAGTCTCGTTTACCTGTTATCAATGAATTACTAGCGTGTTCCAAAGATGGAGGGAGTACCTCAGGGCTCCGGTGTGTGCTCTGGGCTGGAGAAAAAGAAAGCTACTGGGGCTTTGACGGCTTTGTCTTCTCACTCCCTCTCCCTGTTCAGTGACTGAGCCAGTCCGCTCAGTCTCCCCCTGCAATGCAGCCCCTCCTAAGAAGGGCGGAAGGACTCCCCGCCCCCTCCCGGCCTGACTTGGCTAATTCAAATGATAGGTTCCAGAACACTTGAGGGAGGGAGACAGGATTAAAGCATCTCCGCAGGTTTATTGGTCTGCACCACGGTTCCAGCACCCCCGTGCTGACTGAGGGAGTAATGAATGAGCACTTAATTGTCCTCTAAT